>NC_140624.1:43339059-43939059 GCF_057382275.1 Copadichromis virginalis | reverse complement strand
ACAGTGCCGACTTATCAAACATGTTTGTTATATGCCTATTTTATTGAGCTTAATTTGTTTACCTGCTGTAACAAATCAGATAAGTGTATCTTCTCTAGTGTTACGTTAATGACAGTAACATAGCCTATTTAACCTATCAAACTTACAGCAGTAGGTATAAATAACTGAAATAGCACATGTTACTGTTCTGCAGTTGGCTGGTTTAGTTATTATTTGGTACTTTCCTATTTTTGTTGCAATTATAAAGTTATTGAAAAAGAAAACTTTAAAAAAAACCAAACTTTTTTCTCAGACAGTGTCTCTCTAAAACCAAGAAGCCACTTGAGTACAAAAAGTAGATTTTAAAGGCCATTTTCAGCTTAATTTTCACAAACGTCCAGCTGTAGATCAGTCATACTGGTAAGTCAGCAGTTTATTGTAAAAGCAAACAAATTTGCATGCACTGTAAAATTCTCCATTTTCCTCTGTGACTTTTACTCTTTATATTTAAGGTCTATGGTCAAGGAGACACGACATAGAGCAAGGAAAGACACTACTGTATACACACAGGATAATGATGGAAAGGAAACAGGTGGGAGCACAGCTGGGGCCAATTACAGATGACGAGACAGAGGAAGTAGAACTAGAGAGAAGATACAAGGAACAGACAGACGTCAAAATAAAACAGGAATAGACAGAACTTAGGGAAAGAAACACAGAATTGGCACAAAGACAGAAAGGTAAAGAAACTAGAAGACATGACAAACTTTTAGGGGAGACAGAGAAAAAACTACAGGGAACAGGAAAGGAACTAATAAACCTGAATTTATAACTAAACTAGAGACATAAAAAAATCCAATAGGAACCTAATACAGGGGTCTGAAATACTCAAAAGCACAATAATCCAAAACATTAATAGAACAAAACCACTTCTGAAAATCTATAATGAAATAAAAACTCAAAAACCTGGGTTATGGCGCAGGACATTATACAAAAGCGCAATGCGACCACGTATTACACCTACAAGAGCTGCTTGGTCATGGAAAGCCATGCCCTGAAGCTCCCGGTGCACAGTTTCTGTGCTGACGTTAATGCCACAGGAAGTGTTTAGCTCTGCAGTCATTGAGTCAGCACTGGCAACTTTTACACACTATTCGCCTTAGCACTCAGCAACCCCAGGGTAACTTTACATGATCTCCTACTTTGTGGCTGAGTTGCTGTGGCTGCTAAATGCTTCCACTTAGCAATAAAACCACTTACAGGTGATCGCTGAATAATAAGGAAGGAAAAGATTTCACATACTGAGTCAGTGGCATCTTACTACAATACCACACTTTTTAGAAGGACCCATTCGTTCACAAATGTTTGTAAAGGCAGACTGAAAAGCTACGTGCTTGATTTTATACACCCAGCAAAGCATCTAATGTCAAAGATTAAAAGATGTGGCCTAATACTTTTGTTCATAGAGTGGTGGAACCGGACAATTGACCCTAAATTTTAAGTTGACTTCTTTTCTATTCCATTAGTTCTTTTCCACTCGACTCAATTCAACACGATTTTTAGTACATTAGTGATGTCATTGTTATGCAACACAAAAACAACAGTGGAGGACGTTTAGGTGACAGTATAGCTGCTGCTCAATCTATGGCTTTATCTCAGACTCATGAACCATGCTGATGTGTTTTGTGTTGCCATTTCCGTCATTATCAGGTTTCAAAAATGGCGGTTTTGATTTCTGTAAAGGAGTTGCTCTCATCACTCATCGAGTGACATCAGCGACTGGCAAGTTTGTGGGATGAAGTCTGATGAACCGGGTAATAAAAAGTACCTGGTACCAGGTATTCTCACATAATGGAAGACCCTAAAATTGGAGTCAAGTCCAGTCAAGCCAGTACCGGTGGGGAAAAGGCATTAGTCTTTTTTTGGCTCAGGTGAGTTTGAATCTGTCCTGGATTTGGGTTTTCCTCTGTTTTGTGTTTGTTGGATTTCTGCTGCAGAGAAGGTCCTGCTGCATGAAATTACAAAGAGAAAAATATGAAATAACATGCAGACATTTTCAGCACATACAATTCCACAATGCAGTGCATTAAATTTTACATATAGCAGATGTATTTGTGTGGTCTCTTCATGTGGTTTTCCACATTATCCTGTTACCCTTAGGACAAACAGCCCACGACAGGCTAGTTTCGTGCACTACTTAAACATAAACCGCAGGCCATCAAAAAACCCTACATTCATGTTTCCTCAAGTTCCCAGAATTCCCAGCCACCACTTTGACACGACGCTTGTGAGACAGAAGCAATGCGTGGAAAACTACAAACACCAGCGTGTCAACCAAGTGTGAAGCATCTTTCAGAACTCAGCCCGGAGCCTTGGACCAACCTGTTCATCAGAAACAGAGGGGGAATTACCCTGGCCTGGTGAACACACACACTCGTACAGACACAGGTTTAATGGATCCCAGCTGTGAATGGTTGCGTGATACAGCAAGACAACAATTAATGTGAAGAGGAGGCAGGACATGTTGACCCACTAAACAGAGAGAAAGAGAGCACGAAAGAGAGAAATGCAAAGATGGAGGGAAGGTGAGAGACATGAAAAAGAAGAGAAAGAAAGTCCTAAGAGAGACAGATAAAATCGCAACAGAAAGAAATAACAGCTCTTTGGATCTGGTGTAGGCTTATTCTAAATTTGTTTGGTGGTTTCTAGCAGGTCACTGTGTGCTATCTTATCATAAATATCTGGCATTTATTTTATAGCATTTAAAACAGACCGCATGTGGACAAATCACTCAACACGACGTCGGCTTAATCAGTCCTGACGTGCTCCATACTGAAGAGAAAAGTCACTCTAAACAGAATTACTGTGTGTTATTCTGAAAGGCCTGATAGTCAACAAGAATACATTTCTGCAAAGCCTGAAGCCAGATGAATTAAGAAAGAACTGAAGGCCAAATATTTCTGTGTTTGAACTTTACTTTGCATCCTTTATTTCACTGCAGTGTTGACATGAACCCGAATGTACCCACATACTCTAAAGTTTCCTCTGGTACTGTGGGTGCCTGTGAAGTCAGTTTTTCATTATCTGTCAATGGAGCGAATGTTGACTTAGCAAAGTTAGCAAGTCTTGACTCCCTATTTCACACAAGAGGTTTGTGAGAAATTGATTTCAGTGTTTAACCTTTGTTTCCGACTCTAAGTGAAGAAAAGCTCCAACATGCTGCACGCACTTTAGAAGGAGGAGAAATCCCAGAACCGTTCTCTTTTAACATTTAATGTTGCATTACTTGTCTGTGTTGTATTTGTTTGTGTACAGAGAAACAATTTGAGTTTATGAGACACTTAAGAAGTAATGAACAAGTATAATGTGAACAAGTAATCCCGCATGGTCACAAACAAGTCTGCAAAGAAGAAACTGCAGACGAGGCCACAATAACAGCAAATACTGAGTCACCGCTTGTGTCCCAAAGCCTGCTCTCTTTCCTCATCTCTATCTAAGCATTCCATACTAGTTCAGTAAGAATGTCGTCTGGGCTTACCTCCAAACTAGCCTTTTTCTTCATTTCTTTGCAGGATAACACAAATGTGTCAGAGTAAACACAGATACAGTCGCCCCCAACAAATGACAGCAGAGGTTGTTTGCTTAAGCTGTTGTTATGACCTGTAGCAACAATTTAAAGTAAAAGAAGCATTTGAATAAGCAAATACAGATTCATGATAGTGCATTTGTGTCCATTTTTACAGGTATGATGAGTAAAGGAATTTTGGGTGTGTAACAACTGGAACTGGCTGATTGTCAGTTCTCTTAGCCCTGACCAGTGACCATCCACTCAGCCAAGACTTGTGTCGAGTGCTTTTTGCAACATTTTTTGAGCTTCTGTACTGCAATATCAGTAAAATGGCGCAATGTGCCAAGTTATAAAAGAGAGATGCGCGACCGGTGGATCTGCCACAAAGATTGTGTCACGTGGGACGTGATGTTACGTCAAAATCGGTGTGTGACGCAAGCAACACGTCGATCATAAAAACATAAAAAAAATACCGGCATAAGAGCCGGTCTTTTTCAGGCATACACAACATGAGCACAATGGCAAAGGCAACTCACAGCAGCACATTTAAAAGGTTGTTAGTGTGGAAGTAGCCAAAGTAAACTGCTTTATCGGAGCGAAAACATTCACACTAACAAACCTAATCAGACACTTAAACCAACATACAGCTGAACATGGACATTTTAAAGAAGCTAACAAAGGGAAAGGAGCTAAAGCTGAAGCTATCCCAAGTTCAGAGCCAACCACAAGCCGGCAGCCTCAGTATGAGCAAAGGATCGAAGCGCTTATGAGGGAAATTATGGAGATGACTCAAAAACAGAAAAGCATCCATGTCCTGTATCTGGTGAAGTTATGGACAAACTGGAAAATGATGTAAATAACTGACTACCATAAACTTTGATGTTCCTTAAAGGTGAGAATTGTTGTATTCATCTTCTCCAAAATTTGTCATATCACATAGTGCAATCAAACAAAATATGAAGGGATTCAGCTGGAGGATTTGTTGTACCCACATTTTCCTTGTGTATTGATGTGAAACTGCCAAAAAAAAAAAAAAACCAATAAAGGGGAACCTGAAAAACAAAGGTGGGGTGTTGCTAGGATAGCAATAGCTTTTAGATATTTTTGTCAGTGCAGAAATGTCACAAAGCAGCAGCAACAAGCTACTGTTTTCATCAAAACCCCTTAAAAGTCAATACATGCCTTACTGTCTTATATAAAAACAATAAATGAGGCCTTAACTTGTTCAAAAGACAGCATGACTGCCCGCCACAAGTCTCCAACTTTTTGATGAGTGTCTGATTGTGTTTTTTTCTTAAAATGTATATTGTTGTAAGTAAGTAAAACACCTAAAGCTCTAAAAATAAAAAAAAATGTTTAGTGCTGCATTGCATCTGTCAGCAGGTCAAAGTATAGCTAGCTGAGATAAACACTTGCCTAGTTTCACTGGAGACTCTGTAAAAGAAACAAACAAATAACACAATAATCACCTGCCCACAAACATTTTAAGAGATGAATTGAATCACACCAACAGCCACAGCAGCTGGCCAGAAACACACAGTAAAACACACACGTATAATAATACACGCAGCAGGGGGGTAAATATATAGATAGTGAGCAATGCTGTACAGTTTCTTACACTGCATGCACACACCCGCACAAACTCACACTGGGATTTGGCCACCCGCTCATCTACCTAATAAAGCCTTTTGGGTCACAGCCCAGAGAGAGGCTCGGTTTGAAGGGCTGTGCAGAGTAAACAGAGCTTTAAAAACAATAACACGTCACTCGTGAAAGATTCTGAGACTGCGGCGGCTCTCTGGACTAATAAAGTTAGTATTAGCAGGTGACTTTATTATTTGGACCTCAGGGGAAATGTGTGGAGGTGTTTGCTTTTGGAGTACAACAAGGACCTGCTACATCATTTAAGATAACACGCATGCACTCGCAGGCACGAAAGCACTCACATTGCGACACTCGTGCTTTATCGTTTTTTACTAAATAAATACTAAATAAATAAATCTGATTAGATTTTATGTCCTGACACTTTTAAGCTGAGAATCTGGGAAAAGATTTTTGTAATCAAAGTTGTTTTGCAATCAACAGATACCACATATCTAAAATTTATGTGAAATATAATAAAATAATGAGCACTTCCCCTGCAGTATATAAGGAGGCCATCAAATTTAAAGAAATTATAATTTAAAGATACTTTGGAACAAGCACAAGGTATATAATCTAATGGAAAACCATGAATTTCCAGTATTCTGCCCAACGGGTGACATTTAGGTTGTGATCCATCATAGAGCAAAAAATTGGCAAAAGAGCAAAACCAGAATAGATTTTTTTGAATGTCCCTCATCTAAAGCCCTAAATGCACTGACAGCAGATTGATTAGTGTGCAAAAGCCTACAACTGCCTTGCATATGAAACTACTCCCTGATAAAGCTAAACTAATTCCTTCATAGTCTAAATGACATACAGTCACATAAAAAGCATGCATTGCAAAAACAAACATAATAAATATACAACAGGCCAGTCGTCTATTTAGATGAGCTTGTTCTAAGTGTGGATGTGTCTACTGACCGTTAGAAAACTACTGCATGAGCAAACATACTGAAACATGTCAGTTTTGATATGTTCAACAGTTTACGCTGCAGCCACATTCACTACTTCCTTGACAGGCTGTCAGCTAGCCTGGAGCCGACTCTAGGCAAAGGTTTTCAAATGTCAGCTTAAAAATTAATTAGCCTAGCAGCCACCGTTTGGTCTGAGTGAGTCCACAGCTATGAAAACATGGAGGTGTTTTTTACAGCTCTGTTTCTCCCACTACTATGGTGGGGGGGAGCAGGTGGAGGACAAGGAGCACCTACAATGTGAGGTTATTGCATTAGCGAGCTATGTCGAGATGAAATCAGTTTTCTTTGCCATAAAAGTGGCTCTTTTTACCCGGCTGAATCACCGTGGTAACTGTTTCTGAACATCCATCCATCCATTTGCTTCCGCTTATCCTTTTCAGGGTCGCGGGGGGCGCTGGAGCCTATCCCAGCTGTCATAGGGCGAAAGGCGGGGTACACCCTGGACAGGTCGCCAGTCTGTCGCAGGGTTGAACTGTACTCTGTTAAAACCAACTGATTTTTTTTTTTATTTACATTGTATTGTCACTGCATGCATTCAGTTGATAGCGCAGGAAATGTTTTCACGCTTGATTCTAGTCTACTTCTAAGTCTCTTTTACACTGTTAGAACTGCAGCTACTGGATCACAGATGAGATAATTGATCATTAGGTTATTTATCACCAACACCATCCAATCAATCAATCAAAATTTATTTAATTTTGATTTTGAACCAAACTAAAGAAATTTCCAGGCCTCCTTTATTAAGTTATAGATCAGTAACATTTAACAATTACGTGAATCCAACTTAAAGTCTCAGATTTCTACTGTGCAGCACTGAGTTCTAAGTTCATGCTCAGTGTTAAAATAATATTTCAAGGAAACATGTTTATTTTATTGTTCTGTGCACTAATTCCCCAAATCCCCAAGATTAATCATTTTCTGCAGCATCAATCTTGTTTAATTTGCAGTGCTCCATTTTATGTTTAGATGTTTTTTGTGTTCTTTATAGTTTCATTTCATCGTCATCATCATCTGGTAACTTCTCTGATTGGAGTAGGGAGGGCTCATACGGATTGTTTTGTGTGGAAGAAAAGTCACATGAGCACACACAGACCAGAAAGCCCGGCCTGACAGAGAAAGCTGACTGTGCTGAACTTCCTTTGTAGTGCAGCCCTCAGATCTGTCAGCCCAAGATGAGAAGCCAAGAAATTTGACTGCGAGTGATAATCTCCAGCAAGGATGGAAGTCTTTCTTAATGAGTGATAAGATAACGCCTATCAGAATGAGTTTTATAAAGGTTAAAGAGTATGCCTTTCAGGTTAGCATTTTGTGTTCTTTGTATTCACTTTCAGCAAAGTTAATACTATAATCGAAGAAGAACAGAAACAAATATTCAGTTTAAGGATGTGTTAACATTTTCTAGCCAGGTCTTAATCATTTGTTCATAAATATGGTCTGGGGAATGCTTCTTACAGACAAAATCAAGTAAGATAATATTCATGAATCACACATTTGTGCACATTTGTTCTCCAGTGTGTGACTTTCTCTGATTTTTGTATATATATTTCTTGTGTTTGCCATTTATTCCTACTGTCTACTATTTATATTTTATTCCGTTACAGTTGATGTGGAGCACCTACAATTTCGTTGTACATGTACAATGACAATAAAGGGCTATTCTGTTCTATTCTATTCTATTCTGCACTGTTTATGACTAAAACCCAATGTATCCTAATGAAACAAAAAACGATGTAGTAGTTTTTGCCTTATAGAATAATCGTGGCCAGTTGTTTTCATTATGTATGGTCACCTAACCGTAGCAGGTCATCAAGTCCATTCCACTAGATATGTTATGGGAAAGTCTGAGTTTTACTGATCGTGAGTTGTCTCTGATCCAGCGATTGATCAAAATGTAATTGCTGCAATTTCATGGTGTGACTATTAGCAAACTACTTGAACAGTGAGCTGTGAAATGTGGCAGTTGTACCATGGAAGTTTAACCCATATGGACATGTGTATAAAATCACAGGCTGTTGAGACTGTAAAACTCTTTTATCTTTTTTTCTGACCTCATATATTACGCTTTCCCCCAGTTTCTACTTAACAAGAAACAATTACTGATGAGCAACAACACAACAGATCAAGCAGAACAGCAAATTTTACACTGACTTAAAGGTTCAATAATTGTGAAATTCCACACAAAGCCACATAAAAGCACACACGGCCATGTTCCGTTTGCCTGAAGTTCAGGTCACCTCACTTTGCCACAGTTTCCACAGGCCGGGGGAGAGATGAAATAATGTTCACGCTGACAAAGAAAAAACACACTCCCCATCCAAAGAATGAGCTGGGAAAACAGGCGAGCGGCGCAGCAAGTGAGGTGGAAAAGTATTCTTCACATGAAGAATCCGCACAAAAGGCCAGGCACGCTGGAGACTGGAAGATGTAGCCACAAAATCCTGGCCTTAAAAACCACATAAAAAACAACAACTGTTGATCTTTGGGGGCTAGAAAAAGTATAAGCCCCCGATGCATTTTAATGCAAAGTAGTAAAATCAGACCGTCTGCTGTCTTTTTCCTAATCCAAGCCGTGCCAGTATTAATACACCTTAAAACATGAAAAAAAGGTATTTCATCTGGATATTGAATATTTGTGAGTGTGTGTGCATGTGTACAATTAAATCTAGAACGATCCTGAAGAGCCAAGTTTAAAAACCACATATGCACAATGGAATCTGTGCTATGTTTGTTTTGTTTTGTTTAATACCAGACCCCCAGTATGAGGGCTGACAGAACAGTGAAACGGGAGTTGAACACATGCCAGACAGCCGGGGAATCAGACCAAAACGTACTCACTCCCACCTTCCTAAGCCTCAGTTGAGACGTGCATCATCTGTCACATTTACATCAATCCTGACACCTTATTACAGCAGAGCTTTCTCCAAAAGAACTTTGTGCTTGGGCTCTTTAAAGTTAGAAGAGATCATTTTATGATTTTCTCACAGTTGCTCGTGACGACAAGCACATCAATAGGGATGTGCACAACCAGTCGACTAGATGCTTAAATGTGGGCAACAGTGAAAATAAAGCATGTAGACATGATGGAGAAATACAAACAAAGCATCAGAATGGAAAGGAAAGGTGATTTAAGGCACTGCGTGATTATTGGTGCCAATTCAGAAAGTGCTGCTGTGGGAGATGGCAGATGCTGCTGCCATCTCCTGATGGCTGCTTCCAGCAGTATAATGTCCCATGGCACAAAGCTCATACTGGCTTATTCAATATGACAATGAGTTCACTGTACTCAGATGTCCTCTGTAGTAACAGGACCTCATTAGAATAGTGCACCTTTGGGATTCGATGTGATGGGAGAGCCACATGGGGTTTTTGCCTTCTACTAACGATGTGCAACTAATGAAGTGGTCGGCGAGTGTATAACAACGAAACAGCAGCTATGTGTAACCAGACTCTGCACAGATGTGTGGATGCAAGAGAGGAGGACTACTGGTGCTCTTAAATGCACCATCAGTCATTCTGTGGCAAGTGTTTAAATCAAGTTAGATTGTTTAAAAGGACATAAAAATTATTTGCTAACAGGAACACTCCTATACACCAATATCTGAACATTCAATGAACATTACAGAATTAGAAAAGTTACATTTACCTCTGTATTGTTTTAACAATTCATTTTTTATAAACCTTGCCTTAACTAGGCCTTTATTTGGTGAAATGTCCTAACACACTCCCAGAGCTCTCTGGGGATAAATCCTCTTCACAGTATGACATCCTGCCTGTTTAAATTAGATGCCGTTCGTATTATGGAAGCTGAAGTGATAAGTTAGCTTTTTCTGTGCATTTCTAAACACTTCAAATGAACAACTTGAAAGACCGAAACCTTAAACTTACAATGCAAGAACATTGTGGTTTTCCTCCAATCTGCACTTCATCAGTCTTCATTAGCATGCCTCTGTGAATCTGCAGCAACATTAAAAGAGAAACAAAAAATAACTCTGTGAAACACAGTTCGCCACAAGCAATACAATCATTAAAAAAAAGACACATGACACCTGCCCTCTCTTATGATCACCTGGAGAGTAATGTGTGTGAAAGCACCTGGTCCAATGCTAAAAAGTCATTAAAGGATGATGAATGATAAGATAACCCCGGTTATCTCTTACTGACTCTCCCACACTCCCAGTAGATCAAGGAACAGAGTTGAAAGTGAGGAAGGGCTTAGTAGTATATCATGCTCTATAGTACTATAGGGTATGATATACTACTATGTAGTATAGAAATAGTATAGTGACATGGTATTGTTTAGAATGCCAGAGCATTTCCTAAATTTCCAATGGTATGATGTGAGAGGATGTGCGGTTTATTGGCGTTACAGAGGATGTAGAGCACAGAAGGAAGCAAATGATCTGCTACTGCATGCTGACCCCTTACATGAGCAAATGTAAGAAGGAAATGTGTCAAATGGACTTAAAATCTTATTTTATGAGGTAGTAACTTACATTGCATATAAGTGTTTAATTTTAAATCTGTGCTTTTAAGGTTGCGGGTGGAGTCCTTTTATCTTTGGAGCTCTTTAACATCATTTCAGGGTTCAATGTTTATTCAGATAAATACCTGTGCGAAGAGAATGCCAACTTAAATTTCATGTGAACGACAGGAACCACGGTCACTGATGGGAGAGAGAAATCATCTTTGCCTCTCCACATCCAAACAGACAGGCAGGTAATTTTAGACTGCGGGAGAACAAATTGTCCTCTTTCACCCACTCAAGTCAATCAAGTGGAGTAAGGGGGAACGGAGACAGACGGACGGATGGAGAAGGAGAGGAGCCTGAACAAAGCTCAAGGGAGAGGATGACAGACATTTTAAAAGTAGCTTACAATAAAGACAAAATTGTAGAAAATGGTTAATCACAAACTTTAAAAGGAAATAGAGGCAGTTAAAAAAATGAAATCTGTCCTTCCATTCTCCCACTGGTGGTCCATGTTCCCACTGTTGGCTCTCTTGATTTAATTGCTCGGGTAGGAGTGAGATCAGAGCAGCAGTTCAGCAGCAGGCTTCTATCAGACTTGAGAAACAATAACAAAAATGAAATTAAAGAGACGAGGGAAAGAAAAAAAAAGAGAGGGAAAAACTGGAAATCAGCGATGCATGATGAAACACGCTTAAAAGTGTAAAACAAGGAAGAAGACTGAGTCAAAAAGCATAACGGAAAATAAAGAGGGTCAGAGGGAAAGCAAAGGCAAAAGGAGCCGGTGGTCCATTTTCTTGTTTTCAGCTATGTTTAATTGCCTTAGTAGGAGTGAGTTCAGTAGATCAGTAGTAGGAGTAGCAGACCTTCATCAAAGCACCAGTCACTGCTTATTAGAATATTATTACAGAACAGCAGCAGCCAGCCAGTGGGCTGATTACTGACTGGGTCCAATGGGAGGCCTCATTTGACTGGAATGTACAGAGGCTGAAATGGAGAACAGGGATAAACACAGAAATACCATTTATAGACTTGGTGCCTTAATATGCTTTCATCAAAACTATGTGTCCAGTCATTCGGCCTTTCTTTTGGCATCGCACAGCAGCTACTTTTATTGATTTTTTTCTCCTCACTAAAGACCATGTTTAATCATTAAACATTAAAACATTTACTACAAAAAACAACAGTCTGTAACTTTTCTTTTCAGCTAATAAATGCAATCAAATATGCAAATTAAAAAAAAAAGTAATAGTCTCAAATAATAAGAGATCTTATTGTTTCTGGAACAGCTGATGGATGATTTTTATCCATGTCACTGAAATGTACACAAGGAAATGTGTTGTACTCTAAGAATAAACATAATCAAAAACTATAAAATGAATTTGAGCCAAACATGAAACCAAAGACACCAAACAAGCAGAACGAATCACGGCTTGTACAGGGACCATAATTTTTGTAAACCACGCTTTATGGATGTTTTGTAAGTTCTGATGACTGTATAGAAGGTTAAATGCATTATAATTAAACCAGTATGTGAAATGTGATAGAACGGGCAAGAACAAAGGCAAATTGCACTCAAAGCATCCTGCCTCCTTTGCAGAATTAAACCAACTGTATAAAAGCAAAATTGGCAAAGTCGTGGACCAGTAAAATGTTTTACATTTATTCAGATAACTGGAGCCAGCACAGAAAACAGTTGATCAAAATACAGACTCGATCTAGGAATACCAATTCTATGATGAAAGCCAATTAAAACAGCATGCTGGGCAATTAGCATTACCTACAGGAAATCAGATCCCATCTCCTCCACCAATCAGGACAAAGACTAAAGGTTGGTTGACGAGGGGAAATTAGGCAAAGCAGTGCCAGATATTTACTCTCAGATTTGATATGGCTGGTTGATGTCATCCTCTACCACACACACAAAGACGTGTAAGCACGCAAGCGGTATGCCTCAACAACACATAACGCATGATCTCTCCAAACTCAGGCACACACAGAAACATGCACACCTAGTGTGGTCCGCTTAGCGACCACCGTGGCTGAATGAGAAGAAGAAAACCGCAGGCATCCAGTCATTCCTGACTGGAAAAGCATTCATGGAAAAGTTGAATTTGGTGGAATGCATAACATGTGTGACAACAAGTTTCTAGTTTTTAATGCTAAAAATGTACATTGTTAATAGATTTCTAAATATAAAAATGCATTGTTTTGCATGTGTAGAAAAAATTAACAGAATTAATTAAAATATTGATTTCCAAATAATTTACAACCTAAATTCCATTTAAAATAGCACAAAGACAAAATATCAAAGCTAATGTTGAGGAGTATGGTTATTTAACCTTTTTAATATATTCTTATTTTTCATTTAATACCAGTAAAATGATTTCTAAATGTTTGGACAGCAGCATGAAAACACGGGAAGAGCTGAAAAATACTTATATAACACGTGACGGGTCATCTTACAGTTAACAAGGTTAATCATCAGCATGGTTTGGTATAAAGAAAAAACCTCCCAGGTAGGGTAGGTAGTTTTAAAAATTGGGAGGTGTTCGCCACTCTTTAGTCTTTTACATGACAGTTAAGACAGTTTTCAACATACAAAGCTCTTATGAATTTTATCATTAGGTCAGATATTATGATTAAAAGATTAAGAGAAGCCTGAGATATCCAAAAACTATCATCTTCTCAATAATCTGGCAAAGTAAACAAAACAAAACAAACTGTCCTGTGGTTCGAGAAACCAAATTTGTCTTTAGCCATATCCATCCACACTAAAGACAAGGGGAACACCCTGCGTGTTTTCAGAGCACAGTTCAGGATCTGTGAGGAAAATAACTTGCACAGCATCTGTAACACAAACAAACACACAACCTAGCTCAACTTTCCTGATTAATCTCACTGGCAATAAATTCAAAATGAACACACACACAAAGACATTATTTAATAGGAAACAGCTGATTGGCTGATTTATAATCCTTAATATACGTACTGTTAACTGGCACCAGCTACGGTGTCTTACAAATTAAAACCATTTTAAGAAGTAAAAACACTTCTTTGTTGTTAATAACCGTTATAAATGAAGGGAACAAACAGCTGTATATTAAAAGTGACCAAAATATGACTAATAATCCAGTTTTTAAAGCTGCTTTTCGATTTTTTGATTTTTCCTTTCGGCTCTTTTTTTTCTCAAATGCAAGCTCTCTTGGGTAGTTTAGTCAAACAAGGTCCTTGCCAAGTTGAATATCCACTATTTGGCATGTCTGTGCTAATATAACTTGGATCACAAGTTTAACTCCTTGCCAGAAACCACAGTGGTGTCAACTGGGGTGGTGCGGATGATTTTTTGGAGAATTATGTCTGGGATCTCAGTCTGGGCTGTATCACTTTTGAAGTCCTGGGTTCAGACTTGGTCAAATAGCACAATGAAGCTTGGATTAAAACCTAAATCAAATGTATCACTTTCAGTGAACTGAAACGGTCTCTTGTCTCCTTGCCTATGCCCTTCATTTGTATTTTTATCAAACTTAACCAAGTAGATGTTCACCCTAGTCTCCTGGGTGAAAGTCCTGGATTTGACTTATTGGAAATTTTGTGGCTTTTTCTGTGATCTGCAGTGAGAAAAAGAAACTCGACTGAAACAGGATGTCGACTCGAGACAATAGAAGAGGATAAAAAAAAAAATGCTGGCATCTCTAACTCAAGCTGATTTAATTTTTTAAAACATGTTTCATGCTGTGGACTGTTGCTATTATGCATTTCGCTGTGAGACTGGCTGGGATGTGTGCAAAGGCATGGAGCGAGTCAAGACTGGCCTAATTGAAGGTTGTTTGCATGTCTGGGAGAACGGATAAATGATGGAGGTAACAGGAAAATTAAGCAAATGGAGGGAGCAGGTGGCCTTCATCTGGACCACAGCTGTACACAGTGTGACTCACACACTCCTACCTTGACCAAAAGGCACACACACATGCGTGTTCAAAGGCACATTTGGGACTGTACAAGACTACAAATCCTTGCAACATCCTAAATAATACCACAAGGTCCACTGTGTGACCCATTTGGTGTTCATACTGCAAAGCTAACTTATTAGATTTTAAAAAGCAACCTCGATCATCAGGATTCCTTTTAGTTTTAGGAATCCTAACATGCACCAAGGCCTAAATTTAAATCCATGAATTGTTAGAGCTTTAAGAAGTGGCTGTTAAGAGTTATGACTTAGCAGAATGTACATAAATTAAAACATCATTAGATCTGCACTGAAAAGCCTCTACTATGAAATGTATTATATGTGTATATAGTATTAAACTTACAAGTGCAAAAAAAGACATTAGGAAGTCTACAAATGACCAGTAGGTGAAATAAATATTAACTATCAGGAAACAAAATGTGGTTCTTCTTGCCAGTACCTGACCTTTTATCACATTTCAACAGGCACAACTTTTATTTTGGTCTCTATTTTCAGTTTGCGTTGCACTTTTCAGATTCACTACAGCTTTACTATGCAAGACTTTCATTCATCTCCTGATTTCCACATATTATTTTAAGAGACACAAGTTTCATTTTTGAGTAATTCATAAGTATACAGTGACACTGGAAACCCACAGTTCCAGTGCCACAGTTCACATTCAATCACTACCAACAGCCAACGTTACAGGAAGAAGTGCAACACATGAACTGGACCTTCAGTTTATCTTAGTTAAAGAGAAAACTCACTTGTTGGAGGAAAGGTTCAACTTTGTTGTTTTATATTTGTATGATTTAGTGCTCTTGTGTGTGATTATTTTAACTGTTTCCATGAGAGGTTGCACAGAAAATGCATATGAATTACCATGAAAAGCACAATGTGTCTCTGAACCAGATCTACTTGCAGAGTTCAATAGCTTTTTGGTTAAGTTAATTTTTCTCAAGACTTTTCAGTAAACCTGAGCAGGCATCAGGTTTTTCTCTTCTCTTTCTGTGGTTCACTGATGGTCTACAGGTTATTTTGCTCTAAGTGGTGCCTACATGTGGAGGGGACATGGGCATGCTTGTCCTTCAGGGCATACTTAAGGTTCGTTAGAGCTCGAGATTCTCCCCCCTCTCATTTTACTTTGATTCCTGGAACAGTTAACATTGCACATGCATGAGTGTCCACACACACACACACACACACACACACGCACACACGGACACTTTAAAGAAAACAAGTTGGAAAACAGGTCAAACACTGTATTTAATTACAGCAGCAAGTGACACCCTCCCTTGGCCCGCTCAGCTTCTATGTTTTGCTATTATGTGAATTTTTCTTTGATTTTAATCAAATTTGGAGCGAAATTAAATCAAGAAGCCATAAAATACTCAAATAATATAATAAAATGAAAATATGCACTTCTTTGAAATTGAGCTAAAGATTTATAACCCAAAATGTGTTTATCTCAAACTAATGAATACAGTTTTCTAGACAATATGTTTTGGTTCCTTAAGGTTAATTCTACATTAACACCAAAACCAGTCTAATTGATTAAATGAACGTTGATTATGAGTATGATTATTATTATGGAGGCATGGTATGTTAAAAAACAAAACAAAACAGCAGTTAATGTTTGTAGTTTGATCCACCTAACACAATCAGCAGCTGCAGGTTGAGGCAACTCAGTTACTCGTGCCAGTCTTTGGATCTATTTCTATTAGAAACACTCCTTGGAGTCAAACTTGAAAATCTGAGTTAGACTCTTTGCTTGGATAAACATCAGTATAATTAAGTAACATTCATAAGTAGCATGTAGGTTGAAACAGTGCGGATTTTATGACAGAACTGGATCATATTTGTGGCAGCAGCGATGCATTCACAATCATGTATATTTACTCATATGTGGAACTTTGTGATGATAAATAAGGGAGAAATAATCAGCTGGTTGTCCTGTAGATGGACTACAACATCGTTTTGCAGCATCTAACCTCCAAGACTGATGACAGCAGGCCATGTCCTGTTCTACAGACTTGATGGGCTCAGCATAACCACACACTTCACATTCCGGGTGATCCTGAATTAACAAACAGTTTGGATTCCTCCTTCAACTGATCCTGAGGTCATTCAAATAACTGTGGTTGTGGTTAATGGCTACTGATAATGGCCACCCTCTGCAATGCTTAGTGGACATACAGCTAACATCTCTTTGAGCTCTGTTACCACCTGACCAAATACTGAAAATCTTGTGTGTCATATTTACATATAGATGAACTGAGCTTGTCACTTTTTTATACTTTCTGTTATGTGCTCAGTCGTTTGTTTTACGGCATGCTTGAAACAACATGACTAACATATGTGCATCTTTTATTTACAGTCTATGCCAGTGCCTGAACTTTGGAGAAAAGAGCAAGGGGACTACTGGGAATCTCATCTGTGTATAATATTGTTCTCTCAGACAGAAAGGAATATTTATTAACAAAAATTCTAAAATATATTATAGAATATACTTTTAGAGTCATTAATATAACTGAGGGATGTGTCCGAGGTTGTGTGGGAAACACTGCAATATTTTCAAAAGTTTGCTAAACCAGCATATGTGTTAGATTTTCAATGTTATATGGGGCAGAGTGCCTTTCAGACCTCCTCTGAAGATTCTTTTCCTTCTCCTCGTAGATTTTCAGTCTCTCTCTCTCTCTCTTTTTTTTTTTTTTTTTAAATAGTGTTACTTTTCTACATTCCTCATGGCTTGTTGAAATTCCAGGTCTTGGATTGTGGTCTCCCCTTTGTCATGATGGTTATTTAACTGAGCCTTGGCATTGCTCATATTCTAAATTCTTAACATACCCTTTTTATGGTTGGAGAATTGCATTTTCCACTGGCACAGGGAGCCAATCAAAGCTTTTTTTCATCCCCCCTTTGTTTCTCCCAACCAACTTTGGTACTAGATCTAACCAAATATGTGTGTTTTCGTGTTTGACTAAGGCAAATATTTTAATATATTTTCAGATAGGTTTGTGAATGTGTCACAGATAAAGGCAAAACTGTACGACACCCTAGCATGTATGTAACATGTGACTTTTTAAATATAAAAACTGACAGGAATAAATAGGAATAGACACTGAATCCTACAAAATCAAAAACAATACTATTAGTTTCTTACCATATATAGCAATATACCAGTACCATGAATCTCAGGCTATACAGCTTATGAGTGTTATCCTGTATCAGGGCAGCAACGCTGTTTAATTTTTCTACTGTTTCTATAAACTAGTGACTGAGCAGCATTATGGTGTTGACTGACAGGCACCATTGTAGCTACGCTGAACAAAAAAAAAGAAAGGCAGAATATATCAGTTTTTCTTAATTGGAAACTACCACGAGGGACGGTTGTACAGTTATGACCTTCTTATCTGCTTCCCTGGCTTTTTCCATCAAGCTGCACTTAAAAATACAAAGAGAGAGCTTCAATTTGTATCAATCACGGACACAAGGGTAATTTAAGTGAAGTAAAAGTTTGATAGCATCAGCAGAGCATTGTCTGTTTATATTATAGCCAAAGCTCATATTTAGTCAAGACCCTGTACAGCAATGTTCAACATTCCCAGCATATCTTTGCTTTATCTGGCTTCACTAACCCTAAACTTGGGTTAAGCAGTCACACAAATGTGTTCATCTGCTCAACAAGTCAACCCAGGCTCTCTCAGTCTTTCTACGATACTGGACAGTATTAAAAGCTTATATTGTGGTGGACCACTGGAGGGCTCCACTCACACCCAGTTCTCAGGAAGTGTTGTTGCTGTGTTTTGGAGGGAAAGTGTTCAGTTCTGTGGTGATGAGTAATAAACGAGCAGTGTTTATCGAGAGCTCTCGTGTCGTCTGTGTTTACCTCCACAATATGAATGAATGAGCGGGCGAATGTGGCTCAAGAGTTAGCAGTTCGTCTTGTAATCGGAAAGTTGCCGGTTCGAGCCCCGGCTCCAACAGTCTCCATTGTTGTGTCCTTGAGCAAGACACTTCACCCATTGCCTACTGGTGGTGGTCAGAGGGCCCGGTGGATTCTGTCAGTGTTTTGATCTGTTCACCGTCAACATTGCGTGCAGCAGCAACCACAGCCTCCCAGACACTGTTCAGAGAGGTGTACTGTTTTCCCTCCTTGTAAATCTCACATTTGATGATGGACCACAGGTTCTCAATGGGGTTCAGATCAGGTGAACAAGGTGGCCATGTCATTAGTTTTTCTTCTTTTATACCCTTTCTTGCCAGCCACGCTGTGGAGTACTTGGACGCGTGTGATGGAGCATTGTCCTGCATGAAAATCATGTTTTTCTTGAAGGATGCAGACTTCTTCCTGTACCACTGCTTGAAGGAGGTGTCTTCCAGAAACTGGCAGTAGGACTGGGAGTTGAGCTTGACTCCATCCTCAACCCGAAAAGGCCCCACAAGCTCATCTTTGATGATACCAGCCCAAACCAGTACTCCACCTCCACCTTGCTGGCGTCTGAGTCGGACTGGAGCTCTCTGCCCTTTACCAATCCAGCCACGGGCCCATCCATCTGGCCCATCAAGACTCACTCTCATTTCATCAGTCTATAAAACCTTAGAAAAACCAGTCTTGAGATATTTCTTGGCCCAGTCTTGACGTTTCAGCTTGTGTGTCTTGTTCAGTGGTGGTCGTCTTTCAGCCTTTCTTACCTTGGCCATGTCTCTGAGTATTGCACACCTTGTGCTTTTGGGCACTCCAGTGATGTTGCAGCTCTGAAATATGGCCAAACTGGTGGCAAGTGGCATCTTGGCAGCTGCACGCTTGACTTTTCTCAGTTCATGCGCAGTTATTTTGCGCCTTGGTTTTTCCACACGCTTCTTGCGACCCTGTTGACTATTTTGAATGAAACGCTTGATTGTTCGATGATCACGCTTCAGAAGCTTTGCAATTTTGAGACTGCTGCATCCCTCTGCAAGATATCTCACTATTTTTGACTTTTCTGAGCCTGTCAAGTCCTTCTTTTGACCCATTTTGCCAAAGGAAAGGACGTTGCCTAATAATTATGCACACCTGATATAGGGTGTTGATGTCATTAGACCACACCCCTTCTCATTACAGCGAAAAATACATAGTCAGTTATAGGGTCGTATATAAAAGTTCTCAAAACTTTGTTTTGCTTTGTTTTTGTTAATGTAGGTAGTGACTTCGTACCTGTACAGCAAGTATCACCTACCGCAAGTTATATAAGTTATATATGTTAACCAATGTTTAATCTGAAAAAAAAAGTTACCTGAAAAAGCTCAAATGCACATATTTTTTTACTTGGGTCATCCATACTGCGCTTGCAGTGACTACAGTGTGTCCCACCCACTGGCCGGCCCCACAGTTACACCTGGTGACCTGTAGCACTGTACATAGTTTGAGAGGTTAACTTGATCTTAGTTGAATTCACATCTATCTTCTTGCATTTGCTCCATTTTCATTTTACTAAACAGATGGATCCTTCAGTAATATAAGCCCAGAGTAAATCAAAATCAAGGTGATTTTTGAGTCCATCCTTCTCCTGCTTTCCCTCTTGGGAAAAATGAAAGCTAGCTAAGTACATAGAAATGAAGGGTTGGATAGCATCTTATGTTGAGCATCGAAATGCATGAAAAGAAAGAACCACAGCAAGAAGCTGAGAAATTATCAAATGGATGAGTGCACAGACACATGCACAGTTTGAGAGAATCTGGGCATCAAGCCAACTGTTTTTAAAGAATTCAACCTAAAACTTGCGACGTATATCAACAAGATTTCTCAAATTTTAACAAAAAAATGTTTTTTTATTTTTGTTTTGTTTAATCATGCTGCAACCACAAAAAGCACTTGACTTGTAAATCATGAATTAATTGATTTCATTGACATTAACTGCTGAATTCATCAAGATGACAATCACTTTGTGACAGATCCACTTTTCACTAGCTTCATAATGTGGGTTTTAAGATGGCAGGCATCTCTTTTACACTCTTATTCAAGCAACGCTTGAAATCAGTGTTACAGACAGTTTTATTAATATTGATATAATCCCATGTTAAACGGTGCTGGAATGAAGATTTTTTCCCCCCTTTTAGCCCGTTTCAGTAAAAATGACACTCACAGGAGGAGGAACTTTTGAATATGGAACAGAAGAGACCTAACATGATCATTTTTTTAACTCAAATTTTAATATAAAAGTATTTCTTTAAAGAAATGATGCTGGATTATAGTTCTGCTTACCTGTTACCTCTGTAATTTCTCTCTCTCACACATTCCCCATTTCCTTCTCCATATATCTACCCACTTGTCCTTTACCATGTTTCCATCCTCTCCCATCCTTTTCTCCATCACTCCCACAAACCCATCGGTGCTTTTCTGAGTCCAGGCTTGTATATCCATTAGTCAGTGTTATCTTTATGTCAACAGTTCCACTCAAATATTTACAGTAGTCCCTGGTGAGCAGACATCCAGTCAGTGGTGGGATGAGTCACCCTTTGTTAACACAGTCAAAGTAACTCAAAGTAACTCTGTACTGCTCAGAATAACATGCGCACAAGTAATGGACCAAAAGAGTACAAGAGCATGCTTGGGACACCGAAGCGCTTAACCTTTGGGTTTTTATGATGTTGGTTAAACACACGAGACATCAAGCATGTGCTTATGAGCATCTATGTGTCAGTGTGTATCTATGACTGCATGAAACAAGGAGTGTAATCCCACAATCTGACCTTTTCCTCAAGCATCAGCATTAAAACGATCCATATACAACTTCAACTGAAAAGTAGTTGATTACTCTTTGGTGCTCTATTTAGTTTTGTATAGCATCATAGCTTTTTGGCGTTTGAGAGGTTATACTGTATGACTGTATGTGAGCAAGGAAAAATAAACAAAGTGCTCACTTGCTAGAGATGCGCCGATTAAACAACTAAACAACTACCATGCCACTCAGTTATAATATTTTGTTAATATGCAACATGGCTCACCTGCTGGGCCTAAGAGGTTACACAGCTGCTACAACAGAAAATTCTGGTAATGGTGACACACAATGGTGAACTGAAATGATTTGTGGCAGTCATAATCGTAACCTACACTACATGAACAAAAACACTGGGAACTCACACATTACAGCTAGAACTGCTCAGGGTAACCCACGCCATGAAGCTCCTGGTGCAAAGTTTTTGTGTTGGTGTTAATGCCAATGGACCTCTGCAGTTAGTGAGTCAGCAGAGCATTGGTGATTTTTACAGACTATGCACCTCAGCACCAAAAGAAGAACAGTGACATCCCTCCTACAGTACCACACTTGAATTCCGTGAGCTCTTGAGAACAACCTGTGTTTTGACAAATGCTTTAAAGGCAAACTGCATGTATGTAAGAACATACGCTTGAATGTGTGACAATCCCCTGAAGTTCAAACTGAGCATCTGAATAGGACGGTCAGTATGGTGGTTGGTGGTTGGCAAGCTTGTTTGAGTATTTCAGCATCTTTACGGTGTTAGAGATGCTGAAAACGCTAACCCTAGCTGACAGGAAGGTGACAGCAACTAGAATAACCACTTGTTACAACCACGCTATGCAATAGAGGAACATGTGCCACCTTAAAGCTGATGGGCTACAGAAGCACAGGACCACACCAGGGGCCACTCCCGTCAGCTAAGAGCAGGAAACTGACACTACAGTTCACACAGGTTCACCAAAATTGGACAACAGAAAATAGAAAAATGTTGCCTGGTCTGATGAGTCTGGATTTTTGGCATAAGCATAAGATCTGCTCTGCTTTGTATCAGTGATTGACGGTGGTGGTGTAACGCTGTTGGGAATATTTTCTTGGCGCACTTTGGGTCAGCTGAGCACCGCCTACCCGAGAATTGTTGCTGACCATGTCCATCCCACTATGACCACAGAGTACATATCTTTTGATGGCTGCTTCCAGCAGGATAATGTGCCATGTCACAAAGCTCAGATTATGTAAAACTGGTTTATTGAACATGAAAATGAATTTACTGCCCTAAGAACAACAGTCATCAGATATCAGCGTCTTTGGGATGTGGCGAGATTTAAGTCATGGATGTGCAGCTAACACATTGAAGCAACTGTGTGTTTCTATCATGTCATTACTTTCAACATTTCTAAATACCATTATTTACTGGTATTTAGTATGTAAAAAACCCACTCTGTCCAGTTTAACTTCTGTATTTAGATATGCCAAATAGCATGACAATGTTTTTTTTTATTTATTTATTTATTTTTTTAAATGACATCAGAAACAGCAGTATGCGACATTACGTGATGGCAGAGCTTCAGTTCATCCTTTGTCTTTTTTTTTTTTTTTTTTTTAAATAAATAGGACAGGGGGAATGAATGAGAGAAAGAGGGGGAGAGAAAGAAAGAAAACCAAAGGGGAGAAGAGACGGTGAGAAGGGGGGGGAAGAGAGAGAAAAAAAAAAAGAACTCCTGGGTCACCTGTATGGAGAAAAAAAAACAAACAAACAAAAAAAACAAACAGAGGAGACAGCAAACAACAAAGAGCAACATAATAATAGAGAAAACAAAGCACCATCACAATAAACTAGCTAGTCTTAGATATCAATATTTACTAAATAATAAACGATATTGTGCAGCACGCAAGATAGACAGCGCACAGTGTGCTTTGAGGCAGCAGCCAAGAAAGCTTTAGTTCGCGTCTGTGAATACCCATGTGTGCATACCTGTGTGGATCAGCATGCTTGCATTCCAAAGGTTTCTCCATGTAATGATCTGCTAGGTAGTGTGGGGGGGCCACAGCCCCGTCCTCCAGGGTGTGAAGCGGGTATGGAGGAGATCAAAACTCCAGACATCCAGAGGCCCCCAGAACACAAGAGACCATGGAAGACCAACAGAGGGGCAGCCGCGCCACTGTTCCAGTAAGAGCTGAGGAGAGTCCCAGATGAGGGCTCGCCCAGCAGCCGCGGGGCAGAAGTCAGGGGGAGTTGCAGTGACGCGCCCGTGAGCTCCGCCGGCCCCCAGCTGTGCCTGAGTGACCGAGCCCCAGGCCGAGAGGCCGGGGGCACCCCACCTCCAAAGGGGCCCGAGCGAGCCCCAGGCCCCAGGCCCCGACAAGCGGCCGCCAAGGAGTGAGCCGGTGTGTACCCGGACGCCCACCCCCAGACACAAAGAACCACCAACACACCGACACCTGAGGGAGTCCGCCACCGGCAGGGGAAGTGGTGGTGGGTGGAGATAGGCCTCCAAACCTTGGAGGGCCTGAGGTGTCCCCAGAGAGGTGGCGTCTGATACCCAACCTGACATATAGACACAGACATACAGGCACACACAGATACAAACATCCATTCCCACCCTCATGCTCTCATATGCACTCACTCCACATTCAACCAACGTGGAGACAGACATAAAGAGACGCTGTACACACGATCACACTCCCCAAGCGTACTCTACAAACCGGGTCTAGGTACCCTTGCCCCTGGAGGGGGGAATTGCACCCAGACCCAGGTGGTGTTACCCTTTTCCCTGCTTCCACGCTAACCCTAGCTGACAGGAAGGTGACAGCAACTAAAATAACCACTTGTTACAACCACGCTATGCAATAGAGGAACATGTGCCACCTTAAAGCTGATGGGCTACAGAAGCACAGGACCACACCAGGGGCCACTCCCGTCAGCTAAGAGCAGGAAACTGACACTACAGTTCACACAGGTTCACCAAAATTGGACAACAGAAAATAGAAAAATGTTGCCTG
This sequence comes from Copadichromis virginalis, assembly GCF_057382275.1. Classification (NCBI taxonomy): domain Eukaryota; kingdom Metazoa; phylum Chordata; class Actinopteri; order Cichliformes; family Cichlidae; genus Copadichromis; species Copadichromis virginalis. The sequence goes on along the minus strand of NC_140624.1, from coordinate 43,914,740 downwards.
GTCTGATGAGTCTGGATTTTTGGCATAAGCATAAGATCTGCTCTGCTTTGTATCAGTGATTGACGGTGGTGGTGTAACGCTGTTGGGAATATTTTCTTGGCGCACTTTGGGTCAGCTGAGCACCGCCTACCCGAGAATTGTTGCTGACCATGTCCATCCCACTATGACCACAGAGTACATATCTTTTGATGGCTGCTTCCAGCAGGATAATGTGCCATGTCACAAAGCTCAGATTATGTAAAACTGGTTTATTGAACATGAAAATGAGTTTACTGCCCTAAGAACAACAGTCATCAGATATCAGCGTCTTTGGGATGTGGCGAGATTTAAGTCATGGATGTGCAGCTAACACATTGAAGCAACTGTGTGTTTCTATCATGTCATTACTTTCAACATTTCTAAATACCATTATTTACTGGTATTTAGTATGTAAAAAACCCACTCTGTCCAGTTTAACTTCTGTATTTAGATATGCCAAATAGCATGACAATGTTACATCTTACAGTAGTTCATGTATCTGTAGTACTCCAGTGACTCCCAAACTAAAGCCATGGATACAATAATGGTATGAAAGGTATAAAAAACTCTTTGGGTAAACAAACAACTGTACTAATTTTTTTACCCTTAATTTTTTTTCCTTGCCATTACTGGACAATTTACGTATTCAAAAAATGTGGGAGGGTTCAGGCTTTGGTTAAGCATGTTCAGACTGTAATTTAAAGAGTAATGAGTAAAAAATGGTGGAAACCACTGAATAAGAGCTGATATAACAATATAGTTTAAAGGATTTTTTAAAATTGAAGTTGTAAATTGTGAGCCGGGTTCGGGGCCATTAAACCAAGACTCGACACTGCATTTGTCTCCTATGCATCAGTAACATCTGCTTTTCAACTACTCTGAGGTAGCAACAGTAGCTGAAGCAAAGAAAACAAAGCCAAACATACACTTGAAATATATGCCAGCAGTAGCAGATAGGCCACCCCAGGTTAGCCACAGAAATGTTTCACGTGTACAGAGTGTTACACTTACATTCGTGGGACACCCACTGACACGTACACAAAAGCAACAAAAATAACCAAACACTTTGGATCTACATGCAAAATGTGAGCTTTTGCTTATGACGTATACGTGCAGATGCAAACATCCACATGCAAGCGGCAAAAAAGTTCCTGTGTGAGTCACAGTAAACTCTGACAGATAAACATGATGTTGGAACGAGTTTATTTGACATTTGTGTCGGTCTCCTTCCTTTTGTGGTGTCTCTCTTGGCCCATCTTTAAGCATGACCTCCTGTTGTATTTGTTTTAGAGGTGGGACTCTGTAAAGCTGTTCAAAGAAACACAGACATGGATGGACACGCAGTATGGATTCGCACAATCGCACACACATACACAGTACATGCACAAACAAAAACATTGGTTTAACAGCCTAAACTCTAGGGTCACCTGCTGTTTGACTTTATGGATAGTAATAAATTCTGTCTCGACTTGTTTAGCTTCAGATTAAGATCGGAGAGACAAGCACGTCTTTCGACACTGGGAAGTAAACAATCAGAGGTAAACAAGTATACCATCGGTTCTCGCCTTTAATACTAAAAGTACATTGTGTCCATCATGAAATCCTGAAATGTAATAACAAGAAATTATGAAAACAAGCAAAACCAACAGCTGGCACATGCATCTCTGACTTTCAGGGTAAAATATCTAAGTTCTGGTCATTTATAAGAGCTCAGCACAATATCAAAGATCTGCACAGGTCTGGTTCAGATCTTATTATGGCTGCTGCTTAACAGATTCAGAGGCATAAAAAGATCTACACTGATTAAAGAACTGTTTGTTGGTTGGAGAGAGATACCTAAACAGAACACTGAAAACATACCATATGTTCAAACTGAGAAAATGGACCATTATAAGCAAAAATAAAGTCATTTTGAATTTGAATGCAGGGACACATCTACAGAAGGTTTGGGCAGGGCCATGTTTGCCACTGTGTAGCATCCTCTCTTTTTTAAGCAACAGTCTGTAAACCTGTGGGGACTAACTAGACCAGCTGCTGGACCTTTGGAGAGAAATGGCGTTTAATTCTTGTTGGATAGACGATTCTAGCTGTTCAACAGTCCTGGGTCTTCATTGGTGTATTTTTCATTTTTATGATGCAGGACCCTTCTACTATCAAGCCATGCTGTTGTAATAAATGCAGGATCTGGTTTAGCATTGCCTTGCAGAAATATTCGAGACCTGGATGGGAGCCCATATAAAACCTGTTTATACCTTTAAGTTTTTTAAGATGCTTTTCCAGATGTGCAAGATGCCAACTCCATATGCATCAACACACCCCCATACTCTGATAACAAGCTGGATGGTCCTTATTGTTCCCACCACAGAACAGTTTTCCACTTTGCTTCAGTCCATTTTAAATGAGCTTTGGCCGAGAGGATCCTGTTCACGACTGGGGCCTTTTATTAAATGTTAGAGCTTTAACATGTCTTTATGGATTGCATGGTGAACTGTGTTCACAGACAATGATTTCTGGATGTTTTACTAAGCTTATGCACTGATTCCCATGACAGAACCATGCCTGTTTTAACAGAGTGCTGCCAGAGGGCCCAAAAATCACAGGCAACCAGTTTTGATATTCAGCCTTATCCCTTGCGATTTCTCCACATTTTCTGAATCTTTTGATGATGTTACATACTGTAGATGATGAGATATTCTATAAGTCTTTACAATATTATGTTGAGCAACATTATTGTGAAATTGTTCCCTGATTTTAAGATCTGAAGATGCAAGTTTTGCAGTTTGGTGACCAATCTGTACTTCTGAGAAACTCTGCCTCTCTTTTATAAGTACTCATGTTACTGACCTGATGCCAGTTAACCTAATTAACTCCAAAATGTTCCTCCATCTTTTTATTTTAGTATCACTTAATTGTCCAGCCTATTTTTTGCCATCAAATTCAAAAGGAGTTTTACTTAAACTGGTCACACACTCCCAGTTTAAACATCTGTATTAATTGTGAATAAAATTGAGGTCAATTAGATTTGAAAAGCACTGCATTCTATTTTCATCTTTTTCTAATTACAACTAGTTGCATTTGAAATAACCTGCAATACACTAACACAAGGATTTTATGCCTCCAGCTGCTAATTGGTTGCAATGCGAGCAGTGATGTACTGATGATGGATGACTTCGGGTAAAGATAGATTGACTGCTCTGTAAATAAGAAAAGGTTTTATTGTATTGAGTAAAGTACATGAAAGAAAATAGAGAAACAGATGAATACAGACTGAATTTAAAAGTCAGTATTTTCTATTACTACCATCACGAAGTCATTAGTTAAGATTTGATGATGATGCACGTTCCTGGGTAGTCTTTCATCCCATACTGCACTGATAGCAAACATACCTTTGTTGACTACATGGTAATCAGGGAACTCCCACACATCAGTGCGCACACACACACTGAACACACTCATACTCCCAGCCTGATTCATGCACATGCAGGCTAATGTGTGAGAGGTAACATATCAAAAGGAACTCCACCTAGTCTGTTCAGAAACAAAGATAAAGTACCCTTACAGGGACACACACACACACACACACACACACACACACACACACACACACACACACACACACACACACACACACACACATCTGTTTCGGAAAACAATGAGGAAAAAGGCATCAGCTTTCAGGTGTGGAAAATTTGGAATAAACATCCTGAACTAATGTGAGCGGATGATGGAAAAATTATCTGGCAGCAAATAATAAACGGTGGTCTTGCCTAATAGTTATTAGATTTTATTGATAGTCCTTACAGTGACAAACAGCTGACTGCATTCTGTAAAGCAGAGACTGGAAGTCTGGAAATATTAGCACATGAGTGTAAGCCAGTGTAAAACATGACATTCTTTCTCATTATTTCATTCTTAAATGTGTTTTTAGGGCCTGGGGCTCAGCATGCTGTTCATCATATTTTGGCTCTGTCAGCCCTCATACTGTACTTCATTTCAATGATCACATACTGTGAAATATCATATTCCTGCTTGTTACACAAGTTCAAAACTGCTGTCTCAAAAATGTTTTCAACACAGTCATGCCTATCTCATTTCTAGTGCTTGGACAGGTTCGCTCATTTTCACATATCTCGAAAGAATTGTCCAAAATTTAGCAATAACACATGCTGATTATGTCTATCCTCTTTATGCCTTCATAACAGTCTGCTTGAGCCAGCACCAGAACTTTTGAGATTTGATACTGAAAAAATTAGAATAGCCGTGCATCCATGTTCGGCCTTACAATGGCTGTGTTGCATCTGACCGAGTTTGCATGCACTGACTTCACTCCATTGCTGTGCATTGTTGGAGGTTTGGAAGAATACCGCATCTAAAGCAGGCTTGACGGTTTAATTCCTCTGACTCTAAAAGTGTTATTAAAAGACAAGTGTAACAATGTTGGTCAAGAATTATCTTAAGGCCAACAAGAATCGATTGTGGTCTTTGGGTTCAGCCTGTCACCAGAACACTGGAGACAAATCCATCTCGATGCATATTTTATCAGGCAGCAAGACAAACCACACTCAAAATCAAAATCAAATGGACCACTTTCTGCTAGAACAATATTTCTCTTCTTGGGAAAGACTCCAAAGGCAGGAAAAAAAATATAAAGGTTTTCAGGCTTCTTAGCCTTGTAAGGTGCAGAGTTACATGCTTTAACTCGGTTCTATCAGGATATCTCAAAAAACAAATTAGACCTGCTGCAAGTAACACATCAAAGCTGGAACACCAGGGCTGCTGGTTAGGCTTGTATCTCTTTGTCTCTATCAGTGTCTATTTTTTGGACTCATTGTTTTTAACTGCTCAGACTGTTCCTCACCAGAGAAACAAACAGCTGAAGTGTGACATTAAAACACTCTGTGTGTATACATGATTCCCCCCCCCCCCCAACCTGCATTGATCAATTAAACAAGCTAAAGTCTGTTTGAGCTGATAGACAAGCTGTCAATCAGCGCTTTTAGGTGGAAAATGCTCCTTATTTGAGAATTTTAAAACTTCAATTTATACATGTGTGTGCCACAAAATATGTGTATGTTTATATCTTTATATGCACACATACTAAGTGAAAACATACAGATTAAGGGGCCTCGAGAGTAAACAGTAATGGGACACATATCAATAACAATAACCAGAGGACAGCAGGGAACAAACAGTTACAGATATCAAAGCAAGTAGGAGACTAATGGGATGGAGAGGCCAGAGAGTTAGGTTTTGAGCCTGGACTTAAAAGCAGAGATGGAGGGTGCTCTTTTTATGTGAAGCTATAACCGATTCCACAAACATGAAGCAACAACTGTCACCTTTCTGTTTGAGATGTGACCTTTTGAGAGTTTTGCCAGTAGGTCTAACAGCACAGGGAGCTGAATGTGAACAAATGGGATATGCTGGGACATACGTACTAAGAGCCTTGAAAAAAACTGACTAAAATCTTAAAGTGATACATATATTTTTAAAGCACTGGTCAGCAGTGTTGGTCAAGTTACTTGAAAAAAGTAATCAGTAACTAATTACTGATTACTTCCCCAAAAAAGTAATCCTGTTACTTTTCTGATTACTTATTTTCAAAAGTAATTACTTAGTTACTTAGTTACTTTTTAAAAACACGATTTACAACCTGAAGAGGTGATAAAGCGATAGATCTTTCAGCCCAATTCTACTTTTTCTGCATAATCCATCATACAAAATGTAATCAAATGAAAAAGTCTTTTTTTTAAAAACTTGTTTTATCAGTTTTAATCTTTTAACTTTATGCATCAAGCAAAAATTAAATTATATGCACCATTCTCTGACTTGAAAAAATTAGTTTAACGTTTAAACCTATTTTTTGCACATTGTAGTAATAGTACAGTAATCCCTTACTTTACTCGTTACTTTAAAAAAGTAATCAGATTACAGTAACGCGTTGCTGCCCATCTCTGCCGGTCAGTAATTTTGCTGCTGAATTCTGGACCATCTGCAAACATGTCAAAAGAGACAGAAATTATTTGAGTTTATGTATGTTTACTGTATTTAAGACAACAATAAAAATTTGTTTGTCATGCATAAGCCTTAAAATATAAAGTGAGATTACTTAACTTGCTGTTGATGGAGATTTGGAAGAACCAAAGATGAAAATCTCAGTGTTATCACTGTTTAACTGGAAGAACTCCAGTAGGGGCTGGAGGGAATCGTGAAATTTTTTGTGGGACATATCGATAAATAAGTAACCAGCATAGTAATTAAGAGCAGACGTATATCTCCTAATAATAATAATAATAATAATAATAATAATAATAATAATAATAATAATAATAAGTGGAAAGGCAAGTGGAAACAATCCAAAACAAGACTGATGACAAGTGTTAGTGCAACTTCAAAAAGTGTGAAAGAAACAGAAAATGGAAAAAGGAGATTTTTGGTGCACCACCGTACACCTCTTTGGAACCAGTGACTGCCAACAACTACTCGCCAAATGCTTGGAGAATTAACATTTTTCCCTCTGGTTGCCACTGGATTACTGATCCCTCTTTAGGCCTCCATGACTCCATGGCTTTAACATCTGATTTCACCAAGCAACCACTTACCAGCCAGTAAAGCAATACACCGTTTCCTTAGCAAACAGTTGTTGTCTCTAGGCCTGTGTGCTTCACATTGTGTGCTCTGTCGACAATCATTTTACCCAAAATGAGAGTTCTAACTACAGTCATTTTTTTTTTTTTTTTTTTACCTGCTGGACTGAAATATAACTGATTAAACAGAAAACTGACCAAAAGAGAAAACTCAGCTGAACAGAACATAGTTGGGACCATAAGTAGGAAACAACTAAAGGATAAGTGTAATTAGGCATAGTAAAATAAACAAGCTCTATTCTTCTGTTCATTTGTACAGTTTAGCGCTGCTCTGCTGTTTCTCATGCACCCTGCAACAGCTGAGGAACATCTCATTCAGATGCTGTAACATTCACACACGCACACAAAATCCTAAGACACGCAAATGCATTTACACAAATACAATCCGGCACACACTTTCAAACATGCTCACATGCACGGACACACACAGTCAGGTCACGGCCTCTTATTAATATTTCCTATTCTGGAGTGTTTTTTTGGCAGACTGAGCTGCACTGCTGCAGTGTGTGGCCTGGCTGCACAAACACATCAGAGTTTCACAAAAAAAAGCTCACTAGATTAAGTTTTATTGCCATCCTGGGAGTTGACTCATTGCACTGTCACACTAATGAGGGGTTCCCCTACTTCAATACCATTTTTCTCCCTTTCTGTTTATTTATGCATGCCGGTGTGTCTGTTTTTGAGCCTTCCTTTACCCTAGTCATCATTATCATCATCAACATCTTCTTTGCCACACAGCGCAATGTGATAATTTGTTTCAAAAGCATGGTGCAACTGCAACAACAGCAATTGCTAGGAAATACAACAACGTCAAAACAGCTGCAAAAGTTGGGGAGGTAGCTCAGCATGCAAAATTTCTGACTTCCTAGGAGACTTCAGACTCCCTGTCTGTTACATTTAGATTAATTTATGTGCAGACACATTCAACCAAACAGGCATAAAACTACAATTGCAAGTGCTGTAGACTACAAATGAGTATAAAAATGACAGAATATGACTAATATGTACATTAGTTCTTCACAGCTTCACGGGACGGCTAAATATAAATTGATAGGCATTGCTAATTTTACAGTAAAACCTCTATTTTTACTATCAGTAAAGGTACAGTGTTCACAAGGAGGGGCTAGCCGTGAGTTTTTAGGTATTCTAACATCACAGAAAAGACAGCGGTGTTGGCCTGTTAATCCACTACCTTAAAACTGAATTATCTCAAGATGAGACCAGATCCATTGATGACAGCTCTCTATGGAGCAAGGGATGAGCTAAATCCTCTTCTGACATGGTTCAGATTTACTGAAACATCTGCTGGTCTGAGAGAAATTGGCATCAGTGCATCCGTTCTCTACATGTACGCACAAATAATAAAAGCGGAGAGGATGAACGAAACGGCCCAACAGTGCTGGATCCTATGAACATTTTGGAAACATTTAACAGAGCACAGCATCTTTTTGTTTTGTTGTCTGGCACCATGTAACCGCTGCGCTTTTTACTCGCAGTCTGTCATATATTACTCGTGTCTGCTTCGCTGACAGGATGTTGATTGCTTTGTATTAATGCTGTCTGTTTGCAGTCAGTCTACACTGTCAAAGAAAACGTATGACCCACCGAGCAAATATCCTCTCTCTGTTGCCACCATGCAGAGCGAGAATTAATGTCACATCAAATGAAGGCTCATCTCTTCTCCCAATCAGCAGTCAAATGCAGAGCTGTTACATTATTGTTTCCAGTAGAAGGTATAATAAAAATGTTTTTTTAATACAATACAAATGGCTGTTAATCAAAACTTTGCAGGGAGAGTTCACGTACTAAACAACCTTCCTGCCAAAATAAAATCTCTTTAGTTTTTCTGGCATTGGGCTCATGGAGGCAATATTTGCTGTCAGCACTTTCTAAAATTCTCACTTCACGCGATTAATCCCAGATGATAATTATGTTTCAAATATGTGAAGGCATTTGTAGAATGGAAACAACTGAGACTTCTATAAACTGAGGCACTTGCTAATGCGCTAACCAGTGTTTTATTAAAACAATTACCTTCTGCATGTGATTACTTTACCAAAACAATAAAATCAGTAAAAATACACAGACAGGGGACAAAGGAGAGTGCAAGTGGTGTGTGTGTGTGCGTGTGCGTGTTAGAGAGTGCTAGTAATATTTTTTCTCAATTTTTTCCTAATTTCACTTAGAGAAACCTTTTAGTTGATAAAAAAAAAGCCTATTAAAGCAGATTTTACTAGTTTAAATAAAAATTTAACGTGCTGATAGTTACGTAGTACTTTTCTACTCCAAGTGTAACCCACATAAAAATAAAAAGAACTGAATCTATAACTAAATCGGAATCTTAAATTCCAACCGGAGTGTGTCCGTGAAGGCATCGCGACGCGTCATGACGCACGCCACGCCGCGAGGCTGCACGTGCCTGTTGTGACCTATTCGCGAGGCACTATTATATGCCTTCCGGGTTGTCGCCTCGAAAAGGACGCGGGGGAGAGGCGTTAGCGGATGGAAGCAACAGTACTTTGATACCGCCGTGGGTAGATGCGTGGGGGCTCGTATGTGACATCGCACGTAGTGAATGTGCAGGCTAGTGGTGCCCTGGAGAGACCACAGCGACACCACTACTTTGGATGGCGAGCTAGGCCCAACGAGCCAGAACCCCAGCTACAACTTCCTGCGGTCTGGTAGGAGGCTGCTGCGGCCTACACTCTCCCCTCTTGGTTTTCAGTCCCCTAAATCTCACTTCCGAGATTTCAGTCTTGGAATCTTAGTGCTGATCATCATACTTCCAATTTCAACCTGTCTAGACTGTCATACGCGTTGGACTTATATCAATCATGAAATAAACTTTATGGACATTGTTTGCCAGAGGTTGGACGAGGTTGCTGCACCGCTGTGCAGCGGATATTTTACAAGCTTGAATTATGTTTTATCTTTTCCTGTCTGCAGATTTTGTAAATGTTGGTATTTGGTAATTGCACTTTATTTTCACTATAAATAATAACTGTAATCACAATATCTGTGGTTGTATGTTTATTGTACTTCACTCACCTCCTAGAGCCGAATCTGATATCTTCTGAATTAGCTGGTTATTACCGCCGGTTTATAAAAGACTATTCCGTCATTGCCAAACCCCTCAATGACCTGACTCGTGGATATTCTCCAGTTCAAAGATCAAAGACCCTGAAAGCTCGCAAGATACCCACCTACAGGCCAAACCAACTCTTCGGGGAGAGGTGGGATACCAACTGTCAAGTTGCATTTGAAACCCTGATTGAGAAGCTTACAACTGCCCCGGTTCTTGGGTTTGCAGACCCGTCTCGTTCATACATTCTGCACACCGATGCGAGTGTGACCGGACTTGGAGCTGTGTTGTATCAAGAGCAAGAGGAGAAACTCCGGGTCATAGCTTATGCTAGCCGCGGATTGTCGCAGAGTGAGAGCCGTTATGCAGCCCACAAGTTGGAATTCCTCGCCCTTAAGTGGAGTGTGACAGAGAAATTCCAAGATTACCTGTACGGGGCAGATTTTACAGTGGTGACGGACAGTAATCCACTGACCTACGTTTTGACAACAGCTAAACTGGACGCTACTGGACACCGTTGGTTGGCTGCATTGTCAACGTACTCCTTTAAACTTCTGTACAGAGCTGGCAAACAGAATTGTGACGCTGATGCGCTCTCGCGACGACCTTACTCCTGCTCCAATGATGAAGTTTCTAATGACCATGAACTCATTCGTCAGTTCATTTCTCAACACACAGCTGATTCTGATGTCCTCCCAGAAGAGACTGTGAGAGCAATCTGCCAAAGTCATTTGGTCAGAGCCACACGGCCGGGTGACTGCGGTGAGGTTGGCTTCACACTTGTCGAGTCTTTGTCAGTTCAAATGGATACCATCCCTGACAGTTACTGTTCTGAGGACTGTCATCAGCTGCCTGTCGTTTCTACTCTTAACATCAAAGAGAAACAACACTCAGATCCCTGCATTCGAGAGCTTATTCACCAGCTTGAGACGGGGGAGAGGGTTCCACCAACAGCTAGAGTTGAGCTCCCTGAACTTCCGTTCCTGCTCAGAGAATGGTCCAGGTTGGAGCTGGTGGATGGAGTCCTGTACAGGAGGAGACGGGACAATGGAGACCTTTCATACCAGCTTGTCCTTCCAGAGGAGTTGCGACCATCAGTCCTGAAAAGCCTCCATGAGGATATGGGCCATATGGGGATTGAACGTACACTTGACCTTGTCCGTACGAGATTCTACTGGCCCAAAATGGCAAAGGATGTTGAGCAGAAGATCAAGACTTGTGGCCGCTGTGTGCGCCGAAAAGCCTTGCCAGAAAAAGCTGCCCCACTTGTCAGCATAAAAACATCGCGACCACTTGAGCTCTTGTGCATGGATTTTCTTGCTCTTGAGCCTGACACTAGTGGCACTCGTGATATCTTAGTCCTGACTGACCATTTCACTAAATTCGCTGTTGCCATTCCAACACCCAATCAAAAGGCAAGAACTGTGGCGAAGTGTCTATGGGAGAATTATATCATTTATTATGGCATTCCTGAGCGAATCCATACCGACCAAGGGCAAGATTTTGAGTCAAGACTAATAAAAGAATTGTGTGAGTTTGCAGGCATTCAGAAGAGCCGTACAACCCCTTACCATCCGAGGGGAAATCCAGTGGAGCGATTCAACAGGACGTTGCTGGCAATGTTGGGGACCTTGGAGACAAAACAAAAAACAAGGTGGAAAGAGCATGTGAAATCGCTGGTTCACGCCTATAATTGTACCAGGAACGAGGTTACAGGGTTTACTCCTTACGAACTCATGTTCGGTAGAACACCTCGTCTACCTGTGGACCTGGCGTTCAATCTGCCACTGCGGGAATCCAAGCAAAAGAGTCACTCACAGTACATTAAGTCACTCAAATCGAGATTGGAGGAAAGTTTCAGTATTGCCTCCAGTAACGCTACAAAGGCTGCCGACCGAAATAAGAAACGCTTTGATAACCGTGTGATACCATCAGCATTGGAACCAGGTGATCGTGTGCTTGTGAGGAATGTCCGCCTTCGAGGGAAGCATAAACTTTCAGATAAATGGGAGGAAGAAGTTTATGTGGTTGTCCATTGGGCTGGGGACCTCCCGGTCTATAAGGTAAAACCTGAGAACAGCGATGGACCTATGCGGACCCTTCACCGCGACCTCCTCCTTCCATGCGGCTTCCTCACGGACAGTGAGGTTAACTTGGAATCACCAGAGCAATCACTTCCTCACAGACCAAGAACTCGGCAGCAGAACCCGGATTTAAATTCACTCACAGAACCTCTGGTTGAGGATGAGGACACAGGAAGCTTGGTTTCATTGTATGTTAATCCTCCAACGTTGCACTTCACTGTGGAAAAACAGAATCAATTTCCAGATTCATCTGACGGTGGGAGCCTAGGACCACTGATTTTGGATCCTTCAGTTGAAGTGGAAGTGCAAGGAGAACCAGCCTCTGTGTCTAGTGTTCTTCCTCCAGCAGTGGAGTCTGGTGGTGGGCAATCTGACTCTGATGTGGGAGACATCCTACTTGAACTTGTTGAAAGTCACCCTGAAAACAGAGATAGTTTACCTGAAAACTTACCTGGAAATGGAGACATACTTGTCAACATTCCTGTCGTTGCTGTTGAAGATTCTCCTGAAGAGTCTAGTGTTATTGAGCAGGACACTGACATAGGTGACGGGCTAAGACGTTCACAACGGCAAAGAGCACCACCTGATCGACTTCACTATTTCACTCGTGGTAATCCTCTGATTTCCGTTGTCCAAACGATGTTGCATAGTCTTTCCGATGCATTGGGCCATAATGCTAGCCGTCCTTCGTCTGTTCACGTTGTTTAGCATTTGACATGCGACGGGACGTGCATGGTTAAGGCGGGGAGGATGTAACCCACATAAAAATAAAAAGAACTGAATCTATAACTAAATCGGAATCTTAAATTCCAACCGGAGTGTGTCCGTGAAGGCATCGCGACGCGTCATGACGCACGCCACGCCGCGAGGCTGCACGTGCCTGTTGTGACCTATTCGCGAGGCACTATTATATGCCTTCCGGGTTGTCGCCTCGAAAAGGACGCGGGGGAGAGGCGTTAGCGGATGGAAGCAACAGTACTTTGATACCGCCGTGGGTAGATGCGTGGGGGCTCGTATGTGACATCGCACGTAGTGAATGTGCAGGCTAGTGGTGCCCTGGAGAGACCACAGCGACACCACTACTTTGGATGGCGAGTTAGGCCCAACGAGCCAGAACCCCAGCTACAACTTCCTGCGGTCTGGTAGGAGGCTGCTGCGGCCTACACTCTCCCCTCTTGGTTTTCAGTCCCCTAAATCTCACTTCCGAGATTTCAGTCTTGGAATCTTAGTGCTGATCATCATACTTCCAATTTCAACCTGTCTAGACTGTCATACGCGTTGGACTTATATCAATCATGAAATAAACTTTATGGACATTGTTTGCCAGAGGTTGGACGAGGTTGCTGCACCGCTGTGCAGCGGATATTTTACAAGCTTGAATTATGTTTTATCTTTTCCTGTCTGCAGATTTTGTAAATGTTGGTATTTGGTAATTGCACTTTATTTTCACTATAAATAATAACTGTAATCACAATATCTGTGGTTGTATGTTTATTGTACTTCACTCACCTCCTAGAGCCGAATCTGATATCTTCTGAATTAGCCCAACTACTCATAACCAACTTAAATTATTTTAGCTTATGTACTTGCTACACAAGCACTCAAAGGATGTTTTACTACTAGTATTAAGAGGCAAGCAACAGTTGATTATATATAATTTAAGTTATCTTACATTCACTAATTACAGTAGGCTAAATCATTCATGTCAACCCTGTGCTTAGTAACCTATGGATATGAAAAGCCCACAAGCACCACGAGTAACCTTTTAACCTTTAAACAACCTTCTCAGAAGAGTGGAAGCTGTTATAGCAGCAAAGGGTGTGCCGACATCATATTAAACCCTTTGCATGCATATGAACTCGAGTTCATATGTGCATGAGGGCAGATGAGCAAATACTTTTGGCAATATCGTGCATTTTAAAAGTTTAGTTGCTGGTTTCAGTACTTCCTATATTGTTCCCCTAGAGGCAGGCTGCTCATATGCTGCAATATCATTCAGCTGCCCAGCTTTCTTGTTTGATGGTCTTACCAACTCGATAATATAGAAATTGACCTCAAAAGGTGAGGTAACTGAACTGAAATGCAGTTCCGATGTCCACCATCTTTTGTCAGCAGTTCTGCCCTCAAGTGATAATACTGCAGTTTTCACCAGAAGTGCAGGAAAATCAGTGTCAATATGAAGCAATAATAGCTCAAAACTAGTCAGAATAAGGTTTTTGGCAGTTTCCCAAGCCACATACTCAACTCTGCTACTCAACCTACAAATGCATTTTCATTACAAATGTGGCAGCATGCAAGTGTAAAATTAGAAGGCTTATAGTATAAGAGTTTAAGATTACCAGGATTGCCAAGAAGCATTGCTCCAACAAAACAATAATCAGCCAAATACATATTGTCTTGCTTTTTGTGCTGAATATTTAACAGAAGTTTTATCTTAAGATGATTTGGTCAGATAAAAAGAGGATGTTGTTGCATTTTAGTTGCCATTATTTGAAATTATGTGTAACACCAATATGAGCTAAAAATACCAGCAAGCCAACACACGGGGTCTCTTCCTTGCTAACATAGAGGTTTCATCAGATATCCACTCAGACTGGGATGATCAAACATTTCATGTGAGCCACTGATCACTGAATAGACCACCATACAGCTGGAGAGCATTCAAAGAGAGTCTGGAAGGTAGGCAAGTAAAGTATGCTGGCTGCTTCTGTTTCTCTCTCACCCAACTAACTGAGCAGACATGCAAATAAACCACATAGGGGACTCAGGTGTTTTTGGCTTTGTAGTCTTAAAAAGGAGACAGAAAGTGACTGCGAAAAAAACGAGACGGGGAGGGAAAAGATACAATGTTTTCCTTTTTCTGCCTCGGCTGTGAAACCCCATCTAGCTTTCGTTCCCTCTTCCATTGTGTCAGCCTCTCTTGTGTGCATTGCTGATGAGGCCCTTTGACACTGAAGAGGTTACCCGACTCCCATTGAAGAGGTTTTTCCTCTCAAACATGTGCACACTTACATGCACACATCCACAGTGTTCTTTTCTTTAGTCTTCCTCCACACAAGCCTTTGTCTCAACTTATTCCTTTATTCTTTGTTCCAAGTCTTTTAGTCACCTCTTTGCACTCACCAACAAAGCTAAGCTGAAGCCGATACCAAGAAGAAGTGTCAGAAGACACATCACTGTCAAGAGGGGGTAAAGGTGAGGAAGTAGAGGGGGTGTACAGAGGAAGATATCCTCTTTTTAGGTCCCAGTTATCTGTTCTTTTTCTCCAGTCTTACTTGTTGTATCTATCTCTCTAACAAACCACCAATGAAAGCTTGAGACCTCCCAAACACTCAACTTATTTTTTTCTTTCATTTCTTGGAACATCTCATAATGAAAACTCTAAAATTCCCCTTCTGGTGAAAGCCATCTTAGATGACAGACACCTTTTTGGAAAAAAAACATTAGTGACATGTTAAATCAATAACCACAATATACAACAAGACATTTAAGTGCACATAAGAATAAGAATGATCATGATAGTAATTCATGCATACATGGAATTCCTTACAACAAAATGATAAAAATCTTGCTTCAATTATGCCAGAAAGTGGAAAACATGAAAACCATGTTTTATATTATGAGATGGGACGGGATTGTAAACAGGCTTAAGGGCCTCATTATGACAGGAATTTCTGGAACAAGTATCTACAGAGGCTTTTAAGCCAATTACAGCTCAAACCTTGATTTGTATATTGTCTTTCTCCTGATGATTACACATCTGCCACTCTGATTTTTCTGCAGCTACAGCTACAACTGATTTTATTACCATTGTCTTATGACTCAGATCGCAGACAAACTGCTATACATCAAAGATGCATTAACAAAAGTGTTAGTAATAGAGCCAGTTTTAATAGTAGTACTACTAATTGTGGTAATAACCATTAACTTTCTGGAAGAACGATTCAAACAGTAACAATGGTTCAGACATTAATGATTGATTTTGTTTTAACAATTAAGCAATGCTTTATAATCAAGTTCTATGTTCGTTTCCAGAAAAGGTCTCAATTTTCATTGAAAATTGAGAAAGAGAGACTTAAAACCCCTTGAAAACTGAACTTCTGGGAACTATTTTACTTCAGGGTGCACTGTTCTGGATTGGTGAGGCAAATTTAAAAGATTTCTATTGCCAAATCCATGTACATTTGTATTATTGTAGTAAATAAAATTGAATAGATTAATAAAGCTGAAGATTTGAATTAATCAACAGGCAGCTAAAAGCCCCAAAATGACCTTGAAGCAGACATGAAGTAAACTGTCTTCTTCTTTGCCACACAGCGCAATGTGATAATGATGTCAAGTGTCAAAGAAAACATCTACAAGACACTTATATGTGAATAGTTTCTGTACACCTTCCTGTGCAGCTGGGGTGGGGAACTCTTGGCCTCGAGGGCCGGTGTCCTGCAGGTTTTAGATCTCACCCTGGGTCAACACACTTGAATCAAATGATTAGTTCATTAGCAGCCTCTGGAGAACTTCAAGACATGTTGAGGAGGTAATTTAGCCATTAAAATCAGCTGTGTTGGATCAAGGACACATCTAAAACCTGCAGGACAGCGGCCCTCGAGGCCAAGAGTTCCCCACCCCAGCTGCACAGAAAGGTGTACAGAAACTATTCACATATAAGTGTCTTGTAGATGTCTTCTTTGACACTTTAAGAAGACAGTTTACTTCATGTCTGCTTCAAGGTCATTTTGGGGCTTTTTGCTGCCTGTAGATTAATCTGTAGATTACCCCTGCTGTACAGTCTGTTGCAAGATCAGAGGTGTATTGCAACTGATGGCTGGAACTCTAGTGTAAAGAAAATATTTTTATAAACAGGTATAAATCCTAGATCTGAGTGGTTGTGCTTTGCTTTGGTGTCAGATCAGTAAAAACTCAAAGACAGATGAGATGGGCTGTTTCAAAAATGAATAAAACAGAGAAGACTGACTAAAGCAGCATTCACTAAATCTCTCACACACAAGCCTCCACATACCTTCGCAGAGGCAGATCACCTCATTGCAATGCGATGTTTCCCCAGGACATCTTGGGTCCTAGCCTTGTTGTGGGCATCATCTTGACATGAACCACCCATGTGAATATTGCCACCAAGCAAGAGCAAGAGAGAGTTTGTGCTGGGTTGAGTCTTGTGTATGCAGAGTTGAAAAGAAAATTAAAAGTACCCCTATTTTTTACGCTGTTGTGAAAACCTTCACATCACTCAAGCTTATCGTATTGAGTTAGCTAGCTAGCTAACCATGCAGTAAAGCCTGTGCAAAATTGTTGACTTGTTCTTCAACCCAAAATGTCAAATGACTGTGAGGCAGGATAGTTAAGTACAATAAATGCATAAGTAGATTTTAAAAATTGAAGAAAAGGAGGAATGTGCTAAATAAAATGTCGCTCAGCTAGGGCCTGTACTAGGATGCGTTTAGCATAAACATAACTTACTATTTTGCTTACGGTTTTTGCCAATCTAGCTTTGATCATATTTACATAAGTGGACATGGCAGCAGAGTGGTTGTCAGTATTTGTAGGACAAAAGGACCCAATTGAGGGGACACCAAAGCAGGCAAAATAACTCACAAGCTTGTTGGTAAAAAAAAAAAAAGGTTGAGTCCATGGGACACAACAACAAAGAAACGCCAACAATGACAAACGAGAGACAAAGGCAACCTGGGGCTCTATATACATACATGATGTAATCAAGGAAAATGGAAACATCAGTTTAACAAGATGCAGCTGAAACTAATTTAGACTAAAACAAAGGAAGTCGAACCAACAGCAAGACTCAAGAGACAAATTACAAACAAAATAAACAGGAAGTAACTAAATGGAGAATCAGTTAAAAAAGAATGGGGATGCAAGAATAAGCTGAAAATAATTAGTCAAATATTAAACCCCAACAACCGAATATAAAATCACAACTATATTTATTAGTACACTTTTTAGTAACAGTCTTATTATTCAGACAATGAAAAATATGACTTCAATCAATTATAAGTGCATTTTATTAACTTAGTGTGTTTCAGAGAGTCTATCATAATCCAGATGTTTTAGTCAAGCAAGAACTGTCACAACTGATAGCAACAAGTCATATTTGTTCCTGATGGGTGTTACACTCTGCCAGGGCTGCTCTTTGTCCCCAATTCTATTCATAATGTTTATGGACAGACTTTCTAGGTTCAGTCAAAACAATTAGTGTGTCAGTGATCTTAAGATTGTGTCTCTGCTTTTTGTAGTTTATGTGGCTTCATTTAACGATGACCTCCGGGTTACACTGGGACAGTTTGTAGCCAAGTGTGAAGTAGCTGGAATGAGAATTAGCACCTCGAAGTCTGAGGCCATGGCTCTCTGCTGGAAAAGGGTCGAGTGACCACTCTGGGTTGGGAATGTGTTGTTGTTCCAAGGGGAAAAGTTCAAGTATCTCAGGGTCTTGTTCACAAGCGAGGGGAGAAGAGAACACATGATTGGCACATAGAGTACTCCTGTCGATTTAGCGGCTGATCTTTCCACCCTGACTTATGCTCTGGGTAATGACCAAAAGAATGAGATCGCAGACACAAACGCCAGAAAAAAGTTTTCTTTGAAGAGTGCCTGGGCTCTCCTTTAAAGATAGGTGAGGAGCTTGTAGCTTGGAGGGAATCAGAGTAGAGCCAGTACTTTTCCACATGAAAAGCAGACAATTGAGGTGGTTCAGAGATGTGATCAGGATGCCTTCTGGGTGAGGTGTTTCAGGCATGCTTAGAGAACAGGCCCCAAGGTAGACCCAGGACACATTGAAGAGATTATGTCTCTTGGTTGGTCTGCGAGCAGTTTAGTGTCCCCCCCGGAAGAACTGGAGTAGGTGGCAGAAGAGAGAAAAGTCTGCAGTAAAAAAAATGGATAGTTGGATAAATATCGTGGTGAAAAATACCAAAGTTGCATAGCAGACATACTTTCAAGGATTTCCAACTCAGTGAGGCTACCTCAGCAAAGCTTTTTTTTTCAGTAAATTCCTGCTTAATTTGCAAAGGTTGGGTTTCCTTCACCATTCACTGTAAATACAATTTGTTTCTTTTTGAATTTCTTTTTTGCTCCTGCAACTCTCCACTAGCCACAAGACCATAACAAACTGAAGCTAAGCGGTCTGGGAAGATGTTTCAATAAACAATTTGTTTCTCTGAACTCTGTGATGCTTTAATGGCTCATATGCACACACATACAGATGCACAGACACACACAAAGAGACACACACACACACCAATCTAAATGAATACTGTCGTACTTATGAGAAAATCCCCTCTTTCTTTGCCACTACAGTAACCAGTTCGAACCTCTTTTCACTCCCACCTTATTTTCCTCTTCTCTCATCCCTCCATCCCAACCTCTCAACAATTTACATCCAGAAGTTGAGAAGCAGCTGGACAATAAAAGCAGCTTAAAAGGACACACTCCCACAGTGTTTATGTTAACCAGCCCTGAACAGCAATCAAACTGAAGAGTAAAGAGGCCAGTTGTTTTGGTCGCTAGCCAGATTTGTGCGTGTAGATCCATCTCTGGCTGCCACAGTCAAAGCGACTTTAGGACATTCTGGGGCAGACAGAATGTCCTAAATGTTTGTGTAAGTTCATGAGGCGATGTATCCAAGAGGCCTGGGTTTGGGGGCTTTTAAAACACAGCTCAATAGCGCAGTTTCTCCAAACAAGCTGTTAGGACGATCAGATTAGACATTAGAAGAGGGAACATGCCCAAGATCAAGGATGAAAGAGCTTCCTCTGGTACATCTTACCAGCAACTGATGACACGTTATCATTTCTATCTGTAAATATAAGAAGACTGGTGCTGCATAGTGTAGCATTGTGCACCTCCTTTTTGATTTAGCTTACAGCCTGTACTGGACAGATAGTGGCTTATCTCATTTGAAAATAAAAATAAAAGCTTCTGAAGAATATATTTTATGAAACCTTTTTTTAATTCTACAAGGACACCTTAGCGAGAGAGGGCCACTTAAAGTGTAAGGCGTGCTAAGATGGTAGATAACTTTGTCTTTCATCTACTATATCTACTGTTTTTGTTTTGTTTTGTCTGTTTGAATTTACAAGCAACCATTCACTTCACAATGCCTTGTTTTTGCTCTAACACACACACACACACACACACACACACACACACACACACACACACACACACACACACACACACACACACACACACACACACACACACGCTTTCTTTGGCTGCAAACTCTTCTTAGACCATCAAGACGTGGCCAACCAAATGTGTCACACAGGTACATCTTAGGCCCCTGAAGGTTCTTATCTAAATCAGACATTATGGGGTCAGCATGCCTAGCAACCACCTAGCAACGTGCTAAAATAACCTGATTTTAGCCTTTATGCACCTAAAACATGACAGCATCCTATTGTTTTAATTTAATGAAAAAGAACATCACATTTACAGACACAAACATTTGAAATTACATAATCTAAAAGGACTTGAGCATGGACATGTATGAGTAGCTTTAATTTAATGTTGGATTTTTCCCATTGACATTTTTAATTAGTTTGCTCTATTTTTGGAGTTTCTTTTTCGGTACATTTATTGCGGTGCTGTTGGAGTTTATTCATCTATAGGATAACACTGGTAGAAACTACCACTTGAAGTGTTAATAAAAGCTTTAACACAATTAGCTTTGTGTCAAAGCTTTCAAAGGTAGTTGTATGTGAGCTCATTTTTTTCTCCTGTAGCAAAGCTGTAATATTACAGTTTTTGCCCGTTGCTTGAACACTATAAACCCATGCTCAGACTAAAGTAACACAACGTGAAGCTTTTGTTACCATACCTCAAACACATGTACCCATACCTTAAACAAAAGCGCTGCTTTGCACCCCAGTACCAATTATGCAACACTCCTACTCCTTTATGCAACACACCTACCCCTTTATGCAACACACATGGTCCTGCATGCTACACTCTATTTCATACATAAGACACTTCGCTCACAAAATGAAATCTCAGGGTGCCATTCGGAAAACACATGTATCCAAAATACAAAACACATCGGATAATTGCAACCACTCAAATACACACCTGAAGGCACGTACTTGCAAAACCGAACACCAATTAGCCAACTACAAAAAGCCCTCAGCGTAGCCATTTCAAGAACTTTGCAAGCATGGATGGAGGGAGAGCAAGAGGAAGAGGAAGAGGTAGAGGAGGAGGAGGAAGAGGAGGAGAAGGCCGAAGAGGCCATGAACGGACCCATATTTCTGATGAAATAAGAGCAACTTTGGTGGACCATGTCATCAACCATGGCCTGACTATGAGGGAAGCTGGGCAGAGAGTCCACCCACATCTAAGCCGCTTCACAGTGGCATCTATAATACGAACATTCCGACTAGAAAACAGGTCTGTCTTCACCTCCATACCTTCTGCTCTACTCAGATGGTTTCATAGCACTGTTCTACAGTATATCACATTACCATATCAAGTGTACAGGGTGCTAATGCTCCTTTTGCAGCCAAAGTGGCTGATTCCTTATATTGAAGTACAGTGTTGTACAGTGGATGACACAGTACATACAGTAAAGTACTGTAAGAAAAATAAGCAAACCGATGACAATATGTGGTTGTATTCCTCCAGAATGACCCGAAGACCTTCTGGGGGAGGACGGCAACGCCTGTTCACACAACAGCAGGAACTTGCCGTTGTGGACCTAGTGAGGGCAGACAATGCCATCCGTCTCCACCAGCTACGACGGAAAATACTTGCAGGCAGGCGAGTGTTCAGCAACATAAACCATGTGAGCATCACCACCATCAGACGCATCTTGGGTAAACTCAGCATCACCATGAAGCAGCTCTACAGAGTCCCATTCGAGAGGAACAGTGACAGGGTCAAAGGACTTCGAGCTGAATATGTACGGGTACGTGTAACTGTCCCTTACATTTACAATAGAGTATTGGTGAAGTCCAGTAGCAGCTGAATATGTAACATATCAGTACCACATGGATCTATTCTGAGAGCTACACAGGTACCTGTGTGATGGGGTGAGGGTGCTGTATGTGTAGCACTGTAGTACAGTGACATGTTCCCCTTTTTTTCAGAGAATCTTGGCCATGGATGGAGCTGCACAGCCTCATGAATACATTTTCATTGATGAAGCTGGATTCGACCTGAGCAAAACAAGACGACGGGGTCGTAATGTAATTGGCCAAAGGGCAATTGTGCACGTCCCAGGGCAGCGCGGGGGAAACATCACATTATGTGCCGCCATATGCCTTCGAGGGCTTCTGCACCATCATGCAATACTAGGTCCATACAATAGCCAACACATACTCACATTTCTAGATGCTCTCCATGATATAGTTGTACAGAACAGAGCAGATCAGCCCAGGTTTGTGGTGATATGGGATCATGTCAGTTTCCATCGGGCTGCTCTGGTCCAGTATATGACCGCCAACCACATGCCCGCATGCCTCTTCTGCAGGCAATGGAACAGGCCTGCGGCGACATTCAGGTGACAGCAATCCATGGATGGTTTCGACATGCAAGAGGATATTTTCCCCGGTGCCCAGCGGGAGAGGACACTGCTTGCGATGTTGATGAGGTCCTGTGGCCAGACCCCAACAGACGGCGGGATCCATGAGCCCACTTATGCACAATTGTCATGGTTTTTTGTGTTTACAGTATAGTGTTTTTTCTATTGCAGTATTATTGTGTTGTGGTTTTTTTTTTTTTTTGCTTTATCTGAATTCATGGTACTGCGATGTACACTATTGAGTAGGTCTATTTGCGTTTTTGGTTGTTTGGAAATGTGTCTCCTGTAAATGTGCCTTCTGAATACACAATGGAAATCAAGGACTGCAGTGTTTTATGTAAAGAAGACTAGTGTGTTCCCCCTGATCTGTAAGTGTTTGCATATGATGCAAGTATGTGTCATTTTGTCAAAACAGAGTTACATTTTGACAGAGGAATGTTAGGTTTTGACAGCAGAGTTTAGGTTTTGGGAGTGGAGTTTCATTTTGGCACAGATGTGTATGGTATATTTCCCAGTGTTGTGTCGTGTTTACTTGTGTTTAGAGTTTTGGCACAATGAGCGACGTTTTGCCAAATGTGTTCAAGCAACGGGCAAAAACTGTAACGAGCCAGTTAGAACATATTGCTCTGATTTGGGATTCCAGTTAAAAATGTTTAATAATTCTGTCTGTGGTGAGCTTAGGGTGTGGACAAGTCACACATTTGTCCTTATTTGCACATCAGTAGATTACCACATTGCGAGACATGTCAAACACACTTTCTGGAAAGGTTTCATGACACAGCCCAACTTTATGCTGGAGGACCCATCCACATAACCCTTCAGTCACACAGTTACATTTACATGCCTTTCAACAAGATTGCCTCATTTACTCAAGAGAATATCTGTCTATTGCACAGAGGAAAGTAAACACACAGACACACACGCCAACTCAGATCTGTGTGCAGCATAAGCTTCCTTTTCACTGCGAGAACTTTTGTCGGGCATGAGGCAGTCTGCCTTTCGTTTCCATTGTGCAGTAAGATCAGCCAGATTCACCACGTGATATAATCAATTCACTTTGAATGTGATGCCAGAAGATTGTAAGTTATGTGACTATCGATATACCCCATGATTTAAAGAAGTTTTTGAAATAAAAACTAGACTTTATAAAAATGAGAACTAACTGAAACCATATTTTCCAGCTAGTTCAAATAAAGATAAACACGGGAGATGTTGTTAGTCGTAGTTTTTGTCACTTGGGTCAAACAACCTGCCTCAAGAGACTTTTTTCATAATAACTCACACAGTTAAGAAATAAAGTAAAAACTAAAAAGAAAAACAGAAATAAAACAGTATTTGAACATTGCTGCTCACGAATAAGCACTTCTACACACGCATGGATATACTTATTTACAAGCATGTATACACAATCAGTCTAATCTATATGCATTCATAATTATATACAGACAATTCAGTACTTACACTACATTTGGCTCATGGAGCATCTTGTTTTCTTGAGACTCAGGATGTTTGACTGTGAGTCAGCCGCTTTCAAAAGTGCTATGTGATTGTGGTATCCATCTGAAATCATGCCTCTGATAAATATTCTTCATATTATAGCAATGAAAAAGGCTTAAACTGAAACTAATAAACATTAAACTGAAATACAAACAAAAGTACAAAGCTATAATTTTATTCATAAAATTGGGGGCAGAGGGGGCTGTGGCTCAGGAAGTAATCTCCAGTCTGCATGTTGAAGTATCCTTGGGCAACCCTGAGTTGCCCCTGATGTATCCATCAGAGTGTTAGATAAGGTGGAAACATGCGCTCGTATGAATACATATGTAATGAATGAGCGTTGGACTAAAAAAAACAAGATAAAACAATGAGTGTTGAGGGACAAGCTTTATGATGACTGCTTTTATCTAATTTTATTTTCATCTCAGCTGCATGCCATATTTTAAATGTTTTTGAGATTCACATTGTGATACTTCTACTTATCTGCGATTTCTCTCAGATAAAAGATTAAAAAGTATTCTCTCATCAAAACACACTCCTGTCATAAATAATTAAATACCTTCCACATCAAATCGCATGCAAGGCCAAGAAAAACAAATTAAGCAAATTGTCTGTGTGTGTGAGTGTTTTTTTCCAAGGAGGGCAGACTATCCCTGCTGGGAGGAAGGATGGAGGTTTATTGTGTCTGGAACACGCTGCGCTCTGAGTAAATACTGGCAGCGTGTCCCTACTTCAGCTGATGAGACTGTCACCTCTGCAGTGATCTTCCCTCTCTCACACACTCTCACACACGCACACCTTTACAATGACCTGAAGTCCTTCTGATGCGTGTTGCAGACATATGAAAAATACTTTCTATTTGCATTCAAGAAGAAAACAAACAAACAAACATAAACATGCAGGAATTCCCTGACAGTGATTTCCAAACCTGTTCTTTTATAATTATCACAGCAGTTAGCCTGTGCTCTGGGAGTGACAGCTCTCCTTAGATCTCCTCAAGCATGCAACCAGATAACAGCCTGTCTGAGTGGCACTTGTTACAGGATGAAACCACCCTCATCATGCACACATGCAATCCCCATGTCCATCTATCTACAGTTTAATCAACTCAATCTATGTGGGTACCACTCCCCTTCTAAGTGCCTCTAGTTTACTCTTTGCTGATGAATAGCAATCAAGTGCCGCTTGTAGGTGAAAATATCACACAGCCTGATATTTACATTTCAGTCATTGTAAAAACCCTCATCACAGACTCATGCAATCCCATTCTGCAAAAGAGGGACACCTTGAAGTTAGAGTTAAAGTGGCTTTCCTACCCATTGTGCTCATCTTCTACCCGCTGCCATTCAGAGAACCAGGACTATTCTTTGTTTATACCTTAATTTTTAAAGGAAAACAACAATTTGAATCATGTTTGTGGCCGGAGTTACGTCACTTCCCAGCTGTATTTCAGTGTCTTATTTTTATGGCTGTCTTCCTTTTAGTATCATCACGAAATGTATCATATCTTATCGTGAACTCTACCATCTTATCATCTGAAGCGATCAGTGCGCTGCCTTAAGCATGTATTTGTCTTTATAGTTTCCTTTCATGCTTTAAAAATCAAAGCAAAAATGCTGCTAAATTTTTCATGCTGTTTTTATTATCTATAACACAAAAATGTTAGTCATGTTTTTCAGCAATACTTTATAAATAAATGAATAAATACAAAGGAAACCCTTTCACTGCTTTGAGCTGTTTGCTAATGTGCAGCATTCAGATGTGTGTTAACACAATGCTAAGTTGGAAAGATATCTTCAGTGATCTTAGAGAAGAAAATGCTGCTGCCCATCAATCTGGGAAGGTTTATAAGGCCAATCCCAAACAATTTGACAGCCATCAGTCTACGATGAGAAATATTATCCACAAACATTCAAGACAGCTGCTGATCTTCCCAGGAGAAGACATCCGAACAGGATAAGACTTCTAAGTAAATGTCCAAACAAATTTGGACGGATGAGACCGAACTGAATACATTTGGTGAAAAACGAAGCATATCAGCACAAACATCTCATACAATCTGTGAAGCACAGGGGTGACGATTTGGGGACCCTGACACTTTGCTATCAATTGGGCAATTTGCAATTTGTTCACGCAGTCCTGCCACAGGATTCTAGAGTCAGATGTGAGGCCATCTGTCCAACAACCAAATCTTGGTCACACAGGGTCACACTACAGATTCCAAGCACAGCAGCAAATCTACAACAGAAAGGCTGAAAAACAAAAAAACAAGGTGTTACAAAAACCCAGTGAAGGTTGAAATGCTCTGATGGGGCCTTAAGAGAGTTGCACATTATTTAATGTTAATGCAAGAGTGATAAAAATCTCTCACATTGTTGATTACTTCAATTTTTATTCTAAAGGTGGTTCTAACAGCTACCGAATCATCACATGTACTTAGTTCTGCACAGGACTTTTATCTAGTCAAGAGAAAACAGATTAAAAAACAAAAAACAAGAGCATGCATTGATTAATATGTCACCCAACAGAAGTTTGAACTTTTCCAAGATGACATATTTGTTTACTCTAATTACACTCTGAGCTTCAAAATGCAGCGTTTCCTTGTTTTGTTCACAAATGGAATATCAAAGGCGATGTAATCTCATGAACATGTGCTGTAAGTGTAAAAGTGATAACAGCATGGTGAGCTGGAGTAACAGAATCTAAAACTAAATCTAAAACAATGGCTGTGTGTGGATAAAACTCCTTCCTCCAGCTTGTGATCCTTCATTTAGTTAATTGCTGCAAGTATTTTAGTTTTCAACTCTGCCATAGAAGATTGGGCTGGTACCATTAGCCTCACAGCTGTGGCGGACCTCAGGGAAATCCTTGCAGATCAGCATGTTTACTTTAAGGGAATTCAACTGCACCTTTCACCTTTAAGTGTACGTCAGGGAAGAAATTACGCTTTCAGGAAACTTGTGTAAATACAGATTTATTAGGGATGAAAATGTTCCATGACAAACAAAAGAGGGGAAAAAACAAGTTCACAGTACATTTCATCAGTTCGTCTCCATAACATGGTGCACTGAAACGTTGTACAACTTTAAAAGCTCATTGTTGCCCTGCCTCTTTACAAAAATACTTTCCTTAAAAAGAAGAAGAAACACAACAGGCATAAGGGGGGAGGGATACTAGCAGAATTATCAAGATTTTCCATCACTTTTAATTTGCTCGATATCAGACAAAGAATGCATTTCCTTGTGGAAGCTAAGACGTGAGAACGATAGGCCCTCATGAGCACTAGTGACATGTGCAGCTCTACACTTGCACAATGAAGCAAACATGCTGGCAGAAAACTGAGGTCAGGTGGTTAAAAAAAATGCAACATAAACACAAAACAGAAGGCTATTGGTCCTGTGTTTGGTTGGAATTTGTCTGTCCTGATCCTGTGCTTGATTATGTAATAGGTGACTGGTCAGGTGAAGGTCCCGTGGAAAGGTATTGGCCATTTCATGGAGAGGTAGGACAGTTGTCAACATATCAGGTCCCAGGATGATACTATAACAACTAATGCATACAGTACTTGTAGGTTACAAAGTGATGAAGACTGCTCACATATTAGTTCAAATTACGCCACAATATACATTCTTGCCAATTGATCTGCTGCAGCAGTGCAACCGCAGCAGAAAATAAATGGAGCACATTCAAACGTGACTCAGTTGTGACACAATAGGTAGAAAGTGGAAGCTGCCATCTTTTTTCGGTCTGTGATCTACTCAAGTGTTTTTTCATAACGCAAATCTTTCCAAATTCGAGGGGTCATTTGGCACTTTTTTTGTGTTTTGGACTTTAATAAAAGAAAGGAAGAAATAAAGATTTTAGAAGTACTTCATGATAACGGACACCTCATATCTGCTGGATCGTGGCAACAATTTTAATTAAATAACTGCTTAGTTGCTTAGACTCGACGCAACAAGGCCGACTGACATATGGCCCTACTTTACAAACCTTCATTTCACCGCAGAGCAATAATGAGGGCACGCATTGGAGTGGATGAGCCACATTCACTTAAAAGGAGAAAAACTAAACCTTCTTTACCATTAAGGCCAGCAGGATAGCATTTAGTGTACTGTAATATCTGAACCACACAGAAAGAAGAAACACATCTGGCTCAAACACATCATAAAAATCCAGTCGGCTATCAGAGTGTTTGTAAGAGTGAGACGGGCTTCACTAGCGTTCTGCACAGCTGTGGTGGCACACATAACGTTCAGATCCTTTTGGTTTATTGCATTGCTCATCTGACGGAAGAAGTCTGAATGGATTTTTTCTCAGCTGTTTTCTTGATGGAAGGTCACGAGATACACTCAAGTGAAAAGAGAAAAAGCAAAACAGCACTAAATACAGACATTTTCTAAAATAATTATTAGACCAAATACAAAAAAAATCTCCCAATACAGTATAAAACTGGAACTGAAATGTTGCACTATTCTGCCTTTTTCCCTTTTACTTGTACAGGGGAGAAAAAGAGCAGATCTATCAAAGGGAACACATGACTAAAACAAAACCAAATTGGGGGGAAAAAGGGGCGAGGAATCTTTACAGGGTGGTAAAATGTTAGCGCTTAAGTCTGTCATACCTCCTCTTGTGATTCACCATCATATTTTTAAAATTCCAATCCAAGTCTAATATTTCTTTTAGCTATTGGCTATTTTCTAAAACACCTTAACAGTGAAATGCATCATCTCTAACATCTTATCTACATTTGTGGCTGTTTTACATTAATATACGTCTCTGTAATGAAGATGACTCGCTGTCAGCTGCTCCCCTTATTAAACAGAAGACATGCAGAAAGTTGACAAACCCTTTCTTTAAGATCTAGAAATAAAAGAGTTGTGCATTACCTCATTAGGAAATGATAAATCTACAATATCTGCATTATTCAGCTCTGATTGCAAAAGCAAATTTGCTTTTATTTATAGATCACAGAAAGGGTTTGCAGAAAAGCTTTTACCCTATTAATCATCTTTGTTCACTTGGCTGCGTTACAAATTGGACAAAGATGAACTGAATGCTGGAATACTTTTGGAAAAACTAAGCCTTATTGTTGTCGTCCTTTCTCTCTCCATGTGTGTGCTCTCATCGGAGGTGCCTGGTTGAGGCAGGGGGCACATTACTGGGACTCGCGGACCTTGGCTTGTAGGGCATCGCAAGTCTTCTTAGCATCACCTAACAACATTGCAGTGTTGGGTTTGTAGAAGATGGGGTTGTCAACAGCTGCGTAACCCACACCCAGGGAGCGTTTCATCACAATCACCTATGGAAGGAGACAAATTCACACAGGCTGGTAAGCTTCTGATTGGACAACAAACAGATGACAAAACAGAAGAAAAAGTTTATAAGGACCATCTGCAAAAAGTGTTTTCCTCATCTTCTCCATTCAATCCCTCCATTAACAATGGTTGAGGCACTGCCGCACGACTTATAGCGCATAAATCTGCACCATGCCACGTGCATGGATCAAAATGGTAAAGGTTCAACTTGAATTTCTTGGAACGTCACAGTGAATCAAATCTGGCAACTAGGGAAGGAGGATCAAAAAACTTCTCATCTAACCATTAGAGATTAAAGTTGCTTTCTGTGTGATGCAATCTTTTTCAGGGTAAATCTACGGCACTATGGCTCTGGACTCAAAGGATTGTAGCTCCAATTAACACAGAATTATGGATGCTTGAATCTCTGAAATATTTGAATCCCCAATCTCTGACAGCAGATTTGGACGTCTGCAGAAAGCAAACTTTTGCAGGCAGGGGGATGATATTTTATTTACAGCCTCTCATATACAAGGAACATAATATCGTTTAAAACAGTCCAAATTAGGAGAATGGTTTGACAGATATTCAAGCTTATGGAAACAAAACAACAAACAAAACACATTTTCATTCAACTTCACTCTCATATTTCTCAGGTGTCAAATCCAAAATAATCTAAGGAAACTGAAATTTCTGTTGATACTGATATTTAAAAGTGGTGATGGTGTTCTCTCTTATTTTCCGACCACTATGAATTTTATGACAAAGAAAAAAATTGGAGGACTAAGCTGAAGTAGTTGTCTAGACAATGAAATTTCAAAATGGTCCATTAAACGAAATGTTGGTTGAAAAACGCTAAAAACACTCCAACTTTTACCCTTAGTTTCTTAGTAGGCAATTCCTAGTAAGAATGAGTCTCTGAGTCAAAGCCAAAGATTATTTAAATTATAAAAGTGGTGTGTGATGAAAGTGTAATTGAGCACTTAAAAAATAGTGATTTAAAATCTGTATGTGTGTCGCTGCATGTGCGGTTAGGTAGAATGTCCTGTTTTATTTCCTGTGTGGAAACTAGTGGGAGCACTGTATAAATCACAGATCTCTGATCAGTGCCAGTGGGATGCTCCAAATGTTGATATTCCACACGGACACAGTCTCAGTAATGAGATCAGGATGGGACTGCACCTGGAACTGCAACAGTCTGTAAGAGCCTGGGTTTATATGTCTATACATGTGTGTTTTTGTCTTCTTTAGGTTTGTGTGCGTCTTTAAATGAAGCAGGTCTGCAGGTGCAGACAGTCGAACTGTTAACGCTTCCATTTGTTCCTCTTCGTGTTTTTGTGCTTCAGGATAAATCTTATTATCACTCATGCATGCGCCAGATTTCTCACCTGCTTCGCCTTCCAGACTTCCAGCACGGGCATACCAGCGATGATGGAGTTGGGGTCTTCTTGGGCCGCTGAGTTAACTGTGTCATTGGCGCCAATCACCAGGACCAGGTCAGTTTCTGATAGGATGTACGAACACATCTCCATTATTTCACATCAATTTATTTATTTTTAGGTAAAATACCAAACACTTTACCCACTCATTTTTGTTTGTTCATTTAATACTGAAACATGGGACTATTATGCTCTGGGGATGCTTTAATGTGCCTGGAACTGTGAATCTCATCAGTGTGGAAGGAATCTGTGGGATAAACTGGAGGTCAAGACCCATTCCTGAAGATCATCACGTTTAAAGGCGTTTGAGAGAGTCACTAAATAAAAATGGGCTGGAATTGCTCAGAAGACATTTGTGAGACTTGTTAAAAATGAAAACAAGCGATTGCAGGCTGTTACCAGCCAAAAAGGACACACAGCTGACCAACAGCTAATAATACAGTGGGGCAAAAAAGTATTTAGTCAGCCACCGATTGTGCAAGTTCCCCCACTTAAAATGATGACAGAGGTCAGTAATTTGCACCAGAGGTACACTTCAACTGTGAGAGACAGAATGTGAAAAAAAAAATCCATGAATCCACATGGTAGGATTTGTAAAGAATTTATTCGTAAATCAGGGTGGAAAATAAGTATTTGGTCAATAACAAAAATACAACTCAATACTTTGTAACATAACCTTTGTTGGCAATAACAGAGGTCAAACGTCTACTATAGGTCTTTACCAGGTTTGCACACACAGTAGCTGGTATTTTGGCCCATTCCTCCATGCAGATCTTCTCGAGAGCAGTGATGTTTTGGGGCTGTCGCCGAGCAACACGGACTTTCAACTCCCGCCACAGATTTTCTATGGGGTTGAGGTCTGGAGACTGGCTAGGCCACTCCAGGACTTTCAAATGCTTCTTACGGAGCCACTCCTTTGTTGCCCGGGCGGTGTGTTTTGGATCATTGTCATGTTGGAAGACCCAGCCTCGTTTCATCTTCAAAGTTCTCACTGATGGAAGGAGGTTTTGGCTCAAAATCTCACGATACGTGGCCCCATTCATTCTGTCCTTAACACGGATCAGTCGTCCTGTCCCCTTGGCAGAAAAACAGCCCCATAGCATGATGTTTCCACCCCCATGCTTCACAGTAGGTATGGTGTTCTTGGGATGCAACTCAGTATTCTTCTTCCTCCAAACACGACGAGTTGAGTTTATACCAAAAGGTTCTACTTTGGTTTCATCTGACCACATGACATTCTCCCAATCCTCTGCTGTATCATCCATGTGCTCTCTGGCAAACTTCAGACGGGCCTGGACATGCACTGGCTTCAGCAGCGGAACACGTCTGGCACTGCGGGATTTGATTCCCTGCCGTTGTAGTGTGTTACTGATGGTGACCTTTGTTACTTTGGTCCCAGCTCTCTGCAGGTCATTCACCAGGTCCCCCCGTGTGGTTCTGGGATCTTTGCTCACCGTTCTCATGATCATTTTGACCCCACGGGATGAGATCTTGCGTGGAGCCCCAGATCGAGGGAGATTATCAGTGGTCTTGTATGTCTTCCATTTTCTGATGATTGCTCCCACAGTTGATTTTTTTCACACCAAGCTGCTTGCCTATTGTAGATTCACTCTTCCCAGTCTGGTGCAGGTCTACAATACTTTTCCTGGTGTCCTTCGAAAGCTCTTTGGTCTTGGCCATGGCGGAGTTTGGAGTCTGACTGTTTGAGGTTGTGGACAGGTGTCTTTTATACAGATGATGAGTTCAAACAGGTGCCATTCATACAGGTAACGAGTGGGGGACAGAAAAGCTTCTTACAGAAGACGTTACAGGTCTGTGAGAGCCAGAGATTTTCCTTGTTTGAGGTGACCAAATACTTATTTTCCACCCTGATTTACGAATAAATTCTTTACAAATCCTACCATGTGGATTCATGGATTTTTTTTTCACATTCTGTCTCTCACAGTTGAAGTGTACCTCTGGTGCAAATTACTGACCTCTGTCATCATTTTAAGTGGGGGAACTTGCACAATCGGTGGCTGACTAAATACTTTTTTGCCCCACTGTACTTTTAGCCCTGGTAGTTTTTATGAAATAACTTTGTTTCTGTGTGCAAACTAAAACTAATGTAAGCATCCAAAATAAAACTGGGATGCTTAGAAAGCTGTGTTAAAAATTCCTTGCTCTGTTGTAACAGCACGTGGGCAATACTTTTGGTTTTCATGAGAGGGCCAATAATTCTGTTCTCACCTATGTAAGGCCTTTGAAGGTTTTCCAATAGAAGTCAAACTATCCTTTTAACCCTACATTCGTAAATATAAATGGGTCTGATTGTAAACTCTGTAAAAAGGCAGCAGCATTTATGGATGAATTAATGACAATGTACAGATTTTAAATGACAGAAATAACTAGTTCTCACCAGGGAAATCCTCATTGATCTCCTCCATTTCCAGGACAATGTCATACGGGACACCAGCTTCAGCCAACAGCACATTTAGCTGACCAGGCATGCGGCCAGCAACCGGGTGAATACCAAACCTGAGGGTGAAAAAAAATGCATTAAAATGAATACTTCAAATCAGTCCCACCTACTACAAACTTAGTTCGTAGTTCTTCTTGACTGCCATCAACTTCCTTAAATCAAAGAGAATTGGACAAATGGAGTTGATGAGTGTGATTACAGTCTGGTTCCACACAAACACACCTACTGCACTCCCCCACCAGTGTTATTTGTTGAGTGTGTTTCTGGGCATACACAGCTCTCAAACTCAATTAGCCATGTAATGTAATCATGGTAGGAAATTTGCACCAGCCACTGAATACTGGTGGCTGGTTCTCCTTTTCTGAAACCTTCCAATCACTTTGGCCACTATTTGGAGGTTTGATCTTTTATTTTTGTTTGATGAGCTTCGGCGGATACAGACAGCAGATGGCCCGCTGATTCTGGGGTGAATTAGCAAGTCAGTTCATGCCTTTTGTGTATTTCGATACGGTCTGCATGCACAGGACGACAGTGGGGAACACAGTAGTTTTGGTCTGGATGAGCAGAAGTTGTGGCCAAGTGTTATATTGCTAGTACCCTGTAAAAAGGAGGAGGCTGGATGAAAAAGACAAGCG
Source organism: Copadichromis virginalis (assembly GCF_057382275.1). Lineage (NCBI taxonomy): Eukaryota > Metazoa > Chordata > Actinopteri > Cichliformes > Cichlidae > Copadichromis > Copadichromis virginalis. Next base: position 43,881,040 of record NC_140624.1, on the reverse strand, counting down.
GAAGAGGTGACAAAAGCAGGTACAAAGAGTAAGAAAATAAGTGACAAAAAAAGAGTTTTAATAATACAGAACAAAGTTTAAAAAAATGAAAGAAAGAGATCAGAGTGAAGGAGGTTTTTTCTGTTTTTCTCTGACCACCCACTTTCCTCTAATCAAGTACAAATGCTCTAAGCAATAGCAGCTGCAAGAGCCACGATCAAACGACAGAGGCAGGACAATTACACATGCTTCCACTGTACCTTGTCCTTCGCATCCTCTCTTTCGCATTTCCTTTTTTACCACACACACATGCCCACTACGTCTTGTTGCCCTTGTCAGTCTCCGCTTGTTGGTCATGTCCTTCGTAGTATAACTTTTACATTATGTATCGATATACCCAAACAGCTTCCAGTGCAGCTACCATTTTTAGATGGCTCATTTGAAGTCCAAATCTGACCACTTACACTCACCACCACACACGCACGCACTGCCCGTTATGTGATATCACCACAGACCTTAAACTTGTGCACAGCGAACATCGGCTTTAGCTCGAAACGGACCCAAATTTCCCGTAGAGGATCATCACTGGGACTGAGCCTCCAGCAGCTTTCGGTTAAAAAGTTCTTCGTTTCCAATGCCAAAGGCAGCACATCAGGTGAGGAGTTAGACCAGGTGGTGTCTGAAGAAACTGGACTGTGGTGTGTGTCATCATGTGGTGGCAAAGAGTGCACTCAAAACAAAGGAGGGTTTTGCTACAAATATAATTTTCGCTCATTTGATTTGCCTCAATGGAACTTCCAAAAATGGAAATCACTTAGAAGGATGGGACATTTTGATTTTGATGCACTAAAGGAGGTTCGGTGCCTCTCACTGAGGCACAAGTGAAAAGTAGATCTAAAAGTAGCAGCCATGTTGAAAATGACCTAGAGATGCTCAAGATTTACAACCCATAAAAATCCTGTTCATAAACAAAATTGATGGTATATTTTGTTGTCGTTTGGCAGCAGTTTATTTTGACAAATGAAATCTACTTTTAAAAAAGTCAACTTTATCATTCCTTTACCTGACACTCTTGCCCGCCTCTTTGAGCATCTTCACCAAGTCCGCAATGGGGTACTGGGCCTTTGCAGCACAGAGACCGTAACCTGAAATAGATTTCAAAGCAGTAACAGACAACAAAAATTAGATGATTATATATACCCAGCACAAACAAACCCTTTACATTTAGCCAAAACATATTTGTGGTTACAGCTATATAGCTTACAGAAAGCACATGCAGGAAAGGAGCGTAGCTAGAGTGAGGCAGCCAACACAGCGCCTGAATGTTTATTTGTAAAATCCCTTTCATCTCACTCAGTCTCTGTGACTGAAACAATCTTCTAATCTTCAAATCTAATTTCTGCAGTCTAATTACGCTGCTTTAATGACTCACCAATAATATAAATATTTTGAAAATGAACTGAATGACCAAAGAGTAAAAACAGAGTATTTTTTAACCCACTTTATTTCCTTGTAATATCCTGCTTTTGTCATTTTAAGATTTCTTACATAAATTCATGTTGACATTTAATGTCAATGTAGCATAAAACTCAATACACAGAGTACTTCTGCCTCCCAGCCTTGGATTTATCTCATGTTTGATAATAATTCTGGAGTATGCTACTTGATTTTTTCTTTTCTTTTTCTTTTTTTAAACTCACGCTGTTGCTCACACACACAAACACATGTCAAACGGTCCGGTGATGTTTACTAACCTTGTCACAACAACCAGTCAAAAACTTTCATGTTACAGCACACCAATCAAAATGACAGTTCTACTGGAGACAAACAGAGACCCCACCCCCCAAAAAATCTCCAGAAAATTGGTTGACCCACTGCCACCCAGCTCAAAAATGAAAAATGTAGCGCTTTTCACTTCTCTGCCTCCCTCTGTCAAAATTACTGTATCCCTCTGCGCTTCCAAAATTCTCAGTGGAGCTTCTCGTATAAGAACAACAAGTGGACCCAGGCCATGAAGACACGAGCCGGATGAATGCCAAGAATGCACCGTGTTTATCGGGGCAGTGTCTTAATCATTTCCACAGATGTCAGGCAAACTGACTGTGACAGCTTCAATTTAGAGGGAATTGGTGAAATGAAAACAAGGGCACTGACTGAAAGAGAAACAACACCAAACTACTGCTGCCTCACACAGCTCAACAAACCATGCATTTGGCTGATGTGAGTTATGCAGGCATAGCCATAAAAAATATTACTTCTATACTCTGGCTATTGTCATGTTTTAGCAATTAAATTTCCGATTGTTCTGCACATTTTAATGTACTGGGTTCTGTACAGCGACATATGAAGCGTTGTCTCCAGTGGAAACAGTCTGGCTGTATAAGTTTTACATTTACCTGTCATCACAGGTGACAAATGGCACATGTGCAGTGAAAAGGCCTTAAAACTATAAAACTACAGAGTTGAAAACAAATCTAAGATTAAGAATGTTTGAATGTTTAACACTAAGTGGAATTTTAGAAGCTTGCTGACATCCAGACTTTGCAACAAAGTCTGGATAGCTGATTGATGTTGTTTAAAACGGCCAATTATTCAACAGATTGTTTTATAATTTGTTTTAATGGATTTCAGTTCCCAGGACTGGGATCTTATTCACAAGTGATAGGAACATGGAGCACATGGAGTTGGACCGGCAGATCGGCGACGGTTTTAGCAGTAATTTCGGAGATGTAACAGAGTGTCACAGTGAAGAGAGAGTCAAGCCAAAAGGCAAAGCTTTCATTTAACAATCGATCTACGTCCCAACCCTCACCCATGATCATGAGATCTTTGTAATGACCAGAACACAAGCAGCCGAAATGCATTTCCCCCACTGGGTGGTTAGAATCAGCCTTAAAGAGAGAGTAAGGAGCCAAGACATCTGGATGTCACAGTGCCTCCAATTGGAGATTTTCTGGGCATGACAAACTTGAAGAAGATCCCAAAGTAGTACCAGAATTCACTGGTGAGATTATATTATCATATGGCCTGAGTAGAGTTTGAGATGGAGAACTGTGAGAGGGAGAAGAACATCTGGAATACCCTTGACTCACCTCGCCTGCTTTCAAGGTGAGTCAACTTCAGATAAGCGAACGATAATGATTTTAATCATCGTATTTGCGCTGGAATCTTTTCAAGTAGACTGATTCCTAATTATTCCTGATTGCTACTTATTAAAAGCTCATATTGTCCAGCATGTGTCCCTACTAGCTGGAAGCTGCCCAAAATGCCTGGTTTCAGCCAGTTTTTTCTACTCTTGAGTCTGTATGATGTCAAAGAGAGGAGATATCCTCCATATGATAATTTCAAGCACACATCTCTGGCCATTAGCACAGAAGCCCCACCCACCTGTTGGGTGGGGCTTCTGGATGCCACTCTCTCCATGGATCACCTCTTTTTCACTTGACCACGTGACCACTTTAATTTGCAATTCTTGTAAATTGCAGCGGTTTCCTCTGAAGACTTCATTTTTGTATACAGGCACTCAGCGCTGTGACTGGAATCACCAGTTTGCAGATTAGATGCCTTTGGTCTGTGTTTACATGTACCCACGTGAGCGAAACAACCCTTTGGAACTGCGAATGGTTAACAACAGTCTAGACGAGGGGACCGAAATGTCAGTGGGCCACACAATAATGAGTTTAGAGCAGCAGCTCCAAGGACAATCGTTATAGTCCAGGTGGGAGGTTCAGGCACATATCTAGACAAATATTGAAAACACGTGAAACAAAGAAAATCATATAGCTGGAACAAAGACTGGAACCCACTCTTTAACCCTGAAAAAGGAACTAGAAGCCAATTTGGAGTGTGGTATTTGAATTGTCAACAAAAAAACCAACATAGCCTCATTCCATCTAATTTCCCCCTTTGACCTTGCATACATAAGCTGCACTGCAGAATGTCTATTTACGAGCACTGACGACCACACAGAAACCTAACAGCGGGTTTACGTGTGTGTGCATGTGCTTTTGTGTGTGTTCGTGCGCGTGCGCTCCACCAGGACTTGTCAATTAACCCAGCAAAATGATGTAACACGGGTTAACAAAAGGTTAAATAAACAGAACACACTGTGCTAATGATGGCAAAAAAGAGACTGGCAAAGTCAAAGTACTGTATTTTTCCACTCACATAAAATCCTCAGTGTGAGTATAGGGTTGTGTGTGTATGTCTTACCTGGAGTGATGATTATGTTTTGGGCCTCTTTAATCATCTCGACAGTCTGATCCACATTGACTTCTGTGTGTGTCCCTGTGATCTCCATGGGCTTTCCTGTGCCGGTGGAAGATGTGCCGTAGCCTCCCAAGATCACATTAGCCAGTGAGCGATTCATGGCCTAGAGGAGGGGGGGAAATTAAGATACTTTCTTTCATATTTACTTTACACTAAACGCTGTTGTCTAAAACAAAACATGGCAATGAATTTCACACATTTGTGACCGGAATATTTAGAAAAGCCACTCCACAGTCTTGCTATAATGGAAAAGTTAAGAGTCCCTCCTGGTGGACAGATAAGGAAAAACCACATTAAACTATCTGCTACATGAGATGCTGAGTCTGTGCTCCACTCACCACACACATAATATATGACAAAATGGCTCCAGATGACCCGATGAGAGCTCCGACGATGGTCAGCAGGTTGTTGTTGAGAAGGAAGCCCTCGGCACACAGGGCCCAGCCTGAGTAACTGTTGAGTACGGTGATTACCACCGGCATGTCAGCACCTCCAATAGCTGCTGTCAGTGTTACACCCTGGAAGAAAGGAGTAGGAAATGTGTGGTTAAACCCACTCCTGTGATCATCTTAAGTATTCGTTAGAGCAGCAAAATTGAGAGCAGCTATGAGCTCAACTGACAGACACGTTTGCTGACGTTGTCGAATGATATTGGCCGCGATTTTTGCATATATGTTGTCCAGTATGTGCCAATATTAGAACTTTGTGCTGCGAACATACAGCAGCGCAGCAGCGGAGTTCTTAAATCATCACTGCAAATTCCTCCAACACAATCAGGAGTTGAGTAGCTAAAACTGGCACAAAGGCCCCTGACGTTTCTTGTCTATATCAGATATTATGAAGCCAGTGCAGCAGCTCCATAATGTAGTGGTTTACACATTTACCTAACAAACAAAACATCTCGGGTTTGACTCTGGGAGGAGACACAAATCCCTTTGGGACTGCATTAAGAAGAGCATCTGGTATAAAAAACCAAAAAAAACCCAGAACAGATATGGACCCACCCACCGAGGTGACAAAGTAGTTGCGTTGCTCAGCAACCACATACCAACAGGCTACAATGACCCATTTGTGGTGTGTATACACCTGTAACACCTTGAAAAAAAGCATTGTGTCATTTTAATTCCAGGGCAATGATATCTAATTTCTAACCACAAAACTTTCATTATGCATGACATATTATGACATCATAAGCCGCCACCGAACAACAGACCAAACAATCCTGTAGCGTGTGTGAGTGCCAAAACTTGGGCTCTGTCGTGTCAACTCTACACTTAGTCCTCACTCTGAGTGTATAGAGCCGAGCCCTGCACATTCCTGCTCCGTGATACTGCACATGACCTTGGTGCTTTATTGAAACAGAGCAGAGCAGGATCCAGTGTGACTTTTACAGTTTATACAGAGATTGGTGCACAATGAAAACATCTCTGTCCTTCCTCAGCAGTGTGCACACAGAGCAAGACTAATGTTTCTTTCTTTTACTTCCCTTGGTAGGTGCTAATCCATAAAATCCGACTGTCAAAATACAACTAATAATTTGTTAGGCTAATGTCTGAATGTTACAATGTTAGGATTAAGGTTAAGTAATGTAATATATGCAATAGTCGCACTCTAGTGTTGAGACACTCACATTCAAACAAAACCTTACAAACTTTTAAATATACTAGAATGAAACTCCTGTCCACTTAGTGTTTTGTAATAATTAAATAAACAACATTTTATTTTCAAAGGATAAAAACATCATCCTAGTTTTAGACATATTTTTCACAATCAAATTTTTCTTGTCCTCCATTCCCGCCATCATCTGAACAGCTTTCGTTTAATAAGAGCCAACTGTAGTTACGAAAGCCTCAGCAGGATCCAGAAGTGTTAAGAAACGCACACATGTACAGTAGATGATGCATTATACTGTATTTGAACGACTGATTAGAGGACAGAAATATAAAACAGACTGAAATGATATCCATCAACCTTCTCCAGGGACATGCTAATGTTTTTAGGGGGATTGGCACGTGTAAAAACTGAAACTCCAACACGCGGCTGTGCATAAAATTTCTTCCGTTTTTAACATGTACTGCCTGGCTTCACTTAATGTATAAAGTACTCAGCATCAGTAAATGAAACTTTGAAGGCCTAAAGACTCTCTAAAGAGAACAATTATCACTTTCCTTTATTATTTACACTGTAAAACGCTTCTCTATAGATCCTAAGTCTAACTTCATAGAATATAACTATTGCTAATTGTAAATCTAAAGACTGTCAGTAAAAAATAGATTTAAAAGTAGGTGGGGTTGTTGTTTATTGTTATTGTTCACTGTCACATGCTTAACATTTGACACTGCTATGGAGAAATGCCTGCATTGAAGATGTCTGTCTCTGATTTCTACAGAATTTCAAACGTTAAGCTTAACGACAGTGGAGAATATTAACCCAGCAGTTTGGCCACTGCCAACTCTCTGCTCCATTCTGAATTTCTGGGCAGCTACGGTTTCCTGTGCAAAAAGCCTCCTGACATTTATGAGCAAATCCCTTCGTTTTGTCTCTTTTCTACACCTCTCTGGCATCATTTCTCTTGACTTCTTTATGCCCTTTCACCACTCGTGAAAATTTTTACCATCATGTCCAGTCTGTCGGTATGAAATAACTTCTCAATCTGTGATTTTTAAGAGCGAAAAAACAGACTTCATACATAAACACAGCATACCATGACAGCAGAGAGAGCAGACACTGATCCGAGACAGGTGATGCCTGTGGTGTAACTTGGATCCAGCATGTAGGGAATCATCCCACCGACACTTGCTGCCATAAGAGTGGCATTCAGGGCGTGACGACCGGGGAGCATCAGAGGAGCGCTGTTCAACATACCTGCATGTGGAGAAAAGTGGTGAGAACAAAAAAAAAAAAATCTGTTAGGTGTACACTCAAACTCCTAGCAGTAGCTTTTTTTTGTATGTGTGACATTTATCATTTTAGATTTCTTCCTTCGCAACCACCACTTGAGACTTGTCATTAACTGAATGCCATGTAGATGCATAATTTGTCCTTATGAAACACTTTCAGTCAACATGGAAATTACAGTGTGATTACAAGGACTGGAGCCAGCACATGAACCTGATGAACTGGGCTTCTTTTTTAACGCTTCACAGCTAGCAGCGGTGACACGAAGCAGCAGACTTCCTTATGTGGATAAACACAGTATGATCAAGCTGGCAGCAAAGTGTGCATATGTGTGTCTGTGCATATAGTCGATGCAGGTTAGAGTTAAGTTTGTTAATCAATAAAGATAACATGATCATTTTTCACCTCCAAATGTCAAAAAATAATTGCAGGTCAGTTAACTGGTCATGTTTAGGAAAAACAATCGCAAATAAAACTTTACCATACATATGAAATATAATAATAATAATAATAATAATAATAATGGATTGCATTTATATAGCACTTTTCGGGGCCCTCAAAGCGCTTTACAATTCCACTATTCATTCACTCTCACATTCACACACTGGTGGAGGCAGCTACAGTTGTAGCCACAGCTGCCCTGGGGCAGACTGACAGAAGCGAGGGAGGTAGGTGAAGTGTCTTGCCCAAGGACACAACGACCGAGACTGTCTGAGCCGGGGCTCAAACCGGCAACCTTCCGATTACAAGACGAACTGCCAACTCGATCGTGGCTCAATCATCTCAATTATAACAAAAACAAGAAGTGAGTTAAACGAATTGCAGTATTCAGACAGGAACTAGAAACTAAAGATGGATGGAGCTGCCGTGATGGCACCTGGTCTCAACAGTAACGCTTTGGACTTTTATAGTCAGAAGGTACCTGAAGAAAACAGTTCCAAGTTCTCTTATCTAGCAAGTATGGTTAGTAAGTTGCAATGCACACATGTCTGCTTATCTGAAACAACACAGCAATAACAAAATACAAGAATTCACTCACTGAAGCTAAAACACAAACTTCCTAGATGGTCTGTACCACACTGTAATCCACATCACTTGTTCCTACCAAACAGCAAAAGCATGGCCGAGAAGTCTAGTTCAGTAAATCTGAGTAGCAGGTGTGAAACCTAGCTTCAAGCTATCTGCATCTACACTCTGTGTTGGCACATCTGCCAAAGAAACCACATCCCTAACTTTTGGCCTTAACAGTATCTAAACGGATTCACTCAGTACAAAGTTGTTATGAAGCGGGAAACTATCCATAATGGACCAAACTGTTGTAAGCTGGGCATTTTAACATGGAAGTCTCTGGAGACTGAGGTGGTTTAGGAGCAGCCTCAAGTGGCCAGTAAGAGAACTGTACTTTTTGGCACTTCCATACCAGCTTCATTTTTCAGGCATTGAGGTTGCCACCCATAATTAAGACTTCTTATTAACTTAAACAAGGAGTTTACTTTTGCTTATATAGTGTTTATGCTAAGCAAAGCTCAATGACTCCCAGCTCCAGTTGAAGAATTAATGCAGAGACTCGAGATTGGCAGTGATCTTCTAATCTGGCTCTTGGAAAGAAAGTAAAGAAAGAGCACATCTGAGCTTAAAAAATATTTTTCTAAAAAGAGCTTTGCAAAATTAACATTAACTGTAGCTTTACAGATCACAGCTGACCCAGATCCATGGTTTTCCTAATATGTATCGTGCACCTAAAAGTAGCATCTCATGATGGACTGTATCTGCCTCCTCTCTGGCAACCAGGATGATCAAAAGTGTAATAAATATGCTTTATAATAACATGTCAGCATTATTCCAAAGTGTGCCTGTACATCAGCAAGTGTAAATGTTTCTTTTCCATTCAATATTTAGTATATGCAACTGCAGCTCTCACCTTGCAGTTTGCCATATGCTACCAAAGAGCCGCTAAAAGTGACTCCACCGATGTAGGCTCCAAGATACGCAACTATCTTGGTGAGGTTGGCTGCAGGGTCTGTGGCGAAGTGTGGGTACTCAATCATGTATTCAGCCACACAGGTGAGCACAGCAGCCAAGCCAACCAAACTGTGGAAAGCAGCCACCAGCTGGGGCAAGTCACTGATCTGGATCTTCTTAGCAATGGCCAGGCCTAGAGAGAAGGAGAGATAAGAAGTATATAAAGTTTAGTGGCCCTGAAAGACCCACACACAAATAACATGCAAATCACAAGCACATGCACATGCACTCAGGACTGCTGGGAAGTGGGCCCATCTAAAGAGCCAGGTGTTGCTGATGAGGCTTGCTTGGGGAAATTCCGTGTGTGTGAGTTGGTCTACACTTTCTGTACATGTGCGTGTGAGAAATACATTCCCGTATCTGGGGTTAAAAAGAAAAACAGCATTATTGTCTGTGTGGATAGTTTAGTCTGGGTTTCGGCTTTGTGGCTGGAACAATTAGCATTTAAATGATCAAACAATCCTCAAAGAGAGAGAAAGTGAGTAATGTGTGATGCTGACCATTCTGACAGATCTGCTTTGTCTGGCAGAGATTTAGTCATGATGTAAATATCACTGCTCTTAACACACCTGCTAACCTAATGTAGCCAAGGCCAGAATACATGCAAACAATGCAAAAGCCGCATTCAATATATTGGAGTCAAGAGACATTCCTACTTCTGTGTAGGGGAGAAGGACAAGTCGATCTTTTAAAATCTATGCACAGCTGCAAGAAGGGAGTTTGTGAATCATTTGGAGTTACGATGATTTCAATCAACTTGAATACAACCTGACTAAGCTAATTAACACACAAATAGTTGTGCTTTTCATTGCTTAATTGAACACATTAAGTAGTTATGGTGGAAGCTGAAAAGAGTTAAACATTAACTCTTGAATTCAGTAACTTGTGGAACATCCTTTAACAATCGAGTATGTCCAGTAAGTGCTTTTGCAACATGCAGAATGCTGACGAGGAACAGTGGAGCCTTCCTTCATACAAAACTCCCGGGATGTCAAGATCAAAAAAATCCCTCTAAAGGTCATACCTCAGGATCTTAGCTGGATTAGAGTCAAACCTAATCAAAACCTGAATCTTGTTTCATTGTCTTCCAGCTCTTCTGGTGCTAATTAACTTGTGTGCTTGTTGCTTTGCATCAATACTGCTGCAACACCCAACCTCTCCCAATCTCAAGGTTATGGACTGCTGCCTTGACAAAGTTACTTCATACAATTTAGCTTCATTATTTCATTTAGATATATATCCATTATATTGTTGCAAGGTGTGTGTGTGTGTGTGTGTGTGTGTGTGTGTGTGTGTGAAGATGTCTGCAGGTGTTTTGCTGCTACCCTTGTGCTTACCTCTTTTTGCACTGAAACCTTGGGATGATCTTTGCAGTACGTCTAAAACAATTTGGCTCATTGTAGAATGATGAACATTCAGGTCCCTGTAGTTTTCTAGCCTTTCCCACTTCTTTTTACCTCAGTAATGCTTCTAAGATCTTGTGAAAGCTGTCGCAATCAAAGCATGTTAAATGCCAAGCAGGTTTTCCTTAAGAGGAGCAGACTTTGCATGCCTTTATTTACAGGAATGGCACCTCCTGCAGCCCACGCATCAAATCTCATGTCTTAAATCTGAACACCAGACATTAGTAGGTTTTAAGCTTGCAGTGTAATTTATTACTCACCATGTTAAATAAAGACAAATGTCTCTGTGTCATTGCTTTACTCAGACTGTTTTTATCTCCATTTGTGACTTAGATGAATATCAGACTGCATGTCATCAGTAATCAGTACTGAGATCCTGGTAATTTTAAAGTTTTTATTTGCAACTCTAAATGCAAACAGACTCACCAGCAGTGCCACCCACAGCCATGGCTGCACTCATTTGTGCCAGGAGCTCAGGACTTGGTTTGAGGGCACCCAGAGTGGCTGCAATCCCGCCTGCGACTCCCATCATACCTAAAGTGTTACCCAGACGGGCTGTGGTCTGGTTAGAAAGGCCAGCCAGGGCACCAACGCAGCACAAGCCTGAGCCTAAGTACATCATCTGGTCAGGGAAAGAGCGAGAATGGAAAAGAAGGGTGGACAAGGATTAAGGAACCACAGGATGAATAAGAAAAAAAAAAAGAAAAGTCCAAGTGATTTTACTTAGAGTTCCTGCACAACATCTGTGGAATCAAAGAATACATTTTGGAGGTCTCAAGGACTTTTATATAGTCATGAGCTGTTTTGCATCAATGCACATGGATAAAGAAAATAGCTTCAGTGAGAAAACATGAAAACACTTTAACTAACGGACACAACTTAAATGTCCTCTTTCACCTGTTCAATGTTATATCCAGACTGCAGGGCAGCAGCGTAGCCTCCGACGAAGACACCACCAGGTAGCAAATAGAGGTAGTTGTACTCTGGGGGATCAGTGGGACGTTTGAACATGTCCAACATCTTCTTAGTCACCAGAAAACCACCTGATGAGGAAATGAAGACACTTATATTGACAACTGCTAAGTCAATTAAAATTAACAAAATAATCATTTATACAGAAAAACACAAAAAACTTTAACTAAAAACAAGAAGAAGAAGAAGAAAAAGAGTAAAAATAGTTGACGCACCTGAAAAACAGTTTCTACATTTTTAGACTAACAGGTGTTTTATAGGCCATAGCTAAAATTTGTTGCCAAGCCCAATAACCAATGTTAGGAATTTAATGAGTCTACTTTATGTCAGGGTAAATATTTCAAGTAGAAAACCTCAAAAGTGTCAAACCGGGAGCAGACAGTGTCTTACTGCTTTACAGGACAAGATCACATTACTGCATGTATGCCTCCCTTTTCCCCTCTGGCATGGCTGTAGCCACGTGCATGCACATGCACTAATACACAGAGGGGTGAATCGGAGGTTAGCATCTCTTTCTGTCCCGTACATGTAATTTTAGTCACATAATGTCCCATTTAAAACATGTACTAATAATCGACTATTATTCCAGACCAGACTGGGTCAATACAGTTACATATTTGGACAGAGACAACTTTCTTTTTTCTAATTTTGGGTTCTGTACGTTACCACAATGAATTTTAAATTAAACAACTCAGATGCAGTTTGAGTGTAGACTTTAAGCTTGAATTCAGTGGGTTGAACAAAAAGATTGCATAAAATGTGAGGAACTGAAGTATTTTTTAAGCCTAATCCCTTCATTTTAGGCGCTCAAATGCAACTGGACAAATTAAATAACTGAAAATAAAACGTTCGTTTCTAATACTTGGTTGAAAACCTTTTGCTGGCAATAACAGTCTGAAGTCTTGAACTCATGGACGTTTAGTCTTCAACAAGTGAAATGCACGCTCAACTGGGTTAAGATCACGTGACTGACTTGGTCAATCAAAAATATTCCACTTCTTGCTCAAATAAACTCTTGGATTGCTTTGGCTGTATGTTTTGGTCACTGTCCATCTGTATTATGGAACGCTGTTCAATCAATTTTAGTGCATTTAGCGGGATTTGAGCAGACAGTATGTCTCTGAACGCCTCAGAATTCATTCGGCTGCGTCTGTCCTGTGTCACATCATCACTAAACACTAGTGTCCCAGTGCCACTGGCAGCCATGCACGCCCAAGCCATCACACTGCCTCTGCTGTGTTTTACAGACGATGTGGTTGCTTTGGATCATGAGCTGTTCCACGCCTTCTCCATACTTTCTTCTTGCCATTGTTCTGGTAGAGGTTGATCTTTGTTTCATCCTTCCAAAGAATGTTTTTCCAGAACTGCTGGGGATTTTTTTGTTTTGATTTTTTGCATCATCCAGTCAAACTTCTCTATTCTTGAGACTTGTGAGTGGCTTGCACCTTGCAGTGAACCCTCTGTATTTACTTTCATGCAGTCTTCTCTTTATTGTAGACTTAGATATCGATACGTGTCGTTCATTTTTTGTCCTACACCTCTTGAACGTAGACACCCTCAAATGAAAACTGAGTGTACACATCATATCCATGTCCATTATATAACTATAATTGGAATATGTTTCAGTAAACAGGTTTTTAAAAAAAACAAAAACAAAAAACAACTTGTTTCAGTGCCCAAATATATATGGATCTAACTGTATATTAATATGGAGGAACGTCTGTGTATGGGCTGAGCCAGTATTGGTCTCTTTTTGGGGGTAATTCTTAACCAAAAATGGGGCTAGTGGCACTATATTTGGAAAGCTTGCAAGAAAAACAGCCTATAAACAAGATTAAGAGTTTACACTCATGCTGGAAGAGTTGTGCTTGAACTCATTCAGACAGCATAATATTGATTTACTGTGTCAGATTAAGCAATAACAGAGTTGTGAAATTCTGATAAACACTGCTTATCTTACTTCATTTAGCACCTCACCATGATAACATCTGCTAAATACTGTGCTGGGAATGCTGCCGGTAACCAAAGAATGTACATACAACATTTTTAGCCTGTTATTTTCAGTAAAAGATGAGGTATTTCACAAGACCAGTAAAAACTTTGACCCGTTAATAAAGTTAAGAAAAAGGCAACTAGCTGTTAAAAAAGCTCATCGTGCTATCACGTGATAGCAAACAAATTAAATACTCAAAATGTTAAAACATCAATTATACAATCTTTAAAATGTCAAAATGCTTTTGCTTCGCTTACATGACTACATTTAATGGCCACTTTGTTAGGTACATCTTGCTAATACTTGGTTGGTCCTTAATTCCTTGGTCCACAGATTCAACAAGGTGCTGGAAAGATTCCTCAGAGATTCTAGTCCATGTTGACATGACATCATCACACAGTTGCTCACTATGGAGTACAGTGAACCAATTTTCTTGTTCAAGACACCAGTTTGAGCTTTTTTATACTCACTAGACCAGGCAACGTTTTTCCAATTGTCAGTTGTTCAATTTTGATTAGCCTGTGTTAAGTGTGGCCTCAGCTTCCTGTTTCTTAGCTGACAGGAGTGACACCTGGTATGATCTTCTGCAGCTAAAGCCCATATGTTTCAAGATATGACGTGCTGTTCATTCTTGATACTTTTCTGCGTACTTTGGTTGTAACAAGTAGTTATTTACTACTAATACTTACTTGCTACTTGCTTCTATTACTGTAATTTGCTTTTAGTGAGCAGTAAAACAGGTATACGTAATAAACTGGCCAATTAGTTGATATTAGCTTTAAAGAGGCATTTGAATATTTGACTTATCAGCAAGAAAGTGCCTGTTGAACATGCAGATATCAGAATCCCAGTTTTGCATGTTTTTGGTTTTATTTTTTCAGTTCGGTAGCTTAGAAAAACGTAGCTCTTGGTTTTTTACCCTTCTTGCAGTGCAACCACCACACTGGAGCTTTCAGGCATTTTTCAGATTTTTGCTAACAGATGGAATTGATAAGGCAGCATGTTCACATTTTACATAGACCTAATTGTGCTCTGTCTTTATTGTGTTTGTCCGTTTCCATGGCGTGTTAAGTTTGTTCCCATGGGGTTATGGTAATGTGGTATACTGCTATGAAATATGTCTGAGGAACCCAACTCAAAGGGAACATTAAAAAAATAACTGGTAGGTATGTCAATGAAGGCTGTGGTATTTCAGAAGAAAGAGCAAAGTTAAGTGAAAGCGCTAAAAAGTTGTTTGTACAGTGATGCATTTGAAAGCAATGATTGATCTGTGGTAAGATTCCACTTAATGCCCTCTGCATCTCTAACACTCAACTGACGCATCAGTATATTTTAACAAACAAACCAAATGTATCTGTTATGCAAGTCAACTGTTTATTTGCTTGCATCAAAGTCTGTCCTGGTGTCTAGCAGTGAGCTAATAGGAGAAATTAAAACTAAATCATGGCTCAGCCCTGGAGGAACACTCTGTTTTTCCCAGGACTATTACAGAGCGATGAGTATTATAATGACTCCAGGAACAGTTTGTCATTATAATGGAAATTATTGAGGCTAATAGCAGGAATGGATGTGTGTGGTCCGAGCGAGAGCCACCGACTCTGGGCTGAGCAGGTGGGCAGAGAGGGCAGCTGCAAAACTTGGGTTTGAAATGATGTTATTGCACAATCAATATTAAACACCTCAATCTTCAGCCCAAGATGATATATTATTGGCTCTGGGTTGCTGTAACTGGCAGGGGTTACCGTGAGGTGTCTGTGTTAGGGTGACTCACCAGCAATGTTGACCGAAGAGATGAAGGCAGCGAGCACAGCCAGTGTCTCAGCAGTCGAAGTTGGGACGTAGCCCCCTCCCATCAGGGACAGACCACCCACAGCCGTCAGACCTGTAGACCACAGACATTTCAGTATTCATGAACCTACGCTTTCATAATACACATAATACAGTGGGGGGGGGGGGGGTGTTCAAAAATTTGGTGAAGATGTCACAAAAACAGCACAGAACTTCAAAACATGAATTCAGTTGTCGAAAAAATAAAAAGTTAATCTTGACACTTATTAGATTTGGTTTAATCAGACAGTTTCCTCGGAATACTGTTTGTTTTCCAGATAGGAAAAAGATACGGAGATAAAAAAATGGATGGAAAGGAAAAGAGTGTGTGCGTTTTTACCAAAAGAGACTCAGGAAACCTCGATAACATCAGTCCTGTAATGATTTACAGGCAGTAGGATGCAATGCACAACTACCATTGGAGCCTGCATTCACATGGGCTTGTGACTGTGTGCTATTTTGGTTGACTAACAGGTAGTGTGTGTGTTTGTGTGTTTGAAGTCAACAGTGTTAGATTGGACTTTCAAATGAGGAAAAAAGGAAGTCTGACCTCCTTTTTTCTCAGACAAAATGCAGCTTTATAAACACGCCTGTATGTCGGCTTCAACTTTTAAAGCTGCCAAACACTCTTTCGCCACTTGTATTTATGTAAATACAACCTCATTTTAAATTAGCTGTCGCAAATAGAAACCACTGTTGCAGGATAACCTGGAGCATTAATACTTTAAAGTTGGTTTTTAATCACCCCACAGAAACCAGCAAAAAATGAGTCAGGGTGCCACTAATCAATCTTCTTTTAATAATGATTAATGTTACACTCTCATGAACAAAGTGACCGTATGCACTCTGTATACATCTCACACAAACTGAATCCATGTTCTGTATTTACGTATGTAACCTAGTGATGATCCCTGTAACTGTCCACATTTTCCAACCACGCTGATCCAGTCAGTTTTCCATTAATTTGCTTACTACAGCATTCTGCAAACAGCCAGCCTCGACACTGGTCGTTGATAACAATCATCTGTCAAGTCAGCGGTCTTCTGCATGAATGTGGTTGCGTGTGCTGAACTAGACCGACAGATACTAATACAATGTAAGCAAGTCAAATTTGAATACTGAGGTTTTAACAAGCAACAGTTACATAATACATTGAAGTTGGTACTATTTAAATTTAACAACCAAATAGTTTTAAACTTTTTTATACCACATGCAAATTTCTTGAGATGCAAGTATATACGTCCAGTAGGTGTGTTACATTTTTCTTTGGCTTTCACCTCTTTTAACTAACAGCCTTTTTTAACTGTATTTTCTTTTTTTTAATATCTAAAAAATGTCCTTAGAATTCCAACTTTGCTTTAAATTTGATAACAAACAAACTTTTAGCTTTTAAGTTGCAGCGTATTAAGCATGGCCTTGATTATTTCAAGCTTATTCTTCAAGTTTCCTTCCCTCTTTCTACTTTTTTTTTTAGGTCACATACTCATTTTAATGTTTATTGTCCTTTTGTTTGCCATATAGATGGGTATCTGTTATGGTTAAATGGTTAAATAAAATTACCAGGTGGGCCCACTTCCTAAACGTAATCTGAATGGGATTTTTTTTGCATTTTCTCAGGGGAGGTTTTTTGTGTGTGTTGTTTTTGTTTTACCTACAGCTAATGTCAACATATATATGTTGATGTTAGAAGCCTTGACGACTCAACAAAGAGTTACATTAGGGCACTATGGTCTTTACTTCTTTCTGCTCCTGATCAATGAATAATGTGTGCAACCCTAACCCTAAAAAACAAACAAAAGCAATGTTGCCACTTGTCAACAGGAACTGAGCTGCACAATAAAAAAAAAAGTCCATGCTGTAATTAGTCATGGCAAGAATGTGCCCCTCCTTAAGACTCCAGTATACCCGCCATGTTGGTCGCCTTGTGTGCCACTGTTATGATAAAACCGACGTCTTTTTATGCTCGCCAATGACACACAAGCCGCTGCTGCAGTATTCACAGGAGAAACAAACAAGATGGGGTTAACAGCGAGGATAAAAGTGCCATTAGGCCTGTTTTGGTTGGAGATTTCCTATTAAAAGGGAGTTCTTCATTCCCACCATCTCCAAGGGCTTGTGCATGTGACTGCTGGGGTTTTCTCTCTAATATAGAAAGCACCTTGAGCTAATTGTTCTGAAATACTTCTAAATAAATAAAACTAAACTGGACCTACAGAATAAACTGATCAGTCACTAGGAGGACAGCAAATAACTAGTTAACTCCTTGCAACTAGTCACTAACAATGGAAAAAGGGGGGAAAATGAGAATTTGATTTTTTCTTTTTTAAAGAAAAGAAAACAGATGCAGTTACATCTTGTAGGTGGAGATCAAAGACATTCCTGTCCAACTTAATGAACGGATAAGCCCAAAAGCAAGCCAATAGGCATCAGTGGACACATGCAAACTGTAAGGTATCAACAGATGTCTGCACTGGGTGGCCTAACGCCCTGTGTGTGTGTCTATGTATCAAACATTAGGTTTCAGGCAGTAAATCAGGGCTCTCAAGTAGATTAAAGCCTTATTATAAGTCACCAGATATGAAGATACATTTCAATGAGCCACTGGATGTGAAACCAGTATCTGAAGAATCTAAGATGACCCACCAGTCGGAGTCACTACTGGCTGTAACACAATAATGTCCTGAAAAGAATAAAACTGTCCCTCATTGCAACCCTAAATTCCAACATGATTCCCTAATGTCTGTAAGTTATTGTGTGTGTGTGTCTTTATGATGCCTGGCACAACAACAACAATTCTGCAGGTTTCACTGTTTCCATAACCACAGTCAGTGACAGAGGTTTTTAAAAAACTGCCAAATATGAGAGGAAAAAAATACCTGGACAAAGAGGAAGGTGAGAGGGGAAAGGAGGTGAAGGGAGCAGACAAGATGGAAAGAAAAACAAAAAACAAAAAAACGTTTCGGGAAATCTATCAAGTTCTACCAATATTAAGCGACGAACCCCATGAACCCCATGTGCCTTTTCGAGCCATCTCATTTAAGACAGCACTGGACAAACTTCACAGAAGGGTAAATGATATATAGGTGTCGCTAATAAAATTTCAAAGAAAGTGAAAACTATCTCTTAGATATTACACTGCTTGGCTCTGCAGGCGAGCTCTGATGTCCGGCTGTGCACACGAGTAAACGAGCAAAAGACTTCCCTGACCCTCAGAGATCACCAACGGCGTGTTACTTCCTACCTCCTTCCTACCTCAGTGTGTAGCTGTGGAGTGATCAAAGCTGTGAGAACACACACGTACCATTTACCTCTCTAACCTCTTAACCCTTCTGTGTTAAGCAGCAGCCGCAATAAGAACTCGATCCTGAAAGTTTTAGAACGAAGGGCAAAAAGGCAACAGCAGGGTTACAGCAGCCAGCTGGGTGTGATCGATCAAAGATTAAGGTTAATGCTTTTATATATATATATATATATATATATATATATATATATATATATATATATATATATATATATATATATATATATATATAATTTTTTTTTTTTTTTTTAATTAATGTATTGCTATTCTATATCTATATACCACGAGGTAGAGGATGTTGTGTTTCAGTAAATTCTACTCTGCTGGACAGTAAAGATGTACGGGTGTCAGTGGGGATTAATGACACTTGTGAGTACACATGACTAATAATTTTGGTTAAACAGCTTAAAGTCAAACTTTCAAAAAAGTTCTTTTTTTATTAGTTAAAACATCCAGCGTCCAGTCAAGAAGTGCATAAAATTACCGGTTCGTGTGATTCAGACTGAATAAGGAAACATCAATATTCATGTCTGTAATTACAATTATTCTTAGAAATGTAAACGTGATAAATGTGTATCACGCGGCTATAAATCAGGCACTGTGTGGATCTGTGATTTGTGCTTACACAGATGGGGAGAAACGATGACTTCATTCATACTAGACAGAAAAATGACTTCCGTTATGGGAAGTTTAACTCACAAACTGTAATGAGACACATTGCAAATAACTGACCTGAGATGGCGTTGGTGACAGACATGAGAGGAGAGTGCAAAGCAGGAGTGACTCCCCACACTGTGTGGTATCCCACGATGCCAGCCAGACCAAAGGTGGTGACCATCTGAGTGAAGGCAGCGTTGGGAGCTGACAGGCCCAGACCAAGCAGGGTGGCGATGCCTGGCACAGAGAGAAGAGAAGTTAAGGAAATAAAAGAAGTAGAGTAGCTCTGACTGCACAGCTGAAGGACACATTAAGAGTGAAATGCAAAATGTATGCCTACTGAGAAGCTGCTATTTATTATTCACAGAATTAGGTGGAGAAAGTGTTTTAAATGTGCTGGCTCTTTTTCCTGGAATATTCTATAGAAGGAGCTGAAACTGTCAGGACTGGTTTATGTTGGAGCTGAAGTCTAAGAAAACAGTTCTGTCTTCATTTTAATCTCAAATATACGTAACTGGAAAAATAAAGGGCGCATATGTGGTGGGCACTTGACCACCCATGTTGTCCTAATTCCCTTCACTTTAGCAGACAAGTTTATTTTATTACTTTGGCGACTATTCTTTTACACACTGAATGCACATCCATGATGATCTAAATGGCTGCAGATAAATGGGTATTTACAGGCAGTCCACACTGATTAAGAGGAGCTAACATCAGTAGTTGTGTGTTGGTGTTAAGTAGGAAACTACTCAAGCACCTAAACAATGTGTGAACCGCATCCACTACATGTGCTGCACTGACACAGAGGCACCATAGGAACACCTCACCACAGCTCTACTTCAAACCAACACTCAGCGTGATGCTGTTTTTACAATGCACACTTCCTGACACTAACAGGGTGCCGGTGTGTGCATCTGTAACCTGCCTCTGTCACTTCTCGCCTCCTGTACACATTCCAACTGTTAACAAAAAGCTGAAAGACCTCGACCTCCCCTAAGACCCTTTGATGACAGTTAAAATATATGAGAGTAAACTGTGTTAAAGAACACTTTAGTTGAATTACTCCACCCTAAATCTAACTCTAATGGTACACCCACAGTTATCTGCAACAACCAACCTCCAGTGTAAACCCCAGCGCTGGTGAGTGTGGCCCTGAAAGGGGAAATCTGTGCAGCCTTCTCTGCCTCCAGTTCCTGGACGCTCTTCGTTTTAGGAGGCGCTGCGACGGGCACGTTGAGAGGCTGAGGAGCGGGGAACAGGTTCTTTCCTTTCTGGAGGTGACAAATAGAGAAACAAAAAGAGCAAACCATTTTTATGGCTCAGCTGGTGATGATCTTTGTCTGATTAAAAAAAACAACAACAAAAAAAAACACGGTGCAAAGTTATGAATTTAATATATGACACTTATCATGAAAGCAGTCCAAGCAAAGACCTCACTGATGGTGATAACAGGAGGCATCCCAGTAAGATGCCCAAGGCCAGCTTAACTGACTCCTTTCGATGTGGAGGGATAGCAGCTCTACCCTGACCCCCCTCACGAATGGTCAATCTTTACCCTTTTAACTGTTCAGATCAATGAGGCAAGCTAATGGACAGGTACAATAAAAAATTGCTGTGTTTCAGCAGCATTTGTAAGACCATTACTATATGAGTTAATTCATCTCTGAAATCTGCTCTTTTGAAGAAGTGAATAAGATTACAGACTAATATAAGCAAAATAATCTCTTATCTCTCTTTTCCTGTGCTAAAAAACATGGATTGAAGAAATCTGCAGCAGCTGTAGTGTGGTTTGCATACGGACATCCATATTGTAGTCAATATTTCAGCTGATTATTGCATTAACTTTGCTTAACCTAAAATTCTTAGAAGAATTCCATAAACAGGAGGTGAAAAATAAACTTGATGGTAGCGTTGCTTGTAAATCATTAGACAAAGCAAAAATGAGAACCTCTGACTGCAATATTTAAATAACATAGAAATTAGAGTATATCATGTGGCATAAAGATTTAATTTGCCTTAGGGTTTGGTGTAATGAGAGGACACTGCTTCATTTGCAGCTCTATAGAGACTATGATGCAAGAAGAATGCATGCTAAGAGTGACATCTAGTGACTGAGACATGATCCTACAACATGTGCAGATGGATGGATGGATGGAAAGGACCAGTAAAGAACAGCTAGAAAATATTAGGTAAGGACAGCCAGAGAAAAGGCAGAAAATGTCCACCCAGCCAAAGATCACATTGGCGATACCAGCACGTTTGGCTTTGGACTGCACAAGACCTCATACCTCCATGACAACAGATCCTCTGACAACGTGATCCATGGTCCCATAGTCGAACTCATCCTTGACATTAAGGTAAAAGTTCTCCTTGTCAGGGCTGATCGCCCGGATCAACTTGGTGATGTTGTTGGAATACAAAGTGCTGGACTGAGTTGGTAAACGGCTGGGTAGGTCTGTGTAGCCAACATGGGTCACGCCCTGTAACAAAAAAATTAATATTTAAAAAAATTAAACTAAGCCAATCAATTAAAGAAAACCAAACAAAAACTTCCTTTTGTTTAAGTGTGAGAACGTCTGAAGAGTGTATGCACTGACCTTGTATACAGACAGCTCTCCAGGTTCTGTGGTTTCAATGTTTCCACCTGCCTCAGCAGCCAGGTCCACCACCACCGAGCCATCTTTCATACTTTCTACCATTGGCTTGGTGATTAGGATGGGTGCCCGCCTACCTGCATTGTTAAAACAGAAAGACTAGGCTATTAATGCATCACTGGAAAGATGATTAAAATGTGCCCACATTTACAAAGTATCATATCACATCAGCCTCAATGGAACCTCAAAGTATAACCCAGCAAGTAACTCATAGTCACTGCAGTTAAGCTTACTGTGCCCACACTACATTTAAAAATTGTTAAAACCAAAAGATTATTGGAGCTAATGGGCACTTTTCTAAGAGTTGAGACGAGAATACACATCTCAAATCCTATTTCAAATGGAGAGAAATCTCTTTATGCAACCTTGATGCTGAGGACAGGGCTCGTGGCCACAGCCAACATTCTTATTCTGCCTGACACTGCGCTTCTCTGCATACCAGGGATAAGAGCAGTGCTGATGACAATGTCCACGTCCTGACACTGCTTAGCAAACAGCTTCATCTCTGCCTCTATAAACTCCTTAGACATTTCCTTGGCGTAGCCTCCCTGGCCTTCTCCTGACTCCTTAATGTCCACCTCCAGTGGTTCTGCACCCAGAGATTTAAACTGCTCCAAAGCTGCAGCTCTAGGAGAGAGGAAAATGAGAGGTTACTAGTAATTTTGAAATCTCAGATGAGAGCACATTACACGTGTGATAAAAACTGCAAAGATTAATATATTATTTAATGGAAAACTATTTGGTAACCATTTACTGAAGGAAATACCATCCTTCCTGTGCTCTGTTAAAGGAAAAAGTCCCAAACATTTAGCAGTTCTGCCTTCTGAAATCAGAGAACTTTATTTTCCACTTTGTGCATGAAAATAAAGTAACTGTCACCCAAATCAAGATATCAAGTTGGGATATGAGAGATAACAAGCACTACATTCAATAAAGAAAAACAATAATCATGAAAATATCAGAAGAATAATCACTTCTAAAAATGATTATGTGGTACAATATGAGAAACACTGTATGTCCATAAAACTTGAAGAGAAACACACTGTGAATACTGTGTTACAGCAATAACATGTGTTAATGTCTCAGTCACACTAGAGTAAAAATAGGAAGCCAACCTTGTGACTAGGAAAAACAAAATTGGTGGTTGTCTAGTGATTGCACTGAATTTTGTGCAGTAGCTGTGGCGACAAGCTGGTCAACCAGACGTTAAGCATACAACACCCTTAATGAGCACAACTCAGCCATTCTCAGATGCAATCGTTGGCATGTTTTTGCAGTAGGGAACGTGACTCAGATGGTTACCAACTGCACCAACTACATCCCCATTATTGATGAGGTTGTGACTGAATTTATCACAGCTAATCACTATATTATCACAAACAGAGTATGCCAGCTGGACCCCAATCAATCGCAGACAGATTGCAGACTGAATCTGGCTTAATAGTGGCTTTAATTTTGACTTTATCTGTTAGGTCTACAAAGTCTGCAAATAGTCAGAGATCTGTCTGTGATTGTTTTCAGTCATCCAGGTCATCGTAGTCTAAGGAGCTTGGAATGAAAAGCGTCTGGACTTCTTTCTCTTCAAGCAACTCAAAGAAGTCCAGACGCTTTTCTTTCCAAGCTCCTTAGACAAGTCCGAGATCTGGTTGCTGACTTTAACTGCTGTAAAATAAAATCTATAGGACAGCAAGTTCACTGCACACAGAAAATTAGCATGACTGTAGAATTAACTTTATAAAACTGAACGGTATAGTATATGAAGGGATGAAGGCCCTTACATTTACAAAGCCCTTGTTTTCTTTGAATTTTCCATGTATAGCAGGTATAAGGAACTCAAAGGAAAGAAGGCATGCGTCATAATTTTATCCCATTTTTTACATCATTACTGCACATTTCCTTCACTTTTCTCTTAGCTTTTTACTGCTGCTGCTTCAAAGTGTTCAACTGCCAAAGACAGCTTTTATTGTGAAAAAGCCAAAGGAGACACAACGCCTTTGTCGCTGTGATTAACTGCGATATTAGATGTTGCCATTGTAGCCGCTAGTTCTACACTAAATTAATAATACTGACTATATTAGCTGGTGAACAAAAAACAATAACAAATAATATTTTACAGTCAATAACTTTTCTAACCTCGTATCAAATCCTCTGACAATGGCTCCCATGGCTCTGGCGGTGCCCGCTGCTGCCAACCCAGCCACGCCACCTCCAATGATGAGCACCTATTAAAGAAGGTGTACAAATACTAGTTAAGGATGACCAGAGTTA
Organism: Copadichromis virginalis; assembly: GCF_057382275.1. Classification (NCBI taxonomy): domain Eukaryota; kingdom Metazoa; phylum Chordata; class Actinopteri; order Cichliformes; family Cichlidae; genus Copadichromis; species Copadichromis virginalis. The sequence continues at coordinate 43,856,797 of NC_140624.1, read as the reverse complement.
TGGCCCATGCTTAAAGTTAAAACTGGCAGAGTCACATTCACAGACGCATACCTTCTAAATAAAAGAAATGCTACCTCCAAAAGTACACGGACTCAGACTACACACCTTTGCAGGAGGCACTTTCCCGGCTGCTGTAATTTGTCCAGTGAAAAACCGTCCAAAGCTGTTAGCTGCCAGCACCACTGCCTTGTACCTGAAAAGACAGGGAATTCATAACAAAGAAAACAATGAATATAGATGTGCTACATGCAAAAAAGAAAGAAAAATTGAGCAGTTGCTAAAACATCTGAAGAAATGTTTTCCTTTTTCTGGTCTGGGTCTGTAATTCAACATTTTGTTTATAAGACAAGAGTACAGGAAGACAGGAGCAGATCATTCAACTGGACGCAAGCAGTCAACAATACATGCCTTGAAGGCACCGTGAACATACCCTGCGATGTTTGCCATGGAGCTCAGTGCATCGTAACCCTGGGCAATGGTGACTCTGGGCACCTGGTCCATAGCCAGGACAGTTGCTTTCTTCTTGGACAGCATGTCCATCAGCTCAGGGTTCTGAGCTGGATAGATGAAGCTGATCAAAGTAGATGCATCCTTCATCATATCCACCTCATGCACACCCAGAGCAGGGTTGAAAATAGGAGCACGGACCTGGAAGCAGACAAAGCTCACATAGTTCAAAACGAACGTAGTGTGACCAGAAATAACTGATCAGATCTTATCGAGATCAGTTTATCCCAGAGTATATATCAAAGCTACTATAGAGTACTGCAAGTGTTTCCTATATTTTTATAGATATGTATATTTCTACCTTTTCTTCGACATCAGCCAACTACAGTGCAGTGTTTTAGTTTTAGTGTTTTTTAGTTCTGACTTTTTTTATGCTATGAAGTTAACACCATCAGTTCCAGTCCAGACTCACCCACTGGTTTCATCAGTAGTATATTACAGTTACCAAGGCTCTTTCATGAGTGACCAATGTACTAAAACTCAGGTCCATACTGGTACGTATAGTATCCAAGGAAGTAAGGATCCAGTAGGTTGTGTTTAAAGTAAGTCATCCACAGCAACCTTCACTTCTCTCTGACATTTTTCCACTTTCATATTAGTTTAGATTATAAAATAACAAACCTTTAATTATAAATGATTATCAAATAAGAACCTGTAAAAGCATGAAGCTGCTTCTCATTTTCTTAGAATCGCTGCCTTTTTCTCATCCTCAACCACCATGTCTGACGTGAAGACAGACAGTTTAATTGTTTTGGGACAGTGACATGTTTTTTTTCCCTGCATTCACATACTCTGTCATCCCTCCACATCCTCCTACACTTACACCACAAGACACACATCACGCCAAAAGCTGCTGTCATCATCAAAACTATGACTTCCTTCCTTTCCCCCACTTCCTTCTATTATCCTTCATTACCTCTTCTTAACCAGTCAGTCAGATAGTGATACATTTCTGGCACAGGTTTCATTCAACCGCCTTTTGTGGCCTCCTCTTCCCTCTCTACACAACACACCCTCTCTTTATTTAAGACTTACCTTAACCACCACATCAGAGGCTAAGACATCTTTGAGGTCTTTAATTGTTGCTCCAGCCTGGGCGTACTGTTCATCACCGAACTTGGAAGACTCTCCAGCTCCGGACTCCACAACAACATTGAAACCCTGTTTAATGAGTGCCTGGACGCCGGCAGGCGATAGCGCCACTCTGCGTTCATTCTGGAAAATTTCTTTGGGAACGCCGACTGTGAGTTGTTTGTATGGAATACCTAGAGAGGGGAAAATGATCTGGTGAAACTCACAAACTGAAGGAAATTTTTTAATGAGCTACAAAAGCTAAGGTGAAATAAATAAATATTGAATCCTTAATGAAGAAAGATGGTAGAAATGTGCAGTGTGTTTCTGGGTTTGTACGACTGAAGATGCCATGTTCCAAAACAGCAGAAAGATATAGTGACAATAAACAAGCCACAACATTTTGCTTATGCTATGGATCTTTGCTACTACTACATGAAAGGACAACTTAGCTGAGTTTACCATAAACATATAAATAACGGCCTTTGTTTGCATTCCTGATAAGATTTTTCTCTTCATGTGACATTTGCAAATTAGCAGTAAACACAAACTACAGCTTGGACTGCTGGTAAATTCATCAGTTTTGCAGTTATTTTGAATCTCTCATTTACTAATCAAATCATTTACTGATTCAAATGGTGACATAAAAAGGGGAGTATGATATGAGAGAATAACAAGGGATAAATTAGTAGCAAAAGAGAAACTGAAAAGAAAACAACAGAAAGAACAAACTGAAAACGTCAGAGTCTTTTTATAATACTTTCTTTTTCAAGTGACAGGCAGGCGCATGCTTTATTGGCTCCTATGGGAAATTCCACTGCAGTTCCTTCCTGCTGCCTCCTCAACCCATACACATGAACCTTTACTCTTTTTTGCTCCTGCTGCTGCAGTGACCCATCCTATGGCCACTTTTACAGGAAGCGTTGCAGCACAAGACGGCTCAGAATTTATTTTTCTGAGCCAACCATGTGAATATGGTCTATAAATCAAAGGTCAGTACTGATATAAGAACCCTATCTACCAAAATAAAATGCTCTGAATAAGCACGCTGAGTAGACAAAAGCAGATAAATCCATTCACTAAAAGCAGTGACCAAGGGCTGTTGATTACCTTTTTTTGCTAAAGACCTAATCAATTACCGCATATGTAACGTGACATTTTCAACAAACTAAACTAATGTAGTCCGATTGCAAACATACGGATAGATCGATGATGATGATCAAAGTGATCCGTGTTAATCCCTTCACATATCAACAACACTTGCAACATAGACGTGCTCGGAAGACCCGGTGCAGACACAAGAGACAAGACAAGTGAAGATAGTCTTATGAGTTGAAGATAACTTATTACGTTACTGTGAGAGCAATGAAAGCTTCCACGACTGAAACCCTGAGCCTGCAGCCTCGACACCTTCCCCTATGAATGAAACATTGAAAAGGGCAGACCCTCAGAGGCACGTGATTGTTGTTTTTAAATAAACATGTTTACACTGTGCCGATTTTCTTGGAAATGAGGACAAGAGGAAATGCTGAGAGGCTGACAGACCTGGGTTGTTTCAAAGGAGGGGATGCTTAGACGTACGGCAAACCAGCCTTTTATTATACAGGGACATTATAATCATTGATTGGGCTGAGATAAAAACTTACAAATAAGATTACGGTGATTTTTATTTTTTTAGATTAGTGCTGAAGCAGTTCTCTGACAATTTTACAAAAGAAGTCAGAAGCATCATGCTGTGCTCATTTGCTAACTCTAATCCCACAGTCAGTTATGTCTGTAAGCTTGCTTGCAAGTTATGCCAACACCATACACAACATGCAGCAAAGTCTGATCTTGTCCACTTTAAAGAACAAAACCCGTCTCACGTAAACACATGCTTTCAGGTTATGCTGTGAGTATATAGGTTCTCTGGAGGTCAAAGCATAATCACACGTAAGCATGTGTGCCCCTCCTACATGAGATCATAATCTGACACTTGTGTGTCCAGAATAAACGCTGCCAGCTGTTACTGGAGCGAGCTGAACTGTAGAAAATCAACCCATGTCACCATGAAGCAAAGGAAACCAGCACACGCAGACATAAAGCTCCTCTAACCAGCTGGTACTAGCTTCACAGTCATCACACCTGCTGCCTCAGAGCCTTCAAACTGAGAATGTCCCTGAAACTGGGTTATGCACTATATGATATTTAAACAGTATGCAACACCGACTCTAAAGCAAAACTCCAAACTGAAAAACTGCTGGATGAGACTGAAGTTTGTCCTCTGGATTAACTATTTCATAACACTGACCTTCAAAACAAGCATGCAAGAATGAATGAATAGAATGCTGCAACAGTGATTAAGGTGAACTGAATAACCCTCTATCTGTTTTATATAATGCGTAGCAGACACCTGTAACACTCATGCTGTACACCTGACACTGAGAAAAGACATGGATGCTACAGGTGGTGTTGCTCCTGTGGCTATCAGCGGTTAAATATCTACCTATATCTCAAAGACATGTCTCAATGAAACAGCAGAAAAACCCAGCCTGCTATTAAAGAATGACCAATCATACATAATTGTGAATTTCATGGCATTATTCTTATATAGGAACACTAGGTCACAAAAGCTTACACCTAGCAATAAAACACTGTTCCAGGCCTGGGTCACCTTGCCCATTTTATGGATTACGAAGACAGTCAATAAAACAAAGAGTCACACCACACTGATTATAGCATTAATGATTCTTTAACTTACGCTCCTCACTGTGCAGTGCCTTACCTGGACTAGCACATCGCCCGAGGGCTTGATGGGTCCTAAAAAAACGCAGACATGTTGACTTGATGGTACGGCCACTCTGCAGCTTTACAGCAGAAACCCCGCTGAACACAGGCGCTGAGCAGCTGGCTGCCACAACTCGGAGGAGGCTAGCCATGATGCACGCACACACACCTGACACTCACACTGCAGGAGGAGCTATAGAGGACAGACAACAGCCCTCCTGGGAGGAGACATGAAAAGAGAGAGAGGGGAGGGTGGTTAGAGGTTAAGAAGAACTGCAGGATGAAACTATGTTGAAGTGAGAGGAAAAAATAAGCATGTTGAATATTTTTCTCGATCCCAGAACTAGAATCCAACTACACACATGCCAAATCCTTTCACAGAAAACTGTCCTTCCCTTGCACATCAAGGACATGCAAGTGACCACTGTTTATGCAACAGGTCACATAGCTGCACTAAAATTCAGCACCTTATTATGAGTGCGTTGTTTGATCGCATATCAACCTAACTGTGCACTAATAAAGCCACAGAGAACTACAATCACTTATTTTAATTGCAACAAACCAAATGATTCAAAGGCAGTAAACAGCATATGTGGCGTAGTATGTTTGCTTTAAAAGAAGATAATATGACTGGGATAAACTAGGAGAGGAGGCTGGTGCAGAAGGGTTCAAACTAGACCGCACTGGCTACAAGCTCTACTGTGCCACTTTTTATGTCTTGAGTAAAGGTTAAAAACATGCACCAATCATTAGTGCAGAGAGTGGCGTTCAAGGGACTCAATGAACTGAGGAATCCTCAATATTTCAAGTAATTTGTCAAGCAAAAAAATCATATTATTTGCTGCTACACCTTTGTGAGTGGAAAATATAGTTACTGTGTAAACTGCAATCAATGCTATTAATTGAGCTGTTCGTAATTTTTTTGTAAAAAGTTTAAAGAGCTAATAACAATGTCTTAGTACACAAAAAACACAAGTGATAAATTATAAACAGCAATCAATACATCATTAAATCTAAATACAGTCATACAATCATAGCGTAGGCACATTAATGAATATGCCTGCAAACATTTTAAATTAAGTTATTTATTGTTTTTTCATTATTGAATTAAGCTCTCAATCTAGAGTTAAACAGTAGTGAAAATGTAACAGGCCACATATGACCAACAATATTCAAAAACTACCCAAGAAAACCAAACTGTACAACTTCATAAACAAAAAACAGTCATTTGATGTTTACTGATAATTAAGAAGCTCATTAACAATGGGATCTCTCAGTGTACAGCCTTGGATGTGCATACACTGTTTGGATATTCATGCTAGACATTTTTAGTAGTATTATTATCATCATTATTATTGATTTTTCAGGCATTCAGTTGGAGCACAAAAGCTGAGCAGTCCTCAGTAAACCAAGGCTGAAGTTAAACAGGCCTGAATGAAACGTGGCAACATAAACGCAAACTGAACTACGTGTATGAATTAATAAATAAATAACAACACGAATAAAGGTCGATAAAAGTTAATTGTGGATCATTTAAAGGCAGTAGTTGAGGGTTTGTTTGTTTTTTTTAACCTGTAACTACCACGTCATTGAGTTTCAGCTAACAGTTAGCTAAAGATACATAAAAATAACCACCAACATCATCATCAAGCTGCTTGGGTCTGCTGCTTTGTGTTCTATGCTTAACCCGCTCTGAGCACCGTTAACCTTTCCACCACCTCGTGAGTCACCAGTAAAACAAAACCACATATCAATGGCTTCCTTACAATAACAACAACACAGCGGTGTCATTCAAAGAATCTGGAGCATAAAAGCTGGTGCATTAAACGCATTTCAGGCGGGCCAGCTCTCACACAGCTTCCCCTGCGACTCAAGAGACAACACGCTCACAATCCAGGCGGGCTGCTCGCTTCTTTTTGTCTATACCCGTGACAAAATATATAACGGGGGGGGGGGGGGGGGGAGGGGGGGGGTAAGGAAGCTAACCCGAGCTAACATAAAGCGCGCTAGCTTGCATACAAAGTCATATGGTTCTGATTCATACATGTAGGCGACGTGTGAGTCAAAAAGGCCCCTCGCACACTCGCAGAAATGCAAACCGAAACAAATGTATGGTGGAAAGCGAGAGTGGAGAGGTTAACGATTGATAACTCGACTGACCTTTGAAGACAGTCCCCGGCTCTGTGCAGCACAGGCGAACCTTGCGACGACCCGGAAGGAGTGAGGAGAAGCGGCCGGCACAGAGACGTGATTGGACCACGGGAGATGCGTCAGAGGATATCAGGCGGCGCATGTTGCGCTGTTACTGTCAGTGCCGTTTCTCTGTCTTGTCAACGTTTCCTTTTATGCTTTATGATAACTTTTCCACATATTATATGTCATCAGATTTACAGCCTTAACAGCCTTAAATCAGACGAAAAGTTATGGTGAAGCCTTTCCATGTGCTGGAAAAGACTAATGAGCACATTTCTGTAATGTACCTGAAAAATGCATAAAAAAACGTTGAAGGTGCAACTCTGCATGGCCCCACTGAGGCGCGCTCTACTACAGTTTACTAAATATGAGGCTCCGCTTGATTCATAGAGTTTACTGTACAGTTTTTGTGTTGCTATTCGCATTTGCTTTCATTTCGTGGATAAAGCAGCCCGCAGCCAATACTCTCATTCTTTTTGTTCCTGCACAGAGGAATTCTTGGTCTCCCCAAAGTAGCACTGAGCCAAAAAAATAGGCTATTGCCAGCTGTGTTTCATTAATGCATGCTCAGTGCTGTGAAAAAGTATATACCCCTTCCTTTCTGCAAATAAAAAGCAGGAAGAGGTCGGATATTTTTTTCAAAGCACTGAAAAATGCAATGTATGAGGATCCACATGTGCTTATATCTCAGGTTACCCCAGAAAGATTCATTCTGAGCTATGAGAAGCCCCATCTACATTTGGAGTAAACATTACAAAATTCACTTTTGCATGGGTCTACAGATGCTTACTTGGGGACCTGGATTAAAAAAAATATACTTAGGGCCAACTTTCAGGGCTGAGACTTGCACTGAGGTTGATTTAATTGTGTGCGATTCATGTGCATTAATTTGTGCACATGTAACAGTCTCACATAGTCACAAAGTCAGCTGTGCACTTTGCATACTTGGCATGCCCACTGTTAATAACTAGGATGTCCTTGCTTTAAGGTGACCCTCTCTGTGGCTCTACTAGGCATCATATAAGCAAAACAAAAAATTCATGATGTCACAAAGGTAGACACAGAGGTCCAATTCATAGGATTTGGTCAATATTAGTGAGGGGCTTTTTTAAGGTGTTTACCTTGAGTTGTTTATCTTTTCAGTAAACCTAGCTGACAATGTTTTTCACAATCCAGACTCCAAAATACTCTTCTATTCAGATTAGAACAAGTTTTTTGTGGTCACCAGAAGGTTGGGGGTCCCTGGAGTTTTTTTGTTCATCGTGGCAGGTCAGTTATCTCAATTTACTATGCATACAAATATATTTGTACAAATTTAAATCTTTTGTCTGTGTTTATGATTTGGAGACTGATGTTATACGTGTCCTCCCCCTTGTGATGTCATCATGTGCGACCTCATACTGACCTGAGGCTGTTGTGCATTTGATTATGTTAGCATGTCATTGTAATCTTACATATAAAACACTAAACTCAACACCTGGGCTTCATTTGGTATGTTGGAGACTGCACAGCTGTATGAAATTCAGCGTTCTCGTGCAAAGTGTAATATGAATGGTGCTGTGAAGTCAGCGGAAGGAGGCTTTCACTCTGTTATTCTTGGTCTTAACCCAAAGATCTCTCATCATGGTAAATGTAAGCTGGTACACTGTCTGAAATGAAATCTGACATCATGATTGTCTCTTAAATGATGTATTTGCTATGAAAAATCACATTGTTGTGCTAACGGGGAGGTGAATTCTTACTGTTTTTACCTTTTAACTGTGTATCATTATTACAAAAACTGATACACGACCTGTTTTGACACTTAAACAACAAGATAGCAGCTTCTTTATGTGTCTTTGTTTATGCTATTCTTAGCTTCTTTTCTCTCACATTCATTCACTTAAAGCACAGCACATGTAAACAGAACAAATCCTCTATTTCTCATACACAGTGATCATCTGGTTCTCTTTATCAGGACCACAGAACGGGATGCATTGTGGCTGCACCTGGTTCTCATTGTATTTCATTTCACCCTACAGACAGCTCTTCTAATTGCACTGACAGCCTGCATTCTTCCATTGTCTTTATTTTGTCCCTATTCTCACTAAATTCCATTTTTGAGGCAAAGAAACTTGTGCAAGAATATTTAAAAAGTCATAACTCTTCAAAGCATGTGTTTTTCAGTCCATCTGACAAAAAATTCTACCTGTTGCACTTCCTCGCTATGTGCAGTAGATCCACTAATGATTTGTTACAAATGAAATTACATATAAAATACTAACAATGTGCAGTTTTCATACTTATGTGGATACTTTATTTATATAATATAAAAAATTGCATTTGATTTATCGTACAAAACATGAAATATTTGCTTGTTTTATAGAATAAGGGCAATAATTCTAGAGTAAGCCATTTATAGTCACTTTTATTAGGGAAACCTGTTCAACCTCTTTTAATGCAAATATCTAATCAGCCAGTCACATCACATGGTTATCACTGTATTTAGGCAACAGAAGACTGGAAAGACTACCTGTTCTGATGAGGCTCCATTTCTACTGGAACATTCATATGGTAGGATCTGAATCTGGCATAAACAGCCTGAAAAGCATGGATCCACCCTGTCAGTTTAAGCTGTTGGCCATGTAATAGCATGTCAATGTGGACCAAAAAAACTCCAACGCCTTGTTGAATCTACACCACAAAGAATTAAAAGGTGTTCAACCCAGTAGTAGCAATGTTTACCTAATAAAAACTGCCCAGTTAGTGAACATAACAATAATTACTAAGATCACTACTAAGAATGCTCTAAATATTCTGCAAAACAGAATTTCTGTCACCATTTCAGTGATTATGTTTGCATTTGAAGAGATCTGGGGGTTTATAGGTTCAAATTGCAGCTATTTCAAGTCAGATTTGGAGGTTTTAATGAGAGGAAGGTGGTTGTAAGCTATCTAGCTTTGTTGTTTTTAAGCTTTGTGAGGTTGGAGACAGATGAGTGCCTTTACCTGACAGAAGGCTCTTGCCCTGTGAGGACATTTGTCTCAGATTGACAATTTTGAACTGGTGTGACCTTTTCTAGACATCGGCATCTGCAGTGTGGTCTTGGTTATTTATGGTAATTGCCATTTCCCATCACTTAAAAGCTTTGACTCTCCTGAACAAATGGCTTTGGTCTGAACTGCCTGAACTTCCCAAAGTTTATGACCTTCACTGTCTTTGCCCTTTTCCTGGGAAAACCCCAGGAAATCACCTCTCACAAATCATGTGTGCGGTAACAAAGTTTGTGATTAAAGTTCATCCTTTTGTCTGACAGATAGTGACATATGTGTAAATCAAACATGCTGAATACAATGAAATTTCATCTGGTGAAGAGATTCAAACCAAAGACAATGTGTGGCGCCAATTATGCAACAATGACTATTTTTTGTGGGGTGTGTGTGTAATAGTATGGTAGTGTGTGGGACAGAGAGGGAGAGAGAGTTTTCTGGGAGAAAATGCTTTGAAGTTGCAGAAAATTCCAGGAGTTTCCTGTTAAAGGGTCTGGGGTTTAATTCGATCCAGGAGTGTGTGTCTGTGTGTAAGGAGAGGAGTGTCTCTCGAGTCAGTTTCTCTGCTGCAGAGAGACGTTAACACCACGATAGTCTTTGCTTTTCCCTTTCCTTTACAGATTCCAGGTTGGATCCACCTGTTTTTCACCATAAAGCCTTCAGTGGAGCGTTGAACTGGGATTCAGGCTATTGTTTTATTAACTGGATACTTTTTTTCCCCCTTTTTTAAAATAACTGCACATCACTTCTAAACAAGCGGTGGTGAAAGCAACACTGCACATATGTATTTTTACTTCAGATGAGGATTTATGAGCTGCTAAGCAGTTCCAGCTGATCGCCAGACCAATTTATTTGCAACATCAGTGAAGATGTCTCAGTTTTTTACCTCACACTATCTGTTGCTGATTGCAGCTTTGTGGAGCCTCAACAACCTGGGTTTGCTGGCTGCATGGCAGGGCTTCGGTGACGGTAAGCCAAAGGAACTGTTGGACCCAAATGTACGAGACTGGGGAGACTACTCAGACCTTCCTCCTGGAATTGAACATGGATTAGGGCTGGAAGAAAGCAGAGAAGATGGATATAACAGAAAAGTTGGAGAGTCATCATCAAGCTTGGCTCCAGAGATGGATTTCCTGGCTGACTTTGCAGGTAAGAGGAATTAATTGACCAGCAGATGTTCCTGTTCTTATGTCCCTACAGTCACCGATTTTCCCTTGCAGGTAAAAAGCGTCTGTGGGTGATAACAGCTCCATCCCACAGTGACCAATATCTTCGTATGATGGAGAAACAGCTAGAAGAAATGGAGCAAGTACTTCTCTGCAATTTATTCTGATACATACACATTATTTACTCTTTTTTCAGATTTAAAAAAAAATTTAAACTAGCTGCTTATCCATCAATTTTTACTTGTTTTATTTGATTGTTTCTTTCTCTGCCTTACTCAGAAAGGCCTGAACTGCCATTTAGCAGAAAGAGATACGTACATTGTAACTATCATTCAGAATGCTATGATGGAGGGACGGATCCAGAAAACAACTTTTCAAGGAGATGCCACAGTCGAGAACCTGGACCCCGACACGGTTACCAAACTGCTGCACTACCTGGAGCTTACCAGCCAAGTAACCAGTGTGCCATAAACTGTGTGATTCATTTCAAACTCTTGGCAACATATAAAAAAGTTATTGCGTTTTTAATTCTTTTTTAAACTGAAATGCTTCTTGGTGGTTTACTAGTTGATGTGTTTCTGATTTGTGTTGAACACCAATCATGTCAGGAGCAAAAGTTCACCATGCTGGTTATAAAGAAGAACCTACGGGTCAGCGAGCGCTTCCCTTATCCGGTGCGTGTCGAGGCCGTTTTGGAGGTCATCGATCAGTTCCCCATGAGGAAGCTGGAGAAGATGACCAGAAAAGGATCTCACCTCAGGTTTCACTACCTTACTTTTATTTTTATGTGATGACTAATTTTAAAGGTCCTATATATGATGATCATGCTTCCTTTTCAGCTGTACACCGTGAAATGTTTGTCCTGTTTAGCATCAATAATTCATTTTCTTCCACTTACACAGTTCAGGGTCATAGAGGTCTGGAGCCTATCCCAGCGGTCATGGAGTGACAGCCAGGATATACCCTGGACATGTTGCCAGTATATTGCAGGGCTAGCAGAGAGAGTCAGACAACAATTTACTCTGACATGCACATCTATGGTCAAGTCAACATCACAAATTAAATTAATGTAATATTTCTGAGCTTTGAGAGGAACGTGTCAGGAAGTTTGCCAAACAGTCCTAGACAGGCTCCTGCAGTGAATTCAGAAACAATAAGTACAGAAGAGTCACAAAATGTGCAAGGATATTTGTACCCAGTGCAAAACAATTATATACAAGAGTTTCAGAGATCTTTAGACCATTATATGGCGTACGCACACAAGACTAGCAGTTACAGAGACTGAGTAACGGTTGTCCTCCTTCCACCTGGAGGCTGCTGAGTAGTTGATGCAGGTAAAGAAAAGTCTCATTAGTTTATCCGGTCACTTAAGTGTATGACCGCCTTGCTTTCACTGTCTGATGATGAAATTGACGTCACTCAGATCAGAGTAGTCTCTCTAGCAGACTCAAGAACACAGAAACTATAACTCACCTATAAGCAGTTGGGCACTAGCTTAAGTCAAACTCACTTCTGAGAGACTGAATTAACTACCAATGGGAAAGAAGGATACTATGGACTAATAAGGTTGGAAAATATGCAAGACTAATCTACACAACCAGAATATTGAATATCAAATGCAGCAACTGACAAAGCGATGGGGAACAAGTGAAGCGATTCATTGGTGAACTGTCACGGTCCGGGTCAGCGGCCGTGTGAAGAGTGGAAGGAGGACTCAAACGCAGCACTATTTCAGACGTGAAGGGTGATTTATTGACAATACCAAACATAAAAGGGAGATGGCAAAACTGAACTAAGGACGAACTAAACTGGGAGAAACTACACAAAGGAGTGGCAAACCTGAACATGAAGGGAGAACAGCAGGGAGAGCACGCAGAGGATTTCACAGGGTATGAACACAGACGACGCGACGAGGAGCAGAGGAAAACACACACTATAAGTACACAGAGAGACACTGGGAAATCACACACAGGTGGGGGGAAACAGCTGGACCTGATTAACCTGACGAGACAGGGGAACACTAACACCAGGGACCAATAGAGGGAGCACAAACCCAGAACCCAGTATCTAAAATCCCAAAACACAAACCATCCCAAAACAGCCCATGAATAATAAAGAGAATAATAACAATAAAGAACACAAACACAAAGTCACTGAGTCATGGTCGCAGGACCATGACATGAACAGGACGTTATTCCATGGGCAGTATCTGCTCACCAGACTTCCTGCTAAACAACTCCCCCTCATTTTATTTTATTGTATTTTTTTTTTACAATCCCTGACACTTACGTTCATCAGTTTAAAAAAAATGATGATTAAAAACAGATAAAGATTTCATAGTTTTCCAAGTGAACACACATGTGAATTTTTTGTTTTCTATGCCATGTTTTAGATGTAAAACCACCAAAAAGAAGATTGTGAAAAAAAGAAAAAAGATGACACTTAGTCCTCAGAGGAGAGGAAATGTGACTTCTGTGGTGCCATTACAAAGAAGACCACCTTTGGACAAAAAAGCTGCTCTGAGGAGTAAGATCCAGGATATACTGAGTGGTCGGTCGAGGTTTGTAATTCGTAAGCCGTCTACAATGAGAAAGCCTTCGAGCAACAATGATCCCATCAATTCTAAAGTACAGGAGAAAACAAGGGTGAACAGTCTTCCATCTGTTTCAAGGAGCAATGAGGAAGTAAAGAAAAACAGGTAATGTCTTTTTAAGTTAGTATGTTTTGTTAGACTTTGAAACAGAGTGAAGAGTATGCCTTTGAATGTTTTGATTTGTGTTCACATCTGGTATTTCTTGCCTCCTCTTCTGCTTACAGCACATAAATACTGTTTTTAGTGCTGGATGGACATCAAAGTGACTTTTTTATATATTGTATTGCAGCACTCATCCATCTGTGGAAGAAGGAAAGAAAAGAAATGTAGAGAAAAATAATGGAAATAAAACTGGTCAGAGTGGAAAGGGGAACAAAAAGGAAAAACAGAGGTCTAAGAAAATAGGCAAAGGGAAAAAAGGAAAGAAAAGAAAAGGAAGGGGGAAAAAGTCCAACAGAGAGGCAAGTGAGAAGGATAAAACAGCGCTGAAGGAGTTTTTGGACAGTTTAAAGGGGACAAGAAGGTTGATGGTAAGACCTTTTGTCTAATCGTTGCACTTCTGTTTGCCTCCAGATTGTTAATGAATTTAAATCATGTGTTTTCACGGCTGTACCTGAACCAATTTTCATGTTTTTGTTTTGCCTCATACAAGGTGATCTCAACACCCAACAGAGAGGCAACACTGTATATCCAGCAGACTGAGGAGAATGAGAAGTATCGCTGTGAACTCGCTATAAGGAAGATCACAGTGGCAACCATTACTGGACAGGGAAGTGATGGCACACTTATAATTCAGCACTACCACCTAGGTAGGAAGGGTTTTTACCTTTTGTTGCCAGTTATGTATTTGCATTTCAACATTTGTTTAGGTTCTCTTCATGAATGCTTTTAAAACTACAAATCCTCTCAGGGTTCACTGAACCAACACGTATTTGGTTTTGTTTTGTTTTTTACTAACATGCAACCAAAGGCAAATATAGTGCTTCCTAGAAACTGAACAGTAACAAAATTGTCCGTGGGTGTTGACCTATTGCCAGCTATTTTAGCATGCTAACAATAGCTAACGGTAAAATACACAGACTGTTTATAAGCCTTAAGGTTGTTAGTAAAGAGATAGCCATCTTGGTATACGCCTTATGCGTGTACAGACATGGATTATTAATAAATTAATTTTAACCTTTGGTCTGAAGTCTGTTTTTAGACACACTAACCCTGCGCATGAATGTCATAGTCATTCTGATATTTCAGTTTTTTGTTTTTGTTTTCTATGGGGCTTGCTCTTCAAACAGCACAGCACAGACACTCATGAGTACAAAGTGAGGAATGGCCTGGAATAACCTACAAAACTCACAGGAGGTTGTTGGTGTTGGTCTGCTTCTTTCTGGTTTGTCTCGTCCCCATTTCTCAACGTGGATTACGTGTAAATAAAAACATTTATCATGTGATAAAGGCAGCACGGTGGCATGGTGGTTAGCACTGTTGCCGCACAGCAAGAAGGTCCTGAGTTCAATTCCACCATCAGGCTGGGGTCTTTCTGTGTGGAGTTTGCATGTTCTCCCCGTGTTTGCGTGGGTTCTCTCCGGGTACTCCGGCTTCCTCCCACCGTCCAAAGACATGCAACTTGTGGGGATAGGTTAATTGGATAATCCAAATTGCCATTGTGTGAATGTGCGAGTGAATGTGAGTGCGAATGGTTGTCTGTCCCTATGTGTTAGCCCTGCGACAGACTGGCGACCTGTCCAGGATGTACCCTGCCTCTCGCCCTATGACAGCTGGGATAGGCTCCAGCGCCCCCCGCGACCCTGAAAAGGATAAGCGGAAGCGAATGGATGGATGGATGTTTTCAGTTATTGAGGGTGACAGTTTGGGTCTTCTTCCACATAGTGATGGCACATACTTACAGTCATTTAAGTTAATTATCTTGGAATCTGCTGTTGTTTAGAAATGGCTTCAAAAGGTTTTAATTTAAGTCTCCTATTGTCTTTCTTTAATCTTGACTGAGTTCGTTGGACTTTCTCATTGTTCTGAATATTGGTCAATCCAATTAATGGCATCAAACAAATTCTTTTTATTCTGGAAAAGAGAAACTACTAGTTGTAGTCAATCAAGACCCTAATAGGTCTTGGCCTTGTCAAGTTAAGACAATGTAGAACCTTCAGCACCAGTTACGCTGAAAAGCCCTCAACTGCCATGACATTCATGGCCATGATGAATGTATGTAAACTTTTGAACACAATTGTTTGTGGACTTGTTTTTGAAGAACTGTTGTTTTGAGCCTTCGATTAATATTTTAGCCTAACTCCCATATGTCACCATATCAGTATATCATTTATTAATAACATATGGTTGAAGGTAAAGTAAGGCAGTTCAACTTCAGAGGGACATAAATTATCCCTCAGTCACATAGGCCTAGAGACGTGGCATAGCAACCTCCCGTCCTCCGGGAAAAATGTGTATTCCATGATTGGGTCGAGAGTGGTTGCTAGAAGTTGTACAGAAGGTGCTGAAACTAAAACCTCCTTGTGATCACTGTGGTTGGTAGTAGAGTTGCTGCAATGACAACATCTTCAATGCAAACTGTTATCAACCAAAGAAATCATAAGGAGAGTTTTGGTGCAGCACCATATTCCTCTTTGCCACCAACGTCACCAAGCGATTGCAACCACTTGCCAACCAGTCAGGGAATATATATTTTCCCCAGGAAAAATATATATGCCAGAGGGTCACCGTCAATCTATAGACCTGCAGGACTGAATATTTAAACATGCATTAAGTGATTAGAGAATGCACATTTTTATCTGGAGGCTGATCTGTAGACCTGTGTGAGCGGGCGCCTTACTGAACCAAATTTAATGCTAGCCTAATCCAGTCAATGTGCGTTGAGACATTTAACTCAAAACTACAAAGTTCAGCCTCAGTATGACGCTGAATACAAAATCAAGAGCACAACAAAGTCAGTGGAATTCATCATCAGGGAACTAACCCATACAATACACAGTTCCCATCAGCCATAAAAAAGCAGATAGTATCTAATAAAGCATATAGCAATACACAATAATAAAGTGAAGTGGTTTAGTCAGAATAACATAAACAGCTCAGGTTTACTGCTAAGCAAAATGTAATAGTTCTCTGAACTTGTGTACCAGGAAGTAACAGTTTAATTTTGCACTGCGGAATGTAGTAAATGTTTAGTTTAACCTTTACACTGTGATACTTCAGTAGTTACATTTTAACAGTTAACACAGTAGTCCCTTTCCACAAGAGGACTTGGTGAATATACACAGCCAAACAAAAGCCCTGTGTACTCACTGTCTTCAAGTTCACACATCGTTCAGAGACACTGATTTGGGATATAGTGGTTATAATTGCTGTTTTTGTTGCATGCACTGTAACGTGTACTTGGTATTTTCTCTAACATCTGTGTGTGCACACATTGATTTATATCCTTTGTATGTGTGTTCTCCAGATTCAGAGCCTCCACTCAGTGGCCAAGCAGAGCACTTCTTGGATTTAAGGGCCATCTCTCTGCTGAGGGCAGAGCTCGGCCTGTCGTCGCCCCACCTCTTTTCAATGACTGTCACAGATTATGACATCAAGGCCAGTGTAAGAAAATCTCACCTGAGCTTTCCAAGTTTGGCCTTTTCTTGCTTATTTGGCTTTCTGATAGCAGATAAGTTTAGCGATTAAAAGGACAACACACTCATATTTCAAAACCATTGCAATATTTGAACTTAAAGTAACCCATCGAGGAACCCATTATTTAACCAGGTAAAGATGGGACTTTGATGTTCATAGCAACAAATATTTCTGGCACAACTTCACCTACTTCCAGGGTGCATGGAGAAGACAAAGTTCTGATGACTCCAGCAACACTTAAAGTAATCGGGAACAACTTTATTATGTGACCAAGTGTTGGTCACTTAATAACTTTGACATTCACCAAAAAAGAAAAAAATTGTAAATAATACAGTTGTATCGCAATACATTTTCCTTGTTGTTTAGTTGCTTATGTATGCCCATAAAGACTAAAGATCTAATCCCTCACCTGCTCTTATCCTTCCCCCCCAGAGAGTCTTTGAGGCTCCACCATCAAGCCAGGCTTTGTTTGACTACATTGACAACTTTCCCTCGAGGAACCGAGAAAAAGAGAAGGAAAGAAAGAATCCACCAGCGTGCTCTAAAGACATGGGACAGCCTGTAGTAGAAAACCCACTGCTCAGGTAATATAACTAATCTGTTTTTATTGCAGTGAGCACCATCCACTAAGAACAAAACAAGCTCAAAATAAATTTGAAGATTGCTGTAAACAGGGTCAGCATATTTTAATCTCTCCGTCACCTTAAATTATCAACAGTGAAAAAAACCCATGTGGTTAATGCAACCTTTTTTTAGTGGAGCGTGGATCTCTGAAGCTTTCACAGTCCAATCTCCTATCTTTATCTTAAATCGTGTAATTATTCTTCATATTTGTCTTTATTGATTCCTGTGTAAGTTTATGTTTGTTTCTATTTTATTAACACAAATCATGATATAAAGTGTAGCATAATTCAAATTTGAAAACTGAGTAAAAGTATGATTGAATCTATGGTCTTCCATTTTATAGAAGGTGGTCTAATGACTGAATGAAACTGACAGGTATCCAAGTTTAAATCTATATTTTTCATTTCTAGGTTCATTTCTAAAAGGAGACTGCTGCTCATCTCTGCTCCCTCTGAGGATGACTATTTGTTTCAGCAGCAGCTCTCTGCTGTCAGAGGACAGGAATGTCCCCTGGGTACGTGTTTTAAAAGACCCGCGGTAACAAGGAAGTGTTACAAGGAAGCCAGAAGTCAGACATGGGTAGATTTGTCATGGTTGTGAAATTCGGACCTGAAAAAGCATACCATTAAACAAAACTGTACGGATCATGACAGAATCAAACAATGAATATTATAATATGAATATTAGTGTATTAAAAATGTTATGCATTTATAAAATTGTGTGGTACAAGAGCCATATTATTTGAAATATATAACCATAGCTAGACAGGCACTTAGCTAAATAGGTTCATCGACACAAAAATCATTTCTTTGTCTTTATAAAAAGGGATCGTTTTGATTATCTGTGCTGAATGTGTCCCTTTTAATGAGTCTAAATGTACCTTCTCTTGTGTTTTTCTCAGGTATTCGTCACTTTGCCATGCTAAAGCTGATAGGAACAGAAGAAAAAGCATCAGGAACTGTTGAGTTATTTCCCTTAAATGGTACGTCATGGTAATGTGGGGCATTCCAGGTGTATGAGACGTAATGGAGCATACACGTTTGAAATCATTAGTAATATTGTATATTTTAAGGTAGGTAGTTTAATAAACATTTTGGTTTAAGAGCATTCTTTGTTTAAAAAAAAAAGAAAAAAGATTGATGTGGCTTGCATGATCTCACAGGTTTTGTGGACTGCAAAAGGCTACATCTGTCAACCAAAGGAAGCCTGTAGCTGAGGAAGACACACTCAGTATTTATATTCTATCATGCTGTCACTACTGCTAACCTTTTGCCACATGTAGATATGTGGTTTGGCCTGCACAGAGATGGAGATGCAGTTGGCAGGTGTAGTCTACATCAGTGGTAGGGAACTCTAGGCCTGAAGTGCCAGTGTCCTGCAGGTTTTAGATCTCACCCTGGGTCAACACACTTGAATCAAATGATTGGTTAGTTACCAGGCCTCTGGAGAACTTCAAGCCATGTTAAGGAAGAAATTTAGCCATTTTAATCAGCTGTGTTGGATCAAGGACACATCTAAAACCTGCAGGACACCGGCCCTTGATGCCTGGAGTTCCCCCTTCATTATAGCAAAGAGATCTATACAGCTGACCAAAAATGATCCCAATGGATAAATAGCAATACATGCTGCACAAAAACAAAAACGCGCTTTTGATTAATTTTTTGACTCCTTTTTGTATGTTTCCTTTAAAAATGCAAAAATAAAATCAATGTCAGCACAGATGACACAAAGGGGAAATTTAGCTGCAGAGGACGAAAAAGTTTCTGTTCCAGGTAGTAAAAGTTTATTTTTGCTGTAAAGTCGAGCATTTCAACATAGAAGTATATGGGACTCTCTCCCTTTTGGAGCCTAGAGGAAATGCTTTCGAAAGTTTTGTTTTGACTGTGGTTTTAAGGTTGAGCTGTCATAATATTTTATCTAATCTGAAAGTATCTGGGTTATCCTAGTTTTCGTTTCTTTCGCTTTTCACTGTTTTGTGTAATTTAAATGACTTCCATTCCTTCCCCCAGGTCGCAGTCAGACTGAGGTTGAGTCATTGACGCCTGACTTGGTCAACAATATGAGGGAACAGCTAAAGATCGATAAGGACTATTTCAGCATGGTGGTTGTGGGGAAGGATGGTGACCCCAAAACATGGTTTCCATCACCTATGTGGTCCCTGGATAACATCTACGACCTGGTGGACTCTATGGAGCTCCGCCTCCAGGAGGCGAAGCTGCAGAAGAGGCTGGGGATTCACTGCCAGGAGGACAGAGGAAGAGGAGGCAATGAGCAGGAACACTCCCACGGATACAATGAAGAGAGGGCAGAGATGATGCACTTCTACAGCCAATCCGAGGAATAATGACAAAAAGAGGAAGAAGCGATTATCTACCTAAATTTTTTAATATGAAACAAAAAGTATCAACATGTGGATTTGACTTGAGCCAATGAGACCTCAAAACTGGACTCATAAGAATCGATAAAGTCGATGTATAGATGATGATCTGCTGGATCGTACAATAATAAGCTGGATATTTTACAAGAAATAAATACATTTGAAAAGATAAGCAGACGACAATGGCGTGGTCTTATTCAAGCATTTCAACTGCCCTTTAAAAAAGCAATTTTCTCTTTGACTTCATATGTAAAAAGGGAAGAAAGTAATTTCAAGACAGAGCAGACGGTGCTTTTTACTAATATGTCTGTGTAGACCTTTCAAACACATCCACTGTGCAAGTACAAAAAAGGAAAGGTTCTCTACTGAAATATGCTGATACTAAAACGAACAAAGTATTGAAATAGAAGAGAAGTTCTTTTATTTAAGCCATGACTTTTTAAAGAGCCGCATAAACCTCGTGGTCAGTAATACAGATGTTAACAAAAGTTTTACATGAGTTCTTCACTTGCCTGCATGGACTGATTTCTTGAATTCAGAAGTCCTAACACTGAAAGTTTAACATCGAGTTGTGACCAGAACATGATATGACTCATTCATCCAAATACTAACAAACAAAGCCATCGGTCTTAACCAAACCGGGATCCAGCAAGGGGAATAGCAAATGTTTACAATGAAACTCATGTCAGATATATCCTGAAGCAATGTTTAGTAAAATCAACACAAGAAGAAGATATGCAGGCTTAGCTCAGAGCAAATGCAAGTGTCCAAAATAGCAAACACCTCACATGCAATAATATGGCTCTGCAATATTGACTCTGCAAGTGCAAAAAGAGTGAATTAAACCTTTAACATAGAGGTTATACATCACAAAAGAAAATAGAAAAGAAAGTAAAAGCATTTTTACTTTAAAAATGAGGGTTGATGCTAAAGGTAGTCCCACATAATATAACAGATGTGAAGAATAGTTGTAACATAACTATGATGTGTAACAGAAAGTGAATGTACAATAAGTCTAATCAAAACATGGTACAATATAACAAAGCAAAAAAAGTGAAAAGGAAAACACATCCATCACACAACTGGCTCTAAATTCAGCTCTGGCCTTCACCTCAAAATGTGAATTATAAGTAAGAAGAAGAAGAATGAAGGTTGAAGTAAGACAGAAAGTCACTTTAAACTGTCTCTGTGTCAAATTTGCATGCTGACATTATGTGCCTCACAAATTCCAAGGAAAAGGAAGCCAGGTCGATTAGAGACCTTGGAGAGAAATCCAAATAGTCCCTTTGAGCTTCCACTGACAGTGGCGTAACAGACTTTTACCAGGAGTGACCCCTCCTGACCCCACTGACCACCAACCGGACTAGTTGGTGCGAAAAGAAACAGACAAACACAGCAGGTTGGTCAGGCCTGTAACCACAAATACAGAGAATGTCAAACACAATGGAGGAAGGGGGACAGATAAGAAAAGGAACAAGCAAATTACAAAACATGAAAGGATGCAACAAGATATGTGTAGCCATCATTAAAAATACTGTCTGTCCAGATTTTACAGCTTGTTCTGATTCCGGGTACAAATTCTATGTTGCATGAATTTGTTTTAATTGTTACTACAAAATAAGATAGAAAATGCCATACTGGTGTCCACTAGGGGGCTGCTTAGCTCTCTTTAGGGTTAATGAGCCTCAACTGGTGGAGTTACTCAACTTTCACATAGAAAGCCTGTGTTGACACTTGTATTTTCTGCTCTTTATACAGAGTGTGTTCTCAGTTCTAAATTGAGCTTATTAGCTGTTAGCATGCTGAAACTGAAACTTCTCTACAAATTTTACTTATCACGACATCTTCTCATTAAATTTCGGTCCACCCAGCTGTAGCTGTCGCCTGCAGTTACATATGAGACACTGGATATGCAGAGTAATAACCTAGCTAATAAAGACTGGCAAAAAAAGAAGAATGCTAATGCTGAAGGCAGACAATTCATGAAGTGGCAGACTACATAAATTACTTCTTCACCCTTGTCATGGTTGGCTGTGTGGCAGGCAAGCAGAAGTGGTGGACCCAAAATTGCAGGACTCTTGGAGATGGGAATAAACTGAAAACGCAGCTTTATTGCTGGAGGAATGATTCACGAAATAAAACTTACAAAAACAAAACTCTAAACCGAGGTGCTGTAGGACAGGACATTACAAACACACCGCAAGTTGAGGGTACGATGCGACCCTGACACAGAGAAACACAGGGCTTAAATACACAGATGGCAGTAATCAAGGGATGAGAGACAGGAGGGGAACACACCGGGGAGAAATCACAGCTGACGAGACAGGGGAAACGTAAACAGAGCACACTCACATACGACACAGACCTTCACAATAAAACAGGAAACTCAGACACATGGAACCAGACAAGACATTGAACTAAACAGACAGATTCACAAACAGACGGGGTGACACCATAGACAGACAGAGATACAGACGCAGACTCAGAGGCAGACCGAATATAACACGTAGAACTCAAACAATAATAATAATCATGATAATAAATTGGAAAATGATAATAATAAACTTAAAGCGCTGGGTCACCGACCCAGGACCATGACAACCCTTGTGCATTTCCTACAAGATTATTTGTAATCATCATTGCCATTTTTGATCTACACACCCACAACAAAACTTAAGCCATGAAGCGTTAACAGAGGTTTTCTAAATGAAGCCTAGTACTATAAGTATTCTTTTAGTGAAGCTGTAAAGCTCACTTTCTCACAACAGAAAAACTGTGCGCATTTGCAATTCTTAAATCCTAACATGCAGCCAATTTTCATGTCAGAAGGCTGAATAGTGCATGTAAATAACACCATTTTCTTCCATAAAACCACTGACTTATCATTTGAAAACATGATAAGATAAACCTAAAGTGTTCTCACATATTTAAAGATAAGTGTGTGAGAACACAATTGCATAAAGTACATGAGGCCATGTGATAAATTCAATATATAAGCTTGGCCCTTTATGTGATTGTCATTTACCAGTTTGCCCCTCTGTGAAATGAACTGTGGCACCTCTGCTTTAGCTCAAAGCACTTCTAAGGCTTCAAAGAGCCACTAGCATGGACGTACGCTGGTCTTATACGCTTGTCTTGTCTTGTCTTTGCGCCGCTCATATGACCACAATGTTTCCTGTGCTGTCTTCTAATGTTGTTCATTGGCTATGGCTTGTTGTCTTCCCGCACTGCTGACCAAAAACCTTTTCATCATACAAGCTATAACACCTCTTTAACACAGTTGCCATGAAACAGTTTTGACTGTGGCTGTTTTGGTTTGTTTTTTCATTTTGACCTGCCTCTGACTGAGTGAACATCATTTGTTAAGGACAGTGGGAAACTGCAGGGAATTTGCCAGGGATAGGCAAATCAATGAGATCAAAACACGGAGATAACAGGAGTTGTGACACCCACAGTCACACAAAACACACATACTACTAAGAGAGGAAGTAGTCAGTTGTAGACAGATGCTTATGTCACTGAAAGAACGGGAGTATACATCCCCCCCTCAGACATACATGCTCAATGCTCAGCCACACTCTTTGTCATTCACTATCAACACTCACTATCTCAGTGCCTTTCTCTCTGTGACAGAAACAGAAACTCGCACAGAGGCACTGAACAAACACTCTCCTTTATCCACCAGCCAGTCGTTGACCAGCTCTCTGCCTGGGAAAGTCTTCCTCAAGATGGTGAGTAAAACTTAAGACACTTAAATAATTAATCATCACATTTTAAATGATTGAAATACTCTAAGTGGGCACTGTGGGTTTAACAGAAGGAACTTGCTCTTGAAACTGCAGAATGGTTGTTATGTGTGTTATAGACGGCTTATCGTGACAGGATAGCATGAGCTTTTGTATCTTTTAGAAGTCAGCCATACTTGATTATTATTACAAACTGGTACATTTTAATTTGCTTGAGCGAGTTAATGTGTACACACTGACAAAAGCAGAGTTGTCATATTTGTATTCTGAGCAGTCAACATAAGCTTTCATTCATTTCAGTGATCGTTAAAGTTAAGTAAAGTAAAATGCTGAATTAAAACCACATGTTTAAACTCGTTAAAAATAGTTTGATATTTAAAGCATTTTTCTCCCAATTTTCTTTTCGCGTACTGTGTAAAAAATGAAAAGTTCAACCTCACAGTTGGGGTTGGTGGTTCTGGGTTTTGTGTCAGTTCGATTAAGCAAGGCACCTTTGCTCTGCACTTTTCATCATACTGTAAATAGAAATCGTGGTTCCTCTTCCTCTGTCGTTTCTCAGCTGGTCACTTTTCACAAGGCTTCTGTGAAAGAACAAACATTAAAAGAGAAAATGTGTTTGGAGTAACTGGTTTAGCATCCAAGACTCTGTGCTTATTATGTTATTTGTGCATTGACCCTGCACCATAACAATGGATTATTTACATATAATTATTTTCATAGCTAGAATTACATTAAACAGCTTTGCATTAAATTTATGGTTCAAACCTTTGAACCATCTCAGAGAAGTATATAGGTGCCACACAAACTATGGCAGCTTTGTGTTGAGCTGTAGTGCAATAAATGGCTATCCTATCAAGAGGTGTTTCTGGTATGTGACAAAATTTGCAGGTCCTTTACAAAATTGCAACTGCAGTGCACCCGTATCTCGAGAAGAAGCAACTGCAATAATCCTGTACATAACATATTGGGCAATTTATAGCTTACCGCGGTTAAAAAACAGAAGTATTATGAGGGAACTTTCCTCTTTTTCTTTCTACCGATTTAATATTCAACCGCATTTCAGGCTCAGCGTTAACATATTTAACGCTTGATGTTACTGGCACCACTGCAGTGAAGTTCCACCCACTGTCTCTCTCAGTTTACTGAGAGATTGGCTGTTAAAGAGCATATGCTGACATTTCTCTCTTCAACACTGAAGCCATGTTGTTGACAGTGGATGTGCATTCATTGATAACAGTGAATGCACATTTCAGAATAAAATGTGTCCAAATGTATCAAATAAAACACCATCCACTTCTCCACTGCTGATTCAGTTCTTTAGACAGTGTAGCTTTTAAAGACTCGAAATTCCCTACATGGTCTGGTCCATGGTCACTGGTGGTGACTAAAGTCATCATCTTAAAGACTGAGACTGGTACTTTTTGTCACTCCCTTACTTTCCAGAGAGAGGGTCGCCAGAGTAGATAGATCCATGTACAGTACTGGGGCATTATGTCATCAGTAAAATATACTGGAAGTGTATTTCTCAGACGCTACAGTATGACATGTCTGGAAAGGCTGAAAGAAAAAGCTTCTTCTTTCTAAAAAGAGCAGAGCCGCACAACTTAGGTTACAAAGTTGCATCTGAAAAAATCACAAGACTCCTGGAACAGTGCCTTTTGGACAGATGAGACCAAAGAGCAAATGTTTGGCAATAATAATACACTGTACCATGCTTGGGGAAAACTAAACAGCATGTTGATACAAGCGGCTCACACTAGCTTTCAAGCTTATTGATGGATGATGCTGATGATTTGGGTTTGCTTTGCAGCCACAGGACATGTGCACCTTGCAGTCACTGAGTCAACCATGAAGTCCTCTGTATACCAAAGTGTTCTAGAATTAAATGTGCAGTTTCAGCTAAATCTTGGTTGAAATTGGGTCACGAAACAGATCAATGATGCCAAGCACAGCAGTAAACCACATATAATGACTAAAATAGAAAAAGAAAAAACACAAGGGACTGCAATGCTCTAGTCAGAGTCCAGACCTCAACCTCGCTGTGGTGGGACCTTAAGAGAGCTGTGCATCCAAAACCAATACAAATGCAAAAATGCCCACAAATTTCAATGAACAGAAGCAGTGTTTTAAAATTCCTCTATAACGTTGCAACGTAATACAGAAGAGAACTATTTTTAGTTATTGTTACTAAGGGTGTTTCTACAAGCTACTGAACCATGGGGTGATATTCCTTTTTCACAGGACTGTATGCTGATTATGAAACTCACTGAGCCATCATATGCAATATCACATTATTACAATGAGAAGTCAGCAAGAGAAATCAGCTTCCACTTCACTCTGTGTTTTTGTGTCTAAGTCTCAGCACATAAGTGCACGTTAACACTGTGTGCTAAGTGTTTCTGTTTATAGCGGTGCGCATTTGCACTTTCCATTGCATTGTGTTCCCTTGCTTTTATTGCTCCATAGGAATAGCTGCAGCTGTGTGTCCTCATGCTCTTATCTCTACTTCCTGCTCAAGCCAGCTTCATTAGAATAGGTGTGGCTCCTAGTTGGTCACGAGCCAAATATATGACACTTTGTTAAACTGACGCTGGATGAAAGTGTGGTTAATAATGTACCTCAGGTTAGTAATGCAGCTTATTCCTGCCTCACACTTTTACATACTCACAGACCGACTGTTCCAGTTCACATATTTGAACTCCTCATTCATTCAAAGCCACTCTAAAAACACAGACCATCTAAATTATTTCCAGTGTAAACACCATTTTGCAGCTACCTTGAAACAGGTATATTACAAAGGTCCATGTAATAAATGCTTTTAAACTGGGGCCATTTGAAACTTGTGTTTATGACAGTGACAAACCAGGAAGTTGGTACAGAGTGTGGTTTGAGAGAAGGGTTTCTTTTTAGTCTGAAGTTTTTAGTTATTGTGTGTTTTTTAAATGATGAAACCTGGAGTGAAGACAATAACTGGGCAGTAGTTGATGTTAAGACTTCCACATTATTGTGTGGGATTGTAAGACAAGTATATTAAACATCTGAAGAAAAGAAAAATCACTCAATCCTTCGATTGATTATCTTTTCTTTTATTAATCTTAACCTATAGGATGCTTTTGTTGTACAGACATATGTAGCACATTTACTCTGACATCATGTGAGAGTAGGGATAACTCGCCAGTTTATCACAGGGCAACATAAGAGTGTACCTACAACAACTTTACAACCACCAGTTAGCCAAATATCCATGTCTTTAGACTGTGAAATGATGCTAGAGCACCTGGAGAAAACCTACACAGGCAGAACATGCACATACAAAGCCTGACCACAAGGGTCAGAACTCATACCAGGTATGAGTCAACAATACTAACCACTGCACCATGCTGCCAAATGCAACAGACTCAGAAACAGATGTGTTTTGAATGCTGGCAATTCTCAAGGTAAAATACTGTAAGACAGAAAATAGTCTCTTTTTTTCCAAATATTGCTTAAGAGTGCCAAACATAGAAAAATAATGACATGAGTCATCTGCAAAGTTCCTGTATTACACAATCCTGTAAATGCTGAGAATACTTATAGTCAAGGAACATAAAATCCCTTATTTTCATGACAGAGGATATTTTGTTATAAACATTAAATCTTTAACAGAGAGACACTAACAAACAGGGTCACTTTTGCAAATCCGTAGCTGCAATCAAGGTGCTGGCCTAACCACTACTACACTTTGAGATGTAGTGTCATTTGAACATGTTTGAACCACAAAGCCTGTGATTAACCTTTTGAGACAAAGCTCTGTGCATTAAGTTTCTATGTGTGCATAGAAAAAAATAGTGTGAGAGGGATCTTGGGTAAATTACTGGGGAGAAAAAAAGACCGTTTAATTGAGCAGTGAAAGAGAAACTGAAGAGAAAGCACAAATTCTACTGACTGGACAATGAAAGGAAATGAGAGGAAATGAAACTTTCTGTTCCTATTTGAACTTTCATGGCAGCTCAGTGTGAGCAACTCATTTTTTTAAATTCCCTTTTTGCTCTGTCTGGATTTTATTTTCTGCTGAAGCCATTTATGTTCTAGCAAGCACGGTCTTATTTTCCTTTAGCTTAGATTCTTCTTTAAGTAAACATCTGTTTGATCCTTACTGTGGTGTTGGATTCTTATTAACTCACTTTCTGAACCCCTTATGTCTTTTTTTTCCCTTCAGGACAATAAGTCAGATGTAAAGGCCATCATGGCTCGCTTCCAAGCAGGTGGGGGAAGCACTGACGAGACTTCCTCTGCGCCCCCTGGACGTATCAAACAACCCTTGCACCCGACCCTCTCCTCTGGCCCACCTATACAGAAGAAACCAGTCTTGGAAAGCCTCTCTGGCAGTGCAGTAAATACGGCTCCAAAACCAAGTTTCCTAAAAAACACAGTATCTACTAAAAGTGACACAGAGGTACAAGAGCCAAATAAAGCTAAAGCCTTGGCAAGCAGATTTGCCAACATCCAGGATGATAGCAACACGAACAGCAAACCCTTTACTGTTAATAAACAGCAGACACCCTTGAAATCACCCTTATCACAGGCTCCTGAAGTTAAAAGCCTGGCACAGAAGCCTCCATTCAACAAACCTCCTCTTACCTCCACCGTGTCTGAGTCCAAACCTGCCTTTCCTAAACCTTCACCAGCAATCAGCAACAAGCCCAGCTGGGTTAAAGACGAAAACAATGCAGCACCAAACAGCAGTCCTGCGCCACTTAAATTGCCTGGTGTGCAACAAAAACCGATTGGCGGCATTGTAAAATTACGGCAGCAAGCTGAGGAACAGGCAGGAGGGAACAAAGACAATGTGATTAAACCTTCATCGCTGGCCCACTCTTCTTCTAAGCCCACTTCAAACTTCAGGACTGCTCAGAATCTGTTCAACAAGGAGGAAAAGACTGAGCAGACAGAGAGTGGTGGGACCAGCAAACCTGGCCTTACAGCTACTAACTCCATTCCTCCTCCAAAACCTCCAGCCAGTAAGAAGCCCAGTTTTAAGAAGCCAGTCAAGCCCTCTCCTCTGGCCAGCGGTGGTGTTAACGGAAATGATTCATCCGGCCCAAAGCGTAACCCTCTCCCCAACAGCTTGGCTCTGGGTCCTCCTCCTGCTAAACCTAACCGACCTCCGAAAGTCAACCTGGAGAACATTAAAAGAGGCTCAGAGGCCTCTGACGAGGGTAAGTTGGATTTGTCCGTGTAACCGCAAAGCCACACTATCATTTTGGTCAGTGGCATGCTGACTTTTTGCCATACATACAGCCAAGAGGCGTAACAGTTTGGTTGGATGCTAAATTGTCTGCTGACACTAGCAATCTCGGATAGTACACTCTGGATCTGTACACTGCACAGACGCATATACTTGAAAAGTAGTACTATGCAGGGATAACATAAAAATAAAATACTATAATTTCGCTCAACCAAAACCGTTGCACAGGCAGGCTATTAATATAATTAACCACAAATAACCACAAAGCTGAGAGATTTTGTACTTGTTATAAATATGCCCCAAAAGACCCCAATGACACACAAGCTATAGATAAGTCCAGGTTATTGACTTGAATTAGCAACACTGAGACCAAATGATGTATCAAGACCCACCTTTAGTTGTGATATGTGGCCCAGCCCTGAGCTAAATGTCATGAGCCATGCTCGATATGGGTTATGGCAAGCATGTACATGATGTGACCCAAATGTTATAACACATCTGACATCTGGCCCATAATTGGTAGACCTGTGGCTGACATGTGGTGTTTGTACTCATCCTGAGTCAACTCCCAAAGAAAAGTAAAGAGATGGGCCACGTTTCAGCCAAAGGTCATTGCCTTTTGGATTGTGGCTTCATCTGGCTCAGGGTGTCAAAAGGAAGGAAGCCACGTAGAAGCCAAATATATATTTTGAGAAAACTTGGCCTGCTTCAATAGAGTGGTGGATCTGAACCAAGACCGTTTGTTGGCCTGTGTGTAAGGGTCTGATAAGGTTATTGAGGCAAGTTATAAACTAATGGAACTTATTGCAGGTCCAAATGACCAAAAGTCTTTTAATCTGACAGTGTAATCAAAAGAAGCACCACGAGCATGTAAAATGTTTGAGATGCTGTTTTTCACAAATATGAACACAAGTGTGCCTTGAAACTTTGGTTTGTTTAGGGTGTCGTGAGCATAAATTGACTGAATTACTGAGTTAGGCGGATAGCAGACAGGTTGCTGACATCCACCTGTATAGCAAGCCACGATAAAGTTGTCACATTCACAAGATTTTGAGGAAACTTATCCTCTGACCCCTGACCCCTGACCTTGAGGCCGAGGTCACTGAGATTTAAACAACTCCTAATAGTTTTAGTAGCTACAATTGTATCAATTTGGCCCTCCTATGTTGCTTTGTTCTCGAGTTATCACATTCAGAAACCTGCTGACAGCCTTCCATATTTGTAAAAGTTAAATGTAATCATCTACTGAATCATTCAATTCAGTTTCATTTATATGGTACCACTTATGGTGGCTGTGGCTCAGCAGGTCAAGCAGGTTTTCTACTAAGTTGAAGGTCAGTGGTTTGATCCCTCCTCCAGTCTGCATGACACAGGATCTTAGGGCAAGATACTAAACCTAAATGAAAAGCAGTCTGGTGTTTTCTACACAAGTATGCAGTGGAGGCGTGCTTTCACAGTTTAACGTTGTCCCAGACACGTGTGATCACACCTTCATGAAGCTAAAGTTAACCCAGCACGTTAGCTACTTCCTTTATTCAGAATCGAAGGAGAGTTCAGAATTTTACTTTAAAAAATATACATAGATGTAAATATATTTGTTGTTTATTTTAATTACCTGTTATCACCCATTACTGTAAGATGACAGCAGAAGTGTTGCAAGACTAGAATGTGTACTTTTCAATACAGAACAAGAAACCTTACTATTTCAAAGTAAATAAATACACTTGTACTAGAAAAAAAACTTATTTTATTTGATAGATGAACAGTTCGGTGTTTCTAGTTTAAAGAAATGCTGAATATCCAAAGAGTACACTAAGAAATACTAGAAAACAGCATTTAAACCCAAACTTAGGTCTTGGATTTGTTTTTTATTAATAAAAAATGGATGACCGCTGTGGTTGCTGACAAATCTTGATGAGATCATGTGTATCTCTATCAAAAGAGAACTCTAAAAAAATGCTTAACAAACTCACAAAATAGGCTTTTCAAAATGAGATGAAAATGAACATTTTATTGCTTTGCAGTATGGCCTAACGTACAAGAAAGTAGAAAATATGCTCTACATATGTGAGACAGGGAGTTCAGCTTCAGGCAGTAAACTTTTGCCAGCCAGCAGGGATGCACATGTGCGCCCCCCCACCCCCCCAGTCAGAAATACTTCAGCTTTTTGTTTGATTTTACATCCTTTGTTTTCAGTTTGGTCTCATGGGTGTTTGGTTCTCTAATCTCAATCTGTATACAACACATATGGCAAATTAAACACAGCAGAATTTGCAGGAAAACAAGCCCCAGCAACATTTTATGTAATGGACTCTCTATAGAAGCAGAGTCAGTCTCCCCACCCCCGTGAAAAGGGTTAAATGTGTAAGAGTTAATGTGGGGCACTCAAGAGCATGCAGCTCTCGTGACTGTCTAAAGAAGGTGTTCCTCTTATTTTATTGGTTGAAGTGCATTTCCTCTATATCGCCCGCAATGCTACTTTGGACAGGATCTGTTAACGCATTTCTGAAGTGTGAAATAGAAGTTGCTTCACAAGTCAGTGTGGTTTCAGTGACGTGGGCAGTGTTTGGCCAGCAGTTATTGAGCATACTTTAGCTTATAAGACCTAAAAGAAATACACAAAGTATGCTTGTGCATGAAATATTGCACTGCATGAGATACTCTGTGTATTTTCAGTGTGTTTACACAAATGCTGCAGTTCTTCCGAGCTTCACATAAGAGACTAAAGTGACACTAGGTTCCTCTATTTGCAAGTTCCCTGTCCAGTTTCTCTTTTCTACCCCCACTTCACTCGCCACTCTGACAGCCGAGTTTGTTTCACCACATGGGGAAGTAAGTTCCAGCAAGCCAGCGAGCCTTTTTAAAGACAGGCTCTGTCTATAGAAACATACGTGAATATATTCCAGTCAGAGGTCGGGTCGGCTGTCTTGGCTGGAATTCTAAAGGCCAAGAGAGCAATGTTCTGATCACAGTTTTGCAGTTTTGTGAGATTCATTCCACCAAACCACATTGCCTAGCGTCCACTAGTAATAACTCTGGATAATAACACTGTACTCTCACTTTCTTTCCTTTATTTCTTATGGCTTTTGTGATCCTATATTGATCTTGAGTAAAGTTATAAAGATTTACATAATTCGCATCGCCTACATTACTGGAGTTTGTTTTTAGGTGCATCATTCAAATTTAGTGGCCAAAGAAACACATTTACCGACATTACAGACACACCATTTTGAAGCACTTACTGTTAATTACTTCCTGGTTGTTGTGCATTACACATTATACACCTGAATACATTTCATGGCAAAAAAGACTCCATAAAGACGTAGCCATTTTCACTTTTACTTTCAGTACTCTCAAAACTCCGTGAGTCACATTTTAAAGTTCCTGGGACATTTTTTTATGTGGACAGTGAACGAAGATTGGTCATTGTTCTCGAAATCTTGTGAGACAAGGGTTACTTAAGCAGGAAAAACACTCTAGGAGATTCAAATGCCTCGTTGCAGAAATTTTTTATATATTATTCTTGATCATAGTCAGAGTCCTATTAACACATACCGTCAACAGTCTCTGAAGGTTATGTACAGAGGACCATCTTTGCGCCAGTTTCGATGTGTCTAGATGAGACTGATGTGACTCTTTGACATATATAATCATCACAGAAATTAGAGAGACCTATTTCAAAGAAAAATGGAAGTTTTTCACATTTAGAAACATAGATACCCATCTATTTATGTACACGTCTTGTGTGGTCATCAGAGATGGTGTCAGACAGTGTTGGTGAAATTCATTTGCATTGGTCTAAAAAGTGCTAAATTTACACTGGAAGCAAGTAAAGTACAGCAAAACCACCTAAAGAGTAATCGGCTAACACAGCGTCAACACTGCATGTTTCTGCTGCAGGTCCCAGTTTTAAGAAACCCATTGCTGCGAGCAACCATGTGGCCCAGAATCAAGCCCCACCACCTGCACTGCCAAATCTGCCCCCACGACATCCTGGAGCCATGTGAGTGACACATTAAACACACTTTTTCATTTTCCTGTTTGAACAGAAACACGGTGATAAATGTTGGACATGCTGTGTATTATCTGGATAATGCTACTCGAATTAATAACAGCTAAATCCTAACCTGCTGTTTAGGAACCAGCAAGAAGACACTTACGACGATGTCGATCACGTGACCAATTCTCCTCCGCCTCTACCACCATCTGCAGGTCCAGTAAAAGTCTCTAAGTCTCTAAAACTAGTGTTGCACAACTTTTTTTTAACATCACAGGAAAACAGAAGAAGCTGAACTTTGTGCTAGGAGACAGTGGTAATTTCTAAATACGTAAAATGCATTTTATTGGCATTGAAAATGTGTGGAGTTGTATGAAAGGAAGAAAAGAATATTTTTAGAACCCAAAATGTTATGGCTTCAACTATTCCTAAGTATAAAGTATACTATTTTAAATGCTTCATTTTGGAGTAATCCCAAAATATTTTTTTAATCCAGTGGATTCTAGTGCAACCTCACCATCACTGTTTACCTACCTTTACCTACATTAGTTAGCATAAGGATAAGATGCAGGGAGCAGAAGCAGTGAACATGAATACTTTACCGTACAAAGCAACAGACCCGCACAAGAGAGGTGAAGAAGAGAGTGCAGGCAGGGTGGAGCCGATGGAGACAAGTGATTTTTGACAGAAGGATAGCAGCTAGACTGAAAGAGAAAGTTTACAAGATGGTGAGGAAGATGCTAGGGATATGGTGAGATGGACCCAGATGATCTGCTGTGGCGACCCTTGAAGGCAGCAGCTGAAAGATGAAAAAGTTAGCATGAAGCTAAAGAGATTTAGTTTTCTAAATATTATGTATTTTCATATCATACTTAAAAAAAGACTAATTCTTAAAATGTTTTTGGTACAGTTGACAGTCAGCATTGAGCACGTTAAACTTCACAGTATGAACATGAATTCAGATAGTGATATCTGCTTCAAAAGGGTCTCATTGTAACGCTGCTTTATTGTTTCTCTTTTTGCAGCCCACCCAAGCCAGAGAGGAAAGGTGAGACATGCTGAATTACTTTCACTCATATAAATACAGATTGCCATGCAGGTGAAAGTGCAGAATAAACCACATCACCACCAGTGGTACCACAGAAGGAAACGGCAACAGAATAGTGACTAAATAACACGAGCCCTGGAAGTAATTATAAATGAACGTATGGGTAAAAAAACATGACTTTTGACAGATTGTAGGTCTGCTTCAAAGAGGCTTTTGTAGTCCAAGCAGAACTTCTGGAGGTTAAATAACTTTAACGAATTCAAATAATTAAGTTGAAAAGTTTATACTCTAAAATTAAACGTGTCTTAACTTGACTAAGGTTATAGCCTTATATATTTCTGTTGCTTTATGTCCTCTCCTCCCAGGAGGAAATTAATGACGACGATGATGATGATGGAGAGATGTATGAAGATCTTGATGAACGATGGTGAGAGATTGTCACACCTCCATTGGTTTATCCCACACCTCACTCGTGATGTCTAGGTTTTAAAGTGTGAAAGAATAACTGGCCTTTTTATACACAATGTTTGAGGACTGCGTATGAAATAAGTCTGCTTAGACCCAAAGTTCAAAATGTCTGCGGTAAATGTTCAGCTGTGTCCACGTCACACCTTATTAACACTACCATCTAGTGGTTGTTTTGCATCACTATGAGATGTTGTTGCTTTTCGGTCTGTGGCACTTTAACCGATTAAAACAAGGGAGCAGACAAACTTAGAGTAAATTAAATCTCCTTTCTAACTTCACTTTTTAAGGGACATCAGAAGTCTTGGAATATTTTGGGTAATGATATCAAATAAAGCTCTTGTTTTTATAGAACCTAAGAATATCTTACATAAACATAAAATATATACATTTATAAACCAGGTTTATTTTGACTAAATTGGTACAATCAATCCCTGTTACTCCCAGTGAGAATCTGAGCATCTTCGGCATTGATGTGTGGCTCATTAAACTATACATCGCTACCATCTTGTAATCCGTTCCCTTCAAGGCTTCCTGTTAGCTTTCTGTCACAAACTCCACCCAGTCTGAAAGCTCTTCTTCACCTTTCTTACCCAATAAAACTGAATCTTAAACCTATTTATCCATCCATCTATCAAAACTTTTGTTTTTAAATGCTTTGTACTTTTGGTGTTAAAGGGAAGCAGCGGAACAAAAGCAAGAGAAGAAGAAAGAGAAAGAGGACAAAGAGGAGAAAAAACGTCAGGAGGCTGAGAAGAAGGAGCAGAAGGAACGCGAGAAGAAGGAACAAGAGGCCCGGAAAAGATTCAAAGTGAGTGAACGTCTCAGGTAGAATCAATAAGACTGTCACACCTCAGTCATCAAAACCAAGTTATTTGTCATGTGCACATTTGAATTCATGTGCATGCATGGTTGTGTGTTAGTTGGTTGGTCCCCTGGAGGTCCTTCAGAAAGGAAAGGCATCCACAGATTGTCGAAGCAGCAAGACTGACCTTGGTCTGAAGCAGGGAGACCCCGTGGACATCATTCGAGTCCAGGGAAACCCCGAGGGTAAATGGTTGGGAAGAGCACAGGATGGATCCAGTAGGTTCACAATCTACCCCTCAATTTTCTCAGTTTCTCGTCACCTTCCACTCTAACTCTTTGCTGACAGGATAAATTGTCACTTGTATCAGCAAATACAGGATCAGCTATCTCTCTATGCACCATCTATGGTCTTTTTTTCCATTTTTAGTCAATATTTTAGCTTCAAAGCTGACTGTAGGAGCAACACTAACATCTCGTCAATGCTTCATTTTGCTCTCACAGTTGGCTACGTGAAGACGACTTCAGTAGAAATTGACTTTAACTCCTTGAAGAATCAAGGAGCCTCACTTCAGCAGGCGTACGAACCCGAAGTCTACGATGACATCGATGTAGTTGATAACAGGTACGGGATTGCAACTGTAAATGATGAGTCCTTAATGTGGCCCCAACACTTCTTCACAGAATCAGAATCAGAATCAGAAACTTTATTGTCATTGTCATGAGAACAACGAAATGAAGAATGGTCCCCGATCATTGCATCATCCCTAGCAATATCAAAATATAAATAAAACAATAAAATTCAATAAATAAAATAGATAGAATACTTAAAATACTAATAAGATATAACAGTAAAACATTCACATACATTCCCACACACATGCTTCAGACCGTGCATAGATTAACACAAGAGTGGCGTGATGGACATTTTTTTTGTAGTATTCAGATGTGTTATTGCAGTTGGATAACAGCTGTGTTTGAGTCTATTAGTCCTTGCTCTGATTGCCCTGTACCGTCTGCCTGAGGGCAACAGTTCGAACAGGGAGTGGCCAGGATGTGAGGTGTCTTTTATGATGTTTTGGACCTTTTTAAAACAGTGGGCGTTGTGTAGAACTTCCAGTGTGGGGAGAGGGCAGCCAGTGATCTTTTGGGCGGTGTTAATGATCCCTTGGAGTGCTTTCCTCTGAGCCCCTGTGCAGCTAGTGTACCAGATGCATATGCAGTAAGTTAGAACACTCTCAATGGTGGCTCTGTAGAAGGACACCAGCAGTCTCTGTGTGATGTTATTCCTCCTGAGAATTCTCAGGAAGTACAGTCTCTGTTGGGCCTTTTTCAGCAGCTCGGAGGTGTTCACACTCCAGGAAAGGTTCTCCTCTATATTGACTCCCAGGAAGCGGAAGCTTGCCACCCTTTCTACACAGTCCCCATTTATGAATAGTGGTTGGATCTCTGCCTTTTTCCTTCTGAAGTCTATTATGAGTTCTTTGGTTTTTGAAGTGTTGAGGAGGAGGTTATTGGCCTTACACCATGACGTCAGCTGCTCCACCTCGTCTCTGTACGTAGACTCGTCTCCCTTGGAAATGAGCCCCACCACTGTGGTGTCATCTGCAAATTTCACAAAGATGTTGCTGTGGTAGCGAGGAGTGCAGTCGTGTGTGTAGAGAGAGTAGAGCAGTGGACTGAGCACACAGCCCTGGGGTGAGCCAGTGCTGAGACTCAGGGCTGAGGATGTGTGATGGCCAACTCTGACTCTCTGTCTACGGCCCGAGAGGAAGCTATTGATCCACATGCAGGTGCTGTATGGAAGCCCCAGGTCTTGTAGCTTGGCCACCAGTTTGTGTGGAAGGATGGTGTTAAAAGCTGAGCAGTAATCCACGAAGAGCATCCGCACATAGCTACCATGCTCTTCCAGGTGAGTTAATGCAGCATGGAGTGCTGTGGCTACAGCGTCTTCCGTGGATCGGTTTGCTCTGTAGGCAAACTGGTGTGGATCCAGGCTGCGGGGCAGGGCTGCTGTGATGTGTCTGCGGACCAGCTTCTCAAAGCATTTCACAGACACAGACGTAGATAATACGTTTGAAAATGCTAGTCAGTCAGGGTTATGAAACGCTAATGGCAACTCCAGTGTTACTGTCTTGCTGTTACCCCATGAAGCACTTCTCCAATTTACTGTGAAAAAACAAAGTTAGCCAAGTTGGCCTGCTTCTCATTTAATATCTCTCTTTTTTTTCTCTACAGCACTAAAAAAGGACCAGGAGGTACATTTTACAATACTGTGTTTCATTTTATTATTATATATTATTATATTAATAATATTGTTGCTCACACAATGAAATCTTGCTGATTACATCTCTTATGCCTTGTAGTTGTCCTACCACCTCTACCAGGAGGAGAAGAAGGAGAAATATATGATGATGTTGTCGATCCAAACTTAGAAGTCAGGTGAGAACTGGTTTTGTTATTTAAAAAAACGGGTAAATGCAAACGTAAAGACACTCTGGAAAGATTCAGAAAACATGACAGAAGAGCAGATCATTACATCCTTGGTTGGCTTTCCAGTCCCTTCGATCCCAGGTCTTCTTTGAAGCCCCGCAGCTTCCTGCGGATGTTTGACCGAAACAGACGCCCTGCCAGCTCTAAAGTGTAAAATACACTCAGTAGTAAGACTGACCACAGATCTACTGTCCACTGTTCTTAATCCTTAATCTTTCAGCCGTCACTCCTCTTTTATCAGTGACGCCGCATTTCAGTTTTGATTTCTCCCGACATCGGCATCAGAAAAAACACTTCACCTCTGTCTGAATAACACTGAAACGTCCTAATTTGCAGTTTAACTTCCGCAGTCTGAGAAGCTGGAGTCTAACGGTCACGTTTACATGTTTGTGTCTGATCACTGACTACCTGTGATTTTACTAATCTTTGGGAGTAATTTGCATGTGCGCGACTGCTGTACAACTCAATCAGAAAAATCAATGTATTAACAGCTAACACTGTCAAAAGCATGTTTTAACCAGAGTTGAATATGATTGTTAATCAGGGCTGCTTTAAGTCACATTAACACACTTTTAACTGATGATACTGTAGCAATATAAAGGATATAATATTTTTTAACTATCTTTTCCTCTGTTGTCCCAGAG
Organism: Copadichromis virginalis; assembly: GCF_057382275.1. Lineage (NCBI taxonomy): Eukaryota > Metazoa > Chordata > Actinopteri > Cichliformes > Cichlidae > Copadichromis > Copadichromis virginalis. The sequence continues at coordinate 43,818,411 of NC_140624.1, read as the reverse complement.
TGCCTCCACCCAGCCAATTTACAGCAGATGGGAATTCAGGTATAACTCATTTGACTCATTTGACCACTTTACTGTCCATTTCAAAATAACACAACTTGGCACGGTTTCTCTAACATAACAAGACGTTAATGCACACATAAGTTTTTCTGGTACAGGTTGGTTTGTCTTTTAGGACCCAAAGGCTTATTGAGGCTAATCGGTTCTAAGATCGTTCAACTTTATATTGATACTATTGTGTCGTTGCCATTTCTGTCCCACTTTCTTGACTTTAACTTGTAGTATTTTTCCACTGTAACACTATAGTGATGGTCTGTGAGTTATACTTGTTATATTTACTCTTTTGTAACATTTATTATAATGTCTACGGTGTTCCTTTAAGAAAGGTTTGCAAACTAAAGCTTCATTCAGGCTTAGTGAAAACTATCCAATCCAATACTCACCGACCATTTCCTTGTGTTAACACAGATAAGCCGGGTCAAGCAATTGATGAGGAAATATATGATGACGTCGACTCTCAAAATGCACCTATCCCACCTCCCATCAGCAGGTAGATCAACCTCACAACAAAAGACTGTATTTAAGATCAACTCCAACCTGTTTAGATCCATGAACTGAAATGTCTTAATACAGCTGTTATTTCTTTCCAATTTCTGTTTGTTTTCCCATCAAGTATTCCACCTGGGAAAATCAAAACCAAAGTTGACGAAATGGACCCTAAGAAGCAGAAAAAGTTTGAGAAGGAGGAGAAGGAATTCAGGAAGAAGTTTAAGGTTTGTCACTCTAACATGTTTCAACCACACTTACAATATCTTTTATCTTATTTCGCATGTTTTTATATATACACACACACACATATATAGATATATAAATTTTAAATCTGTTTCAGTATGAAGGAGAAATACAGGTGCTGTACCAGGTGAATGTCATCCACAATCTTACAAATAAAAAATGGAGTGGCAAAGAGCTGCCAGTAAAAGCAGGAGAGGCCCTTGATGTGATTGCTAAAGCTGTGGATAACAAACTGATCTGTCGAAATGAAGACGGCAAGTGTGAGTATCTATTTACTCAATTATATTGATTAATTGATAGATATATTTAAGATCTCCATTTACCCAATTAACAAATCCTAGCACTATTTACCATTAAACCCTTAAAATGTGCATTTTACAGTTGGTTATGTCTCGACCAGCCACATTGCTATGGAGTAAGTACTACAGACATTCACACATTTATGCTAAGCTAGAAACTAAACAACATACTGGCAGTACTGATGTTTTTGTTTTTGTTTACAGCGATGGAGATATCTATGATGATATTGGAGACGGTACGTTCTGAATACATTGCTGTGCAGCTGAACTTTTAGGAGTATAACTGCTGACAGAGCAGTCTTTAAAAAGTGGATTTTATTTTAACCCTCCCACAAACCTCAGTACATTGAGGTTTGCAGGTATGGCTCTTTATGCACAGCTCTCTTGAGGTCCCACCACAGACTTTCTATATGGTTGAGTTCTGGAATTTGACAGTGTTTGACACACCCTCATATTTAACTCCACAATACTTTGGGAGTTCATGGTTGACTCAACGACTGCACAGTGCCCAGGTCCTCTGACTGCAAAACAAGTGCAGTACTATTAATGGTTAAGATGGTTGGTTAAGATTGTGTATTCCCTCCTCTTTCACAAAAGTGGGAAGGACCTGAGCAGCAGACACATGACTCAAAACACTGAGAAAAAGAAATTCATTCAACTTATCAATTGTAAACTATGTAAACGAAATCCATTTGTCATCATGTCGAATACTTTGCGGTGTCAGTGTATTAAAACAAAATAACCAAAACAGCTAAACCAAACAAATGTGAAACCAGTAGAAGAGTGTGAAACCAAAAAAGCTGTACTTCTGATTTGTGTGTTGAGTGTGGGTTAATATTAAAAAAATTATTTTATTTGTCTGGCTGTGGATACGACCCTCACAGGAAATACATTTTAACTATTGTTTTGCTTTCATTTCAGAGTGCATCTACGACAACGATTAAAGAACATCCTGCACCAGCTTTTTTGTTTTATATTGCTTATTTGCATCTTTTGTTATTTATTATGTTTACTGTTGCTATACACTGGGAGTTGGTATAAAATGGCCATTTGGTGTCAATCTATTTTTTTTCTTTATATCATCGAAATTAGACAGAAAAAAATGTGTGGTTGGTGGCTCCAACTGCTGGAGCCAGGCTAGCCACATACAATCTCATACTTTAACCCCCACCCCCCAAAAAAGCTCTAAATCAAACTATGTGTCAAATATTTGTTCAAACAACAGTATTTTAATATATTTCTCTGTCTGTTTTCTTCATTTCTTCCTCGTTTGGGCTTTAATTTATGAATTTGCTTCAAAGATTTTGCAAAAATTTAAGAATATTTGCAGTATACAGCTAATAAAAAGATTGTACTTTTGTTGTCTTTTCGGCGGATGATGTACTGTTTGTATATTCCTTTCTATAAGGCCAATTCAAACATTTATCTTTGTCTAACTAAAGATTTAGACAAACGTAATTCTGTGCCAAAGTACTTTTCATGCACTGTATAGAAAGTTAAGAAGAACTTCCTGTTTTGTTTTTTTTTTTTATTTATTTGGATTTTTTTCTCAACACATTATATTTTGTCCTGTTGTTGCAATAAGACAATACCTGAGAAAGATAATAAAGACCCCAAATTAATATGCACTGCATCTTTCGATATGTACCTCTGAACTTAAATAATGTAAGTTTGGCTGGTTAATGGATGGTGGTGAGTCAACAAAGGATTGTTTATTTATTTGTTTTTTAGGAGAAGGGGATTAGTAGCCTCTAGTGGCAGCTATTAGAAACTACAGCGAATTCAAACTTCAATGAGACACAAATCACAAAAACAAATAAAAACCTGGCAGTACTGACACATGACTACGTACATAACACCTAAACCACGTGATTCAATTGAAACACTTACGAATGAAACACTAAATTGTGAACAATTTAAGTATTTTCATTGTAAAACTCTTTAAAAACTTTAAAAACAAAGATGCTTTTATCATCAGAAATGTTAGTTTTACTCACGTATAATGCACTTTTGTTTATCAGATACTCTGGATTTTCCTGTTATTTCTGACTATCAGGCCTTCATTCTGAGCCAAGCTTACCACTGAATAACTGTTCATATGCTGAAGAAAGCACACTAATCTGACATATTTCTGTCCATGTCTGGATATATTGGTATATTGCTATGGTATGTTCTATATGGTATATTCTAAGATTCATAAATACTGACTTTTACAAATATTGCCCAAAACAAAAATAAAATGAACATTTAAATAAAGTAAATCCTAACTAAATAAAAACGTGTAAACTAAATGAAACTAAACAGAACTGAAATAAACACTAAAACGGACCAAATCAGTATCTCTTACACATTTTTGGAAACGTCCTCTGAAAATACATAATGCAAGTTCTGAGATTTATCAAACAAACACTGCCCCATTAATAAAAGGTTAGATATAAATGGAAGAAAAACTTGAATTAAACCGTGTTGTCTAACGAAATATTGTTTGCAACAGATATTCAACAAATAATTATTTATTTCTAACTTGTTAAAGCACTCTACCTTGTCCGTGTGGTAAGTTGGCACGACATTGCAGCTTTATATCTGTTGTGTTAGCCCACTGTTTGCATTGACGTATGATGATGTTGATGATGATGATGATAATTATCATTATTATTATTATTATCATTATTATTATTATTATTATTATTATTATTATTATTATTATTATTTCATGTTCCGCTAAAAGTCCAATTTTGCACTGCTTCAAGGGAAAAAAAACTATTTCCGCTTCGACCGGAAGTCACATCCTAGCTTCAACATGGTTCCCCCCGTTGCAGTGTCGCCGCTCATCAAGGTAAAACATTAATTTTGTAGCTTGTATAGCTTTTATTACTGTAAATGTAAATGGACAAATATGTCTAAGCCACAGTCTGTCCCTAATACACGCAGACTCGCGTTAATGGAAGTTAATGTATTAGCATCTTAGCTAGTGTTTGCTAGCAGTGACATTGAGAGGTGAATGCTTCCTCGCAAACGGTTGCTTTCTGCGGCATCTTTCACATCTGACAGAGGCAGGTATTATGACTAGTAATACCCATGCCATGTTGTTAGGCTGAGTAATAGTTAATAGTGTTGTGGTTGTTGTTCACTACGTATGCTGAAAGGTCAGAGAAAAACTGGACTTCGTCCCTTGTCACGGCTCATTTGGCGCACTTCGTTTAGGTTTTTGTACGGTATCGTGACCACACACGATGTTTTTAAATATGAAATTACAGAATTAAGCATAAAATGGTAGTTATATATCAGCGATTGACAGTAACGACAGAACAGGCTGTGGAAATTAAGTTCATCTTGTTCATATGATATGAACAAGATGATAAGATGAACAAGATAACCGTGCGTGAGCTGCGACATATGAATCACGCATGGTTAGCTGGTTATTCACACATGTTTCGCTTGATAACATGTTTGTTAACACCATATGTTTTCCATTTCAGACGGCCAGATGGTCTGCCCTGCTACTCGGCGTGATCTACGGCAAACAGCGATTTGGTAAGTCCATGTGTGCGCATGCGTTAACTGGTTTGTGTCAGTGCGTAAAAGGAAAAACTTGGAACAGAAAGTCAGGAATGTACATTGTTTGTGACAGATGCAAGGGTTTTATTTTATTTTTTACTGTACCACATATCACAGCATTTATACCCTAAACAGGAGATGCACCAATTGCAGTTTTCGTGGTTGATTCTGATTTCTAGGATCTTCTCTTACTGAAACAACTGATTAGGTGTTGCTCAAAAGCAGGTGCAACAGATTTGTTTTTCTCTGTTTCATAGCTGCTCATAGCTCATAGCTGCTTTGAGCTCCTTTGCTAACACCGAGACTTCATGCTTGTAGTTTAGCCACTTTGCTTTTGTTAGCTAAAATTTCCAGGGTCTTTTAAAACACATACATTTTCTTCAAAGTAAAGTTTTCATAGAAAGCTTTCTTTTTATTCTAAGATAATTTTATCTGCTTTAGTCATTTAACTCTTTATCTTTTGAAAGTCATAAAGCTTCAGGACGTTGCCGCCTTAATTCTTGAATTACTAAAATTATATTAAGAATGAAGCATGTAAGAAGGCACACATAATTAGACACAGACTAGTATGACAGAAGGAAAAACAGTTGCGAAAACTACTACTAACTCCAGGAGTTGCTTATTAATAAATTTATGTCACAGAGGAAGGGATATGTGCTTGCAAGGATTATTTGTACTTTAGGGCACCCTTAATTTCCATGAAGATGTCTTTAGCACATGGGGAGGGGGAACTAAAGGATGGATTTATGAAGTCACAAAAGTCTTAGAAAATGAGGGCTATCTATGCTCAGATACACTTATGTAATGTGTCTTAAGAATACCACTGTGATTTCTAAGAATGCTTAGTGATGGGCTCTGTAATTTTTGTTAAGATTACCTGAAGCCCATTGCTGAGGAGGAGAGGAGGGTTGAGGAAGCGGAGAAGAAGGCCAGAGAGGAGCAGGAACGCATCTACAAACAACTCTCTGAAGGTAACGCAGAATCACACACAGCCTTTGTTTGTCTGTTACATAAAATTCGGTTTGTTTGTTTTAATGCCAACATATTCATGTTTCCTCATTCTTTTTCTGTCTCTGCAGCAAATTCTGACACCATCCTCAAATGAACCATTTCCTGACTTATGTTGCTGAACAATAAATATTTCCAATGTAATCAATAAAGTGTCCTTTACTTTTTTTTCTTTTTTTGAATTTGCCTCGTATTAGTCGTCACTTCTTATTTTGAACTAAGCCTTTTGAACCTTCTAGTTGTGTTTGACAAACACACATGCACATTTCGTGACTCGAGCTAGTCTGTGTTTGTGTGTACACCTGTCCTTCAGTGGGAATTGAGTCTGGAGGAGGAGCGTGGTTGTAATCCTGGCCTAGTTTAGCAGCAATCCTAGGATTGGGGTCAGGGACCAGTAGTAGAAAGTGCAGTGTGGACAGAAGCGATCCCTCAATACTCTTGTGGGTTGTGTAATATTGTAACCTTCATAATGAACTCCATATTGCATTATAGCATTATATAGAACATGTTCTTGCATTATAATCATAATGGCTGGGGGTCAGTTAAGGCCAGGACGCGCCTTAACTGACCCCTGCATTCGGGATGAGGGGAAGATGAATAAATGACCAGATTCCAACAATAATGTTGGCTCTTGGTAAGTTTCACCATCACAGGAAATAAATCCACTCGGTTAAAAATACACTTGCTTTTATTGGGGTCATCATTGTACATTTGGAGCACATGAGGAGGCAAGCTTTGAAATGCTGACCAAAAAGTAATTTAAGTCTATTAAAAAAACATCCACGGTACATCCAAAGCACATTTAAATTGATTTGGGACCTAATGTTATCACACAGGCATTTTTATCATAGCAGTGCCATATCTGGAACACTTTAAATATTTGTAAATTGAAGCTAGCACAATGCATTTGTTATTCAGCTTTATGACTCTTTTTCTAGTGCTTTATAAATAATAAGGTAAGGCCCTCTAGCATCAAACTAGAAAAATATTTGCATCTTTATATTTACAGGAAGGGCGATGGTATGTACAAGTCTATACACAAAGCTCAGTTGCTTCTTCATGCTGTCTCAAACAGCTCTGTGTCCTTGTTGCCTTCGAGGCCTGCACTCAGGGATTGTTATAAGAATAGCCTGATGGCTCAGCGATTAGTGCTGCTGCCTCGCAGCACAACAGTCCTGGGTTTGGGTCTCGAAACCTGACCAGTCGTGTGGCGTTTGCTTGTTCTTGCTTTTCCTTTTGTATCCTTTCACATAAGCCACATGGTTGTTTGTCATTATGGTTACTCTTCCTGATGCTGAGCAGGTGAGCTCTGACTGACTCCTCGTCCTATTTGGGAGGAGTCCAGTGCAGGGAGAAGCTTTCAATCAGGGATTGATGTAGTACAACTCCCTCTAAAGCAGTTTGAGTAAACTTTCTGATCCCAGTATTTGATTGTGCTCATGTTGTAGCAGATATGAACAGAGCAAAATTAATTAAATCTCAGACAAAATCAACCAAATAAATCAGTTTTATGTGTGACCACCTGATTTCCCGCTCTTATTTAATAAGACATTTATAATTCTATATTTGGAAAATACATATCCGAGGCTACCGTCTCACACTCATAGACCACATACTGTATATTTACAATATAAAGGCATCATGAATAAGCATCTACAGACTTTTGCTGACTGTGAACTCATAAGTGTTCACTGTAAAACTCTTTTTAAAAGCTGTTCCTGTAGCACGACCGAACATTTACCTTTGGCTCTCTGCAGACAAAGTAAACAGACTCTCATTTGTAAATAGTGACTGGAAGTAGTCAACAGTGGATTACTTTTGAATATGATTAAACAATAACTCTATGTTCTGTGAAAACTAAAGTACTATAATAGTAAATATATGGAAAATTAAAAGCCCAAACATTTTAAATAATCTAAAGAGGCCCGAGCATTTAAAAAAAAGCACTGCACTCCCTTTCTGTACAGGATTATTGTTTACTACACAGATGTAGGCTGTGTCCTCCTGAGATGTTTGCCATGTAAATAAATACTTGGAAGAATTGGGGAAAAAATAAAAAAGTTGTACATATGAGAAACACACAACAAGCACACACACATTCACACATTGTCACTAACACAAATCCTTTAAAGATAAGCAAACTTTTTTAAGATCAGAGGAACACGAGATGCAAAAATCATCTTCAGTCTTGATTCATAAAAGTACAATTATTTTAAGACAGGAAGCAGCAATTTTGCCTCAAATGTAATCGCAGGATTTTTTTCCTTTTTTCAAAATGTGGTCAGTCTTTCCTTGATCCGAATTAATTTTTGGCTCACCTGGCCTCTTAAAAATAAAGCTTTGCTCTTCTTGGTGGAGATCTCGCCGTGTTCAGGTTTTTCCTTTTCCGACTGGACCCCCTTTTCTGAAGAGTTACTACAGGGCTGTGCATTCATATATCCGTCTCCCTGACTTTTTCTTTTGTTTGTTTCTGCTGGGGTGAGACTCAGTCTGTCATGAGTGTCTTCGTAGACCCCAGGAATGTCAGCAGTTCTTTGGCTGATTAGCACACAGAGCAGGTCTTGGAGCCAGACCCACCACTGGGGTTGTTTGCAGCCGCTGTTAAACAATTAAATATTCAACAAAAGGGTAAGTATACAATTAAAGCACTAGAAACCAAATGATCACTTGTGTTGTGGCTAATTTTAATATATGAACCCATTCTACAATCCAAACGAGATATTTAACTAAAAATAGACACAACACTGTTCAAAAATATTGGTGTTAGACCAAAGAAAGGCTGAAAACCTGGTGGAAAGTTTCATGACAAGTCAATGACATAGTTAGGTAGAAAAAGAGACCTCAGAGAGGTTTGGTGTTTCAGATGTGAAGCAAATTAAAAGCACTATCACCTCCTCTGGGCCTGAACCCATTCAAGATGAACTGAGGTGGAAAAAAAGTAGAAAACTGACATTATTTCTTGTTTTTTTTTTTTTTTTTTAAATGTTGAATCCTCCACACTAAAGACGGAGGATTCAACCTGGCTTACTATCAGCATGCAGCTCAACGGTGTAGAGATGGATTAGTGCACATGATGTGAGTAACTTGCCCTTCTATGAAGGCCCCATTAATGCTGAATGATATTTGAAGGTTTGGGCACAGCATATTCAGCTATCCATTGAATTCTGCATGTATTAAACAGTCCAGACACCAAACTGGGCTAATTGGTATCGATTTAAAAGTGGGGTTTTTTGTTGTTGTTGTTTGTTTTTTTAGGTTGTCTCTGTGCTACCTTCAGATTACTTAATAACTTTCAAATCATTGCATTTCTTTTATTTTTGCACTTTACATTGTTCCACCTGTTTGGGTTCAGTGCTCTGCCTCTCTGAGTCAACAACCTTTTTAACAGTTCCTTGTAGGGTTCTGATTATTGTAAAGACACACCCTACCTTTGCTGGCTGCCGCTGCCTCTTTAGCAGCTTTTTCTTCTTCGATGGCTTTGAGCTTAGCCTCGTACTCTTCCTTTTTGGCATTCCACTCCTTCCTGTTGTTTAAGATGCCATCCAGCATGGGCTGGATTTGTGGGTGGAAGCGAGAAAACTCCTTAAAGATAAGATGCAAAGAAGAAATGAAAAATTAGCATGGAGCAGCACAGAAGAGGGGAGCTGTACAGGAGATGGTGATGCTCCATTGAAAACACAAATACATAATAAAAAAAAATAACAATAAGAAGAAGAATTGACCCAGTGGTTTAAATGTGTTCAGACTAACCTAGTTTTTGCACAGAAACAGTGACAGGAGCCATGCAGTGCACATATTCGGTGAGCAAGAATGTAATAATCATTATTACCTTGTAGACAAACGTGCAGACAAAGTCAATGAAACCACACTGAAGCTTTGGAAGCTCAGCTGACTTGTTCCTGTCCATCATGGGCTGGTGGGAGGGACAAACATTTAGCGCAGTCAGAACTGTCATATAATTAATGAAATCAGTGCAAGTCTGTAGCTAATCACACACACTTCCACACATGGTTACATTTTTACTTTAAAATAGTAAAAACGGCCTGTATTTGTATAGCGCTTTACTTAGTCCCTAAAGACCCCAAAGCGCTTTACACATTCAGTCAACCACCCAGTCACACACATTCACACACTGGTGATGGAAAGCTACATTGTAGCCACAGCCACCCTGGGACGCACTGACAGAGGCGAGGCTGCCGGACACAGGCGCCACCGGGCCCTCTGACCACCACCAGTAGGCAACGGGTGAAGTGTCTTGCCCAAGGACACAACGATGGAGACTGTCGGAGCCGGGGCTCGAGCTGGCAACCTTCCGATTAGAAGACGAACTGCCAACTCTTGAGCCACGATCGCCCCCAGTCACTTCACTTTGTCTGAAAAAGCTTTATTTTTTTACTTGAAACTTGTCTTATGACGTCCTTTGCCTCTGTACGAGTAGTTCACCTTTCCTCAGGTGGGTTTCTGCTCAGCTACATAATGAGTGCGATCCCTAAAGTGACGTGTGTGGGCTGCTGAAGAGACACTACAACTTTATTCTGCCCTTTACACATCTGTAATAAGCTAGGAAATATAGTGCTGGACATTGTATCTAGCTGGCAGTATCATGAAAAAAACAACAACAAATGAATAATTATACATTTAAATGTGAAACAAATAAGTCTATTTTTATGAGCACAAATACACTCCAGCAGTAAATAAACTCACAATGGGTTGCTGCTCCAGTACAGTCCTCTCCAAGTCACCCTGTTCCCAAAACTCTGCTGCCACAGACAAGGCGACCTGGAAGACATACAAACGTGGTTATGCTCTTAAATAATGCAAAAATCATTATTTACTCATTTGTGACTCAGCTTACTATCAACACCAATAATTTCTGTGCTTCTCACCTTGCTCTGAACTTCCCAAGGCTTTGTGATTGCGGACAGGTCACATGCGGTCATCATCATGGCCCTGAAACAGAAAACAGTTTGCAGCCTCAGAGAAATGTGCAGGAGCAAGTAACACTGTGCATGTTAGCTGCACTCACATGACAATCTCTTTTCTGGTTGTTTCTAGTGACATGAAGTCGACCCATTTCTTTTCATCCTCATACGTATGTGAGAGGTCCACAATCTTTTGGAACATGGTTCTCTTCCTAGAAAGGTGCAAGGAGAAGAATCATTTACTTACTGTTTGTCTACTTTTTAATGTAGTTTGACAGTAAAAACATTAGAAAAATAAGACATTTATCGTCAGGGAGCAAGGGCAGGCAAATGAAAAGTAGTACTGACTTGAAATAAAGAGCCAGGTCAGTGGCGATGATGGCGATGTCCATGAGATGGATCACGTGGTCAACCTGTCGCCTGTTAAGGTTCTGATAGATATTCAGTGTCTGCATAGGAGAGGAGCAAAGAAATGTCATTAGTGACCGAATAAAGAATACAAGTAACCTAAGCTAATCTCTCGTTAGCGTCTTGTTACTCACCTCGTCAGCCAAGAGGAACTTTCCAAACTCTAGATGGTGCCGTTCCAAAATGGAAGAGCCGTGTAACTTGGCCAGAGGATTACCAGATCTGTTGAATGAAAATAAAAATCCTCAGATACCAGCAAGATTTCAAATGGGACTGAAGTCGGTTATCATAATAGTTACTATATATGAAAGATTTTAAAAGAATTTACAGGCTTTTTAAAACATCATTCAGTTTATTACCACATTTTTCCCCTTTTGTTTTCAAAAGATCTCCTGAAAGGTTAAAATGTGCAGGTGAACTTTTAAGATGATCTAATGCTCATTCTGAACTACAAGCGAATGCATAATCACTGTAGTAATGACTGTGGATCACTATATCCTGTGTGTGTATATGTGTAGCTATGGTTCATCAAATGAACAGAACAATGACGACTCACTGTTTCTGTTTACAAGCTGATTGCTTGGCATAATTCAGAAATCGTGTAATTACTTGATTTGTGCCTTAGATTTCACCATTTGCAGCCATTTCAGTGACATCTGCAGCACATGCAGCAGAGTAGCATCGAAGCTAAACGGCCAGTAGTTTTTTTCCTTTTTAGGGCATGTTGCTAATTACTTTATAGAACACGTTGCTGGAAAGTAAATGAGAATTTACCTCATCATTTCCCCCTTTCAAAATAAACCTAATATAGTGACTATGTCAAAAATTCCTTCCTTAACTTTTCTTTTTATCATCGACCTGCCAGCAGGCCCACTTTACAAGCACTCTTTAAATGACCATAACTCTGTAATTGTTTGTGTTAGAGACAAAATTCAAACTGTTTCAGAAAGAGGAGAATCTCTTTACTCGGATTACAAGGTATTGTAATTATATTGCACAAGGTACTGTACAATATATTGCTAAATGCTATATAATGCTGCAAACCTTAAGCAGTTTTCTTTATTTTGTTGTGAGAAATCAAAAAGTTCCCATAAGCACTTACTTGACCTGGTACAAGTTATTTGTCCCTCTGTGATCAATATCGTGAAGGAATCCTGCGGTTATCATCGCCATTACCTCCAAGTCAGTGTAGTATCGCTTCAGCATTCCTGTCTGAGCACACAGAGACACACAAGATATTGCCCTGCTGTGTATAAAGATATACATTTAAGCTGAGGTAAATGGAGGTTAATAAAATTAAAGAAATACCGTCAGTAGCGTAAACATCGTCTGTCCAACATTAAAGCCGTGACGCCAGTTGTGGTAGGTGATTCTTCTGTACCCTTTGCTGACTGAATACATGAATCGAACCAGCACCTGAGAGGAGAGCAGCAAATCATTAAATCTATTTAAAAACGACACAGCTCCAAAAGGCTGTTCACAAACTGAAGATAAAGATGCACACTTGTGTTTATCTGCATTACCTCTTGTGGAATCTGGAACTTCTTGACCACACCGACTTCATAGTACATCTGGATCCCGCACTTCACCAACTCCATCTCTGTGCAATTAAAATCTGAAAAGCGGAACTCATAGATCTCAAACTTCTTAATTAGTGGAGGAAGGTCTTTTTTCTGTGAGGGAAATGAATGAAAAAGAGACATATATGGAAAATGTCAAACTTTTCTGGTAACATATGCCAAATTGAGGGACAAATTCATGTGCTGGACATCAGAATACGCATGTTGGACATACCAGGATAGCTAGGAGCTCGTCCTCTTCACAGTCTCTGGGTTCACAGTCATAGAGCTCTCTGGTGTACTGGGAGAAATTACAAAAACCATTGATGTTATAGGTTTAAACTGAGGCAACAACGCCAAGTACAAAGATGGCAAGTGTTAGTTTGGTCTCCTACAAAGAGAAAAATTAGTGAATCTTGTCAAAAAAGAAAAGCTTTTTTTGGTTCTTTTTGGATGGTTTGCAATGTCTTTTGGTGAGGTGGGAGTTCAAATGAGGCTGGAAACCTTTTCTATTGTCATTCATCTAAATACTCTAATGTTTACAGTCAGTTAACAGCTGGGAGAGAAAACACATTTAAACAGGACAAACCAGGATGTTCTGAATCTCATCATCTCGACATTTGACGTGGTAGAGCACCATGTCCTGAGCGATGTCTTTGCGGTTCTCAAGCTTATTCATCTTGTCGTAGGTGTCTGTGTTCAACGCTGACCATCCCAGGAACTGAGTCAAAGCCTGAGAAACAGGAAAATCATCAGAAGATGGCCATCTATGTTACACGTACAGCCTTCACCACAAACAGTGTCGGCAGTGGACTCCACACATAAACATAAAACAGATATAGACACTTTATCTTCCCAGATTACATTGGTGGGACTGTATTTGTCTTTATTTGCACTAAATGATTTTGTGAAGATTACTGTTACCTCCATGAGCTGCTCATCCTGATCATCAAAAGGCTTTCCATCTTTTCTGTTGTAAAACGTGGCTACGCCAACTATCTCTTCCTTTTTGTTGACGATTGGCAGCGAGAGAACATTTTTTATTGTCCAGCCACTGCTGTCCAATGGCTCTTTCTGCAACACACAAGAAACAAGCAGACCTCATAACATATGTCTACATGCAAAAGGTTCTTTAGCTTTTTTTACAAGCAGAACATCTTGCGTGGCCTGTTTAAGCTTAGAACTGTAACTACAATCTAAAACATTGTAGCCCAAATACTTCAGGGGGTCTTAATAATAATGAAGAAACAGGTTTCATTTTAATCATGTTAATTTTCCAGTAAATCATTCTGTCTGGTTTAATGATGCATTTTGGTGTTTTCAAAAAAATTCAAGCTTAGTATGATTGTCTGCATATTTTCTCTGTTTAACCAGTTTGTTCCTGGAATAACTTAAAGATGATAACTGATTCAGATATCCCTCTTGCCCACTAGTCACCTGGATAATAAACCAGGAAGAAGCAGCACAGGTTTGATAAACCCCGACTGAAGTTTTAGATATTAACGTTTTAAAATTACGACAAACCTTGGCTATGGGTCACAGACCCCTGGGCGTTCCCGGATACCACTGTGACTGCCACTGCTCTGAAAGTACTCTGCACTGTTTTTTGCTTGTTTTTTGTCTGTTTATTTTTAATAAAGTAGCGTCCTCTCTACACAGTGACGTCTACAATATCTTACCTGAAAATTGAACGTCTCATCAGCGCCTGCATTCATAATGTTACAAATCTACGAGAGGGAAGAGAACAACCTGATCAGTTTGGAAATATTTATTAGGTTAAACTGGTTTGACAGCTTTCTGCAAGTAATTAAAAAGAAACTTACAAAGCCGCTCTCAGCAACATAAGTGGGAAGGCCACTACTCAAAGCCCAGTGATCTGCGGGAGGATTGCTATAAGACACACAGGCAGTAAATCAACAGATGTTATCTCTCACTAAAACTTTATTAATCTCTTTTATTTTTTCATCTAACCACTTACGGTATTACTTTGATGTCTTCCTTTCCGTGTAAAATATAATCAATCACTTTGTAGAAGATTACCTCCTAAAATCAAAATAAAACAGGAAGAAAGAGGAAGCAGTGTGTAGACATTTACTAGCAAAGGCAGTGCTGGTAATAATGTTAGATAAATAAAATAAAAGAACATACCCTGCCATCAGGGGTTACAGGGCCAGAGTAAGGTGCCTGCTCTCCCATCAAAACTGGCCAGATGTCAAAGAACTCCTGGAAGCAGAGAACGAGTCAGTAACTTCACGGTGGTACAAAAATACGGCTTAACACACACAAAGATACAGAAAGAAGCCACACCTTTTCCTTCGTCATGTCTAGTAAACCAACAGAGTAGCGGTCACAGTTGAGGTAGGCTCGGACTGTGTACAAGGCTTTGTGAAACTGTCGCTCGATGTCTGTCAGCTCTTCGAATACCTTGTTGGCTGACCATAGCAGCAGCTACAAAACATGCAAAATATACATTAAAGAAGGGTGAAAATTAGGTTAATACATGGTGCAAGTGTAACACTGCAGTAATATTTCTGTATCTACATCAAAGACAGCACATTAAAATTGCTGTACCTGTCCTTTACGCGTCTCACAGCTGTGGAGGTAACTCAGGTAGTAGATCTTCAAGTTCAAAGTGGCAACTCTCATATACTTCAAAAAAAGCTGTGAGGATGGAGGAAACGGGGTCAAAATAACATAAAAAATAAGTGGCAGAATTAAATTTGTGGTACAAAAAAATGCTGTAAATGAAGGTCGAGGGGTGATGAAGATAATGTACTATAAATATAATCAGCAACATCACATCATTATTATTATTATTATATTTATTATTGTGCCTTTTTTTAAACAGAGAACATACTGACCTTGCCCATATTTCATGCAATACTTATCAGTTGTAATAAGAAACTAATTATCTTTAATTACAATCTTAAGGCTGACTGACTGTCTAAAGCTGATTGTCTTTACCTTAAAGCAGAAAAACATTGTTTACAGAATTGTGCACATTAGTTTCAACTGTGAGTGGTTCAAGCACGTGTGCTTTTGTGGTTTGGACTCACATCTTCATCTTCAGCAGTGAAATGTGGTCCTGTGGTCTTGTTCACAGCCATGACCACTGCCACCATGTCTTTGCCGTTGAGGATGGGTGTAGCCAGAATATTCCTGGTCTCGTAGTCTGTGAGCTCGTCAACAAATGAGCTGAAGTGCTGGTTCTAAAATGCAGGAAAGATGCCTTCAGAGCACATAGACATGTAATTGCTCATCCAGAAAACATTATTAATATAACACCGCAAAGGCTTTCATAAGGCCTTACTGAAAGCCGAATACATCGCTAGAAAAATTCATTTAAGATTATTGTTTTGAAGACAGAAGACTTTTACAATGTACTACAGTTAATGTGTGTACACTTATAGTAAATACTCCAACTTAACACGGTGACATAGAGACAATGAACAACTTTTATACAGCAGAGTTCTGCAGGAGCCAAGAGTAGATTTATTAGAGAATAAATAGAGTCTATAATAAGAGGTAAGTGTGTAGGTAAGAACGCATGATATGGCCCACAAATCCCACATTTTTATTAGTTTGTCAACTCAATTTAATTATGAAACTACAAAACGTATGATGCACGCTACTGTTCCTTTAAAATATAACAGTGTAAATAACAATATAAGGTTTATACAGGGATATAAAAGTAAGCTATCAAAGTGAAATGATCTGTTTTAGATTCCTGCTGACTAAATGCCAGAGGTGTCTAATCCACAGCTAGAGCAGAGCCTCATGGGATCTGAAAATAAATGGATTATGTCTGACAAGGGGATTTACACCTTCAGGTGGTCAAGTGTAGTGTGTGACTAGCTTTTCTTTTACTCGCCCTATAACCATGAGGCTTTAGGGTATGATATCTAATATATGTGAATATTTACGAAAGCAAACGTGCAAAAATGTTACTTTGTTGTTACTCTGTGAGGAAAAGAGCAGCGGCAGCTCCTGCTGTTTGATTTTAAAGAGGCTGATTTTAAAGAGACTGTAACAAATCTTGACATTCTTGCCTCTTTCATGTGCAACCAATGAGATTATCCAACAGAACTGAACAGATCATGGGTAACTTGCCACCACCTTTACCTTCCATTGGAGAGAATAAATGAGAATATAAATCAAAACTGTTATTGTGATATATTTATAACTGATTTAATTCTTAATTCTAGCCACTGTGTGTCACCTGGTGGTGATCTAATATGAATCACACCTTCATCATCTAAGCTTTCCCTCTAATTAATTAGCCCTCCCTCCTCCTTACCTCCTTGACGTTTTTCACATTAACTGACTTCTTGGTCAGAGCCACATTGCCAACTATTCCCATGTCCAGCGGATACACGATCTCAGAGTCTGGTGGCACAATGCAATCGTCAAACTCGGAGTCTTTGCTCACGTTGAAGAGTCGTGTGGCGAGCTCTCCCACGCCATTGCGCTGGCGGTACATGAACAAGCTGCAGCGGTCGGCGTGCAAGAGTGCGCTGACTCTTCTCAGGATCTTGAAAACCACCTTTTCCATGTTGATGTTCTCTTGCATGTCTTTGATCAGGTCATACATGATTTTGCTTTCCTCGATCTTGAAAAGGACAGAAAAATCACTAAAGATCAAAAATAATATTAATAATAAACAAAAAATAAAACTGTAACTTACCTGACTGAGCTCTTGAAACTGGCTGAAGTCGATCTGTTTCTCTGGGAGTCCTGAAACCTTCGATATGGTGGAGGTGTTCATCTTCTTGGCAAAGTACTTCTTAGCAAAATCAGGATTCCCGTTCAGGAACTTTTCCACGTCTTCCTTTTGTACACCCATGATTGCTTCTTCCTTGTCCTCTTCCAAGTGTCCCTGTCTTCTCCCTCTTCAGCTCAGTGATCGAGCTCCCACTACGTCCAACACTGCTCCTCCAACTTCCCCACCTAGAAATCGAAGACAAAATAAGAAAGGAAACACTTGCATAGTGACAACTTTCTAAACTTTACCCCCCAAGAAAGAAAGAAATCTTACCCAGATACTACACACAAAGGTGGGAAACAGAAGTGGACACATTCAAATGCAGGTATAAAAAAATAAAAAAAATAATCCCCTCTTGTTAGTGGGATAAGCAGACTGAGAAAGGGAGATCCCTGAGGAGAAGGCAGCGGGCTGAATCCAACAATCCCTCTGTCATCAGCAGATAGTGCTGAAGGTTAGTGGGGATCTGCCTACACTAAACTCATCAGCTGATCATGTAGTAAGGGATATGTAGGCCAAAGGATCCAGACACCATTGTGCTTTTGTCCAAAACAAAAGTAAAATATATACTGTCAGGTCCCTAAAGGAATAATTATTTTTTAGGTTTTCTGCTGGCATTGCACTACAAATTCAACTTGGCTCATTTTTTGCTGTTAATTACTGATTTTGTTGATGTACGCATTTAAGCATCGTGGCACAATAACTTAATACACAATAACTATAACTTTTCTTTAAAATTCTGAGGGGAGAATATAATAAAAAGCTTAAAAACCAATGAAAAAACAGCGAGTCTTCTTCGTTGGTCTCAGACTGTTTTTTTTATTGAGGTGTTTTAAACATTTAAACATTTGTTTAAATATATAAGCATTATAGATATACAGATATAGGTTTAAAGGCTCTGAAACCAATAAATAGAAATGATGGTCCTGTTTTTAAATTTCTGGGTCAATACAGATGTTTAAAATAGCAATTTTATTATTTTATTAACATTTTTTAAATTCTCCACTAATAATCATTAGTATAAATATATTTTCTATCTCTTTTGTGCTAGTCCAAAATATAAATAATAACAATAATACAATTTTACTCAATTTTACTAGGAATATTTAGCTAATACAAAATTGATGTGCACCACTGATAAACACAATTTGTAAATGTGTAAATTTACTTGTAAATGCTGATATAGCAATGGATCCACAGTAAAAATGACTAGTAAGAAAAACAAATATGAAAAAAACAAATTAATTAGCTGACTGATTACTGAAAACGTTAATGAAACATAAAATCAGTAAATAAAATATTATTTGTCTCCATATTTCTGCACTGCTGTGAATGAAAAATTTGTTGCATTATTAAATCTAAATGATTATAAAATCTACAAAATTATAAGATATATATTTGTATTACATACACACCCTTTGCTTTTCATGTCTACTGTATATGTTATATTTTTCAGTTACAGTATGCCAGTTCTGCCTCTCTCTCCCTCTCTCTGTCTCTCTCTCCTAGGTCTACCTGTGAAAGCTCTTTAGTTCCTCATTAATCTCGACCTCCTCTTTATAAGCTCTGTTTAGTTAAAACGCTGCCTGATGAGGTCAGCACCCAAACTCTGGCTTTCTCCTCATGTAGTCTTTAAACCTGTAATGCACATATGGAAAATGAGACGCTGTGTGCTTCTGTGGGAAAATTAATCCTTTGATTCAGTGCACTGAGGTCCTGTCTATAATAAGGTTTCATAAACATCTTAAACAAAAGGTCAAATACATAATCTCCTTCCACTACAATAGATTACTGGTACTGTGTGTGTCTGTGTGAGTGCGTATCTGTGCACATTCATGATAGGGTCAGGAGGTGTTTATTGATTTAGTTTGATAAGGATGTGTATGATGTGCACCGGTTGTGTTACTCCATGTATCATCTACACAGGAATCATGTACGCACTCACCTGAGCCTCACTATGCATGCTCACTTGTGCACCAGCATATTTCCTCTTCTTAGTGCTTTAGTTTACCTAATATGAATGAATGCTTAAATCTTACACAGTGACCAGCAAACTAAAGCGTCCCACCATCACCATGTTAGCAGCTCTGTGAAGTACTGAGACGGCCACATTATCAGCCACACAACTATAGTGTATAATAGTATAGTATAAGTCACCTAAAAACACTTGAACACGCATTTGAATCATCTTAGTTTTTAGTCTGGCTAAATTACACATATATAATTTTGTTTTCTGGCTCTGTTAATGCTTCTGGTGGTATATTCTGAATGAAGTGGATGGAGCTCCTATAAATACAGGAAGTGGTAATTGGAATATACCAAGTGTTGCCACATCACAGGGGTGGAATGGAATTGTTTTGTCAAAATACCTTGATTTAATTCATTGGTTTTGATGTTCTGTATGTGGTTGGTTTGGATTTGATTAATGTTAAGTTAAAAGTAACTGTTACACTAACTGTTTTTTTTGTTGTTCTTGTTTGTCGTTTCCCATGATTCTTTGTTTAGTTTTGGTCAAGTATTTTTTAGACATTAGCTAGCAGTGTTATTTTTAGGTATGTCCCAATTTACTTCAGATAAATCCTGAATTTAGTTCTTTTTAGCTGACCTCTTGTAAAAGCCCAAAGTTTATTCTTAACTTTTTTAGGTCAGATAAACTTGTTTCCTTGTGCCTAATCAGTGGTCTCTAATACGGTACTTGAGCAAACACTTAAAGCTAACAGCTGCAATCAGCATGCTACAGCACTAATCATAGCAAGTAAAACAGCTTATAATGTAAAGTTCCTTGAAATAAATCTAATTGTTAATTTGAATAGAGACAAATTGAACTGAATCAATGACATTGTTCAACATGCTAATGAATAGTAATGTCTACTGTTTTCACCTTCTGTTAGCATGTGAACATTTTTTCATTAGCACTGTTAGCAAAACAAAGCACATATAAAGCCGATGTCAGTGTCATTTGTTTTGCATGTGTTGATCATGAACCAAGTAATAGAAAATGTTACCTAATTATGGGTCTGGATGAAAAGCCATATGGTCATTAATGTTACTACTATTTCAGTATTTGTCGAGCTATTCAATTCAGTTCAATTCAATAGTATTTATGTAGCACCAAATCACAACAAGAGTCATCTCAATGTGCTTTATATTGTGACCTAAAGACTCTACAATAACAGAGATGAAACCAAAGATGTAGACTTTTAGTTTAGTACATGAAAAAATGAAAATAAACTGAAAGATTTACTCACATATTAGCTTTCTTATATTGCAATCCTGCCATGCACCACACGATGGCAACAGACGCAGGCTAGAAAGATGTTGAGTGATCCATGATCTGCAAGTCTCCTATTTTTCCTTCTGTGTGGGCACATGCAGTGGTTATCTAAGCATATGTTACAAAGTATGTGCTGCCGAAAAGGATTAACAGACTTCCCCATACTTTTCACTTTGTTCTTTATTTTGGGGGGTTTCCTTTTTTTTTATTAGTCTTTATTAAGCATACATATTGGGGCACATCAGTCAATACAACTCTGCCTCAATGAATTATGAATCTGGATTGTTCATAATGAGTTCACTGAAAAAAAGAAGTGTATTTTCTCGTAAAGATTTCTCCTCTTGGGCTAAAAGTGAACTTTCCACTACATACTGTAGATATCATTGACAGCATCCATCCATTGTTTGAGGCTTGGTGATTTGGGTTTATTCCACTTTTTTGCATTTTTATTTTTTATTTGTATTTTTTTGCAGGCTACTGAAAGTATTTTTACAAAGCTGCCAGTACTTTAAAAAAAATTTACTTTTTTTTTTTACATTTTGGGGCTTTCGCCTTTGATACATATCGTAGCAAATTAGCAAAATGACCGATACCAGATTGCCACCATGTTGTTTCCATTTACGGTCACATCAAAACATTTTGTTCAAACAAGGAACCTCAGATTTATACAAAGAACATCTTGCATTAAGGATAGAAAACATATTTTTAGTTAGAGCTCTTAAAGCCTAAGACCTACACACTCTAAAGAAAGGCTCACAGACCAAAAAGCCACTGATAAACACAATTTGTAAATGTTGTTTCCATTTACGGTCACATCAAAACATTTTGTTCAAACAAGGAACCTCAGATTTATACAAAGAACATCTTGCATTAAGGATAGAAAACATATTTTTAGTTAGAGCTCTTAAAGCCTAAGACCTACACACTCTAAAGAAAGGCTCACAGAAGTGTAAAAAAAAATTACCTGAAGATCATTCTTGAGATTTAAAGTAGTTGAAGGTCAAACAATGACACCAGTTTTTTTTTTTAACTGTTAGTAATTACTGTGGCCAGTTTCATAACCTTTACATACACATATACCACGCTTAGATTTTTTCAAGGTTAAATGAAAATACAACAGTATTATAAGGGAACTAACTGTATTTCTTCACATAGGAATTTAACGATGGTGTAGAGTACGTATTTTTATCAGGGATCTATTTCTGTTCTTACAAGCAGGATTAAACTGTATTCCTCCAGTCAGTGGAGAAAATAGAGCTGCTGTCTTGACTGACTTGTCATGTTTTGAAGGGAGGAAGGTTCAGGGCTGAAGCAATCAGCTTCATGGGCTCATCCGGTTAGAATAAGAAAAGCAGCCATCTAATGCAGAATTATTTTCAGGGTACTCCTTTTATTCTCAAATAAATAAGGCAAAAAAGGAAGGAAACAAAGACACACATGGACTGCCAATGCTCAGCTGCCGCCCCGTGTGGAAGTGCGGAAAAAAAACAGAGATTCAAGTTACTCATTACCTTAACATTACATAAAATAAAAACCCAAACAGAACCTCACCTCAGCTAAAGGAACAGCAGGTTGAACACATGAGATCTGGTCGGGATCCTGCCGTGATAAGGCCAGGAAATCAAAGGGAGTCTCATCTTCTGTAGCAAGGACTGGTCTAGGCAAACCAGTTGAAGGGATAGCAGCATCTCACTGAAGACGCTGTTTACTTTCGGAGCTGCACTAGTTTACACCGATTGCTTAATTTTTCACCGGATATCGGATTAAACAGGATTTGTAACAGTAGTAAGTCGAATATAAACAAACAGACACTAAGGTAAATTTTAAAACAGACACCTGTGGATATTATTACATGATGTAAAATGCCAGCAGTAATCTCAGGTGACCAAGGTCAATCCAGGAAAGTAGAAATCACAAACAGGGGTCTGTGTGTAAGTTTATGAATAACAATGCGATGTCCGGTATGTTCTTGTGGGCTTAGTTTGTACTCTTGTGAGGCCAATTCTCTGAAATTACGAAAATTCTTTAAAATATATATTTTTTTTTAACAGGTGGGGCACATTTTCTTATTTTACTCATCTATCAGTATTTTTGGACTTTTTTAAAGAGCATTACACCTTGATTGTTCAGCCAAAACAAGATGACATAACTAGATTGTCTACTTTTATTCACCCTCTCCTGCCTGGTGGCCTGAGCTAGTGTCCATTAAATTGTGCTTATCAATGAAGTGCATCTCAGTTGTTTACAACACTTTCCAGACTTGCCAAAGTATCAAAGCAAAACAGAATACAGCTCACATCTCAAATCAGTGTTTTCTGACCACGTTTTTATTATGCAGCTGATAAAAACATAGGTTTTTTGGTGGTTTGAGCTCCAAGTTGTTCTTTTTCTCTCACTTCACACACAAATGTTGCATGTGGGATCTAAGATAGAGCTTATTTCCTTACTGCATGGCTGTTTTTCAAGAAATGCATGTCGGAAAAGGGAGCATGTACTCATTCTTTCCTGTTTGTTTTCTCATCCTAAACAGACACGGAAGTTTCTCAGGTGAATTTGTACTATGCTAACACAGCACTTTTCCATTGCTGAAATTGACTTTTGACCTCTTGACCCTTTTTTGACCCCAAACTCTTTTGTTTTTGCCATTATTTTATCTACTAAAAAGAAAAGACTAACCTGCTTCCTCATAAAATACCTTTTTGGGTTTATCAAAATCCAGTAAATTTTGGAATTTTCAATTTTTCAATGTGGTGTCACACAGTCTCCCTCTGTCTTCATTGTGTAGCCTGGCGTTTTGTCCTTTAATTAAACTCCCAATAAAGATTCCTGGTTTTAATAAAATGGACAAAACAATCCAAACAATTGACCTCATTGTTTGGATTTCAGACATGCATTTTCATTACTATTATCAAATCTCTAAGTTTAAAAATCAACCACTGCTTGTATTTTGCACACAGTCAGACACATTTCACTTGCCATCTGTTGGCAGCATGTGTCTTGTTTTACAGCTCTTCCAGTCACTTACATAATGGTCTAATTGTTTTTATAGTAAGTCTTGGGCAGGTTTGAAGGTAAAAGCCAGATTACGTTAAGGATTTCAGACGAACAGGATTAGCTCTAGATTTAAGCACCTTATTTAGTCCCAGGCAATGAAAATCAGCCATAAGCTTGTCTGTGGTGCATGTATATAAAGGCAGCTTCTGACACAAGACCCAGCCTGGTGGATAACTGCACACAGAAAACTTATTTTTAACTCCTATTGCTAATTTAACCCAAAACAGGTATGACATTGAAATATTTATTTGAAAAAAATATCCTTTCAGCTACTTTTCGGGAATTTCTTTTAATTCTGTCAGTCGTGATGATCAGAAATTGTGTGATTTATGTTCCTTCAGCTCCCGTTAGGTTTAATTATTGAGAGTGGTGAGCTGGACATATATAGCTGTGAATTAGTCATTTTCCTATAGTCTTACATGATATCATTAATGATAGACTGGAACATAGTGCTCGAGTGTAAAATGAGATCTGACTGACTGTATCTCCGATTTTAGTATACAGACTCCAGGCGTTGTCGTGAACTTTCCAGAAATATTTTTCTTTCATCGGTGGAACTTATTCATTCAAATTTGTATTTAACAGCCTATTACAATGAATACTGCGGGCTCTCTTGTACTGAATCTTTGATTACTCTGAAAACACTGATATATAAGTTCATTACAGAATGGGATCCTCTAAGCTTGCCCTGCTGTTGGTCTTGGTGTCCTGCGTGGAACGCTGTCTGTCTGCCTCCTGCGTTGTTGATAGCTTCTCTGTGAAAGAGGACTTTGACCCCAAGAGGGTGAGTGAATTTAAAATACACAGACAGCAACAATGATGAACAACAAAAGGATAATTTCTGACTTTGCTTTTCTCGTTTCATTTTCACTGAAGTATGCAGGGAAGTGGTATGCACTGCAGAAGAAGGACCCTGAAGGCCTGTTCCTGCAGGACAACATCTCAGCAGAGTACACCATCGATGACGATGGCTCCATGACCGCCTCCTCCAAGGGACGCGTCACTCTGTTTGGGTAAGTTAAAAGGTCGGGTGCAGATTTTTTGCCCTCACAGTTGATGTATGCATCCATATTGCTGTATTACACTCATTATCTCATTATCTGCTCATTATCTGTAAGACCTGATGAGGTGAAGGTAACTTGAACCTTCAGTTTATCAGGTCAGCGGTTAAGAAAAGCTTACACGTGGTGCTTGAGTTCCAGTAAAGCTTTAAGACATAAACACATACACTTTTTAGAAGAACATTCTGGACAGCATTAGCTGCAGGCTTGGCTTTCTCAGGATTAGGAAGGATTAGGAAGAAACACAGTTTAGAGAGAGGGTTTTTATACAGGAATGTAAGCTTAGATAAGCATGCAATGAGCTAGGCTTTGTTTAGAGAAAGTGTAAAATATAGTATTAGACATATTTGTGTTTGTATCACTGTTTCGCAGCTTCTGGGTTGTGTGTGCTGACATGGCTGCACAGTACTCTGTACCTGACCCTTCCACACCCGGCAAGATGTTCATGAACTACCAAGGACTGGCCAGCTACCTGTCCAGTGGAGGTTGGTTCTGCACACTTGAACCCTCCCGTATATTTCTTTTATCCCCTCATTCCTCCTCACACTCCTCCTTTCTATAACTCAGGCGACAACTACTGGGTGATTGACACAGACTACGACAACTACGCCATCACCTACGCCTGCCGTACCCTGAAAGAAGACGGCAGCTGTGAGGACGGCTACGCCCTTGTCTTTTCCAGGAACCCCCGTGGCCTTCCTCCCGCCATCCAGCGTGTCGTCCGCCAAAAGCAGGACGATATCTGCATGGCTGGAGAGTTCCAACCTGTCCTGCAGTCTGGAGCCTGCTGAATCGAAAGGGATTAAGAGAAAGAGTGAGGAGCAGAAGAGTGTGCCAGCTAGCTGCAGTCTAGGTGGTTTGACACCAAGAAGTGGGAGAATGTGAGAGTGAATGTGCATGAGGAACACATGAAAGTAGAGGAATATCTGAGATCTTCCACTGTTTCTCAAATCCATCTACTGTCTGTTAAAGGAAAACATCAGTCTTCCAGAGTCTCGTGTGAATGTGAAAGCTAAAATAAATGTTTTTTCTAAACAAAATATGTCTGAAAAACATCCTTCTTTATGCTGCTCAAAAATCTGGCCCATAAAGAAGAAAATTCAACCTAAACGGACTAAGATAAGATGTTAAGTAGCACACCGAACCACAGAAACATAGGGAATGTTTGTCAGTGCTCCAGCTTTGAAAACACAGCCATGTAAAGTAAGTGGGTAATCCTCTCTGAGCCCACGAAAATGCAGCCAAAACCACGCAATACACTCGAGCAGTAATGAGCTTACTAATGTTTTGCGATCTTAGTCCTGTTATACTAACTCAGCTGAGGGTACTCTAGGGTCATGGATCAAATTAGGAGTGTTCTTGTCTGGACTGCTTGTGTCAGCAGGTTAGGCCTCACAACCACAAAGATCAACTGACCCTGTGTGCCCTTCTTTTTTTGTAAAGTTACAATACAAGTTAGATCAAATGCTGCAAGAGAAAGAGGAAAGACATCTGTCAACATAATAATACGTCTTTAATTTCAAGAATGACAGAGACAGAAATGCTTTCTATAGCTGGTGAGTGATTGTGTTGGTGTTCTACAATAAGCTGGAAAGTAATGTATTTACTCAGATAGAACCAGGGAGTTTTAGGGACTCTAATATTTTGCTGTTGGGTCTTTCTTGCTCAGAGATTCGGGGGATCGTGGATATTAGTAAGAGGAATGTTTGGCAGGGCAGTCTGGACAGTGTTAGTTAGAAATAGTCGGTTAGGCAGCAGGCTTAACTCTGATAGGATTGTTTAACGCCAATAACACCATCTCCTAGTTTCCATCAGATCTGCTAAGTCCCAGCAGCGCTTTATGCTTCTGTGTGACAAAAGTCTGCAATCCCAGTTTATTATTATCATTATTAGACCTTCCTCATAAACTCTTTCCCCCCACTCACCAGCCACTTCCTTGGGTACACCTTGCTGGTCCCACATTGGGTCCCTTTTGGGAGTTGTGTGAATTCTTCATGGTGGAGATTCAACATATTGCTGAAAACATTTCTGAGATTTTGGTCCATACTGGCATATACCTAAATGCACTGGATGGATGTTTTTTCTTTACAAATTAATCACCACAATAAAATCTGTCCAGCAGAGGGCAGCTAAATAACGTTAAACGTTAAACCCCAGGCTTGAAAAATACTACACAACCTTGACAATTTCATGAAGCATTTCATTCACTATTATCTCCCTTGATAAATTACTGGATGATTGGAGTGACCAACACGGTAACAGTAAAACATAAACTTTTATACTCCTTATGTGTGCAATCTTTGGTGATTTCAAATATTTAAACAGTTGCTTATTATATCTAATGCATTTCTTTTGTTGCCTTGTCTGCAGATGACAGATGTCATCACAAAATCCAAAGAAAAGCAAGCAGAAGTTTCCAACATGACTGCTCACAGCCTCTGTGGCTAAACAATTCTGCAGAAAAAACAAACTATATCAGAGACCAAGGCATGAAAAATAGAAAATAAATTATTAGAGAATGGCCTTGAAACGTTTTCCCATAGCACAATAACAGAAGGATAAACTTGAGCATGAAATATAATGGATTTAATTTACGGCAATATTTTGCTGAGATGAAATCTTTCAAATGCTGTCCAACCATCGTCTGTACTCAGAGAAAACTTGCAGTGCTTGTTTTTGAAACACCACGAGACTGCTTAATCCACAGATCTGCTTGTCTCCTCGTCTTTACAGTCATCTACTCGCACATTCTCTGTGATTCTCTCTACACTAAAGAAGTAATGTAACTGCTCTGCACTTCAGTGGACACAACAAAGGATGAACATCTACAAGCAGGTTGAGCTCCATAAATCTGCTACACTATACTGCCAAAAGTGTTTACTCGGCCCACCATGTCATTTATTTCAGACCTCCAATCTGGCCTACAGATTAAGAACAGCAGTCATGGAATTGGTTTTCATGGCCGAGTAGCTACATCCAAGCCTTAAATTATGAAATCCAATGCAAAGCATCAGCACGCAGTGTCGTGAAGCACACTGCCATTGGACTCTGGAGCAGCGGAGACTTGTTCTCTGGAATGATAAATCACACATCTCCATCTGGCAATGTGACGGATGAGTCTGGGTTTGGCGGTTGCCAGGAGATTATGGTGTGGGATTGTTTTTCAGGAGTTGGGATCAAGCTTAATTCCAGGGAAAGGAACTATTAGAGCTTCAGCATAAAGAGACATTTTGAATAACTTCATGCTCCCAATTTTGTGGGAAAGGTTTGGAATTGTCCCTTACTATTAAAACAGGATTGCACACAGCAAGGTCCATAAAGAAATGGACGAGCAAGTTTGATGTGGAAGAATTTGACTGGCCTGCACAGAACTGAATTAGAACGGAGATTATGACCCAGGCCTTCTCACCCAACATCAGTGTCTGAACTCACAGATGTGCTCCTGGAAAAATGGTCAAAAAATAAATAAATAAACCCCTAAATTCCGTGGAGAGCCTTCCCACAAGAGTTGAAGCTGAGAGGTGGTAGCACAAAACGACAGTCTGGTGAGCCGACATCATATTAAACCCAACAGATTAAGAATGGGATGTCACTCAAGGGTGAGATGAGAGAATACTTTTGGCAATACAGTAAAAATACACTATACTGAAGTAAAAACATCTCATCAGGCAGACTGTAAACAAACAAGTTTGTCAGAGTAAACAGACTTATTAGTACTCTTTGATTAAGAGTCTTTGATTGTTAATTATTGTTTAGAGAGATTTCTGGCGTGAAATTGTGATTTCTTTCCTAGAAGGCCTCACTGTGCATCCTGTGCGGCTCTGAGGATGTAAATGGCTAATATGAGTCTCATTCATGTAATCTGGAGTAAAGTTGTTCACTACTTAAATAATTACTGACATGGGTTGCCAGATTAATTTGTGCCACTGCTTCTAGCTATTAATGCAAAATTTTTGCAGCTCTTTCTGGATGAATTACCAGAAGAAGAAAAACATACAATATAAGAAATATATTCTTTATCATAGCTTTAATACAGAAGTAAGAATTACATTTTTATTATACGTCTTTATTAGGTCCATTAGGTACTTATGGCAGGGGTAACTTTCACATCTGTGAATATACCTTTGTTATTTAACTATATTTATGCAGATGTTGCATTAACTTGTGTTGCCATTCGGATGATGCATTTTCAGCAATGGATTTTTTTAATAAGACAATTCTGCCTAAAAGAAACTATGTATGCTCTCAGCAGAGGCACACATTAGCTGGTTGCATGGTGAAACAGCTGAAATGCTAAACCGTGTCACAACCTGGGTCACAATGCCATGACCAAGAGTGAGATTCACACAAATGTCCCTTTAAAAAACTGTTTATTTTAAAGCAACATCCTTTAGGAACTTGAATTAACCAAGACATGTGTAGTCAGCACTGTGAGTGAGCAGGGAATGTAGTGTTGTTCAGTGAAAGAAAATTAAGCAACACACAACCAAAATCCCAAATGATTCATGAGGGAAGAGACCCACCCGGCAGCTGAGCTCTAAGGGATTTAAATTAGAGCTCAGCTGTTGCTAATGTTGCTAATTGGGAGCAAACCACTCGTCCTCTCCAAGAGCTGCAGAAAGGAACTGCCAAGTGGAGCCGATGAAAGGACATTAGGGTGAGGGTCATCACAACTGGCCTGTCTGCAGTCCAGTCACCTACTGAAAACATCTGGCAGGTTATGAAGTTGGAAATATTACAGTAGAGGCCCCAAACTGTCCAACATCTGAAAGCCTTGTTTTCAAATTGACAGCAATTGGTCTGTACAAAGAAGATTTTCATTTTCTGAATCCATGAATCTAGAAATTATTTCAGGCATATTAATAATTAATCTCGCTGCTTCTTGCCATGTAACCATGTGGCACTAGTGTGAGGCAGTTCTCAGAGTTTGTTTGTCCTAAAGTTTATCAGACTTTCTGTGTCAATTGCTTTATAACACTGTGAGCTGGCCGACAATGCATCAGCCTTGGTCTTTACAAACTCAGTGCTCTGTGAACAGGACTTGCATGTATCTGTCTTATTTATTCAGAGTAACGGGAAAAGGCGTTGAGTCAGTGGTGTTTCAGTTTTCTATACACGAAAATCTGATTAAATAAAACAAAACTTTGTTTTGTGGCCTTTTAAAACCACAGATTTCTATAAACACTCACAGAAAATGTATATTTGTAACATGATCTCAGGAAGCCTGTTGATGTCTTATTATGTTTTTTGTTGGTCTGCTCCTTTTTATCATGCTCCTTTCCACAAAAACAAAATGTTTGACCGCTAAAAAAGTCTTCCCGTTTGAACCCGTGTAAAAGTGGCTCCTGCGATTGTTTGTTGTTACACATGGATGATACATTTTTTTATAAACAAGTTGACAGTGTTGTCATAACTGGTACCTGCTTTTGTCCTGATTTATCTTTATTTATTTTTTTGTTTGGGTTTGTTGTGACGGTTTGGTTGTAGAATCATGAAAGTGTGCATTCATATAATAGCATGAGCTTTTAAAGGATTATCATGCCAGAGGAAAAAACCCTAAATGTCACTCATAAAGATTATACAACCAAACTAATTACTAAGTCTGTGTGAACTATAGAGCTGTCAGTCATTCTAGATAATGTGCTTCATATAAATCAGACAGGAAAGACTTACAAGTACATCACCCGTCACTATAGGACCCTGTTATTTTCAGCCTATTTTTTTCTATATTTGCCTCGGCATTAGAGGAGCTACCTCAAAAATGTCTTTAGTGAAAGAACTGCAGTATGTTTTCAGTGCTTTTGAGATATTACTCAACACTTTACCTCAGTGACAACAAACATGCCCTCCCACATAATGACTTTGGGCTTCACATGTTTGCAGCTGAACCGCAGGCGTAATAACTCTGTGATAGGCCCCAGGGCAGATATTTCTTTGGGCTCTTACCACCACACTGTACCAGAGCAAACACAACTTCTCATACTCAGACTCTTTGCGCAGCAAAGTCATTGACAGAACTGCTCAAATCCAAAGTGCAATGTCCTCATCCTGCACTCTCCTCTTCTTCTTTTAAGCACCACTTTTTTCTTTTTTTTAGTTTTTGCTTTGCTTGCTGCACATAATTTAAAAGGCTGCTGCGCTGAGACACTCTCTGGAGTTTGTTGTTTGTTTGCATAGTTTGTGTTCTTGGGCATTTTGCACAAATGGCAGGGAGCAACATCATCTTCTGACTTTAAAACTTTTGAGAAAAGGTGGCAGTTTTTATCAGTGGAGTACAAAATGACTGAGTAACTACACTGAACAAAAATATAAACGCAACACTTTTGTTTTTGCTCCCATTCCCCATGGGATGGACGTAGAGACCTAAAATTCATTCCAGATACACAATATAACCATCCCTCCCAAACAGTGGTCACAAATCAGTCCAAATGTGTGGTAGTGGGCACATCTGCTATATTGAGATAATCCATCCCACCTCACAGGTGTGCCACATCAGGATGCTGATCTGACATCATGAGTAGTGCACAGGTGTACCTCAGACTGCCCACAACAAAAGGCCACCCTGGAATGTGCAGTTTTGTCTCACAGCAAGATGCCACAGATTGCAGTTTTTTTCTGCCTGTCTGGGGACCCAGAACCGGTCAGTATCTGGTGTGACCACCATTTGCCTCATGCAGTGCAACACATCGTCGCATGGAGTCTATCAGATTGTCAATTGTGGCCTGTGGAATGTTGGTCCACTCCACTTCAATGGCTGTGCGAGGTTGTTGGATATTCGTGGGAACTGGTACACACTGTCGTATACGCCGGTCAAGCACATCCCGAACATGCTCAATGGGTGACATGTCCGGTGAGTATGCTGGCCATGCAAGAACTGGGACATTCTCAGCTGCCATCTGCCCTGAACAATGTGAACCATGATTCATCCGTGAAGCGCACACCTCTCCAACGTGCCAGACGCCATCGAATGTGAGCATTTGCCCACACAAGTCTGTTACGGCGACGAGCTGGAGTCAGGTCAAGACCCCGATGAGGACGACGGGCATGCAGTTGAGCATCCCTGAGACGGTTTCTGACAGTTTGTGCAGAAATTGTTTGGTTGTGCAAACCAATTGTTCCAGCAGCTGTCTGGGTGGCTGGTCTCAGACGATCTTGGAGGTGAACCTGCTGGATGTGGAGGTCCTGGGCTGGTGTGGTTACACGAGGTCTGCGGTTGTGAGGCCGGTTGGATGTGCTGCCATATTCTCTGAAACGCCTGTGGAGACGGCTTATGGTTGAGAAATGAACATTCAATGCACGGGCGACAGATCTGGTTGACATTCCTGCTGTCAGCATGCCAGTTGCACGCTCCCTCATTGCTTGTGGCATCTGTGGCATTTTGCTGTGAGACAAAACTGCACATTCCAGGGTGGCCTTTTGTTGTGGGCAGTCTGAGGTACACCTGTGCACTACTCATGATGTCAGATCAGCATCCTGATGTGGCACACCTGTGAGGTGGGATGGATTATCTCAATATGGCAGATGTGCCCACTACCACACATTTGGACTGATTTGTGACCACTGTTTGGGAGGGATGGTTATATTGTGTATCTGGAATGAATTTTAGGTCTCTACGTCCATCCCATGGGGAATGGGAGCAAAAACAAAAGTGTTGCGTTTATATTTTTGTTCAGTGTATTTGCAACTAAAATGTAATTGACAAGAAAAATGTATAAAGCATAAATAAAGTCAGGTTTTGGTTCAGAACCATGACTGTAATTATCCTCTTTACAATACACTGAGAACAAAAGACAGTGATGTAATCTGAACGGGATTCCCCTTGATAGTTACTCCAGGTGGGCTCCTTGTACTTTCCTGTTCTCTGCGTTATCTCAGCGATCCTGTTGGACATTGAACCTTTGAATTAAACTAACTGTTACAATCCATTTAATACTCATTTCATTCTGATTTTTTTCTTTTCATTTTCTTAGAGTGAAATTGTTTTCCCAACAATGTTTTAATGGAGGAACATGTTTGGAAATTTACTTTGGCCTTCTTTAAATAAACATTTATTGCAGAAAATTAACAACAATCAATTATTAAACAACAAAAGCATTATTCACAAATCCTGCTTTCTAATCAGTGTGTTTTGATTGGATTTTGAGCCCAATTTAATATAGTTTTCTGTTTATGAATAGCTCGGGCTGTAGGCCGTGGTTTCATTGCCTGAAAAGGAGCAACTGTGACGACACCAGCAGAGAAAATTTGACTTTTGACTGAGCCCATCATTTTCAGATATTAAGATAGTTCTGGGGATGGATTTTAGGTTAACCATTAACCCAAACATTAATAAAAATAAATAAAAAGACTGTACAGCATATACATTGTGCTCATATATGTCAAGTTAGTGAGACCATCCCTCCAGGTCTGTCTATCATCATTCTTTACTTTTAATGAGTCACAGAAATTGTGGTTCGATACAAAATTTGTGTTAAAATTTAACTGCACACCCCTAAAAATGATTAGTATTATTTTCTTCTTCATCTTCTTTTTTTTTGCTGCTCCCTTTATGGGTTGCCACAGCAAATCATTTACTTCCATCTCACCCTATCCATCACATCATCTTCTGTCACACCAGCCCCCTGCAGCACACCGTGAGTTGATGTACCCATGATGCTCTAATCTAGAACAATCACGGCTCAATAAAAATACCTAAACAAAATGGTGGAGACCGGCCACTTGAGGAGGCAACCCTACAGAGAGCAGTGCCCAAGGGTGCCCCCAATTACTCACCCGTGTAGTTCCACTGCAAACCTCACTGTCACTCACACTGAAATCTAAATGGTGCAATCTACCATCTGTATGTGTACAATCTCATACATTGGGAAGGGGATTCCACCTCATGTGCCTAGCCCCTCAACAATCGGCCGCACCTCCAGTAAAGCAACAAAACAAAGCATAAAACGTTAAACAAATTAGTAAAAGAGATATAAATAAAACAAATACAGCCTAAGATACAGTTCTTTATAAAAGCAAGATTAAAAGATATCAAACAATTCCAAGTAAAAGACCATAAAACCGGGAGTCAGTCATGGCCAGTCCATAGACGCTTGTAAGATAACAACAACAAGACACAACAAGACAGCAGCAGTATGGCACAATCCTGTAACAAAAGAGGGAAACAGTCATCAAGGCCCACCCTACTATATGCCACATTATTGTTGTTTTGTGCCACCGTATCCAAACCATGAATCACAGAAGGTCTCACTGACATCTTGTAAACCTTCCCTTTCACTCTTGCTGCCATCTATTTGTCACAAATAACCCCTGACACTCATCTCCACCCGCCTGCACTCTCTTCCGCACTTCTCGTGTGCACTGTCTGTTACTTTGGATGATTCCTACTACTTCTGGTATCGCCATACTTTTTGTCTGGTACCACAAGTAAATGGCCTGTATTTGTATAGTGCTTTACTAGTCCCTAAGGACCCCAAAGCGCTTTACACATCCAGTTCGCTTTACATCATCCACACCTACGACTGCACAGCCACTAACAACTCCAACATCATTGTGAAGTTTGCGGACGACACTACAGTGGTGGGTCTTATCACCAATGGTGATGAGACGGCTTACAGGGAGGAGGTCAGCGCCCTGACCCACTGGTGTCAAGACAACCATCTCACCCTCAACGTCGCAAAGACAAAGGAGTTGATAGTGGACTTCCGGAGGTGCAGAGAAGTACACACCCCCATCACCATCAGCGGCGCTGCTGTGGAGAGAGTGAGCAGCTTCCGGTTCCTTGGTGTACACCTGGCTGAGGATCTTACGTGGTCAGTACACACAAACAAAACAGTGAAGAAGGCGCAGCAGCGCCTCTACTTTCTCAGGAGACTGAAAAGTTTCGGCATGAGCCCCCGCATCCTCAGGACCTTCTATCACTGTGCCATTGAGAGCATCCTCACTGGATGCATCACCACCTGGTATGGAAACAGCACCGCCTACAACTGCAAAGCTCTCCAGCGAGTAGTGCGGTGCTCTGAACGGATAATTGGAGGTGAGCTTCCCTCCCTCCAAGACATCTACAGGAAGCGGTGCCTGAGGAAAGCGGGGAGGATCATCAAGGACTCCAGTCACCCCAGCCATAAACTGTTCAGACTGCTTCCATCAGGAAGGAGGTTCTGCAGCATCCGGTCCCGTACCAGCAGACTGAGAGACAGCTTCTTCCACCAGGCCATCAGACTGCTGAACACGTCATAGACACCTCAGCTTCACTACTGGAACTTCAACATTATGCACTCCATACTGTACAGTAATGCCACTGTTTTGCACATGTCTCAACTCTGTACATTTTATTTTATATATTTTATTTATTGTTTACTCTATTTAATTTGTAAAATATGTGTATACACACACACACACACACACACACACACACACGTAGAAAAATATTTAGTATACACATCCAGAAATGCATATACTATTATATATTGTACATATATTTATTAGTTTCAGATGTAGCCATTCTTGTATTTTGCTTGTTTACATTATTGTATTTTGCACAACTCTGTTGCTTGTGAAGCTCGCACACAAGAATTTCACTCACATGTGCTGTACCAATGTACCTGCACATGTGATGTGACAATAAAAGTGATTTGATTTGACATTCACACACTGGTGATGGCAAGCTACATTGTAGCCACAGCCACCCTGGGACGCACTGACAGAGGCGAGGCTGCCGGACACTGGCGCCACCGGGCCCCCTGACCACCACCAGTAGGCAACGGGTGAAGTGTCTCGCCCAAGGACACAACGACCGAGACTGTCCAAGCCGGGGCTCGAACCGGCAACATTCCAATTACAAGGCGAACTCCCAACTCTTGAGCCACGATCGCCCTAGGTTGTACTTTTCATGACTGTTTATATATTGTCCCTTTAAACCTGGCTGCACTTTATGCTTAACTTCAGTAAACTTGTTTAATTAAATAAAATCTTTTAAACATGGCCTAAGGAGCTGGGAAAGAAAAGCTATCGGATGAGAGGTGAAATGTCTTCAAACAACTTAAAGAAGTCCAGGCGCTTTTCTTTCCAATCTTCTTAGACTAAGATGACCTGGTTGAATGAGAACCTTCACAGACGTTTAACATGGCAAAGCACTTCTGTGCTGAAGAATAGCCTCATGAAGCCTTTAGGCTGACTCTAAGTTGCTCAATTCAGACTCAAAAAATCCCAAAATCTAGGCCATTATCAAAGGTGATGTAAGAATAGAGAAGGTGGACACATTGTGGATTTATTCTGTCTTTGTATTCAGAATGCAAACAGTAAACAGCAGACATGAAATTGTTGTAAAAGGAACAGAGGTTCATTTAGTAAAATGAATGTTATCGCACTAGGAATTAAACATCATTTGACTACAAAACCCTTTATTAGTAAAACAGAGTTTAGCAGTGATCAGTCAGTTTTCACACATTTCTATCTAAAAGTCAATGAACTCATGCAAAGCATAGCTTGTTTGTAGTGACGTCTGAATCACGTTTCATGTGAGATGATAGGAAACACAGGACATTCATAGTCAGTCATTACTGTACCTCCAACAATGCTCTCAGCTTCATTTTCACAATTCATGAGTAATAGGGCGGACTCTTAATTTTTCTTGTTTTTCCTTTTCTCCTTTTTTTTGAAAAAAGTTCTAACTTCTACTTATTTTGTTTATTTTAAAATTTCAGCTGGCTCTTTGCTTGTTCTATTTCTTCGACTCCTCAATCTGCTCCACTTCGCTGGACTCGTCCACCACCTTGCCGTTGATCATGGTCTGAGTCACCACCTTCACGATCTTTCTGGTGCGGACTTCGGGCTCCTCTGTGTTTAAAAGACATGAGAAGAGAATGTGAGGCTGACTAAACTAGTTTTTTACGCATATAAATACATTAAAAAAATGTAAAATCTCAGTAGTTTCACATATAGGATGATATGTGACTGCTACTAAAGCACAGAGTTTGTAAAAGTTGTGTTACCTATTCATCTCACATCACATCACACTCCAGTTTCTTAATCCAGCAGTGCAAGTCAGAGAGATTAGGACACACAACACGGGGGAAATGTTTTCAGACCCACATTAGTTGCTATAGGAGCTGAGCTGTAAGTGGTTTGTGCATTGTTTGGATATTTACATAACTATAATTATTTGTGGGCCTCCTGGGTGTGGTAAAAGATAGATATACCCTTCTGTCTGTCTGTCTGTCTGTCTGTCTACTACAATGCTGGCTCAGATCCACATTTGACTTTGAATACAGTTTTCCTTTTTTGCTTGACTTATCTTTCTCATAACTTCACTTTTGGTCATTCTTTCCTTCCATAAAGTTTTCAATAACTCACTCACTTTTTGGTGGAGGAGGGACTTCTTTGACTCTGAAGGGCAGAAAGAAAACCTGTTAGAATTACCTTTCAATTAAAGCAAGACTAACACAATCAAAGCAATCATTTAAAGGGAACTTATATATATTTTATAATAGCTGGTTTCATGCAGCTTTATTTCAGTTTTTAGCTCTTTTTGATGTCAGTGAGAGCAGATATCCTTAATATAGTCACCTCAGGCACACAGATCTGGCTGTGAGTGCAAAAGCCCCACCCATTTGTTGTTCAAACCTTCGGTTTGTTAGGGGCAGCCAATCAGAAAAACACTGCCCTAAAAGGACTCTTAGCATGAAACACGCCCGGACACTGACAGCAAGCTTCAGTTTCTTACAACTTGCTTATCATTATATTTTTTTGTGATTAGGTTTTATAAACAACGCAGTACAGTTTACACTCTCGTCAGTTTTCCTGTCTGTTGAGAACATTGCCACAGTAACAGTGTTCTCACCAAAGCTGACATCTGAGAACGGCTACACCCAACAATGCCAGGCGGCAGGCTAAGAAACGCTTGATGTAAGATGATCATACAGGTATTGTGATCAAGGCAACAGTGTAGCCAAATTATCCCCATTCTGACTGAACATCAAACTACAAGGATGCACCATAATCTCTGAGTATATCAGGTGTGTTATTGTCCTTCTCTAACTTCTTCACTAAAGTTTCTGTGTTACCTGCTGGCCAAAGCTAACATACAGATTTATTTTAAAGGGCTGGGTAAAGCATACTTAATTATAATTTCCCTTTGAGACATGCGCTACATCTTTATTAGTATTGCTATACTTACGAGTCCTCTCCCTCCAGCAGGCGTCTGTAGGTGGCGATCTCCATCTCCAGGTTTTGCTTGATGCGAAGAAGCTGCTCGTAGTCGGTCTTGGTGCGCTGCATGTCCAGCCTGAGCTGAGAGAGGTCCTCCTCCAGCTGGTTCAGGGTGACCTGCAGCCGCTCCATCTCAGCAGAATACTTTTGACCCGTCTCACCGAGGTTTCCCTCCAGAGCTGCTATCTGAGGAGCAAAAGGGAACAAAACAAAGCAATCTATATCCGGAATTGCCGTGAATATTCCTCATAGTCGTGATATCAGTATCAAGTTAAAAAACACCGGCATGTCCACCGGACATGATAACCCTATGATTCTCCTCATAACAGTGACTCTGCTGTGTTGTGTTGTAACCAGCGATCAGTAATATGATGACATAGTAGGTCGCCTGATTCTGAAATTGCTTCCCAAGCCCATATCAACAAACTCCTGTGAACGGACAAGTCCTTGGCACCTAAAGCAAACATTTGCTGCTCAGACACAATTAACCCACCTCGCCACTGAACCTCACCCCATACTATTTTGCAACTGAATGTGATATGTCCCTGCACGGTAAAACATGTTTACTGTCAACACAGGATTAAACGAAAGAAAAACAAAATGATTTTTTTCCCAGAATATAAGATGCAGTGGTCTGGAAATGTACAAAGAATGTACACGAAACTTATCTGGACATCTGTAAGGATTTTCTGTTGCTGTTGGACAAATCTCTTTCTTTAATACAACACCATATTTCAGTGCGGCTTTTTGAAAAGTTAATACTCGTAACCATAAATTTAGAATCACGCCTGAGGTGTGTTTGCACTGCTCTTGCGGGTATTAGGCTATGTTTGCACAACTCAAAATGGTTTTTTTTAACCGAAACACAGACACGTCACTCTTCTGCCTGCAGAAAGGAAAAACAGCAGTGAAGTAAGACCACACCCTCACCTCCACCACAACCTTTCCTAGGGATGGGCGACTTTTCTTGCTGTAGTCACTGTGTAGACATTCTCTGTCTACACAGTGACTTTTTCAATTCGATTTTACATACAGTCAAATGACAGTAAGGTGCTTTGTATTTAAAGGTAAATACACTAACTGGGAAAATTCCAACAATTAGACAACCCCTATGAGCAAGCACAAGACAGTCGGAAGGAAAAACCATCTAACATGACCAGTTGGTGATGAGTGGAAGCTAAAGGAATTTACAGTATGTCCGTGCGCTGTTTCATCTTGCTGTTGCATCCCAGCTCACCTGTTTGTGCAGACTCTCCAGCTCCACCTCCAGGGTCTGCAGGAAGCGCTGCCTCTCGGTCAGCTCTCCCTGAGCTCCCCTCAGAGCCTCGTTGCTCTCCTTCACCTCATTCTGCATCGTCTCCAGCTGGCAAAGAAGTGTTTTCTGTGACCTTTTGTGTAACTTTGCGAGGACCATTCAACATTATTACAGTGATTCACACTAGATATTACTCCCCACACCTTCTTGCGATACCACTGCTCCGCCTGTTCCTTGTTCCTCTTCACAATGCCCTCATATTGGGAACGCAGCTCGGACAGAATGGTGCCCAGCTCGGGCCCGGTGGCAGAGTCCACCTCCACGTTCACCTCATCTCTGGCAATACGAGACTTCATCTGCTCGAGTTCCTGTAGGCACACAGGAGATTGTTTTTATTACATTGCTCACATTGTCATTTTTAAACCAAATTATTTTAGTTGCACTGTGTATTAAATGTCACTTCTAATTAAATGTAACCAACACTGGTTTCCACAGTCAGCATATGAAGAAGGCGTGGAAGAGATCGCTGAACCCTACACCGCAGAGTGACAGAGAGGATGTGATGGCACTTTAATTATTTAGATGTTTCTCATAAATACTGAATGGGAAAGAGCTCAGCTTACCCCTGGCCTTTCAACTTGCACACAAATAATCCTGCTCAAGCATGCTTGGTGGATTTCTTTCACTCTCTCTTCTTTGTTACATTGTTCTCTGTCACTAGTCTGTTTTATTCTAAAGTAGTGTATTACTAAAGCTCTTGATATATGTTTATACACATTTTTCTAAACTTTATTGGGCAACAAACTTGAATTATAGTTTATATATTTCATGCTTAGTCACTGAATTCTTGCTTAGGGTCTATCTAATGTCCCAATGCTCCCCAAAGAGACACTGCTTATCTAAATGAGTTGCCATATATTCAACAAAAAGGCATAGATTCCAGAGATTCACATTCACAAAGCAAGCACCACATGGGTAAAATACATAAAAATTAAGAATATGTGATCTGTTCTAATAATCTACTCTTATTTGGTTAAATTCATGCTGAATATTTGCAGCAGTTCATTGTTTCATTGTGAAAATGAGGTTTTAAAAACCTCCAGTCTCGGACATATTGCTTCTTTCTTTGCATCACATTATTCTAGTGGCCTCTAAGTGGCACCAAATAGGATCTACACAGTCTTGTTTCAGTAAAAGGGAGATCAGTTCCTCCTTTGGTGTGAGGGGGTAAGTTTATCTTTGCCTTGGAGAACACCTCGGATCAGCTGACTGGACAGAGAGAGCAGGTGTGAGCAACCAGATCTACCTGCTGCTTTTGTCCACAGTAACCAGAGGACCACCTATCGCTGCGCTCTCCTCAACCACACATCGTTTTCTGTCTATGTTGGCGCTAAAAAAGCCCACTGAGTCCACCAAAGTGGGTCAAGCGTGTTTCAAGCAAGTGTTTGTGAGGGCAGGCTGGGGAAGGGAGAGGGCCAAAATGAAAATGAGACTACACAAATGTCAAGTAGTGAGAAGAGAAAACGAGAACATGGGGATGGTGGCAAACACACTAACCTCTTCATGGTTTTTCTTGAGGAAGTAAAGTTCCTCTTTCAGGCTGTCCAAATCTCCCCTCAAAGAGGCGATGATCTGCTCGTGATCGGTCTTGGCCTTTTTCAGGGCAATACAGTCTCGCTCCACAGACTGACACATCACCATTTCAGTCTCCCATCTAGTAGTTTGGAAAGACGAGCAGCATCGTATATTACAGTAAACTTTTATTCATTACCTCCACAGATAAACTGCTTTCCCCCCCCCTTGTTTTTACTGCGGTAGAAACTGCCTATGGATATGATTGGATATGACATGTTTGCAGGAAAAAGTACTTTAATGTTTTGTTTTTTCATAATTAAAGTTAAACATTTGCATTTGTGTTGCTGTACTTCTGCTTCTGACTTCCCTTTGCATAATATTTATTAGTCAAAGTAGTAAGAAATGCCTATGCAGTCAGGAAGTCTTACAAAAGTAGCCTGAAATTAATTAATACAGCAATAAAAACTCAAAGAACACAAACATTTTCTAATAATAAGAAAAACTTTGTATTAAATATACATTTACTGATATATACTGATAAATATTTGGCTGTATGTAATGAAAACTGTATGTTAGCTGACATACTATCCTTTTTATGCTTTTTAGTGTTCCTACAGTAATCTTTTAAT
Organism: Copadichromis virginalis; assembly: GCF_057382275.1. Taxonomy (NCBI): domain Eukaryota; kingdom Metazoa; phylum Chordata; class Actinopteri; order Cichliformes; family Cichlidae; genus Copadichromis; species Copadichromis virginalis. The sequence continues at coordinate 43,777,052 of NC_140624.1, read as the reverse complement.
TTAATAATCAGTACTTAAATAACTTTTTCCAAAGAACGCTGTGTTAATGTGCAAACATTTTTTTGTTGATTGAGCAAATGTTTGACAGAGGCGTCAATGACATTATTAACAGAAACATCTCTTTGTATCATTCTGCGAAAACAGCTTTATATCACCATGGTGCAATCATTAATCACTCACTTGATTCTGAAGTCATCGGCAGCCAGTTTAGCATTATCGATCTCTAGCATGAGACGAGCATTTTCCAAGGTCTTCTTCCTCACCTGATAAATATTAACATAGGTCAATAATAGCATTAAATCCTGGACTAAAGCTTATATAATATAATTTAACTTTAGTGTATGTTCATGTTACCTTTGTGTGTTACACTAATAGCAACAAGGTTTCTAAATGATACATTAAGAGTTGGATTTGTTCGAGCTTCATTGAACTGTGACTAATTCTGTTTTAAAAAGCACAAAACAATCATTAACTCTGGCCTGGCTTCTTTTACTACTTGTTAACTAGAAGTATGAGCTGATTCTGCCTGTGATGACTCCCCTAGTGCACTTCCTGCTAAAATAGATCTGATATTTGCATGAATGTTTTGTCTATGTAAAGTGATCAGTCATTATAACCTTGAGCCTTGTTTGCCCCTTCTAAACTCAGATCTTATGCTGACCTGACATTTTCCCCTGCCTGCCTGCCACTCGATGCCTACCTCTTGCTCAACAGCATGAGCTTGGGCCATCATGGAATCGAGGTCATGACCTTTGGGAATGCGTTCGAGCATCAGCTGCTTAATTTTCATTTCCAGATCAGCGTTGGAGCGCTCCAGTGAACGCACCTGGAGGATACAAAGAGCCACAGAGAAGGGAGGACACAAGTTAATGATCAAAGTCTTTCAGCTTACTGCTTGTGTTATTTCCTGGGCTGATAACGTAACAGTGGAGTGCTGTGTTATTGTCAGACCTTGTCCAGGTAGTTGGCCAGACGGTTGTTGAGACTCTGCATAGCTTCCTTCTCATTGGTGCTGTTGCCATGCAGTCCGTTAATTTGAAGGCTTGCTGGCCCGTTGAGATCCTGGCTGATGGAAGCTGAACGGGTGAGCGGGCTCGCTACAGCGAAAGACACAGAAGCCCGAGAGCGAGCACGGCCGGTGTCCATCAGCGAACGGCTGGAAAAGGAGGGCTGACGGCCAATAGAGTAGCTTTTCATTGAAATACTGGAGGCCATGATTGGCGGCTGTGAAGGCGTAAAGAACAAAGCAAAAAGGTTCGGGGGTTAAACAATGTTGTGTTTCAAGCCAGTGGTTCCCAACCTTTCTGATATGCCTCACGGCCCCTTTATCAACTCAATTTAAACTGGATCTGGACAGCTTTTACCTTACAATATCAAGGTTTTGCAGTCATGTGACCACTAACCGCATGGCGTTAACTTGTCTAGCATTTTTTGTAAATGTGACAAATGTCAGGTCAGTTGAACAAGACGCCAATTACACAGCCCTGGACACCATTGGTCGCAAGGGCAAAATGTGTATTCCCCAACCTGATGGCAAATGGTCGCTGGAGGTTGATGCTAGGCCTTGCCCCGTCAGCCAGCGACAGATCTTGCCAGATACCCGACCATTTGGCAAAAAGCTTGATTTTGTTGGTTGGTAGTTTCCGTGGAGCATGTGCTCTTGAGTGCAAAGATTCACTAACTACTCTCTGAGCGCCTTCAGAGTAAAAGCTGCACCTTTTGAAACGTGTTGGTTGGGGCAACGAAGTACAAATTTTACTTTAAAGATGAACATTCTTCGTTTAAGGTTTGCCTCAAACTTTTAAAACTTCTACTACTGCTCGGCAAGTATTTTGTGACTATTTGCAGACAACTGGCACCTTCCAAGCAAACTACAGGCAACTGTGGCAATCTGCATTAAACATTAAAAAGGTAGCCTCCTCTTTGCAGCTGATTTCATACCGACAGCCAGCGACTTCCAGCAAACACTCGCCAACCAGTTGGTAAATAGATATTTTTTTCCTCAAGACTGACTAGAATAACTTTAATGACAACTTTTAAATGTGTTTTATTTATTTATTTATCCATCCTATAAGTTAACAAGTGAGCAGCTTAAACTTGATTTTAGTAGTTCTGTGCTATTAGCTGACAGTTAGCTATAATGTTAGCTACTAATCTCAGCCAGTTGTTTGTATTTAAAGCATATGTACATTTATTTTGGTTGTGTATTTCCATTGCTAGCCATTACTTTTAGTTGTCTTTAATGCTGAAACCTGCTCTCATCTTACATTAAATGGTTAATTTCTGTTATTACATATTAGCTAAGTTTGGCTATGTAGCATGACTTACCCTTGGGGTACTTATACGTTTATTTTTAACTACGAAGACAAGACGGAGGAAATGCATAAACTTGAGAAACAGAACCAGAGCACAATCACAGAGGTTTAGTCTCTTACAGGTTCATATCTTCGAAGAGAGCAGATGAATGTTTAAATTACACACATCATAACTTCAAAAGCCAGTCTGTTTGACCTTTGGCAGTCATTTAAATGTAGTGTTGCATGAGATCCGGTTGTAGAAAAGCTCTTTTGTGATCCTTGAGCAAATGTGCTTTATTCTAGCATTTCAGCAGACTTTGATGGAAATACAAGTAGGGTCTTATATTCAAGACCACTGATCGCCCACTGAAAATGATGAAAGGAGTCTTTCAATGAGCGTATGCACGGCTGCCTCGTGGCTGTTCATCCTAAGCATCTGCATCAAGAGATGACTGACTTCGTGGCCGGAGACTCTTCAGTCTGTCAGTCTCAGCTCTGTGCAGACATAATTCAACTCAAGTCAGCATAAAATCTAAATGCAAATGACCACAGCTCGGCTATGGGCTGAAGAAGAGCCTCTCACTGAGACTGTGGGACTCTCACATATTCTTTTACGTCTGATAATAAGATGTGTTTTATATTCAAGAAGAGACTGATAGAGGATTTCTAAAAGAACAGAAGCAAACAGAGAAGGATACAGGTGTCTATGCGCCTTCAAATGGCACGTCTTTGTAATCGGTTTTTAATGATCAATGATGTTACTGTCAGTAATATTAGGCAAGGCAAGGCAAGGCAAGGCAAGTTTATTTGTATAGCACAATTCAACAACAAGGTGATTCAAAGTGCTTTACAGAGACATTAGAAACAAGAACAAATAAAAAGCATGATTTAAAATTGATTAAAACAAGCAAATAAACTAACTAACTAATATTAGTACCAACGCAACAGGTGTTCATGGTATTTCCTTGACTTTACAAAAGGTTAACTGTTTTTTGGATGTCAAACGTAGTGAAGGACAGGGTGGCTTTGTGTGTGTGTGTGTGTGTGTGTGTGTGTGTGTGTGTGTGTGTGTGTGTGTGTGTGTGTGTGTGTGTGTGTGTGTGTACGCTCGCAAAGTTTCAGTAGCAGATTAGCGGTCAAGGGAACCTCTCTGTCTCTCTGTCACTTGATCCTCACAACACCGTTCCCACAACACTACAAAGGACCCAGCAGGAGACAGACAGTCCTTGTTCAGATGAGAGATAGAGCTTGGGAAAATGATCTAGAAAATATTCAGAGTGAATTCCAGCAACACAACGGGACACGCTGTACAGCAGGAAATGGGCATTTTATAATGTGGGATCATCAGCACGCTATCAACTGACTAATATGTGTGCTGACCATTTGAATGAAACTGAGCAAGAAGTTTAGAAGTTTTATTTGGATTCATGTCAGTGCATTATTATAATTATTCCATGATAACAACCTTATTACTAATTAAATGTATTAAACAAGCAAGCAAAACCACTAATTAATATTTACCTGTTTCATTTAAGTCTGATTCCTAAAAATAAAGAATAAAAGAATAAAACCAACAAGATATATATTCTCCTTACCAGGACTTTGTTCAGGTAGAGTCAGTCTACGATCCAGAAGAATGTAGTAGGCTCTGTTTGCTGCTGATGCTACAGGTGTGCTTATATGCAGGTGAGCGGGAGTGGGAGGATCTAACTCTCAAGTAGAGGTGTGTTTAATGCACCTGAAGGTCTTGAGAAAGGTAGGGTGCTCTTCCCACTCATGCCTGCTCACTTTATGTCTTTGTCATTGTTATTTGCGTTTAAACTCCGATGAAAAGTGAACAGGTAAACTAAACGCAAGACATAATGAAAAAACCAGGTGCTACATTTTTGGGAGGTGATGGTAGGGATAGGAGCTTTAGATCTCCTCCAGGCCCAGTGTTTCCGCTTTATAAGCACAATAAAATTTTGCATTAAGAGAATCAGTGATGTTCACTGAAGAGACTTGAGTTTCATATGTCTTTTGTTTTAGGTCACCTACTGAATGACGCTAACAGATGATAACAGTCATTCCGTGGGCTGATAACCTGTCTGCTGGGTAGCAATGGCTTGTTGTGGTTGGCTGATGAAAGTAGTGAGTAAAAGAGCTGCGGTGTAAAACCATAAAGCAGTGAGCACAAAGATGCTCGCAAGGCATTACAATAATTTTTTATTAGTGATATAAAGACATTGATTAGAGTAACTTTCTGAGTAACTAATACTCCTTAACCAGCATATCCTCAAAACGTAGCTACTGTGCTGTTCAGTTTCCACCTCTCATCACAATAATGTGTGTGCTCTCATGTGTCTGTGCTATTGAATATCTAATTAGCCCCACCAGCCTTTTACCGCTAGCACGTATGTGTGCGAGGCTCCACCTGTGGATCTCTGCAACCCTCCTGCCCTGCAGTCACTCATCCTGCTGTAACTCAACCCTCCTTCTCCACGCTGGAGATGAAATATTCAAAAAGTCACTCAGAGAAGGAAAAGCTGCTGGTGGAAGCACTTATACACAAATGTGGTAGAGGATGAGAAAATTAGCCAAACGATCAGTGCTTTCTGTAATTGGTGCACTGAGGAACAAGACAGAAAAATGTTTCAGTGTACTTAAAATTTTAACCTCTAAACTAATTGTGTATGCGTTCTTTACTATGGAAGCTCCTTTTCATGCTTATACCCTCAAATTCCCACAGAGGAAGAAAGACCAGGGACTCCATTTACTCTGGTCTTGTGAATTTTGTCTATGCAAAGTCTCAGAGAAATAGTGGTGCTGCTGATATTAAAATGCAGGTAAAGCATGTGATTCCAGCCTGTATTATCATATTCAAATTGAAGTCTGATGAAAATAACGCGTGCGTCTCACAGCATAGCAAATATCTTTATTTGCATCTCATTCTTAGACTTTCAGAATTCTTCAGTCCTGCATGCGATAAAATGAAAACACATTTGTTTATAACTTTTACATTTTGTGTCTTGTGCAAACTAGTAAATCAACACTCAAGATTCCTCCTTAAAGAAAGGAGGAAAAAAATAGATTTTATAAACACCAAGCACTCTTGTGATTGGCTAAATACCATATCATCAGAAAGATGACATCAGTCCTGTGATGAATGTAACTGTACACGCCCTGCTTTTTTAGGCCCCATTTGCCTATTTGTACACACATTCATCCAGAGCCTCATCCGCCATACGCACTGTTTGCTGGTGGATGTATTCAGGCCAGGTTCAGAGCTGGGCATCGAACCTCCGACATCAGTGGACGACCTGTTCAGCTGTAGTCATTACACAAGATCTATAACCAATGCAATAATTATTATTATTATTATAAACAGGAAACAAATGGGTAAACTTTAGTTTTAAGAACTGATCATTAAAATAATAAAGTGCAGAAATTTATGTAGGAAGACTTTGCAGTAAGATAACCAAAAACCAAAGTGGACATACTTATGTGAGTGGTTGAAAGAGGTGTTTAAATACTGAAATAATAGTCCATCATGCGTCTCCACTGTGTGGCAAAGGCTTGTAAATACAAGCGAAGTTTAATCTAAAAGTAGCACCAGAACTTTCCAAAAGAGGGCAGCAGCAAGCTTTGCTCCTGCACTTCCCTTACAGTCCAGATGAAAGGCTGTATTCCTTTTTGAATGTAGTAAGGGCAAAATTCACAATAACTGAGCTCATGACTGATATTAAAAACAAAAAAGTATTATTTTAACCCTCTCACATATAGTTTTGCAGTTTAATTAATATAGTTTTTTTCTGTTATTTGGGTGAAACGTTAATTCAGATGAAAATAATTTACAGGTAGATGAATCGGGCATCATTTTATGCACACGATGCTTAATTTTTTTTTTATTTCCTCCCAAATTTCTTTTTCACATCTTTATGAACTTTTGGATCTGTATTTTTGCAATCTATAAAATGAATAACAAGCTGGACAAACAGTTGGATATGAGATATGCACGCCAACACCAGCCACGGAGCTCTGAACCTTAATCAACCCCTCCTGCTACTTTCACTTTCTCGCTCTCTGCTTTAGTCGGTGTCGATCAGAGTTTGGCTGTTAAATAAATAAACAGGTGATTAGACTGCCAGGATGTCAGGATACTACTCATGACCCCACTTGACCCACATGACCCCTGTCACAAATGATCATATGGCCATATCAGCCAAATTGCACACCAGTAAAAGAAAGTAGAGCTGTGATACTGTGGTACTGAGGATGTCCAGGTAAGATCATCACTTTACAGCAATATGCAACAAATTACACTTGTAAAAGTCTTTCGATGGTTCATCTTGATTCTGAAATATTACAATGAAATGTTGAATTTACGCCGAAATCAGTGTGAAAAAACACCACTTATGATTTATACTTTTTGTGAATATAACCGTTTAATTTCAGGGAACATATTGTGTTGTAAGTTGATGACCACATGCAGACTAAAGTCATAAGAAATACACAAATGTGACAGCCATCACTTATACACAACCACAGAAGTGCTTTCTTTGGCTTGTGGAGCAGGTCACCATCATGAAACTAACTTCAGATGACTTGGAGCTGTGCATCATCCTCGCTTCTTCTCTCGTGAAAAGTCACCTCCCAATAATAATTCTGCTCCTGAAGTGATATTGCTTCCTGTTACAGCTCTGCTGCTCCCCTCACAAGCTTTCATGTTGCTTGGCTGACAGGCAAACAAATACAGACACACAGACAAATTTAGCTCCACGAGCTTTGGAGCCTTCCTGCCATAATAATTCAGTCCAGAAAAAAAATGTAAGACTGAAAAATATCTCAGCTTTTGTGTGTGCGTGCGTGCGTGCGTGTGTGTGTGCGTGTGTGTGTGTGTGTGTGTGTGCTCAGAAAAATGCAGGGTTTCGTTTCTCAAGCTGATCAAACCAAAAACGTGGGATGATTGAAAACTAGTAGTAATTCAAGTCCAAGTTTAAAGTTCACTCACTGATTGATCCAAGTGAAGTGCTCCTCTCTCTTGTGAAAACCATGTAATGAGTTTTCTTCTTTGAGAAATCAAGCTACATATAAAGGTTTCCTTTCTTTAGGGGGGCAAGTCTGTAAAAATTAAGGAAAACCTTTTTTAAGCAGGTAGTCTGTGTGAAGACGTGCTTCAATGCTTCAGTTCACTGCTTGGCAAAACGTTTCGGCATTATTTTCTTCCGAACATTTTCCTGTGCCTGGAATCACTCTTGCACATGCTTTTCATACCTGGGGAAATGTCTAATGTATCTCTGCGCATCATCTGTGAGTCTGTCTATCCTTAACTTTATATACAAATATTATACTATGTGCATTTTTTGTACACAGATGCCTCTTTAAAAAAATATGAGACCTTTTAAAATAATGGATTTCATGCCCAATAAGACTAGCAAACATTTTATGCTCGTCTTCTGTGTTTAGTCATGTCTCAGATTAACTTTTTAACATCCGCCAGACCACGATGACCCATTCAGGCTTCATGTTAGGAAGTGTTTTAGCCACAAGCTTTAGAAGCACAAGCTTTTTCTTATTAAACAAAGCCCATTGCTTGAAGTTTGGCCAAATAATTATTCAGTCCTACACCATAACATACCTCCGGAGACGTGGTAGATGTTAAAAGATGTTAAAAGTTTAATGACAGACAATATCATAATTTGTCTAATAACACTTTTTCCAACTTTATTATTCAGCAGCTACTGTGTTAGCGACACAGAGGCTTTCCTTTTTTGTTCATATCATAAAGCCTTTCATTTGGACATATCTGTCCTCCTTCAAATGAGGTATGATGGGAGAAGGAGAGCATAAAGGGAGGTTTCTTAAATGTAACAAACTCCTGAGAGCCATCTCTCTTTGCCTGAATTATGCATAAAGCAATGTGTTGATTACCATAACACACTGTGACTACCTTACTCATAACACCTTACTGTAATACAAACGAGCCTGCAGGCTTTTCTCAAGCTCTGTTTCTTCCAGTTCCTCATCAAATGTTTAAATCTAAGGTAACCAGTGGAAGTGAATTCATTATTCCCGTGGTTTAAGGAACTCCAAACCCTGATGTAATTTGGGCCCCAAGTCAGCGTTTGATAGGCGGACCTCAGTTCACCAGCCGTTCTCTGATAAGGAGATAGCAATCTGCAGTGGAGAAATTACACACAGATAACAACATATGTGAGCAACTCTGGAGGTCAGCACCTGCACTTGCTCTTTCTTTTCTTCTTCTGTTACTATCAGGTCCCCCCCTCCTCATTTGGGCTTTCCTTTCCCCCACCGCCGCCTAAGTGCAGGTTGCTTTTGTCTGACGGAAACACGTCAGACCTCTGTGTGTGTGTGTAGATTCTTATCAAAAGGGGTTTGGCAATATTTAAGATACAGATCTATATGCGTTGCTGGTGACTGTATGAAAAGTTGAAAGGAAAGAGGTCTGTGTGTGTGTGTGTGTGTGTGTGTGTGTGTGTTTAAACCACGGGGAAACTTGGCTAAGAACTGTTTTATCCTGTACATGACCTGGGGAAGTAGCAACAGAAGGAGGCAGGGCGGCACCTTCGGGAGCCGCTTAGCGATACAAACCTATCTTGCCGACAGCTGAACCACTGTATTGAGTTTGGTGCTGTGCTCTGTGGCGCTCTGGCAGCTGTAATATTTCCCACAAACAGTCAGAGTGAGGGTTTGAACCGCACAGGCTCTGATTTCAAGCTCACCTGCCAAGGCAGCAGTACCAGCTGAATGGGCATAGCAGGCAACTGTCCCACCACAAAACTACCTATTTAACCGTGCGTCTGTCAGTTATGTAAATCTGATGAATATGGAATATGTTTGGGCATTTTTCCCAGTGAAGTACAACCAACTGATGCAGGTTTTGCATTACAGGGGAGTTTTTTTTGTTTACCGCTAAGTTTTAAATGCTCTGAAAACTATTTTCTCAGTTTGAATGTGTGTGATTGTTTTAATCCATTGCGTGGTTTTTACATATTTTGCATACAATTAAACGTGTTTATCTCATACTGGGCATGACCTCAACTTTTATCTAAATTTGTATATAGTACTCTGTTCACATATTTGAAAGACAACCATCGGACCATCGCTTCTTCTTGATATGAAGTGTTTCTATAATAACAGTATTTAGATTTGATGCTTTACATCTACATCCTGTCTTACATGATTCCCACAACAGCTTTTTTCTGTAAGTGTTGCTGCAGCAGTTCTTCTTCTTTCACATGATGATTCATTTATAGGAAGTTACAGAACAGGAGCTGTTACATGTTGCTGCACACCCCACATAATTAAATGATATTTGTATTAAATTGTGATGACAGTTTTGGAAACACTGCCAGCACTCTCAGTCTGACCAATCCACACCTGCGCACTACTGTAGGAGTTTAACTGACTCTTTGGCCGTTAAATTCATTAAAAAATAGTCAGATGGGGGTTTGGTTTTTTTTTAACCCTGTAACTTAATAATTTAGACATATATCAACAAATATTCATAGAAATGTTAAAGATGTGACAACAGGATTTCATGGGATTTCAAGATGCTTACTTTTTACATTTTTAAATGAAGCCAGGTATAAACAAATGTGCACAGACGCATGTTAGACACTGTTAAACTGTAAGCATGATGTTTCCAGTAAGCTGATGTTTTCAGCACTGGGTCCCACAAGTTCCATACTGTGCATAGCGGATGGTATAAGGAGCTCAAATCCAAATTGTTGTCATAAAGCACACATGTCACTTGCAGGCCAGTCATCTTACACTGGCCATGAGAAACCGGTGTAAATTAATTTTACTGAAACTCTCCAAAAATGTATTTATGTTGGTGAAAACGAGTGAGGCTGAGGCCGTAAACCAGAGAAGACACACAAGACAATAATGATATATCTCTGTCATCCATCGCTAATGCGATCATTGAATGTTTGTTTTGAGGCAGAGAGCTCAAAATCCGATGTTGCTCAGCTTTCCTTCATTTGGTCCCATTAACTGCTGGCAGCACTCTTGTTTTTCCGTTGTTGTTGAAAGAAGCCCTTTCATATTCATATGCCATGTTCTGAAGTCTGCACTCACTCTGTGTGTGTGTGCTTGTGTGTGTGCATTTCCTCGGGAATGATTTCATAACTAAAAGAAAAAAAGTCTCCTGCAGTCCAAAGTTGAGGGTTAAATATTGAGCAGCATGAAAAAAGGGGAAAAATATTTTAAACACACTTTGTAAAGGATAATAAGACTAATTATTCAGTTAAAACCGTTTTTTTGATGTAGAGTGTTTAAGAAATAAATGTATTACGCACATCGGTTTGCTATAAATGAACGAAGAAACGCCTGATATACAAGTGTTTGTGAAAGATTTTTTTTTTTTTTAATTCTAACCCGGCACAGCATTGTTAGGGGCAGTGAACTTTAAGTGCAGTTAATTAGGTTAAGTACAAGCAGGAATTAATATTTGAATTAAGACTATTTTTTAATGAATGGCATGTTTTGTCACTTCCTTTTCAATGTGACACGTTAATAATTAGCCTGTACCTGAGCCTGATTAAAATAAATACTCCTTGCCTAGTTAAAGGGCTTGTCCTACCAGATATTACTGTGTCAATTTTGACAACAGGAAAGGAAAGAGTGTTTCTTTAGCAGTGACAGAGCGACATGATACATTTCAGTGCTTCTTGCTTGAAGTAAGTTGTTGATCAATATGCCCAGCGGGTGCAATGAATATGCACGAGGCGTCCGCCGCGGCGGCCCGGTAATTGCCGGTCGTCAGGGGTGGCAGGCATGGTAATTTGCATCTTGGGGATCCTGCAATCAGCGTTCTATTCATTACCGCGCCAGCCGCTTCATCTGCTGGCCACTCAGAGCTGCCAATCTCCCCTCGGCAGCCAAAGCATTTGGGAAAAAAAAAGAATGGAAAAGTTTCAATTATAAGCCAAGGCTGCGGGTAGTGGTGTAACAAGTCTTAAACCCTATATTTAGGCTTCTTTATGCAGGTGATTGACTGTTATTGCATTGTGAAAGAGAACTGGAGGAAAAGCTCAATGAAACAACCATAATCTCTTGTATTCTCGATCACCTTTATCTCTGGCTGACTGTCTCTATTCACAGGGGGAAGGGGAACAGTGGCTGCAACATCTTTGACCGTCTGAAGAGGGCCTTCAGTGCCTCCATCGAAACAGAGGGGGGAAGGGTTACATGAAAGAAAGCTTATTATAAGTGAACACTGGCACTCAACGCCATTGTCTCATGACGATTACACACAGCGGGCAGGCTATAGGCTAGCACAAGCCACCCTGGGAATCTATCATTTTCTTTGCAACAATAATGCAGTGATTGCAATATGGCTGCACATGACACACGAGGCGAGCGAGCTGATGTATGAGTGGTGCACACACACCTGACACACTTTTCTCTTTTTTGCCCCCCTCGCAGCTTCATAAATCTAACACATGGCATGCTGACATACATCTCACTTTTATATCCTGTATCCTGTCTCTGTCGTCTCCCCTGTGCTTTATTTCTTTCTTTCTTTTTTTGTACCCACTTTGGAAAAAAGGATGTACGAAGTTATCCGGATGACTTGTGAGTCCAGGGGGATGTGTCACTCAGTGTGTGCGTTTCTTCCAGCAATGCAGCAGGAAGGGAGTTCCTTGCCGTAGACGCACAGGGGTCTGAGGACAAGTGCCAAAAGAGTGCACGTGTGTGTGTTTGCAGTAGCGCCGTGAATCTTCTATTGTTTTACAGTGACACAGTTGCTGTTTCCTGCATCATAAATCTGCATGTTCACACACACACACACACACACACACACACACACACACACACACACACACACACACTCAATAACATTCAAGTAATTTATAAGTAAAATCACACCTCTTAATCACCCTAAAAATCCTACTTTACACGCATGCACAGATATTTAAAATACACACTATTGATCAATAATATTACACCTTCATGCATTCATTTGCTAACTTTCTGTACACACGCCTCCTTTGTCCTGCCATTGTCTTGCAGAGGATGCCTGTGAGGAAGAGGAGGTCAGTCTTGCCCTCAGCTGGAGGGCAACATGGGGCAACTGATGGAGAGAAAACACAGGGATGGAAAGATGAGGCCAAGAGGAGATAAAGAAAGAAGAGGTAGGACCAAAAAAAACAGGAGGAGGCCAGGTTTAACTGTTAGCTAATCTATGTGTACGTACACAACAAAGATCAAAGAAATAGTTCAGTTTTTGAGTTAACAAATTTCACAATATTTTGTTCTTATGTCGAGACAGCTTATGTTTGCAGGGGAACAAAACTTGTGTCAGTCTTTGTAACATATAGGTCAGCAGTCTCTCTGACACATACAAATGCACCTCTATCGCACAAGCAAGGATCTGATGGCATTATAATAGAGTCGGCTAACTGGACTGTAATGCCCTCCCTGGCACAGAAACATTCAGCTGATTAAAGCCACCACATCAATCTTTGTGTGCGTAAGCGTGTGTGTGTGATTGATACAGTATTTATATAATCATAAAGAGTTAACAGCTACCATGTTTGATGCGTGCAGCCTGAAACAAAGGAAACAGTGGCCTAATTCAAAGAATACTAGACTTTTGAAGAAGGTTTTAATGTATGTCGAGGGGGAAAAAAATCAACACAGCATTCATTCCCCCAAGAGCAATTAATCTTGTAACAGCCAGATCAGCATACGGAGGCCATAAACAATGAACCACGATTGGCTTTTGATTTTTTGATTTGCTTGTTTGTGTAAGAGGTGCAATACAGCAATGAAAGCCACAAAGCTAGCGAGCGTTTGTCAAAGACGTCTATGTTAATTATTAAAGTTGAATTCAAAGCGCTAAAGGTAAAGGTGCAAATGGTGAATTTAATGTAAAACAATGACATAAAAAGTCATACATATACTTCACAGGACCCACCTAGATATCCCACTCCTACATCAGCACCTCCATCTCTTCAGGTGGCTACTGACACAGTCTCAAACCAGCTCACAGTTCTCCAGCATCCTAAAAATGTTCTTTTTGGCTGCAAGCTTCATCAAAACCCAATGTTTTGCACAGAATTTCAAATAAAAAAAGGATACCTTCAAAACATTTAAATGTCATACAATCTAAAACACACATTTCTAGCACTCTTTCATTGACGCCAATACATTTGCAATCATTGCACGCCACCCAGGTGTCGTGTCACTGAAACTGAAAACTAAGGGGCACTGTCTCTTCACTCGCTGAAACAACATAACTGATTTGACGTGAATCTGTCAAATTATTATATAGCACCTCTCCCATTTCTGCTTCGATGCATATCTTTGCTTGCACTATTGCAGCCGGACTCTGCGCACACACTGGCTCCCCTTTCTCTCCAAATGACTGAAATAACACTATTACTCTCGCCATCATCATGTCAAAACGCCTTTTAGTGTCAGTTTGTCTCAGCCAGCGTGGATGACCAGACCTACAGCTGTCAAAATTAGACAAAAAAAAGGAAAAAGAAAATAATGTTGGTTGTAAGAAAGAACTCAAAGAGGAATCGAGGAGTAGTTGAAAAGTAAGGTGAATTCCAGAGAGGGAAGCCGTCGGGAATTTACCCTGGTTAGGCTTCTTGTCCGGTTTAGAACAACAAACCTTTTTTTGTTTTGTTTTTTTGTTAAGAGGTGTGAGTGGTATGCCAGCACCGTCGCGCTTTGCTGGACCTGAAAGGAAAGAAACTGCAGCGAACTCACGGCTCTGCCCACAAAGACACCTTGACACGCACCTGTCAGAGACATCAGTGTGGTTTGTGTGCACGTGCACGGGAAAGACACAGCGAGGAGGAGACAGAAAAGGCAGCAAGCAGACAATGCAGTGCAGCTCAGTGGGTGGCAAAGGAAAAGGATCACTGGATCTGACAGGAGCCATTTGACTAATCCAAAACAACAGCTGTAAGGTAGGGCTAGAGGGATGAAGGGGAGGAGAGGGCGGAGGGGAGGTGAGGGAAGCAGGAGGGCTGTCAGTTGAGCAGGATTTTGGAAAAAAGGGAAGTGGAATATGAAAATTAATTCCTCATGTAAGCCACAGCGGTGGTGGTGGTGGGGAGGGTATCAAAATGGTGCAAATAGTAAAATGAAAGGATTGGACACAAGAAAAGGAAAAGTGAAGGGTGAGGCGATGTAAAAGCTGCAGAAATGTGACGGGAAGGAAGCAAGACAAAGGGGAGAGAGACATGCAGAAACGGTGTAGCTAGCCTGCATCCATTAGCCTCCACACAAGGGGTTGTATCAGCACACAGGTGAAAATGATTACACACACACACACTCATACAGTACACACACACACACCATCCTCACACATACACTGGCCTTCATTAAACATCTGGTTGAATTTTGTGGAGAGAAGCTGCAGTTGGGTGGTCCTCAATCCTTGAACACATCTAGCCTGTTAACATGGCAGGCCACGGTGAGTCCATCACCTGCAGGGAAACATCCGAACATCTTAGTGTGCCCTGCATGTGTGTGTGGAGTGTAGAAGCAGCAGTCACGGCTCACTGTAGCAGTGCAAAAGCAGCTAAGAAAGAAGACTCTAAAAACTGTTAGTTTAGCATGTGAAAATTGATAGGAAGCAGGGTTATTTATTTTCATGTGGAGCAATACGCGTGACGTCGTTAGCCGTTTCTGGTGCAAACTCTTCTTCAGTTCCCAAACCCAAACAGACACTGTGGCAACACTGAGAGTTAAAAACAGCCCAAATACTTTTATTGTTATCACTATCCATAAGAAAGACAGGATTTATAAAGTTTAATGGAGTTTGAAGTTAGCATAAAGTTAGCTTGCTAGTTTCCACCTAAAGCTGATACTGAGGGGTTCCTAAAACACTACAACGTGCAGTTCTCCTATCTCTGCCGATATAAATGAAGACAGAAAACTAAACAGCAGCAATGTTTATTTGGTTATTGAATTTGGCATATAATGGTGGCTGGGTACAGAGCTAGCCAGCGAATATGTAGGATGAGCTCTAACTTTAAGTGAATGTGAAGATCTCCAATGGACAAATGCAACCACAGGGGAGGAAAAAGATGCTGAAAACAGACCAAACGTCAGTCAAGAGAACACCTGAAATGATCCATCCTTAGCACAAGGTTAGTCACAAATATGCTTCTTCGTGGTTTGGATTACTGATCTGAAGCATTATATACCCATTGAAATCTTAACCTAAGGCTGCGGTGCACATGAATAGTAGTAGAGAAGCCTAAAGTGACCACTATTTTTTTCAGAGGCTTATTTATATTAAATAAAACAAGATATGAAGCATTACGCATGATCAAAACACAACAAAATTAATGAACGCAGTAGGAGCTTGGGCCCAAAAGCAGACTTGAGATGTCATCACTTAACAACCAGATGACATCATCTAGCAAAGCAGAACTTGCTAATTCCCTCTGTTGAAGACGGACATTCACACGCGGCTGCTACTACATGGTGGCTACTTCCATCTTTCCTATGCAATCTAACTCCAACCCCAATGTATGGACACAGAAAGTCATTTGAAGACTTGGGAAGCTATGCATTTTTCCAAATAATTACATGATCAGATGAAGTTGCCGTGGCAACCTTGCCCTGCTGCACTGCCTGCCCCCCTCATCACTGCTACAATGTCTAATTTTTCAATCAACACACACGAAAATAGTAAATGAGACGTCCTCCACCCGTGCAAGTGATAGTCCAACATGTAATCCTACCCCAAAAACAACAGCTACTTCTATAGTTTTATAGTGAGCACGGGTCCAAGCTCTTAAGACAAAATCTAGCATAAAAACACAAGAGTGATTTCTTCTCTTCTAATGCCCAACAAGAAAATAAACAACCAGTTTCACAAAATTAAACAACCGCATTTCTTAAAGAAAGAGAACGATCAATTCTAATCACTCAATCTATCAGTTCAATATCCAGTAGGAGACCCCGGAGACTTCTTTTGCATGATTTGAGCATGAAAAAGAAATACTACGCTGCTATATGCTTCATTCAAAATGTCAATTCCCAACACAAAACATTAAAAGTTGCTATCTGATGCATTTTTTTCTGTGCAGCCTTCAAAGCATATGGTGACAACCTAAAGATGGTGCTTTCAGAAAGCCCAATCCAAGGCACTGAATGCTGTCTGCTGTGCATTAAATTTAGTTGTGTGATCTATTAAGCCTCGCAGTTTTGAACAAAGTGAAACAATTCCTTGATAAAGATGCACTTCGTACTCTGTACTGTACCCTGGTTCTTCCATATCTTACATATTGTGTGGAAGTGTGGGGAAATACATATAAAAATACAACTAATCCATTAGTCACAGTACAGAAACGAGCACTGCGTATTATTCACAAGGCTGGTTATCTAGATCATACTCACAAACTCTTCCTTCAGGCAAAGTTACTTAAATTCCAGGATCTGGTTAATTACAATACATCCATAATTTTGTATAAAGCTTTTACTAAACTTTTACCGGCAAATTTACAAACTAGATTTGAAATTCGAGAAAAGGTTTATAATGTGAGAGGCTTTGGAGAATTCAAATTACCCAGAACTCGAACAACCCGTAAAGGCTTTTGTGTGTCTGTATGTGGTGTGAAAATCTGGAACAGTCTGAGTTTACAATTGAAACAATGCAAAAATATTCATAGATTTAAATTTCTCTACAAACAGTTGGTCTGGTCACAGTATACTCAATGATGGGTTTTAGTGTGCTCTGTAATGTCTGTCCTCTTACCATTGCTGGTATGGATTCCAAAATAAAAAATAAAAAATAAAGTGTGCGTATGTATGTACATATATGTACTTGTGTGTGTAGATATATATGTATGTATATGTATGTGTGTCTGTTACTTGTAGTTATTACTGCCTGTTACCTGTGGTAATGCAATTTATAATTTATATATTCTGTATTCAGTTATGAAGGCTCTAATTGTTGGTTGCGAGCTGCCGCTTAGATGCTTGTATCTGCCCGGGGCTGTTGATGGGTCTGTATGCAATGATGGGCGTAGCTGCGGGAAGTTTATTGTTTTTTTTTTTGTTGATGAGTGAGTATAGGGGTGGGATTTAATAAGTTTTCTTCGTCCCACTCCTTTTTCAGGCAAGTTTTGTTTTTTGTTTTGTGTATTTTATGTTCAATATAGGTATTTGTTGTGCCTGAAAATGAATAAATAAATGAAAATGAAATGAAATTACTACAATCTATTTAAATATGTGTATTTTAATCTGTGCCTCTCTTCATTGCACAAATTCTATTAACAAACTTGAGGTTCAGCTGGTATCCCGGCCCCTGTACATAGAGAGACAGAGGTCTGCAATCTGCAGTTCTGGGATCTGTTTAACCCACTGAGGTTACCTCGGTTCGGCTCAGAGACTTGGCTGTGAAGCCCAGTTCTTGTGGCTTCAGCCCAAACCAAGAAAAGAAACTTGCAGAGTTTTTCTACACGTCTGGCTTCTCTCATCTTACTACCCAGTGTCTTCTCGATCTCGTTCCAGAAACCATGGAAGCGAAATTGGCGTAATCTTCTTATGCACTTCTACTGCTGTGGCATTGCTGAAATATCAGAGGGTTTTCACTGATGTATGCTGAAGCTTCATTTTTGATGGGATCAGGCCTTGTTTGGGCATGAATATGGTTTGGGGCAAAGAGACGTGAATGAAAGGGAATGAAAACTGACAGAGTTAAACAGTCGAAGATGAAGAGCTAATGCGGTGGGCAGCCAAGGAAAGACCAATGTGGTCGGTGTAACTATCAGGCTGTAGTGTTTGCTCGGTGAAGTCAGAGAAAAGCACTACTGTCTGTATGTCAGTGATCTAATATCAAAAGAAGAAACAGACAAATGCAGAGGAGCATGAAGTCAAACAGCTTTTATCGTTTTGCATTGTAAGGTAAAGACTGCAGAGTATTAACCAAAATATAAATAAATTCAATGATCCACTATGAGCAAGCACTTGGAAACAGGGGGAAGAAAAGCTAAACCACTCTCAGACTGCAGCCATGTGCCCCGACACTCACATTACATCATTTTAAATATTACATGCAATAAGCATTAGACACATCTATTATTTTAAAGGCCATAATGCTTAAATTATTTTCTAAAGGTTTAGCACACACCACATCGCATCTTACCTGAACGTCTAGTCATGGACTTTTCTTTAACGTCACTTTAGAAACTTTAAACACGCCTTTATGTCTGATTGGCTGTCAGCTCCTCAGTAACCCATACAGGGCAGCTCCTGCATCATGTATGTGTGTGTTGTGTGAGTGTGTGCACGCCGGTGCTCACGGCTGCATCATGCACCTAATTAGCAACAGATGCTGCACTGACCTCAGAGACTTCCTGGAAACGCAAATTTGTCAAAATGAAGCAAGAAAACGACAGAGCAGCAGTTTAGGTAAATGTAACATATAGGACACGCACACACACACGCACCAGCATACAGACAAACACAAACTGGCAGCCAAGGCACACTGACACACATGTCCCTTCACTTTGTGGACACAGCCACACTTTGGGTTGTACAACATGGGATGCACACAATAAATAATTGCAAATACAAACACATACATATCTACACGATATCTGGCGTTGACCACAAAAACACACATTTACGACTTCTAACTTCACTACAAGTGCAAAGTCAGTCTACGTTATAATTGCATCAGTATGATCCCTACTGATAAAGGATAGGCCAGATATTAACCAGGCAATATAAACAGAAGAAACACTGAAGAAGTATCTGGCTGAATGGGGACAGAAATAATTAAATAACCTAGGCTAAAACAAAAATGTTAATAATTGCCTTTAAAAAGGGAAGCTCTGACTGGCTAAATCTTTATCTGACATTACGTTTCAGGAAAAAAAAAAACCAACAATAAATCCCTGCAGCTGAAATTTTATCTTCAAAAGATAAAAACTACAAAAGTTTGTTTTTTGATGAAGGACAATTTCCTGCCGATGTAATGACGGAGCATTTAAAACACAGCTTGCAAAACAAATCATGTTCTGACTTTGGCTTTGCTCCAGAGGGGCTTTTTTTGTGTGCTTGTCGGCCTTTAAACGATAACACCAAATAATTTGATGTGTGATTTACTGCAGCGGTAAATCCTCACTGAGAACCACATTGCCCTCTCATCCATCTCCCATCTTTCTTTCTGCAGTACCGGAAGCAATCACACTATCTTGGTGACGAACAAGCAGCCTGACCGCATGATATCACCTCTTTAGGAAAACAAGAGGGAACGCGTGCCAGTTGCGCTCACATGCGATCAATTATTTTACGTTGAAGTCAGGCTGGGGGGAAATTTTCAGCCATTAGCCCTTTAGTGCAGGGATCATACCGAGGGTAATAGTGACTAAACACTGAATAAACACATTTGGCTAATAGGTCATTCAAACCTGAAGGGGAGAAGTTGGGGTTGCTGATTGGCTCGAAGGTTGTTTTAAGTAGGCCTACTTATTCTGAAGTGCTGAAATGGGAAAGACAAAAGGCAAAGAAAGCAACACAAACACTTTATAAAACAGCTTGTGGCATTTGGTTTTTGTTCAGTCTGTCACATGAAATTACAGCAAACACTGTAAATCACAGTTTCAAAGGAAACAAGTGACACATATGAGCCACACTGCTGACTTACAATTAGCAATGTGTGTGTGTCAGCTTTAATAGCATTTAAGGAAACACAGGCACTTCGACGCAGACAGTTCCTGCCTGGATTTCTGGATCGTTATTCATTTTTTAAATTATGCAGTGTTGTAAAGGGGAGAATGCTTCAACATCTGGGACAACAAAACACAGCTGCACAGGAATAGGCAAGTTAATTTGTTCCTGAAACTGTCAGACAATGACAGATATAATAGTTACCTATCTATTGTTTCACGCAAGTATATTTAAAGCATTTCTGTGTTTTAAGCAAATCCATTTCATTAGCGTAATAAAGACTATAATGTTCAGTGCCTCAAAGTTATTATTAATGATCAATATAATAATGATAACTATTATATCATTGAGTTATGTCATGTTATTATTTAGTTCAATTCATAAGCTGCTTAATATTGCATGGTAAAGACCCTATGTTATTAAAAAAAACAACAACAGTCACACAACCCTCTAAGAGAAAGCACTTGGCGACAGTGGGAAGGCAAAACTTGCTTTTAACAGGAAGAAGCCTCTGGCAAAATAAGGTTGGACCAACACCATACAATCAAAGAACATAGTACTAAACAGTTTAAGAAACAGCTTAATGTCATCATCATGTATTAAATGCATGAAAAGGGGCTTTACTTATTAGGCAGAAAAGGAGCAGATGAGATATATATGATGGAATCTGTGTTATAAATCCACATCCTTAATCCTGTAGCTGGTCTAAGTAACCTTATATACTCTTTACTTTTAAAAACCATGGTTTATTCTGTGCCAAAGCTCTTATGTCTGCATTTTATAAATGTATTGAACATTTTAAATGTAAATGATATAGTTTAAAATAGGTTCACCACTGCAGGTTATTTAATTTAAATGCAGACAGCATTTTTTAATGTGTGGCTATTATAAGATTTATAAAAGTTAAAGATTTTTGTTTAGCCTTATATATGGGGCTATGTTGGGCATATGACCTAGACCTCAGAGAGTTAATTGTTTAATAGCCTATGTAACATTTTCATGTTATTCTTTTATAGTCTGCTAGCTTTACATTGTCCCAGATGTTTCCAGTAATATTCAGTCACACTTTTAGAAGAACTCGTTACATTTCATTCAGTGTAACCACACATTACAGTGCCCCATCTGTTGACATGGTTTATCCTGAGATACTTTTTACACTGGTGATGGTGGTGAGTACCCTCTTTTATTTTCCCCCCCGCTATAGGTGCACATAAACATATCCACAAACTGCTTTGGGCGATGTATGTGCAGGCTAAAGCACAACTACTTACCTAATTAACACAGGCTGAAGGTTTCCCCTCTTACTCCATCACCTTTAACCTCAACATAAGAACCGACTACTCAACAGAAAACCTCTATTATGCTGATTCTGGTTTTTTTAATAAGTCACCAATATCTGCATGTTGTATTCACACTGTTGTCTCCATTCATAAGATTATATTTTTTAATATTTTTTTTTTATAGAAATATATCCACAGTGCGCACTCTCTCTCTTCCCATCAGCCTCTCTGTTTTTTTCCCCGCCCTCCTCTCTCGCTCTTACTGTTTATTCTTCTGGTGGTGTAGCAGGCCCCAGAGCCCAGAGGCAGGTCGTGTTCTCAGGGAAACAGCAACTCTCTACAGAGCTGATATCAAAATAGTTTAAAATGTGAATTGTCTGATAGTTCCCAGTGAGTGCAGAGCTGAGCCAAACACTTCCAGATCCCCGTTCCAGGAGAATGTAAACAAAGCCGGGGCTGTGAGAGAGCAAGTGAACCTGCTGTGTTCTTGTCACACAATATAGCTCAGACCGATCTGCTTGGTTTGGTTTACTAGGACCAAGGTTTCCAAACACCCCCCCACGCCCCTCCTTTTATTTTTAAGTGATTTGTTATTTGCACAAAGAGTCAAGGACGTGTTTGGGTGGTGACTCTCAATGGGGGAAATATTTTGTCAAGGCTAGAGTGCTGAGATGAACCAGATATCCTTGGATAGTGTCAATGTTTCATCACTTTCATGTTTCAAATTAAAAATGGTAAAAATCCGAAGTTGTTTCTGCTGACAGGGAAAAAAAGTCTGGATTTTTGGGTTGCTTGGTTACAGACAATCAATTACAAAATCAACGTGGAAGATTAAAAATAGAAGATGGAAAAATATAAACCTTGTATATAAAATGTGTTTAAGGTGCCCCATTCAAGGTGCAATTTAACATGTTAAAACAAAGAATGATAGATAAAAAAGAACAAAATAGCACACATATATATAACATAATAATGAAAAG
Source organism: Copadichromis virginalis (assembly GCF_057382275.1). Lineage (NCBI taxonomy): Eukaryota > Metazoa > Chordata > Actinopteri > Cichliformes > Cichlidae > Copadichromis > Copadichromis virginalis. Next base: position 43,754,837 of record NC_140624.1, on the reverse strand, counting down.
CCAACAATACAACAACAACAAAAAATACTGTGTACAACATATACTAGCTATGGCAAGTGTAAATAGTCCAGGTGTTATAGGGAGTTGTAAAATTTGATGCTCACAGGTATTAGGAATCATTTCCTGTGGTTGCTGATCGTGCTCCTCTAACTGTCCAACACATCATGGAGAGGGTGTGGGGAGGATTCCCAGTGCTGTTCCTGACTTGGAGTAGATTTCTTTCTTTCTGGCCCTGCCATCAGAGAGTCAAGCTCCACACCCACAGTGGTATTTGTTACTGAATGGATAATGTCAGTGTCTCTAGGTCAAGCTGTTTGTAAGCAACTCATTCTCTCCCATCAGTCCTTTCCCATATGGAAAAGAAATAGTAAAAACTTATATGTGATTACTCATGAAAGTGGCCACTTTCTCATTACTTTCATATATTGTTTTAGTAAGTATCCAAAACATACAAGTTTCATTATATAATTTTTTAAGGGATCTTATATCTGTTTTCACTCTTATATGCTTTTCATACAAGTTTCACACAAGACAGATACAAACTTTATAAGATTTATATGTATCTTTTCCATATGGGTTTCTACATACGTGATTTTCCCACTTTAAAATAAAAAAATCTAAATGCTTAAAACACTACTAAAAAATCTGAAACCCTGTTTTTGCTGAATAAGATGGTGAAGACAAAATATAACTGTGATAAGTGTAAAGATGTTATCAAAGTGCAAAAACATGTAAATACATTAAAAAAACTGATTTCATTTCTAAAAATATGTCAGTTCTATTTATACATGAATGCAAATAAATACATAATTATTTAGTAGTATTTATTATGTATGATAAATAAATAGCCAGACTTGTGTGATTCACTGTAATTATGAATACAACAGTGAAACAGTAAGTGTAGCACTTAGAATTTTACACAAGTTAAAAAAAAAAGATAAAGTTGTGCATAAATGAATGAATTCACTCAAAAATTCAAAAATTGTCTTTAAACAGTGGGTAATATTTACTGTTGCTTTGAAACATTTATTCATTATTTCCTAACACCTACATTTTGATCAAAGGATTTTTTTAAATAAATCATTCCTCCTACACGTCAGGAAAACTGATAAATATATCCAAAAGTACACTAAACTCAGAAAAATAAAACAAAAATGTTACACTTCCATAAAATATAGAAAATAAAGTCTTCAATTCACAGATGGGGTAAACTGCCAGAAACAATTGAGCTTGCACTACAAATGACCCCTAACATGGAAAATTCAATGATCTCCAGCTGTTAGCTTGAAAATCCCCAAAATATCATTTGATTTATTCTGTGTGTGTCTCTGTGTGTTTGTTTTCGTTTGGGAGTAAAATATCTAAATCCAATGTGTATTTTCAGTGCATTTTTGATTTGAGGGTTTTATTGATGTGCTGGAAGATGTAATATTTGTGCATCTTTGCAAAACATGCCAGCATGCAGAAAGGGCACATCTTGCATGATGCTTAATTCTCCCTTTAATTTGTTTGCCCGTTTGTTAGTTTGTGCAGAAATCCAGTCTTTGTTTGTCGAGCAGGTAGAGATGCCAGCATGGAGTTACACAATGTGCTGCATTTGAGGTCGATTACATTATCATCATCATCACGTCCAGTTCTGCGATGTGTGTTTGAGGCAAATGCAAAACTTGATCCATTGATTTTTTTCATGTGGTTACTTTAAACTATATGTAATTTCTGAAGGTAGTTTTCATGTGCAAAAGTTGATATTTGATTTCTTTCATTGTTCACTGACAAAGAAAAGCTGTGCCCCCGCTCTTGTTTAGATATGTATTTATGTCCTTCTACTTGCACTGGGTATGTGCAGCACTTCTAATGTTTCTACTCGAGATCACTAAATACAAATTAATGAATTTTTTTTTTAACAAGGAAAAAATTAAACACGGAAAACAAAATTGTTCACAAGCATGTTTGCATGTTGGGCGTTTCTGGGCTCTGCCTGAATAAGCAGTGGAACTTTCCAGCGTTTCTTTTTCCTTATTTATTTTTTGTCTGTGTTGTTTTCTCAGTATTGCAATGCATCACTTGACATTACCCAAGCAAGTTTGAGCTGCAGCGCATCAGCTGAAAGCAATTTGGTCCAGAGCGCAGCTGCCAGGCGGATAAGACTTTCCTTCTTTCGTTTACTTTGAAATGTTCCTTTTTTTTTTCAACATCCAAAATACACAAGGCAGCCAAATTGCTGACATCTGTGCGAGACTCCTGTGAGACTCCTGCATTCTTTCATGCCCCACTATGCAAAACTCCACATTGTTTATTTAAAGAACACTGAACACTTTAGCACTATTAAGAAACATGTCATATAGTAAACTAAAGGTTTCCTCTCAGGAAAAATCCCTGTCAGTTTATTTTTCCTTTGCATAAAGTTATTTTAGTTTTGACTCACAAACTGCCTGCATTCACAATTAAGCAAAAGTGTTGTAAGCGCGGGATGCTAACGAGCTAGGAAAACCTGGAAGTGGTGTGATTATTTATGTGTTGATGCGCGGACAGGTGGGATAGCAGGACTGGGCTGTCTCCTTCTCGCTTCCTGGCGATCTCTCGAATAAGATGACACCACAGAGAAGACGGTGAGTAAAGCTGGTGTTTAGTTTTTAGCTTTTCTCTTGTTTTTAGCTTGGGCTGCACAATATGCAAAGATTATGTTTCTGGGAAAACAAAAAATGAATCAGTGTGTCTTCGAAACCTACCCAACAGCAAAGTGCAGAGTGTTCGATCACAGCAGGAGTCTGCTTCAATGCAAGTGTAAATTGAAGATGATGTGTCAGGACTGTATTTTGAGATGTCATGATCTTAGTGGAAGACAAAGAGTGAGACAGAGGGGAACGTAAGGGCGAAGAGACATCGAAAACTGACAACTAAACTTAGGATGATAGCCAGAGGACGGCCTGTGCGTCAGTGCAGGCGAGGTGGTGTGTGGGAGGAGGGTGTGGACGCGGGGAAAGAGAGTAGGGAGGACCCACTGTGACTGATAGCCCACCGGGGCCTCAGAGTGGACCGACACTGGGAACAGCTAACCTATCTTGACATGCGTAGGAAACCCAAGACTTTCTTAGCCCTCTGTCAGATAGGAACCACCCACAGGAGCCCTGCCACAACTGTGTAGCCCGAGCTGCTGCGCGTCTTTTTTAACTAGCTCTGTTTAGATGAACACACGGCGGAGGAATGCTGCAGTATACCTTGTAGAAACCGCAAGCACAACAGAATTAGGGCGACTTCCCAGGGAAATCCATGGGAATGAGACAGCTTTGCCTACTAGCAAGATCATAACTGTGTGTGTATGAGTCTCAGTAAAAGTCCCTTTGATGCCGTGGTGCTGTCAGCAAGCAGTCAATAAGAGCTGACAAGGGCGAAGCGCCTCCGAGGTGGTTTTGGGTCATGTTTAGTTGGTGGGTATTACTGTAGTCATACCAAGATTTGAAAGAAAGTGAGGAACCACTCGATTCAAATGCGATGGTCAGTATCAGTTGTCACCTATCCCATACATACCAGCAGTAGATGCGGGGCGCTGACTCAGCAGGCTGTTGTTATTAACTCCAGTGATAAACAGACACAGATAATTTAGGAGACCTCTAGTGGCTGTACATAGAAGTGCATGCAAAATCTCAGGTTGAAAATATAGTTGTAAGCTTTGCATTTTAACCCAAACTGTGATCTTTTCCAAAAACTAACCGAGCAATTCGGACCCCTAAACATGACCAAGCCATCTTTACATTCTTTTATATTTTTTTTTACCTCCACCTAACCACGTTTAGTTTTAGTGGGTAAAACTAAATCATCTATTTCTGCTGACTGAACCCAACCAAACACCACATGAAAACAAACATTCAAAGATTTATGTTGCATACTTGCAACACCAATTTCACCACCCAGAAACTTTCACACCAGCAAATAGCAAAACTACTTCCTTCCAAAGAGCAACAACCAGAATTTAGCAACAGCAGCCTTTTCAGATCTTAGGATTGTGGTTTTTAAAACTTGCCTCTATGCCCTCACCTGTTTTTGTTCTTGAATAATATCACACTAGCTGTCCACAAACAACAACATGACTGGCTTGTTTTCTATGTCTTATTGTTACGCTGTCAGGAGAATCCACAGTCCACGTGAAGCTCTCAGTTTACACACTTTCACGACAAGGCGTCAAGTAAATTTGTCACCGGAGCTGAAATATTTGGTCATCCGGCACAAATTTGCTTCAGCTTCAGTCTTTGCATAGACTTTTTATGTAATCGTGCCACGTGCTAAAATATTGCCTCATTTTTGTTTTAGTCACGACCATTGACTACAGTCAATGGTCACAACATTAGGTCATTTCAGTGAAAGGATGTGTTACATCAAAATACAACTAGGGCTGCCACGATTAGTCGACTAGTCACAATTACGTCGACTATCAAAATCGTCGACGACTGATTTAAAAGTCGACGCGTCGTTTGAAGCTTTGTAAGATCACAAAAGACGCAGGAATAAATAGTAGGATTTAAGAGTGTAATAACGGACTGTGTCCCAGAATTCATAGCGCAGCCCAGCTCAGTTTCCAACAATGGCAGCAGCTAGTTAGTTTTAATATTACTCTTATTATTCTTTTTGGGCCACAAAATAAACGTTTAACATATTTTCAGGCGAGAATGTAACTATGTAAACCTCAAATATCTGCTCAGTTTATCAAGACACCACATATTTTCGGAGACGTCTGTTCCCCACTAGCTCGAGTGTTAGCCGGGGTTCAAGGCTCACTAGAGCCGGTGAGAACACCGGACTCCCGGCAAATCGTTTTCAAACCCACCGCCGTCTTTCGCTACTCAGGTTAAACATGTAATATAAGTCACTTAGATAACTTAAAAATGTTGTTGTTTGGCTTTTTTTAGTATTTTATTTGTTCCTGAGTAAATCGGTTTGGCTGAGATTAAGGTTATAGTTTTTACACAGCTGAATAAACGTCAAGCAGACAGCTGATTATCAGAAGTGTGAGATGCTGGAGAATATACTCCGGTGTCCTGTTATATTTTAGATAGCAAGGAGTTTATTAAACTTCACCGAAACAATCTGCAAATTTCATTAAAATTTAATAAACTACCATCTTGTCTTTATTTTTAGTTAGCACATACTTTAAACACTTAAAGCTGTAAGCTAATGATAGTTATATAAGAGCAGACTCATGCTGGTGCAATAAGCTGTAGTTTTACGTCCAATGGATGCATGATCTGATTAGTCGACTGATCGCAAAAATAATCGGTGACTAGTCGACTATCAAAATAATTGTTTGTGGCAGCCCTAAATACAACCTTCTCACAGTAAAACGTGAGTGTCCCACAATTCCTTTTAACGCCTAAGAGTTCACAAATCAGACTACAATTCCCAGCTTACTTCAAAGTAAAACATACTAAAGAAAACTACAAATAGTGATTCTCATCAGGGGCAGATTTAGGGACTCCGTGAGATTTAATTTTAAAACAGTCTGTTAAAAACTGTCCATTTAACCGAAGAGATTCTGACATGACAGTCGGAAGAGCACAGGTGTAACCGACTGAATTAATCACGGCTGAAGTCTGTTTGAGTTTCAGTTGGATCGCTGTCACACTTTCATCACACTGTCGTCACTTTTATTCATAAGACTGTGCTCCAGTGCAACACAAATCAAAACACGAACAACCAATAACACAAAGGAAAGAATGAGGAAAGGGCGGAGATGGACACACACTTGGCCATCATTCAATCTATTTTGGCTGACAGCGAGAGAAGGGGTTTTGGGGGGTTTTTTGCTTCCTTTTTTTCAGACCAACGTTGGGACACAAAAAAATATGAGACAGAGCAAATGACGACAGCATGGAGAGGAGAGGGTATAAAAAGGATTGGATGTTGGCACGCAGGGAAAAGCAGTCTGCGGTAGACTTGTAAATAGCCGGAGGGACAGAGGGATGGAGGAATGGAGCTATCAGCAGAGAAGTGATGAAGGTCTGGGATCGGGCCAAGATAAACACAAGCCAGCCCAGAAGGAGCTGCAGCAACACACACACACACACACACATTTATGACCAACAGCACATACATGTACAAATGCACAAACACCCAAACACATGAGGCTGCTAGCACTTTATATCCATCATGCACTTACATATACACAAACACACCCATGCATGCACGTATGAACACACACACACACACCTGCAGAAAAATAAACAGTTATGTATGGCTCCCCGACCACAGCTTCTTGAGTGTTAAGCTGTGTGACAACAGGCCGGGCTGTCATTTTGACATCTCATTTCATCACATAGTTCACATTAGTCCATTTGCTCAGATACCACAGAGTAAACACGAAGCCAAAAGAAATGGTTGGAGTTTTATTTTTAAACACGACGAATAAACAGACTCAAGAGTTATTTGAGCCTTCAGAAAATCCCTCTTCGTTTTTGGCAGTCATTTAAATCCAGCTTGGAGAAAGAACCTTGTCCTTTGTAATTACCATAAATCCTCAAAGAAGAAAAAGTCAGCTGTGTCCTGAAGATTTAATCATAACGCAGGGACATTGGGACGTTGTTTTTTTTTTGCCGCTACTGTTAATGTGCACGCATGCGTGCTTCTTTCTTTTTTCAGTGTATTTGTTCAAATGTGTTCAGATGTGTGTGACTGAGTTTCATTAGCGTGCTGTGAAACGCAGGCTCTCCTGCTCCGTCTTGTCTCCAACTGACTAACATCTCGAGTGAAACCATAAAAATCTGCTAAATGTTATCTTAAGCGTGGCATTCAGAGGCAAAACTGCAGTGTGAAAGAGCTGCTGCGAAGCGTGTCGCGCTGGAATGCAAAACACAAGTCATGGTCATCGTCCTGTCACCGCACAGGTTTGAACTGCAAGGACCTACGCTCATTTTTAACTGCAGTCTGTTAAATTTCCCTTAAGCATGGCACTTAATGGTGACTGCTGTGTGAAACAGGGGGCAATGATCATGTATCCATCTATCCTACAGAAATAAAGATTAATCAGATGCTATTTAAAGATTCTCCCATGAATGTTTTTACTTTAACTGATTATGTGACGATTATGTGTATTGTTTTGAAATCTGCAGTTCTACTAAGTTAGATGTATCAGTCCGTTCCACCCCAAGACCAGAGGTCTGTGTCATATCAAAGAGTGCATGAAGACAATGTGACAAGCCCATTAAAAGCTGATGTAGGACATGAAGTGGGCAATTTAGCAGACTAATTAGTCGATACACACTTCGAAATTCATCAACATCCACCTGTAAAGACGAAATGGAAAGTTATGGGCTGGAATAAACAAAAGACTGCTCTCTTCTTCCACAGAATAATGTTGCATGGGTTCACTTATGTTTAACTGTCATCTACACATGGCATAAAGTTCACTATGCTGTATGTGCTAAAATTATGTGAATCCTATAAAGCAGCGGTCCCCAACCCCCGGCCCTCGGACCGGTACTGGCCCGTGAGTCGCGAGAGTTGAGGCTCAGGTGTGAAATGTGTGGTTTTCAGGGTCTTTATCGGTTTTCAGTGTTATTTTTTTATCGTTTTGATCGTTAACTCGGTCTTCCTGGGTCTTTTCACGTGTGTTATGAATAAATCTTCTTTTTTTCGGTACCGGTACTAATTTTATTTTGTTGTATTTATGCAAAATATTGTCGGGCATAAACCGGTCCGTGGCGCAAAAAAGGTTGGGGACCGCTGCTACACTGAAAAAAATATGTTGTTGGATTTACTTAATTCAATGGTGGACATTTGTTGCACACAGATGTTTTGCTTTGGCAGCAACTTAAACAATTGAGTTAAATTAACACAATTTATTCATGTTCAATAAACCTGTGCAATTTGTGTTGATAAAATGTGACTTAAACATGTTTTGATGAAGTAATTTGAGCTCTTGAAATATTTTAATCCTTCACAATTTTCTCACTTTATCCCAACACGATTCAATAACTTTTACCCAATACTACTTGGTCACTTAAATGCTACATGTTATCTTCAAATTACATTTTGCTATTATATTCTAGCATCAAATACACAATTTTCAAATGGAGGCCTTATAACAGATTGTATTGTTCTCTTCCAAGATGGTTGCTGGCATCCACCAGTAACCTTTCAAAACAAAATGTCTAATTTCACTGCATTGACAGTAGGTAAAGAATTAAACTGACATTACTCCTCCACTGAATCTACATAAATCAACAGTTAAATAATGTCAGTTCTTCCGTGTTCTCTGGAATCAATCACAGCAAAGAAATTAGACTGTTTCTTTTGAAAAATGTTGGGAAAGAACAAATCAAAACATTCTATTTAAGGCCTCTGACGTCAAGATTCAGTTAAACAACAATTATAACTAAACAATTTGAGGTAATGTTAGTTTCCATTAACATTAAATTAGGTTACTGAATTGGCAAACACCTTCCTATTAACATTACCCATTTTACCCCAATAACTAAAGAAATTAGCACTTGCAGGTCAAAACCTTTATTCAAGAGATGCAAAAATAACATTGATACAGTGACTGTCAAAAATTACAGCACTGATCATACTGTGACATCTTGGTTCAAAACAGCACACTTAGAAATATTCAACGTTCTTTACTTCAACTGAATGAAACTGAAAATAACATTTCACACGACCCATATGGGATATTTAGACTGCATAACTGTTCATGCTACATCTCTTCATTAGTAAAAGAAAGAAAAAATACAAAGAGAAATTTAAAAATGCTGCCAAAATGCTGTACAGAGCAAAAGGAAAAACAAACAACAACAACAAAAACGACTCGTCCTCATGGCAGTTGCAGAGTATATAAAAATGAACCCTGCGATCTGTTCCTGGAATTGAGCTTCAAAAATGCAGCAGAACAAGTGTGAGATTTAAATGTCCTCTCACCTAGAGCTGATCAGCTTGCATGCATAACAGTGAGCTTCGTTGCAGGAGCAGTTTTGTCTTAGTTGTGAACTTTTCTTGAGAGCTGAGTTGCATCCAACTCCATTACCACCCTTTGAATCACCTCAAAAGTGTAGCAGAGTTGTGATGGGTAACTCATGTTGAAGGAATAAAAAAGGTCCAAACAGCATGGCTACTGCAAAGGTCACGTTATCCAGATCTTGAAGAACTACTATACCCTCGATGATGATGCCAACATCAGAAAAGTCATTGCCTGGTGCATCCTCTGGAGACAGATGTTCATTGTGGTTTTCTCAATCTGTGCAGTGGCCTCAGTCAAGTCCTGGTTAAACACAAAACATTTCTTTAAGATTCCTTTTTAAACTCATCTCTTTTGAATCTACCAGTTCTAATGTTAGAGTAATTTAAACCAATGCAAGCAACATAGTAAATAGCTATAGCCAAAGAGTTGCCTGCCATGCTGCCATTCATGGTCTAACAGAGTTTCTAAGACAGAGTGAAAAACATAATAATTTCAAATGCTTTACATTAGTTTTTGTTAGAAAGACACCGGCCCATCAGAAATCCAGGTTATGTCACTCAGAAGATGTTAGAATTTAGACTTTCAGCCCCACAATTTGGTTAGCTGTTGGTCTTTTTTTTTTTTCAAACAAAAGCTAAATATTGGGGGGATTTTCCTTTGTTCACTAGAATGACAAATTTAAAGTTTTTTCACACTGATGTGACCCCTAATATAGGGGGGTGGGGCCTCAAGGGGGGGCGGCCGAGTTCACTACCAGGCCTCATGTGAACTTCAAATTATTAAAGAGGACTACTGGTCCTAACCAGTCCAATGAGGATCAAGTGGATAACTAAATGCATTTTTAAATGTTGCAAAGCCACAATCTACTCATAAAACACTCACCATGAACTCCTGCACCAAGATGTTGCAATTGTCTTTCACACAGATGCGGAGCACTTTGATGAGACTCCCTTCGAGCATTAATGTCATCCTAAAGTATTATAACAAAGAAAACAGAGATTTGTGAACTTTTCAGTAGCACAGAATAGGGCTGCTCAATTAATCGAATTTTAATCACGATTACGATCTGGGCTTTCAACGATCATTAAAAATGACTGAGCCGATTATTAGCCCCTCCCTCATTTATCCGCAACACCTTAAAGGCCGGTCCGTGAAAATATTGTCGGGCATAAACCGGTCCGTGGTGCAAAAAAGGTTGGAGACCACTGATTAAGAGGACCCGAGGGAAGCTCGGAAAGCTAAGCAGAAGTTATTTGGAGAGGAGAGTGACTGCTGTTGGTTGAAAAGAGAGGTAAAAAAAAAAAAAACTTCAGTGGTGTTGCACACTATTTTATATTATTTTTTAAAGTCATTGTTAACCCTTTAAATCCGGTCAGAGCAGCACGCTCCGTGTTGTGTAACTATTTTTAAATCCCTGTAGAACCTGAACCGTGTAAGCTAGCGCAATAATTTGTTTTGCATATGAAACCGGAGGAGTTGTACTTACAACTTATGCCATCAGCTTGTCCTCGGTCACGGTTTCCTTCCACATATAGCTTTGCAAAAACTGCATAAAAAGCGCTTGCAGGAAAAAAAACATAATACTCCAGAAACACGCTTTGCCGATCCATCAGCTGTTCGTAACACTTCCCACAGTGAAATGATGCACATGCTGTTTTCTTTGCAAATTTGCATCATAGGATTGTTTTTTGTTTTTCCTGCAGTATATAAAAACTGTATCTCCAAAATAAAACTATGAAGACACTCAAAATAAATTTCCTGTTGTTGTAAACTATTTTTTGCAACTTTATTGTATTTAAAGTTTTGAGGGATAAACCTCTTAAATTTCTCCAAGTAGAAATATATGTAAACAAAACAAAAGCGATTTTCAATTTTTTTTGTAGTTTATTGCACTTTTTTGCAATTTATGTAGGGGAGACCGGGGATAGTTGTAACGTGGGTCAGTTGTAACACTTCCAATTTCTCCAATCAGGGCTAAGTTTCAAATGATGTGACTCATCCTGTGCGTGCCCAATTCAGTTCTGCTATCACATGTGAAAAATCAGCACATTTTGTCAAACACAGACAATTTAACATGAAAAAAAGTGATTTGTATGCCAAAAAGTAAGTTTTTCTACTTTATTTCAATTTGTAATAGCATTATCTGCTTTGCAGTTAAACTCATCAAACTTAAATTATGTTATTTGTATGTCTATGGGGATATATTCTGTGTAGGTCTTTAGTGCTAATGTTTTAGCCGTTGGCTGTAATGTTAGCTAGTTCATGGCTATAGGAGTCTGGGTCAGTTGTAACAGCAACAGTCTGGGTTAGTTGTAACAATAATGCAGATGTTGCAACTTACCACACTATTACTTTAACTTATATTAAACAAGTTGGGGCAACGACATCAGCAGAGAGAGGTTCACTGGTCGCATTTCTATATGCGGTTAATGCCATTGGCAACACAATTCCTCCACTGTTTGTGTTCCCACACATACATTATGCAGACCACTGTGTCAGAGATGGACCAGTAGGAAGTACTGGTAGTGGAAATAAATCAGGATGGGGGCAAGAAACAGATTTCTTCATCTTTCTGAAGCACTTTGCAAACCACACCAAGGTAAGCCATGATAAAAAGTAATGGAATTGCGATGCTGGTGAACAACTACATTTTTTCAGCTTCATTGTTATGTTCAAAATTGGTGCAAGAGTTGTAGGTTATAATGCCCACTGAGCCAATGAGGCCAAACTCAAGGAAGACCAATCAAAATTAATGAAATATTCAGTTGCAGGAAATTCCATAATTTGTCTTTTTGGGGGGTTGGAATATGTTCAAAAGCTAGATTTCTGCATTCTGTCACACACACACATAATTACATAAATGGCTCTAAGTGCATTCATGTGTTGAATAAACAAAGATTACACGTTAATGTTTTGTTAGTACCCTTATTTCATTGTGTTACATTTTACCCCAGGAGATGTTACAACTAACCCAGACTATGGGGTTAATTGTAACATTTCACTCTTCGTGTTTGAGACCATACCATGCAATGGGTAATTGTGCTGCAGAGAAAATAGCTGCACTATTTAATAGCAGAGACATGTAAATACTTTGCATTACATTTTGAATCCACTACCTTAAACGAGCTCCAATTTACAGACAGAAATGTCAAAAATGTTACAACTATCCCCGGTCTCCCCTAATTACTATGGACTTAATGCATACATATTATTAAAATATGGGCTATAACAGTTGATGTATAGCAACTTGAAATGCTCCCACAAATGGCACTACAACATGTAAAAAAAATCATATAAGCTCTGGTGGACTTGGTTCTATAGTAGGTCTTAAAGGGTTAAATAAATATCGTCAAATAATCGTGATCTCAATTTCAGTGAAAATAATCGTGATTATCATTTTTGCCATAATCGAGCAGCCCTAGCACAGAAGAAAATGATCCCAGACAAAAACTTAAACCAGTCAACATGCAACACCAGCATCTACAAAGAAATATCAAAAGTTCCTGTTTGACATCAACTTTATGGATATATAGTTTCCAGAACATTTTTTTTTTTTTAAAAAGATAAATTTTTCTCAGTGGGCCAGTAAATGCATAACGAAAATTATGGCATCCTTTCGGTGGAATCAGTACTCACGGGTAATAGTTGACTGTTTCAATGGATGCAGCATAAAAATCTTTTACTGACCTAATGCAATACATATACACTTTGTAGTTAAAGAATTTTAAAGTTCTTACTGTCATCATGGCAGCTACATCCTTTAGCTTTGTGCCCTGTTCCCCCGATCACTTTGCAAACACTTTCAGCAGACTGTCAGAGAGAAACTCAGCTCCGTCAGAAACCTTGACTGTAAAGGCATGGTTGGGATGCACTGGAATGCTGCATTTCATCTAAAATGACATAAAATTATTTTGAAATAACAGCAGGCACTGTGCTTGGTTAATCAGCAATGTTTTGTTGAATAAAAACTGTGTTTCCAGATCTTATGGGATTAAAAAAATCCAAAGATGTTTGTTTCTGATTTGCAACCCAAGAACCCACAAGTTACAACCTCATTTTAGTTCAAGTGTGCATTAATGTGAGTCCAGTAATCACCTTTCTGACAATACATACAGGTTAAACCTATGGCAGATTTTGGATTTCTCAGTTGTATTAATAGGGTGGTCTATTTGAGTATGCATGCACCTAATAACTATAAAAAATCTATTATAATTAAGTTACAGAAACCTTAAGCGAAAATAGAATATACTTTCTTACCATAACACCTTGAACCCACAATCCATCAGCTGACTCCTGGTGAAATGCAGAATAGAGGTCATCTCTCAATGTGCAGCAAAAAAACAAAACAAAACAAACGGACAGCAGGTGAGGGCAGGAAGGGTAGGGATGTAAGCTAGCATAATGCCACTGATGATATTAGCTTAAGCTGTTCAATGTCCAAAATCTCACTAACACCACGGTGCAGTAAATACACAATGTAACTGAAGAGTCAGTTGACAAATCTATTCACACAGAAAACCAAATTATGTTGAGAGTGCCTCGTAATTAGGTTTAATGTGATATTACGGCTCTTGTGCCAAAGACAAATTCAAATGAAAAAGCGCCAATTCTTTGACAACAGATAAAACAGCAAATCAGCTAACGGCTCTTTTTTAGCATGTTACATGGCGGCACTCTAGACGTTTAACTACATTTGGCTGAAATATGGTAAACATTAATTCAAAAAATCAAGACATACCAAAAAACGTAGAGTTGGCTGCTCGACTTGACTGAGATGGATGCATTTTTTAAACCACGATCCAAAGCCCGCGAGATGAAATCACGCATGGTTTCACGAGATTTAACGTTGCTATCTTATTGACTTACTTCACCTGAACATGATATGAACAATTTAATACACCCTTTCTGCATATCATGTAGTTTTTACACTATATAGTTACATTTATCTTTAAAACATGAGGCAATTGTGTTAAATACATGCAAGATGCTTACATAAATCCAAGAGATGGCCAGTCCCTTTTTTTCAGTGTATAAAGTGTATAATAGATTAATTAAGCTACTATGACATAACCTGTAAGAGCCTTGAGCTGAGCATTTATCACCATATTGGTTCACTGAAATCGAGCCAGGTGGGGTCTGTGAAAGCAAGAGGTGGGAATCACCTTATGATGATACTCAACTCTCAGTACAATACTATAGCACTTTAATGCAGAGTATTACAACAACATATGTGATGAAGCATGTGAAAGATGAAGACTGTGCACAAAAACACTCAAGCAATGCAAATATTTCTCAAACATACGTCTGAATAATGTAGTTTACTGAACAGTTTTTGATGAATAAACTGCAATTAACCAGTGCACTATTTTTCCCTAAATACTCATCCAGCACAACTCTCAAATATGAGGGTAAACCCACCGTGCTTAGCACAGCCACAAACTCCTACAGGTGGAATCTGGACAGTCACCTTTGGTGATGCTGCAGACTTTTCCATCTTTAGACTGTGGCGATAACGTGGTGTAGACTGTGATGAAGTGTCAGTTTCTTGAAAACCTTGCAGCGATTTTATCAGAAGTGTAATCGTTTATGAACGTGCTACAAGTGACTATCTATTATACATAATAGTCACTAAACCACAATAATTTGTGAAATATACACCTGACATCTTCATATTAAACATTTATAGAAAATAAAGACAGAAATATGGCTTCTATTCAGAGTCTAGTTAGAGGAAAATTTGAATATAAAAAAACTAAAATTCTCGACCGGGTTGGTTTTTGCATGGAGTCTACATGATTGTGACATATTGCAATGTATTACCGTTTTGTTTTTTTTCAGGTGAAAATTATGCAAACTTTGTTCTGTTCCTCTCACTTCAGTAATTTTTATTCCTTCAAAATGGGATTATCAAACACACACACACTGACCAACACTGTTACTGAAACCTATGGTAAACCTGAGAAAGTGAACTGTTCAACTCTTCAAAGTTTAACTTAAGTGGAAGCAAAAATGTGTGAGTTATGATACTATTAAAAGTATTTAGTCTCTAGTTTTCTGTGAGATATGAATGCACAGTCAGTTCACATGTCACAATTTAACGCAGCTCTTCCTGCTGTACTCAGGCTTTGCTCAGGTCTTCGTTAGCCCGGGTACGGCTGTGCTCGTGCAGCTCTGTCACATACCTGCATTTGATTGTTCCAGTGGGAAAAAACGTATTTCCCACAACATTTTATTAAATTTGCCTAAATGCAGTTGATGGATTTTTATTTTCACTCTGAAGTGTAAGGTAGTTTTGTCAAGCTAAGTGTGTCCAGTGTTGGTTGGTTTCTCGGTTGATTTAACGTTAGCTTTGCTGTGACTGGCTAACGTTAGCTTAGGATGGTGGGACGTAAGATAAACCTTCATTTTTGTAGTATAAAGGTTGCTTTCATATGACACTTCTTGCAAATCCCACGTGACATGTCCATCTCATTTGTTCCACAGGTTTGTGATTTAAACCTGGACAGCACTTTTTTCAAATTTCTTTCTCCAAAGCCTCCATCTTTCTTCCTTCCATACACTGACCTCATGTCACTCACTAGAAAAACTCAATAGCATCTGCTGGTATAGTTAAAAGGTAATTCATTTTATTATTATAGTACTAAAAACGTTGTATTTCCAGTTTATATATAAAGATATCAACATTTGGTGTCCCTGTGTTAATAAAATATTGATATGTAAAATATTGCAATGCGATGCTGGGAACCCCTATGAACCACATCTCATGTCCATCCTGTATCCTTTTTATCACTGATGTATGTGAAATTTTTATTTATTAAACAGATGAAAGATTTCCAAACCAACCTGCCCTGTGTGACAGTCATTGACATCTATCAGTCGGGAAAGGTTTGCAGTACAAAGTCATTTCTAAGGCTTTGACACTCAGGTGAACCACCATGACAGTCATTATTTACAAATGAAGAAAAACTTGGAACAGTGGTGAACCCAGGAGTGACTGGCCTACGAAGTTACTCCAGGAGAGCATCAATGACTCGTTTAGAAGGTTAGAAAAAAAACCCTGAAAAACAACTAAATACACCATTTACCTCAGTTTCAGTCAGAGTTCATGATTCAACAATAAGAATGAGATTAGACAAAAATGGCATCCACAGTACAGCTCCAAGGTAAAAATCATTGCCCACCAAAAAGAACATAAAGGTTGGTCACATGTTTGTCAAAAAAACAGAGGAAAAAAAACATTCTGAAGAGCCCAAAGACCTTTGGGAAAGTATTCTGTGCACTCATGAGACTAAAGTTAAACTTCTTGGAATTTTTGAGTCCCGTTACCTTTGGAGTAAAACTATACAGCATTCAATAAAAAGATCAGTCAAACATGGTGGTGGTAGTGTGATGAGCTGGGGCTGCTTTGCTGCTTCAGGACCTGGACGACTTGATGTAATTGATGGACACATGAATTCTGCTCTCTCCAAAAAAATCCTGAATCCTGATTTCTGGACATCAGTTTGTACATGAAGCTGAAGTTCACTCAGGTTAATTTAGACAGTTCTGCAAAGAAGAGTGGACCAAAATTCCTGCACAGCCATGTAAAAGACGCATTGCCAGTTATCACAAATGCTTAATTGCAGTTCTTGCTGCCAAAGGTAGCACGACCAGTTATTTGGTTTAGGAGGCAAAGATTTGTTCACAAAGAGCCAAGTAGGTTTATTTCCTTTTAATAAATAAAATCATCATTTAAAAACTGTATTTTGTATTTGTATTTATGCGACAAATATTACAATTTGTGTGATGATCTGAAGCATAACAAATATGACCGAAAATAAGAAATCTGGAAGGGGGAAAATCCTTTTTCACCTCAAAACAAATGAATTATTTTGCAGCTGAAATTTTCACCCTTAATGGCACTTAAAGACTTGAAGGTTGCAGAAACAAACCCAACAGCCCTCACTTACTAAGATCTTATTCTCGTGTAAAGCTGCCTGCATAGCTCCTCTCAGAAAACACAGTTATTAAAAAATAACAATGTCTGCAAGTGCATGTATGTGCGTGTTTCCCGGGAAATTTACCCCTTTGATGCTCTCAGATTAGTAATCCCCCTGAGTTGTGGTTGTGAATGTGGTGGTGGTACTTGTGACCTGGTGGGTGGGTGTTTTATACTGCAACCTGCATGCTAGTTCAAAGCCCCCTGTGCAGTACGAGGGGGATAAGAGGACACATGAAAGCAGCACTTGACAACATATACCGTCTAAAAGATCACAGGGCCAAATAGCAAGAAAGGTGCACCAACATAAACAAATCAAACACACCTACATTTTAGTTTGTCCATTGAAGTGCACCCACATGTTGGGGGCTCTTAACGGCACTGATGTAGCAGATGTATCAAGCAAGATAAGTACTTTGGAGGGTTACTGACGCAAAGGTTTGCAACTTGCTAATGTACTACAGAGAAAGGAAATTCAATTTTTGGAAAATAATTCACATATCTCTTGACTCGTTATACATTTGTTATCTTTTTTGGTTTTTTGCAGAAAATAGATGTTGGCCTGTTTGAAAGCGTCCTCATCATTTTTCATATATCCATCTAGTGTGTCAAACCTGACACTCGACAGCAGGAATACAGTGACATTTATGTCTTCTGAACAAGCCAGGTTGTTTGAGTATTTTAGCACACTGAGCTCCCAGGCGGGCTGTAGCTTTATGAAAGCCCTGTATTGTATTTCTTTCCTGTGCCAGAGCCCGTTTCCTGTGGCGGTGCTGTGTCAAACAACGATGACCCTCTGCTTCCTGCAAGTCGCATGTAGACAGGCCTGCCACGAGCCCTGGGGCCTCACCGTCAGCCGCCGAACAACCTCCAAGCCCCTGCTCCGTCTGTCTGTTTTCAAGTCGTTTGCCACCTTGCCCTTTCTGGATCTCACTTTTTTTTCTCCCACTTCATGTTTCCCTTAATTTCTTGCCTCCCTTTAACTGTTTTTTATTTCTTTTTCTTCTCTCATCTCTCTTGCACCTATCTCTTCCCCTCCATGCCTAATTTATCACTTGCGACCTCCTTCGTGTTTCCCTGTATCTACACCTCCTTTCCTTTTTGTATCCCTTCTTCCCTCCTCCCTTTGTCCCGCCGTCCAGGTCAGAAGATGGTCTGTCAGACGTTTCCTGTGCAAGCCGCAGTGCCAGACCACACCTCGTGAAGGGGATTTCTGCAGCTAAAGTCAGTGACGCCCCATAGAAACGCAGAGACACGCACAGTCATGTTTGCACATACAGTCATTTGATAAAGTAAAAACTTCTTATGGAAAATTGTAGCTTTTCTTAAGAATATTTGGACAAGTAGATATCTGATCCGCCTTTAAACAGGACCTTCAGTTAAAGGTATCAGCGTATCAGAACTCATCCACAAGGAAACTATCAACATGTTAGATTCTCCAAGATGTTTGTTAGTTTAGTGGACATTTGAAATCCTCCCACGTTCCTCTGAAATGCCATTCTGGGTTCTGCTTAGGCCTTTCCACAGTGAATCTGCCAACTCTTCTTTTTGGGACATTCCTTGGTGGATTTCCTAATGTGATCTGGATAATTACCCTGTTGAAATGTGCCTGTCTGGTTCAACTTCAGCTTTCAAACAGCACTCTTTGATATGATGCACAATTCATAGTCAAATCTGTAAATGCGCTCTGCCCAGTCAGTTAGGCAATAAAGCAACCCCAAACCATAACATTTTCACCACCATGCTTCATAGTTGATTTGAGGTTCTTCCCCTGAAGAATCGCCTACGGTCTGCATCGAGCTGGTCTAACGTCACTGCGGACAAAACTCTAACATCCATCTGTCCAAAGTACATTATTTAGAAACTCTAGTTTTGCATGTACTACTTACACAGAACCCATCACACCAGTTTCCTCCAGGCGCTTGAATAAGATCATGACAAATATTGAAGATTTCTTTTTGCATTAAATGATGTGCTAAGCCACTTCTGAATACCCTTTTAGTCACTCAAGTCCCTGCAATACTGCATATTAATAATTCTTGCATTCTTTATCTTTTTTATATCTTTACATTTGAGTCTTTATTCATCTCGTTTGCACACTGTGGGCCAAAGATGGAACTCTTATTTTGTCCTGTTTATATGGCAATACTGACTTTGATAGTTCTTACATGGAAACTGTTAATTGCAAATAAATGGGAGGTCTTATCACAGTCATAGGTATCCAGAAGGCCCCCCCCCGTGAATCCTTTTGCTATCATACCTAGCTTTTGGCATGATAGCATCACACTCTTCAACGTCAGAAAGAAAAGCAGACTGTAGATGTCAGAAGTTTAAGTAAGAGATCGTAGGGCCTGCGATTTTGACTTACTTTTTCCAAGCCCCTTGGAAAACTATACTCAATAAGCAAGAAAACGGATCATTCTGAAAATGACCAAATAATGTCAGTTAAGTGTAATTTCTTTTAAGTATCTTACCTTTTTAAATAGCCACTTCAACAAAGATCACAAGCTAGCTTGTATGAACACATAATTAAAAGGCAACCAAATTTTGGTGGGGTGTATGCAAGGGATTATTTTTTACATGACTGCATTCAGTGTTTCTGTACACAAAGAAAGAATATGATTGTTTTGGGAAATGGGGTCCTACTGTGCTGAAATTGTTGTGTGTAGGATAAAATGTAACTTGTGGGAAAAAAAAAAAAAATATATATATATATATATATATATATATATACACACATACATACATACATACATACATACACATATTCTCAGAGACCGTCAGCAGAAAACTATCCTTTGTTAACTCACTTTGTTTTTGCACCATTAAAAAAAGTGTTTTTTAATCGTACATAAAAACCCCAGGGCCACATCTCTGCTTGTGAGTATGAGAAAGATGTCAAATTTTATGTTACCATGGCACCCACATGGCAGAGGTCAGAGACTCGTCTCATGTTTGGAATGGACCAAATCGCGACTGCTGCTGCCAGTATAGATTTTAAACAGTTGCTATGTGGGCTGAGACAAACTCTGAGGCCTTACAGTAAGTTGTCTTCAAACCGGTCTCCCGCACCACACTGTAGATAAGCTTGGATCCTGGACACCATCCCAGTGATACGTGAGCACGTGTGTGTACATTGGCACAGTCTTACATGTTCCACAGACCAGCGGGCCACTTTCAAAAGGCTTCTCACCTCCTTCCACTCAAGGTCATGAACACGTGCAGCAATAAACACACTTCACCGTGCATCTCTGAAAATTACCCTTCTGGTCTTCTTCCAGTCCAGGTCAGAGGCAGGAAGTGAGCCGAGAGAAAATGAGGAAGCAGCAGCAGCGCTCTCTTGCTTCAGGTAGTGACCCTGAACCCTGACCTTTAACCTCACCTTGAATCACTCTGACAAAACACAGACTTGCAGCTCCTAATAACCTTAAAGTATATATTTTTTTAAAAGTCAGAAATGCTTAAGATGTTAAAACACATTAGTAATATTAACTGAGCATTGAAATAAATTTAAAATAAAAACAGAAAGCTCCTTTATAATTTATCTCTTTATTTTCGGACAACAATAATAACAGTATGTTGCTTTTGTTCACTTTTTTACATTTACAGAAGTGGTGGACTCATGGACTTTGTTCCTTAATCAAACTATTGGACAATGTTTGAGGTACAGCTGCAAAAAAAGAAATGACTGTTCAGGCATGAACCCTGTCCAAATCCAGCATCCTTAATGCTCGTGTTTGCAGGTCAGAAATTCAAACCTTAGAACTATCTTAGAAGTATCAACAGTCACAAGAAGCCTAGCTGTTTTTGGACAGAGCCCACGGCTTTGGAGGGTGACTGATTTTCCAGAGCTGCCTCACCAGTTCCAGAAGAATAACCTGCTGCCATGTTTGGCAGGCTCCAGTTTGCCCTCGATGGTTTGGTTGGGCTCTGGACGAGGTCTAGAGTGGTAGGGGTTCTCTGGCAGGGGCCGCGAGGTTGACACTTTGGTGACCTAAGGAAGAAAAGCAACACACAAACCATAAATTCTCAGACATACACAGTATAAACACACTGAAGACTCACTCAAATATTAATTGACACACTGATGTCAAACATGGCAGTTATTAGGAAACAATAGAGCACATGCTCCGTGCCAATCTCTGACAAGAGATTATGCTTAAACCGCATAATAGGTCCATGCTAAAATGAAACCATACAAAAGTTGTCAACAGCTGAAGCCCTGAACATTTCCTTAGCCTTTCACTGGGCCTTCCATCTCATCCCTTGTCATGATTTATATCCCTGCACCTCTTTGTTTCCCCCAAAATCATCCAGACTGTCCCCTTTGTCCCACCTTCACACCATTTGCCTCCTAACCTTTCTTACAAAAAACAGTTTGCTAATTTAAGTTCCAAAATGAGTAACAAAAATGGAATCTGTTTTAAATATATAAGCAGCCAGAAACTTGGTCCAGATGCACATTAACTCATTCACTGCCATTGACGTCTATAGACGTCAATTACGTTTTCAATGGGAGGGGCTAGAATACAACCTCGGGCAGCTTGTCAGTGAACATCAGACTGCTTGAAATGTATTTTTCACAAAAAGCTCGTTTTCTCCCTTTTTTTGGTCAAAACAGGCATTTTTGGTGGAACCCACCTCTCTTCTACAGCTGATTACTAAAGAACGGAAAATGGTAGAAACAAGCTTTTTTTTTTGGATGGAAGAAGAGAGTCTGTTCTTCATTTTGGTAGGTTCAGCGTTTATATGATCATAACACACAGTTTTCTGTGGCTCTTCAAAAATGAGTAAAAATGCTCAAAAACCCTGGCAGTGAATGAGTTAAACAAGAACATTTTTCACAGTTTTACAAAGTCACATTTTTGTTCTTTTCTTTGCCGGCTCACATGTTTGAGTCGGTGCACAATATCTCTGTCTAACAAATGAAAGACAGCCAGAAAGTTGATTACAACCATTCAAACGCTCCCAGGTTTTTGGGTTGTTGTTTTTTTTTTTTTGCAGAAGTCCTTTTAAAAGACTACATAAATAAATGTCTAATAATCTATTGTTGGCAGCGCTTTTTGGCTCCGTTTTGATTGCTGATACCTAAATTAGTGATTGCCAGTGTTATACAAGCCCCTTAAAAATGCTGGTTTTATGGAAAGAGAAAAAAACAAAGCAGCATAAAACTATTTGCCTGCTCAGAACTGTAGCTGAATGAGACTGCATAAGATGCAATCATACATACCCCACAATCAACATGAATAGAGCCCATCAACCGAGCTACAGTACTCACACTGCAAATGCACAAGTTAATCCCTCACCAGTCTCACCTTAGACAGATCTCCCAAGTCAGGTCTCTCCCATCCCAGTTTCTCAAGGACGCAGCTGTCGAAAGCGTGCTGCTGTTTACGGCAGTGACGGAGTTCTGCCAAGTTTGAGTAATCCAGGCAGGTCCAGTACTCCGTGAAGGACTCGGCACAGTTCCCCTTGATTTGCCTAAAAGGCACAGTGCAGACAGACACACATCATAACATGCAGAAGCAGGATTAATCTTCATACAGACTGAATCTGCAACGCATGAAGTGGAAATCTTTCTCTTAAAATATAATTCATTTTTATCCATCATCCATTATTGAAACATTAAAACCACAAAGATGAAATTCATAATATTGACTGTATTGTTTAAATGCGGTGTTCTCTGGGAAATGATCCCAGCATTCATGTGACTAGCACTTTGACGCACACCACCCATGTCGCAGACAGACACCAACACACCCACTGCTAACACCTTCACCCTCCAAAAAGTGAAAGCACTCCCCGACAGCAGTGGCCTCCACCCTGCGGAAATGTGCCCTGTCAGAGTGCAAAAGTGGCCTAAGACACTGGCCTGACCTCCAGAGTTCCTAGATCCCAATCTGGGAAGTTTGGAGGAAGCAAACTAAGTCAGATGCACAGAGGCTCCTCTCCACATCCTACAGGACACCATCCAGAGATCCCATCAATCCAGCGACCACTGAGAGATGTTTTGGTGGGTGATAAGGGGTACCTACACAATATTAGGCAGGTAATTTTGATGTTTTGATGCCTAGTTGTATGATACTGGTGCTGACACCAGTCAGCTGACACCAATCAGCACCAGTATCCCACCAGTCAGTGGGATTTTCAAAAGAATGCATATCATAGGAGTCAATAATTCAAGAATGTAAAGGACAGAGCTGCTCAAATTTAAGAAACCAAATGTATTTAAGAACTTATATCAGCGTATGGTTACTCTGCTTGTGAGCAGTCACTTGTTGATTGAATCTGATTGCTATGGGCTGGTTTTCTATAACAAGAACACCTAAAGGTGGCTGGCAGTTGCCAGAAACACCAGAGAATCAAAACAGGCCCCTGGTGCAATTACAACTTTTCTCAAATCTATCTTCATTATCATAATTGCAGGTTTTTCTCTCACAAAAGCACCTCAGTTGCTGCACAGGCGTCACAACATAACCAAAGCTCAGAATAAAACTTTTCAGTAAACACAGACACTGCACTTAAGAGTGAAAAAGGCCAGACCACAAAGTTTTATGGACACAATACGCTTCATGGGTAATTTTCTTATTCATGTTCTAAATCGGCCACTTTTTCTACTAAAGAGAGGGAAAATTACTGGAGTGTTTTCTACATCACACTTAATGAGCTCAAGTTGATGATTTATTCTTATGTTTTTGGATAATTTAGAGAAGAGGCTGAGTAACTCAGAACAGAGAAATGACAATCTGGAACTGATTTTTATAAAGTCAAAATCAATATTCTGATCAATAAGTAAAGAGAACATGATAAATAAAAAGCTTTGTGGAAACAAATAGTGACTCAACAGGACAAATGATGCAAAAGTGCAAGCGGCTGTGTGATTATCACACATTACACAATGGAAAATAACTCTTCAACGTATGCGGCAACAACCCTAAAGTTGAAGTAACTGAAATTTTGATGAAATATCTATTGAGGCTCATACTGATCTCATTAAAAAATGTCACTGCATAAATCAACCAGCAAAATACAACAAGATTTAAAGGTTTCTTCCCATAACTTAGTGCACAAGTTGAGCACTCATCCTCCCCCATCTTACATTAGGATGTACTTTGGATAATTGTCACACTGAACCACCGACCTTCTGATCAGTAGATGACCAGCCTTACAGGGAGTGCAGAATTATTAGGCAAATGAGTATTTTGTCCACATCATCCTCTTCATGCATGTTGTCTTACTCCAAGCTGTATAGTCTTGAAAGCCTACTACCAATTAAGCATATTAGGTGATGTGCATCTCTGTAATGAGAAGGTGTGGTCTAATGACATCAACACCCTATATCAGGTGTGCATAATTATTAGGCAACGTCCTTTCCTTTGGCAAAATGGGTCAAAAGAAGGACTTGACAGGCTCAGAAAAGTCAAAAATAGTGAGATATCTTGCAGAGGGATGCAGCAGTCTCAAAATTGCAAAGCTTCTGAAGCGTGATCATCGAACAATCAAGCGTTTCATTCAAAATAGTCAGCAGGGTCGCAAGAAGCGTGTGGAAAAACCAAGGTGCAAAATAACTGCCCATGAACTGAGAAAAGTCAAGCGTGCAGCTGCCAAGATGCCACTTGCCACCAGTTTGGCCATATTTCAGAGCTGCAACATCACTGGAGTGCCCAAAAGCACAAGGTGTGCAATACTCAGAGACATGGCCAAGGTAAGAAAGGCTGAAAGACGACCACCACTGAACAAGACACACAAGCTGAAACGTCAAGACTGGGCCAAGAAATATCTCAAGACTGATTTTTCTAAGGTTTTATGGACTGATGAAATGAGAGTGAGTCTTGATGGGCCAGATGGATGGGCCCGTGGCTGGATTGGTAAAGGGCAGAGAGCTCCAGTCCGACTCAGACGCCAGCAAGGTGGAGGTGGAGTACTGGTTTGGGCTGGTATCATCAAAGATGAGCTTGTGGGGCCTTTTCGGGTTGAGGATGGAGTCAAGCTCAACTCCCAGTCCTACTGCCAGTTTCTGGAAGACACCTTCTTCAAGCAGTGGTACAGGAAGAAGTCTGCATCCTTCAAGAAAAACATGATTTTCATGCAGGACAATGCTCCATCACACGCGTCCAAGTACTCCACAGCGTGGCTGGTAAGAAAGGGTATAAAAGAAGAAAAACTAATGACATGGCCTCCTTGTTCACCTGATCTGAACCCCATTGAGAACCTGTGGTCCATCATCAAATGTGAGATTTACAAGGAGGGAAAACAGTACACCTCTCTGAACAGTGTCTGGGAGGCTGTGGTTGCTGCTGCACGCAATGTTGATGGTGAACAGATCAAAACACTGACAGAATCCATGGATGGCAGGCTTTTGAGTGTCCTTGCAAAGAAAGGTGGCTATATTGGTCGCTGATTTGTTTTTGTTTTGTTTTTGAATGTCAGAAATGTATATTTGTGAATGTGGAGATGTTATATTGGTTTCACTGGTAAAAATAAATAATTGAAATGGGTATATATTTGTTTTTTGTTGAGTTGCCTAATAATTATGCACAGTAATAGTCACCTGCACACACAGATATCCCCCTAAAATAGCTAAAACTAAAAACAAACTAAAAACTACTTCCAAAAACATTCAGCTTTGATATTAATGAGTTTTTTGGGTTCATTGAGAACATGGTTGTTGTTCAATAATAAAATTATTCCTCAAAAATACAACTTGCCTAATAATTCTGCACTCCCTGTAGTTCCTGAGCCTGGGTGATGTCATGATCGAGATGCTGAATCACCCAGTAATGTTTCACATACTTTAAATTAGCCATTGAAAACATTTTAGGCAAAACTGATTTCGCAACAGCAGTGCACACAGTCTCAAACCAAATGGTAGCATGGATTTCAGGATGACATACTTTGGATTTTATCATTACAATCTTTTTAATTAATTAATTTGTTTAACTGATCTCATGCTGCTCTTTTAGCTGCTTTAATACACTGGCAGCATCTCCTCCTTTTGTGTCTGGAAAACACAAATACATTGTTTGCATATTGATTTTTGTATACCACTTATCGTCCCTTGGTCCTTGGATAACACCCATATAAATTTTTATGTGATATAAAAAATGTCATATCACTATATCATTGCTATAGCAACGCCATAAATTTATGTTCCCTAGTGCACAACAACAGGATCAGCACGGCCGTGTCTGAAAGCCAAGCATCAGCCTCCCATGATGAGTACCTAAAAGGCAGCTACCTCAACAAACTCCAACAGTTCTTTCCTGTTCCTGCTAAAGGTGGAAATTAACACATTTATTTGGACTGGGTTGTTTGATACCAGGCTGCGAGAGTTGAGGCTCGGGTGTGAAATTTATGGTTTTCAGGGATTTTATTGTTAGCTTGGTTTCCCTGGGTCTTTTCTCGTGTTGTAGTTGTGTGTCTTGTTTTGAAAGATATATTTACCCGTTACCATAGCGACCAGAGAGCATAAAGGGGCAGAGAGGAGGGTGTTACTCTCAATGTTGTTGGTGCATTTCAGGAGGACGCTGCTAATAAAGTTACACAATTACACAGTGAATTCGCTTATTATTAATAAATTTACAAAATACCACAGTTTTTGTCTTGGTCGTATCATTTTATTTTGTTGTATTCATCCACGGCACCTTAAAGGCTGGTCCGTGAAAATATTGTCTTACATTAAACCGGTCCATGGTGCAAAAAAGGTTGGGGACCGCTGTATTAGGTGATAGTACCAGGTACATGGTACTTTTTTAGTACCTACTCAATCGAGGTTCAAAGCAATCAGAAAATGTGACGTTGTCAGACTGCATGTCACCGATTGGCTAGTCAGTAGCATCACTTGATAAATAATGAGAGTGTCTCCTTCACAAAAATCAAAACCACCATTTTTGCAAACCAGCAACAAGGGAACTAACACTGACTAACACTAACAGAACTAACACTGTGGTCCCCGATTCTGACAAAAAGCCACTGACTGCACTGCAGGTATAACATCACCTCAATGTTGTAGCATTCATGTTGCATACAAATGATGTCACGGGACGTTGAGCCGTGTTAATATAACAACCCCACGTACACATTAGGTAGTACTCGACTGTAATGGAAAATGACTTGTCGCATTGAGACGAGTAGGTAATAATGGAAAAAATGCTTACTTCTCTAGAATCTAGTTGCTCTTCTCCATCCTTGATGTTACATGGAAACCTGATTATCACCACCTTTTTCTTCCCTTGCACTACTTTTAAGTCACATATTCAACTTTACCATGACGTTTACTCAGTTATGTTAATAATTTATTTTAACCAAAAGTCAAAAGATTGAAAACCTTATTAGCAGTAGAAGACACAGAATATGAAACTTCCCAACTCTGCAGTCTTCAACAACTTTGAACTATGAAGGCACAACTGCCCAAGAGCAGCATTGGAAACCTCAGAACACATTCTCTTACCCACATGCCCATCACCAAGAAATGCAAAAGTATCTGACCAGAGTTTCACATGGACTCGCACAGTCTGCACTTTCAGCTGGCTCCAAAGTCAAGCCACATTTTCAATCACTCTCTGACCACAAGCACACTGTTCACTTTTGCAGATGACAACAATGCAGCAGCCCTCAGCTCTAAAAATATAATTACTCTGCCTAATCACCGGAGTATCGCCTTTCTGTCAAATATCATGACAACGTCAAGCCAAGGCATAAGGAAAAATGTTATTCTCGCAGAAATGACAAAGCTCATCCCTTCACCATTCAGACTGCTCAGACAATACGTCTAAGACCTCATCAATCCAGTCCTGTTTGTATATAGTCTCCTGCTTTCAGTGTTCACTTTCAGATATTGTGTCCATTCATACCAGAACTATATGGCACCAAACTACTACCTGAAGAAGTTGAGTGCACACTCATTGACCTTTCTCCCTTCCTCTAGGCACTTCCGGGGATCCTTCTCCTCCCAACGGCAGAGCATGAACTCTTTGTTGGGTTTGTCACATTGGGAGCCATAATGGTGGGCAGCAGCCTTCAGTACCGAAGAGGACACTTTTATCTGCACAGAAAGCAACACATGGAAGACAATTAGAATGAAAAAGGAACATAACTGCAAGAGACACTAACAAATAACAATTATGCAATTGGTGTTTTCATGAGACACACTTTAGTTCACTTCAATTTTATGTATATAGCACCAACTCAACAAGAGTGTATATTAAGGTAGCACTTAGTACTAGTTTTATTTTGGTATATCAACAAGAAACATAAGACAGACCACAGTGAAGCCAAAGTTTATTTGCAATGTCTCTCTCTAGATGGGCTGTGTTTAAAAAAACACAAACAAAAGCCTGGATGCAGTTCCCAGTAGGAATTGTAAATGAACCTTGTATTGATCAGTTAATAAAGAAAAAACAGCATGATGTGACATAAAGAAAGAGCTGTGTTGCTACTTTAATATTCCCATTACAACTGCCTTGTAGTGATCACTACTAATGTGATTTAATTTATAGCTGCTATATGCATTATTATCTCATGAAGAGCAGGCACGCTCAACATATTAAGAGCTTCTGCTGTGAAAACATGTCCTTGAGCATCTGAACTGTTGACTGTTTATTTCTGTCCAATAAGAAACACAACCTATACAATAAATAAATACATTATGAAGCAAAACTCTACACAGAAGTACAAATTCTAACATGAGAATGACCACTTTAGCCCACAAATTCTGGCTTTTTTAAAATCTGAATATTTTACTAGGACTGCCCCCATGGTAAAATTGCGGCCTGGTCAGTGTTATAATAAAACTTTAGCTATAGCCAACGCATGCATCTACTTGTTTTGCATTTCCATTTTATCAAAGGAAAACATTTGCTTATTTATTTCTGAACTTTTTTTAATCTCCTCGTCACCCTACACATGTAAACATTTAGCCAGCACAAAATTAATGTGAGAAAAAACAAAAAACAAAACAAAAACAGACATCAACCACTGTTTGCCATTGATGCCATTTGACACATTATGAAATGTAATGATTTGTTTTATTTTTGAAAAATAATGCAAATAATGTTTAAGGTGAAATCAAATGTTCACAAATGAAACAGGAGTGTAAACATTATTTGTGACAGTTTCAGGATTTAAATATACAAAAAGCTAAAGTAAAAGAAAAAACTGAGATTAAATAATAATATCTCTGTTGCTGGTGTTGAATTATGTAGTAAAAATGACATTATTAAACGCTATTTACATTTAAATGATTTATATTATCTACAACAATATTTCTGAGGGCTATATAAGTTAATGATATAGCTGTTTTCTTTGTGTCTTCTCTTTTGGAGGGAGGGTAAGGCAGCTTTAACAATATGAATGCAGGTCAGATATATACAAGCATTGCTTCTATCTGACCCTGTTCAGCCATTACTTCCAATATAAGTGAATTTACTATCTGTATCAAATATCAATATCAAAATCTTTCAACAAGGTAAACATGTTGGTGCATTTCTACAACATATAAATATATCTGTGTATATATACACACTATATTCTTCTCTTCATGTTCTCTTTAAAATATCTGCAGGGGTCTTGCCAGGTATTTAACAAAAGTCATACTGTACTTAAAGAAAGTTTGTCTCACAAGCTGAAAGAGTATGCTTTAGCAAAAGCTTGATCAAGTGCTAGGATGTTAGGACAGATCTAATTTAATGGTGCAGGCTCGTTTATTATATCCACGGTGCTATTATTGTTGGACAGGCACAGGCTGCTGCTGCTGACAGCTATCACCTGACTTCCAAGGACAAGTTCAATATGTCAAATAGCACTGCTACAACAGACTGGTATAAGAACCGAATGGAATCGAAAGCTCCTTTCACCCTGACAGGTATAACCAAATGTACATTCTGAATGCACATTTGCTAAACTTAAAAGACTCAAGACGTTAACGCCATATATTGTTGTCAAAAATAGTTATAAAGGCGCCCGAAATATTTAACACCTTCCTGTGCTATAGTAAATATTCACTCACGTGTGTATAGCATTCATCAATATAATATAACTATCTTAGCAAGTAAAGCTAGTGGCTTAAAGTTTACAGCTTTTCAAATGAACCGTGCAGCAGCTATCCCTTCAGCTAGCTACTTAGCTGGCTTGTCCCGTCTTCTTCATTCATGCTAAACAATAATGGCCGCTCACCTCGTCCACCTTCATCTCCTGCAGGGTGGGTACTTCCAGCTTTGTGGGCATGACTGCGTAGATGTGCAGTTAAAGAAATCAAGAAGCTCAAATACCGCTGGTGAAAAACATTCAAGGTCCTCGTCAGACGTGCGAGCGACGAGGCCGTAAAGAAGGTCAGTTAACTTCCCCTGCTACTGTCAGCTAGTGGCCGCGCTCTGATGACGCAATTCACAGAGCGACGCGGAGCCGCATGCGCACTGTCAAAAGACTTTTGAGAAAATAAAATTGGATTGACATTTATCATATTTTATTTAAAAATGAATAAATCCAACAAACTATGAAAAAAACATTTTTTTTAAGATGAGTAGAAACCAATAACTTGTTCAACAGTCGTATTGTTGCGTCATTGCCATGGTAACGGTATACCGCTTCACTGCTGTTTTCAGTTTTTTTTATTGTTTTTAGATCGACTTTGCATGCTTTTTCCACCCTACATAGAAAGCAGGACATTGTGTTAATGGAGCATATCGGAAGCAGTTACAATGGGGCAACAAAATTTGGCAGGTAGTTTGGCCGTTGTTGTGAAAAAGAGCCACAGACACAGTGTTTGCATGTGTGCGTGTGTTTGTGTGTGCTCGTATACTCAAACACAGTTCATAAAACAGTGTGTTTTTTCTCTGCTTCAGGATGGAAGGTGAAGGAGAGTACACCTTCCCTACAAATACAAGATATGTGGGAGAGATGAAAGATGGAATGTTCCATGGCAAAGGAGTGCTGTACTTTCCAAATGGAAGTAAATATGAGAGTACCTGGGAAAACGGCATAGCCAAACAGGTGAACAGTTTTGTATGCGTGTCCATCCCTTCATGTCAGACTGTCTGCAGCCACATGCATAACTGTGTGTGTTTCACATTGGTTATAGCTGATATTATCTGATATTACATCTGGTCCCTTTTAGTAATCACTCACAGTTATTATCGTAGTAATTAGGTTTGCCTTTTTTCGGTAGGATCTTTAGCCTCTCCTGCTCTAAAGTAAACTTTCATGAACCTCACTGCAATAGCAATCACTACAATTATTATCATCACTGCTGTTGCGGTTCATTTGAAATGATAGTAGCTCTTACCCATGACAAACCTTGGCCCAGACAACCCAGCACCTGCTTTTAGTGCCAGTGAAAGACCTGCAACTTACCTCCATGCAGAACAAATCTAAACAATTCAATAAACCCAGAAGTTTCCTCCAATTTTTGCCTTTTCTATGCGATCCTTTTGTAATACCAATTAGCTTTTTTAAAAGAACTGGCAAATGTAATAAAAAAAATAAAATAAAAATAAGAAGAGCACAGATTACAGGCGCTCAGGATCTTTATTCACAGCCTTAGTTAGAGTTGTGCAGGTGCTGAAACTGCTTCTGGCAGTGGAGAATGAGCAGGCCTGGAGGTTCCAAGGAGCAAAGGTATGAGGTTGGAGCCCAGAGAGGCTATATGTCAGAAATGTGGCTGGCTGGCACACAAAAAGAGCTCTAGAGCACAGAGAGTCATGGGAGCAAAAACTAAGCAAAGATTGTGAGTAAGCATGACACACTTCCACTCAGTCAGACAGTGGCTGCATGATTTGGTCTTAATACATAAGGAGCAGGCTTGAAAACCAGGGATCCAGGAGAAACCAGTGAGCAGCCATGCTCCTGGGAAGACCTTACAGCATTACGACCCATATATATGCTGTATAGTTAACAGCATTAATCGAAGCTGCTGCTCCTGGATCCCTATCAGCTCACTGACATGAGATAATGGTGCACTTCAATGGAGCAGATTTATTGGTTACACACCTAGTGCAGGTTTCAGAGATGTACTCTGAATATGACTTAGACTAAATGTCAAGGTCTTAGCTGTTTTTTGTTTTGGGGATATTGAATTCCTTGTGAATATATTTGAGTTTGGGCTTCTGTGGAGGTTTATTGTTATTTCAGGTGTTTCCCGTTATGATCTCTGTGTTGGATTTCTGGATTCCTGTTTTGATTTCTTTATTGTAGTAGATTGAGAGCTTTATCTTAGGTGACATTCCTGTTTGACTTTACAGTTATCCTTTTCGGATCCTTGTCCTTATTGTCCTTACTTGTATCCAATTACTTTTTTCAAGTAATGAGTAGAGTAAGGGATTACTATTGCAAAACAGTAATTAGATTACTGTTACTTTCCCATAAGCACGCTACGATACTGCGTTGCTAAACCGTGATTTTGTTTGTGAGAGTGTCTCATGACAATGTCTTACAAGTGTGCGACATCTGTGGCAGCAACAGACGTGTGTAGATCAACAATGGATAGTATGGAGTGCAGGAGAGAGCACGACCATGTAGCGTTTAAAGCTTGGAAGTACTTAAATTACTTCAAGTTTTATTCTGCAAAAAGTGACAAAAACATAAACTCCACTGTAAACTCTGCATAGGAGGAAAACTTCTTTCTACAGCAAAAAATTAAACTTCAAATCTGAGCAATTATCTAGGACACTGCCATGAATGTGAAATTCACAGAGAAAGCCCCGGATCCCCCCGCTGACATGACAGTTGCGGCACCTGGCAAACCCCTGACAGCCCCATTTCTGCTAAAAAAGTGAAAATAGATTTAAGAACGGCAGGACTTAGTGCTGCTGGATCTTTTATTTTATTTATTTTTTGCTGTTTTACTTGCATCTATTTGAAAGAGTGAGTGTAAACACAAAATTATTTTATATGCTGGAATATGCAGAAAATAGGTTTTGTTATGACTCCTTCTGCTAGGCGGCAGGGGCAGTCTCACTTCCTCCAAGGCCCAGGGCCGTAACAGTTTAAATGTTAAACAAATTTCTTCAAAGTCAAAGACTGTTGCATATAATTTATTTTTTGCAAGATGCGATGTGCATAAAGTTAAAAGATTTAAAACTAATAAAACAAGTTTTAAAAAGAGTATTTTTTATTTGATTACAGGTCTATTGCTTTATTATGTATTCAGGTTGTGTATCATGTTTTTTAAAAGTAACTAATAAAGTAACTAATTACTTTTGAAAAGAGGAAATCAGTAAAGGAACGGGATTACTTTCTTGGAGAAGTAATCAGTAATTAGTAACTAATTACTATTTTCAAGTAACTTGACCAACACTGCTTATGAATGGCTTAAAATATTTTTTCAAGTGGCTCAAAAAGCTTCAGTCGAGTCATGCAGAATGTAAACAACTAAATAAATAACTATACATAATAAATGCCAGGGAAGTCTGTTTATGTTATGTGTGTCTGAAAGGGAAAAAATATCCGCTGATATGTTGCAATACCAGATTTGTAAATAGCCAAATATCAGTATTAATATTGGTCTTGAAAATATCACTATAACAGTTGAACTCTAGTTAAACTCTAAAACTATCCAGAGTATCTAACTCTACTTATGCACTGAAAGAAAATGTGTGTATTTTTTGGAAGATTTTGACAGTTATAAGGATATTTTTATTGGGAAAAATTAGGAAAGCATGGAAGAACAATGAAAAAATATAGATATATAGCTAAAAATGACTGGAAAGTGTAATGCTGTAAAAAACAAACTAAAAAAAACAGGCGGCCGTCTGCCGCCATCTGCTGTGACTGGTTGGGGGGGGGGAATGAGGGAGAAAAGAGGCAGAACAACAAACAGCGTCTTTCTTGTATCATCCCTTGAGGATAAATAAAGTTCACCCCAAATACCAAAAGACATATTTTTCCACTTTCTCCTTGAGATATGTATCTGTGCAGACAGCTTTGGTTTTATCTGCTGAGGTTTGGAGATATTCATCACTGAGAGCTCTGCGTCAATCGAAAGACAATGGAGGGAAATTTAAATTCTTCTGGGTTCTCAGAGAACTCAAAACTGACATTTGAAAACCGCAGCTTCAACTTATCTTTCCAGAAACCATGCCTGGGGTATGCAGAATAACCCAGACCCAGACCTTACATGCAGCAAAGTTTGCTGGAATATTCCGTACGATAACTGTCATCAGTGAGATCTGTGCATTATCTTGGGTTTTTCACTGATTTGAGGAGCACACGTTACATTTCTTTCACTAACAGTGCACTGGGATTGGGGAGGATACAGATATTACAGCTTTGGTAAAGAAAACCCTCACTTTCCACTTGTAAGATATCACTGATAGGTGGTTTTTATTAAGCAGACTTAATTATAAGGATACTTCACAGGTCTGTGTGTGCTTCCACACCAGGGGACATTTACCTTTGCAGACGGACTGCAGTACCAGGAGAAGGACTGGAGCTACTGCAATGGTTATGACAGACGCTTCTACACGGAGAGGTGCAATGGCCTCAGACCTGCAGGTTGGATCTTATTTTCTAGACCACTCCTAAACAAACACACAAGGAATGATGAGCATATAGTGTACAAGCCAAGTCTCTGTATTGTTTGGCTGAAAGCTTCCTCTCAGTGCTGGATAATTTGTAAACTATGAGTTTTATCTGAACAGCTCTTTCTATTTCGGTCCCTGTTTTTACCTAGCAAAGTTATGCAGGCAGTTCTGTCATCCTGCTTCATGAGCCAGAGTCTGTGTTCATCACTGGCCTGACAAATAGATGGTTTTACCTCTAAGTCATTCCTCAGTCAAATCATAATAATTCCATCTATTCATACAGGAAAATCTCAGATAACAGATTTACATCCTCCACGAGCCATTCCTGATGGATGTTATGACTGTGGAGATGGTTTCTATAACCCCAGCACCAGAGTGGTCACAGCCTACACCGGCAGGTTTCTCAGGAGCGCAGGTGAGAGCAAAGCTCGCTAACCATTAGGAGAGGTGTGCTCATTCATATTAATTTTTTGTTATATACTAGTGGATACTTTGTAGCTTGTACCCCTGATCCACACAAGAAGCAGAATTATCTGTATTTTCACAACAAAATCCTCCTCTTTCACTGCTTACCCCACTGCGGTTTTGTGCACATTTTTCCACTTGTTTTGTTGCCAAACTGGCTCTGTCCACTGCTGAGCAATATCCAGGCACCGTGGCCTGTTGCGCCAAGGTAAATTAGAAAGATTAAAGGCAAGCTCAAACACAAAATTTCCATTTCAAATTATGTACACAAAGTGTTACGTCCAGTAAAGCACCTGTCAGTGATGGATTGCTTTATGTTAAAATATATTTATTCAGTAACCTAATAAAGTATGTCCATTTGTTTCTACGACTGACCATAGCTAGAAACAATATTAATTCCAGTAATCATGTAATTAATTTAACCTTAGCTTCAAATTTACCGCATGTGTATGTACAGCAAATATAAGTTTTGCACCTATGTTTAAACTAATGCTTGGATCATAGAAGAAAGCAAATATTTCCTCACAATATGGTTCTGTGTGACTGAGAACACGCGTTGCTGAATTCAAACAGGAGGGAATCAAGTAAAAAACAAGGCTGAGAGGTTAAATGATTGATTGATTGATTTGGCGTGAGGTACACAGGTGAGGAGTCTCTGGTGATCGGGTTTTACTGTAACATAATATTTAAGAGGCTACTGATGGAATGAGCTGTGCACAAATATTCCCTGATGGAGGGAGCGGTGGAGCAGGGCTGAAGAGTGATGCTAAAGAATCTGGACGGATGTGATGAACTTAGTTGGAAGGACAACAACCGTGAACACTGGCGGTTATGTAAAGCGCGAGGCGAAGAAAAGGGTTGCACTAATCGGATGCTGAAATGACCGCTGACAGGAGCAGAAGACTGTTTCAAGACTATCGCGGTGCATCCAGGTGGGAGGTGGGCAATTGTGTGAAAAATATCATATGACACCAGTTGAATTTCACAAACAAGACTTTTCTGATACTACTGCACAAGCTTGATTGATTAAAAAAAAGTAAAAAGTAGGGTATGGGGTGTAGGTGAATTTTTTCACTTTTGAAA
The DNA here is from genome assembly GCF_057382275.1 of Copadichromis virginalis. Classification (NCBI taxonomy): domain Eukaryota; kingdom Metazoa; phylum Chordata; class Actinopteri; order Cichliformes; family Cichlidae; genus Copadichromis; species Copadichromis virginalis. The sequence continues at coordinate 43,718,848 of NC_140624.1, read as the reverse complement.
TGGGCTGTTCTAGACGTTCGAGAGCTGCTGATGAGACATGGTGAGAGAGAGAATGTAAATTGCATTAGTCTTTCTGATTGAACTTTTGCTAAACTTCATTAAACTCTATTGAAGCTACTTTTAAACATAGTAAATCCTCAGTTCCTCTTTCAGAGTTTCATACGTTCTGTTCTGTGCATCTGCCTGCACAGTATGTCTGTCAGCGAGATTACACAAATAGTTCAGGCAAGCGAGACATGGTGGAAAGGTGGATCTGATCAAAGGAAAAATCCACGAGTGACTCACTTTAAAAACGTGAGTTATGGCAATGGCATCAGTGAAGGATTTGCTTTACTAGAGCGCTTTTAGGACCCTTTTTCTTTCATCATATTTAATAACTACAACTCTCAAAGTATACAGTGTGGCCATATGGAAAGGTCTTGATAAGACTGAACCCATGGAGTGACATTAATGGATTATCCTTGCATTATCTGATTGCAGATCACTGTTGCATTTCATCTGATAGGCAAGCCTCTATAGGCTACAGCAGTAATTTTTTTTTCTCTTTTGTTATTTGTCAAAAGTGGAAAATTGAAGACACATTTTTCCACTGAACGAGTGCCCAGACTGGAAGTCTTGATTCGAAGTGAATGCAGTCTGTCGGGTGTCCCAAATTCTGACATCCTCTGTTTGTCGTGTCTCCCTGCCATGATTTTTCATCACTAGAAAATGTAAGACGTATAGTCAGTGTCATGTTTCTAGGGCTGACAACATCAGGCTGTCGTCAGGTGGCTTCCCAGTCGATCCAACAATCTGATCTGGATAAATATCTCAGCTCCCACATAGATAGCTGTGCACTTTATTCAGGCCTTAGTAGGCCTCATGCCTGTGGGGTTTGCAGTCCTTTCTCTGAACATGTGCTCTGCAATGTATTGACAAACTCCTGCAAAACTCTTGTAACACTGGTTTTAATTGCCGTAAGCCTACAAGTCAGTGTTTTCTGACATCCTTTCATTGTTAAATAAGACAGAGTCCAGCTTCAATGTCTGGCTTTTTATCTAACCATTTTCAAATCTGCTTTATTTTGTGTTTGAATCTGATTGACTCTTTTTCCTCTTTAGGAATCACAAACAAGTCTTAAGAAATGATTCTTGGCACAAGTTACAAGGTGACTCACGAGCTCCCTGAGGTATTAATGTATTTCGGGGCAGGATATTTGTATTTAGATGAGCTACTTGTAACACAATGCAGATTACTTCCACCGGTACACAAACCTCATTTACATATGTGTAGAGAGAGAATCAAACAGATCCACATCCTTGCCAGATGTCATCGGTATGTGTAAGAAGACAAAAATTTGGTTCACGATCCTTTCCTTAATGCGAGTTGTTCATCATCATTATAGTTCTGGTATTGATCTGCAGAGTGATGAAGAAAGGGAGATATGGGGGAAAAGAATAAGGGAGGATAAGAAGGAAAGATTTTTTTGGGGGGGGGGGGTTGGAAGTTGAGTTGAAAAAGAAGAGGAACCAAAAACTTTCCAACAATACTCAGACTCTGTTTTGATTTAGATAAATATGAAGTCAAACAGGAACTGTTTAATGGGTCTGTGCCTCTTTTTTTCCCCTTTGTTCATATGCAGTTTGTGTGGAGTGATGTGTTGTGTATGTGGTGAATGCTGTTACATACACTCTTTATGCTTATGTGTACTCTCCCTTTTGTCTTGGTATACAATTCTTGAGAAGAATGTCTTCGTATCCTGTATGGATTTATTTTTCAACCCTGGGAGGTGAAGGCATATTTGTCAGAGTGGGTGTGAAGACTGAATTTATTGCCTCGTGGTTTCCGCCCAGGATGAGGACTGCGGGGATGATGGGGCACAGGGAAGGCCCGCCCTCCCAGTGGAGAAGTTTGCATGCAGCAAGTAAGAGGAAGGAGATCCCTATGTCGCTGTGGGGAAAAATTGAGCCAATGAAGACAAAGTCTCATGTTGTTTTAGTTTTGTTTTTAAGGTGCAAAAATTATTATTTTTACCCCCTGGAACCACATGTTGCTGCTTGGATATATCTGGCTAAACTTTCCTTACCCGCCAAATTGGACCTTCTGCAAAGAAGCCGTTGCAAACTTGGACAAACAGTCCTTCTTGGAACAGCGCCAAGCAGCAAAACAATAGGATCTGTTGATAATTTTCCCCAAGAGGTTTTAGATTATTTTTGGAGTCAAAGCGCTTTCTTGTCAGTTCCCGTATGTATGGAGGGATTTGTCAAAAACGGACCATGTAGAGTGATAGTGATAATGGAAAGTGGTGGGAGTGGACACAAAATACAAAATAGCTACAGGGAAGAGGATTCAAGAGTGAGTTCGAACTATACGTTGTGTATTAAGACGGCTGTAGCCAAGCTGATTGTACTTTTTGGTTAGCAAAGTCCATTTGTAAAGACTCGAGATAAGCATGTTTTGGAACCAGAAACAAAGAACTCAAAGGGCATTGTTACTCTAAAACACCTTGTTTTCGCCTCCTTTTGGCTGATGCTGATCATAATTTAGAAAATGCTGTATCCAATAAGAAACCAGTGACTGAGACTGCGAACCTCTCAGAAAAATGTTTACCGAGGTCATTGCTAATGCCCTCTGCTGGCCATTGGAAAGAGTGCAACGCTAATGCACTTCCATCTTTTATATACAGTCTGTTTACAATCTCCAAATACGCTGGCTGTCCACACTCATTCTCAACTACGGTGCTCTTTTGCTTTATAAGCCTCAGATACAGATACAGCTGTATTTCATGAAAGAGGATGCTGGCCATTAATAGAACGATTGGGAATTTGTTCCTCATATTCAAGTTTACTCAAGCTCAGCACCAAACCCTAAACCACTCCTCAAACGTGAGTTACTCTGGATAAATGCCAACGCCAAATAGTTGCAACTCAAACAGTGACAACAGTAATGGATGACCCTCTCTTTCTGAATCCAAGTGGTCTGCTCAGTTAATTCCACAAAGCCCATTACAAATATTCACTTTAATCATTGACCAAAATGACTCTGCAAGCCGACGGAATGATCTTTTTAACCTATAGACGATAAGTGTCCTCCTCCAACACGCTGACGCATGAAGTCAGTGTGTCGTTCTTGGCTGCTGTTTATTATTTCATTTAAGGTCATACAGTCTTGAAAAGCTAATCCGTCCTAAATTATCTGCTAAATTAGTTTTATGATTCTAATCAAGCAAAGAATTATCTTTTTTTTTTTTTTTTTATTATATCTAAAGTTAGTGATTTCATAGCCTCAGGTAAAATAATTTCTCATTAGGATTCGAGAGGCATTTCAAAGACTGGCACAGCTCCGCACAGTTATTGTTTTTGGTTGGATGACACTGGAAGAAGGGAGTTTGGAAAAGGGTCTCGAGCAGGAGTCAGACAGGTCACTTGGATACAAAGCTACCTCCTGCTTTGAACAGAGGACCGGAAAAAAGGAAGTGTGCACTGTGCAGTTATTGAAAGCGATTCAAAATACACATTCATCTATCGCAGATTTTGTTTCTGGTTTTACTACCTCTTCTTAAGTCCCACAGCAGTTTGTAGGTGGTGCAGTAGGTTACTTATTGCTCACCTGGAGAATAAACCAAGGGAAAATAAGAGTATAGTGCATGTCAAGCAGCAGATAGAGGGAGCACCTTTGTGCTCTAACTTTAAGAGTAGGGATGGGTATCGAAAACCGGTTCTTGTTGAGAACCGGTTCCCACTGTTTCAATTCCTTGGAATTGTTTGCCATTTTTGCAAACGATTCCCTTATCGATTCCAGTCACTCCGAATGATGTCACCACGTTGCGGAACGCCATTTAGCTGGCAGGAAACATGGCGGCTCAAACGCTCAAAAGTTTGATTGTACTTTACGAGAACAGGGCAACGTGCAATACTTGCAAAGTAGATATTTAATTAAGGGAGGAAACACTACGAATATGCAAAAGCATTTGCTCACAAAACACATGATGACTTTAAATGAATGTCATGTTTTTAATTCCGCTCCGGACTCGTGAATCTCAACCCAGCGGCAGCGGTAACGTTTGCACGTCCTCTCCCGTTAATGCGGCAGGTAAATAATCAACTAACAGTGCATATTATGTTAGCGCGATCTGCCTTCTTACAAAACCTGCCATTACTGTGCATTTAGGTGACCATGATGAGAGAGACAGACAGAGTCTGGCTGGCTCAGATGCTGGCAGTTCTCGCTGCAGTCTACCGGTAGCGTCTCCTTTCAGGCCAGGATAGACGAATGTCACCGAGCAGTGACTAAGTTTGTGGTAAAAGGTTTGCACCCATTTGCCACAGCAGATGCCCCGATTTTCGGTAAGTGAATGTGTTTAATTGTTGGCAGGGACATTACTGGATATTCTTGTGTAATTGCTACAGAATAATTTACGTTATACTTTGTTATTGCTACAGAAGAATATTTATTTTACAATTTTACATTTACAATTTTTTTTCCTGGGGACCCTGTGACACCCCATTTAAGAGCCATAGGCTGTGGATCTCTTAAGATCTCACTGTTGGGTTTGTAAGGCCATGCTACTCCTAAATTTCTATCTTGTTCAAAGAGAAGATATAAAACAAAGTTCTAAGCTAATCGACCTTAGTGTTCTCCTTTTTTAAAAATAAGAATTGATAAGAGAATCGAATCGTTAAACAGAATCGAAAATGGAATCGGAATCGTGAAAATCTTATCAATACCCATCCCTATTTAAGAGTGATCTCACTAAATCAGTTGAGATTTTCTAATCCAGTTTAAAAGAACCAGATAGCCTGTAGGTGAGAAGGTTTGATAAATGCACATGATGTGAAAACAAACAACACTATAGATTTTTTTTAGACTGCAGTTCTGAAGCAGTTTGAGGTTTTTTTGTTTAATAATTTCTATTTTCATTATGATGAGATCGTTACAACAGTTGTGTCTTTCCACCCTCACTGTGTCACAGACAAACACAGCTTAATTAAAACCAACAGACTGCAACACAGGGAAATGATTACTGTTAAATGTTAAATCCAAATCACACAATCAACAGACTAAATATTTTTAAATACAAACAGCTCACAAGGCTATTTTTAATCTGCTTTGCTGCAGACTTCCAGGGACATACATTAGTACTTTAATTAGCCATTGCTGATGAAGATTGCTGCTAAAAGTTTGAAGGTACTAAGACATTTTGCACTGCTCTGTGAAACTGTAATTTAAAAAGAATGAGGGATGCATAGGTCACATCTGCGCTGGAAATCTCCACTGGCGAGTGCCTGAATACGTTCTGTTATTACTGCAAACAAACACACACACAATCAGTTGTGAATACTGCATTCTGTCTTGGCAACAGGCAGCTTCAGAAGGGGCCATGTGTTGCCATATTATTTGGAGCGTTTTCCTGTTTCTGGAATAACCGCTTCCAGTTGAGACTCTGGGCAGAGCAAGCTGCACACCGAACACATTCCACTGCCAAGGAAAACACCTCTCTGGTGACCAAAGCGCGGCCCCTCCCTTTGTCCCCTTCCAGCCAAGGTGTTTCACAGACAGATAGAAGTCAGCCGGTCCGCTGGGGAGTGCAACATATCCTCACGCTGCTTTTCCTATAAAACAGGATTCCTGTGTTAATCCTGTGAGCCCTGGCAGATGGATTAATACATTTACAGCTAGAAATTGTAAAACCATCGCTGTTTCATGTGTCATCAAGACACAAAACCACATTAAAATTGGAGACAGATGACTTATTTATGTATGTTTGAATGTTTGTCTAAGTGTTCATTTTGTTGATTTCCATAGAGCCTTTGCTTAGAAACCAAAAGTGTGCTCCATCGATCGCACCAGTGAAGGGTCAGGTCGTTTCTCAACGAGTCACAGAGTTCCTGTGAATATTATCCAAATTCTGGATTTACTTCAGCAGAACCTTGTTCATCTCTTATGCAACCACTGTGCTATAAGAAAACCCATTTTCGTTTTTGTAGTCAAGCCATGCTGTATATCTTTGTGTGCATGTATACGTATGTATGTATGTGTGCATGTGTGCTACACCACTGCCATTAGGCTGGAAGGAAACACTTTTCTCTCTGAGTGTATTTTGAGGATTAAGATAAACAGACTTTAACAAGGTGCCATTATCGCTTGCACACACTCCCCTCCTCTCACACACTCATATAAAGGTTCTCCATGTAGGTTGTTAGTCGACCAGAAAACTGTTGATGAATTTGTTTCTGTTATTGTTGTGTTGCTTTTCCTTCTTATAATTACCCCCCCCCCCCCCCACACACACACACACACACACGCACACCCCGGGATTTCACTGCAGTTATACCCATCCTGCCTGATAATTACCACCGTCAAAACTGCTAAATTTAAAAATCACAAAAAAGTGCTGTCCTCGCGTGTAAATACGCCAGCCACCTGTACCCTCAGCTAACTTTAGGTGCCAATTACACGTGACTTAAATCCAGAGATAAACGCTGCCAACACTGAAGAGAGCGAAATTGCAGCAAATATGAAAATGCCCCCCAATCTAATTATCATTAAGGAAGGTTTTGGGGGGTTGGTGGTTAATTGAGGTCAGTCTCGTGGCCGCTCAGTTATGTGTGAGCTGCCGTAATTACCTTTTCCGCTAACAAAATGCGTTACAAAGATCCGCGGCGGCAGCTGCCCGCGTGTCCGTCGCGTTCAATTGACCTCCCGATCAGAGCAGGTAGAAAAGGAGAGGCAGAGAATGAGGGGAGAGGTCGTTTCACACTTGAAGAGGCTGTTAGTGTTGACGCCCTCGGCCGGCAATTACACACAATCAGCGGGAGAGCTGCAGACCTGCTCCTCTGTACAATGGAGCCCCGCGCGCGGTCGAACCTAGGGGTGAGGCCCGCGAGCCGCTCAAGTGCGTGCAGCTGTGCGCGCTCCAGAGAGAAAAGCCGACTTCCCCTGCAATTAGCTCCTCGTTTCAGTTTTTAACAACGAAAAACTGGTTTATTATCATCTCCTCTGGCAGTCGTTTCGGTTAAAAAAAAGAAGAAGAAGAAGAAAGGGAAAAAAATTGGCGTCCATTTTTTGTGTGTGGGGGTTATTATTTATTGGTGTCTGAAGTGGCTCTGAGAAGTTATTTTCTGCTAATTGTCGGGCTTATCTTGCTTTGACAGATTTAACCGAGACTTAAATGGCACTTCAACGGTGCTGCCTCGCACTCAGTGCGACCTGCGGTGTGATAATGCTTGCTGTTAGGTTTTTGATTTAAACGTTTTAAGCGAGTTCAACCAAAAATGCTTCTTGCTGTGCGCCTTTATATGATTAAATCTGTACTATTAGAGTGTGGGTCAAAAGAATGGTTAAATGGTTCACTTTTATCTGGAATAAAAAGAAGAATAAAAAGATACAAATTCTAATAATTTCCCTTTGGATCTTTCCACCAGATGACCAGGAGCATGAGTGGATTGTGCGGACTTGTCGGAAGGCTTGAGATGAGGTTTGTGGCGCTGAGCCGGAAAAATCAGCTGCAGCCAGATGTGAGGAGAGCAGCAATGTTAACTTTTAGCATGTTATTTATTAAAACCGAGCTATAGGGAATTTCTGTCTTGTATTACATTTTGCATTAATGACTGAAAAGTAAATGATCAAGTCCATGCTTTTAAATCATCTCGTTTTATTTCCCCCCCACCCACATTGCTGCTGTGGCCTATGAATTCTGGGAGGTGCAACAGCCGCCTTTCAGTGCATTCATCTTAATTTCCATAATACTGTATGCATTACAGAGAGGGAGCTAGAGGAATGGAAAGAATCTGGGAAATACATTTACAATCAGTTTACAGGCAGCACAGAATACATCCAGTTTTATTACGTGCTTTGATTGCCATACTGTATTATTTCAGATCTACATCTCACACCCAGAAGAATTAGGACAGGCAATCAGTTTCCAACTGGGTTAAACAGTCTTTATACATGCTGCCCAAACAACTCTGTTATTCTAACTTTATCCAACAACACATTTCCCATCCCTGTAATAAGAATTGACTTATTTACAGTGAATTAATGATGTGCAAAACACCACAGATTGCTGGTGTAACACAAATGTGCCATTCATGTGTGAGGGTTGGTTTTGAGGGGCTTTGGTGCTTTTTTTGCAGGGTTTTTTTCATGCCTAAATGAAAGATTTTAGCAGGCATTCAAAAGTGAGTGTATTAAACTACAATCTGAGGTAATTTGCCAAAGATAGGAAATTAGCAGGTAACATTGACAAGGCTTTGATCTGCTGGGCGAGCGTCAGGCACTCATTAAATTACTCTTCAACATATTGCCATAAACTCCCATCAGCAGATCATCTTTTAAAAAAATATCAAATAAAATTAATAATGAAAGAACACCCTTGAGAGCAGGAGAAATTTCCCATAATGCACTCTTTGTCTTGCACAAAAATGCAGACCCAGCACACACACACACACACACACACACACACACACACACACACGAGGATGTACACTGTTAACCACTAATCTAAGCACAAATGCTAAAGTAAACACACAAGAAGTGAAGTTACAGCAAAACACAATGCCTGACTTTAAAAAATACACATGGAACACAGAGTTACTTTATATTTATGGATTTTATTTGTGTATTTACCATTTGAAACTTCATTCCATCTGAGCCCGATTTAATTGTCTTACACACTTGTCTGTGCTTCGCAGTTGACATGTTTTGGAAAATTAAACGTGAATAATTGCTTTGTTAGTTTATCCTCAGAAATGATCCAAAGCCACCAAAAAAATATCACATTCTATTTTATTGCATTTTATTACACAAAACATTTATGATGCACAGTCTATCAAATAAACTTTTGTTTCATTTCATGTTTTTTTTTTAAACAAAACAAACAAACAAAAAAAAAACATTTCAAATGGGGGAAAAAGTGCTTTACAGGGATTTACCATCTCAATAAATACAAGGACATTGAGGTCTTGTTGGATCCTGTTCTTCACACTATGGTCATGGAACTAAAATACAAATGCACACTCTATACCCCTGCCAAAACTCACACATTCACACACACAGACGCACACACATCTTAATATGTACAAACCCAGTCATTTTATACTGTCCATATTGTACCAATACAATATTCCCCGCCTGCTTGTGTGGAACACACACACACATACAGAGGCTGAACAAGCAACCTTATAAATTATAAATTAGTAACAATACACCTGTGGGAAAATCTGGAAATGTGGTCTGATTTTGCAGGAATGTGAAGTTTGACTTGTATGGTCATCTCAGACTTTCCTCTTTAAACAGGACTGTAACGGTTTAAAGTCTGCAAACTCCTGCTTATAACCGGTGTTTTATTCACGCAACAGCTCCAATGTTGTCCTTTGCAGCTTCATTAAATGGTAAACAGACAAAATGCTACAACAGAGTCTATTAAATAGTTTGTGATTTTCTGCCAATTGAAGATTTAGGAGTCTCATAATTTTTCCTGCGTAATAACAGTTAAATGTTTAGTGAGAAATATCACTTTGGAAAAGATAAGGCACGTAATATTTTCTTGTCTCTAATTCTGCACCTCAGTTCGGTGGGAAAAGAAGGAGGAAGTTTCTGGTTTTCTGAGACGTCATAAAGTCAATATGTCATTCCGAAATAAAAAATATTTCAACAATCAAAGATTCCTGTTATATTTAGATTCCTTCATGGTTGCTTAGAGAGAAAAGAGCCAGGAGCCTTACCTCTAATGTGGTCTACTGTGGCCTTTGGGCCACAAAGATAGTTCCCCTTTAAATTTCTCTTCGTGTTTTGACAGCACTTCAAGAAGTTTCCTTGCTCAGTTTATCCCTTTAAAGCTCCCTTCACCTCCACATTAGGTGGTGGCTGAGTAGAGTGGAGGATGCTGTACACGTGAAGCAAAAGGGTCCGTGTGATACATAGTCTGTGAGTTTAATGATAAACGCTTCAAAGTCGTTTTTGGAAGTCCTATCCCCAGAAAAGAACATAATCACAGATGGTTTTTTAGCTTTTATCTCGTTCATCCATTTCTCTTTTTTTCTGGTTTCAGTGGACAAGGCTCCTGCAATATTTGTCTCCTCTCCACGCTGACTCCTGGATGACCTTCGAGTTGGTTCATGAGACATCACTGATGTTAGATCAGGGGTTGGGATCGGGAGGTCAGGGGTCATAAGGGCCATGTCGGAGAACTAGCGACTGAGGGGGAGCTGAGGCAGCGACATGGCCTGATGAGAGAGACTCTGAGAGGTCAGGACAGAGAAGGGATGACCTGGGGAGCAAATCATAAAAAACACACAAGATTAAAAAAAAGAAAAGCAAAATGTGTCTTACAAAGTAACTCCCATAATTTAAAAAGTCAAAACAAATACTAAAAATGATGTGCCTATTTACACCACAGTAAATGATAACTCACTGTCAATGTACCCATGAAGGGCCACCATGCGCGCTCGCTCGGGACTGCCAAACGGAGAGTAATGCAGCTCATCGGGCAGAGATGAGGGTATCCTGGACTGAGGATGACCTTGAGGAGCCCCGCTGTGCTGGGGCGTGTGCTTTTTATGTCTTGCTCTGCAGTTTTGAAACCACACCTATGAAGATGCAATGTAACCAGACATCATGTGGCTATATTCTTAAAGTTTGTCTTTTCAGTGTACTGTAAGAATGTGTTCCATTAGTTTAGCATTTTAACATTTAATTATATTGACGTCATCCATTCGTGCTTTTTATACACACTGCTCACCTGTATGACTCTTCTGCTTAGGCCTGTCATGTCAGCTAGTTTCTGTAGCGTCTGGGCATCCGGATTGTTGTCCTGAGCAAATTGTGCCTGCATGATCTGCACAATGAGACAAAATATTAGGTACTGTGTCAGGGCTTTGGCACAGTAAATCAACGTTGTGTACTTCGGTGTTGCTGAGAGCGTTTCTCACCTGTAGCTGTTCTGCGGTGAACGATGTCCGTGCTCTTTTGGCCGGTTTGGGTTGACTGTCTTGTTCTGTTGGAACTGCTCCCTCTAATGTGATGCCATTGCCTACAAAAATACACACACACATGCAAGTCAGATAATAGTTCAGTGATAAATAAAGTGACTATAGATGTCAGGAGACATAGGTAGTCTACAGGACTTGAAAAATGTATCATATCAAAGGGACCTCAGGAGTTTTGATGCCCCAGCAGGGACCCAAATTTAAGAGCCGTGGCCTACTTTTCCGCTCTTGCAGCATAACATGCTAATTCTGTAGGTATTACCGTTCTCAGAAAATTAACAGATATCAATCATTTGAAATAGTTATGACAAGGAATGATTCAATCAGGCAATAAATTTTGCTGAAAAGCATAGCTTCAGATATATCTTGTCATTTACCCAACCACTCACCGCTCTCAGCTGCTCGTTTGAGGTTCTCCACCATGGTGTCATAGTGGATTCGGCACAAGACCTTCTCCTCCACCAAACCAAACTCTTCTCCCGTGGACAGCTGCCTCTTACACGAGTAGCAGGCAAAACATGCCAAGTGGTATGCGTTTCCCCTTGCACGCCGCACCCAGTCGCTGGCGTATATCTGCCGCCCGCAGCGGGCACACTTGGTACCAAACCTACTGTGAGGGGGATAAGAACAGAGCAGCAGAATGAGGAATTATGGGTAAAAAAAGGGAAAAAGATCAAATTGTTGCAGAACAGAAAATGAAACATACACAGTGACTTCCTTTTCTTTGAGAATATTTTCTTGAAGTGAAGTTTGACATGAATTTGTTTTTTAATTTCTGGCAAAGCTCAGAAGCTTTAAAGGAAACCTTGGAGGAGGAGGATATGGCTTTCAGAAAAGACTCCTGAGTGCGGCTGCAAGCTGAGCCTTGAATGCAAACAAACCAACACCTGCAATTTCCTGACTGATGCATGAAGCCCCTGACACATATACACACACACAAAAACACACATAAGCCAGGTTGGCTTTAAACACAGTGGAATATGAAGAAAAACCCAGATGACATCATTCTAGATCGCCTCGCTGTAACTGATAGCAACAGCGAGGTTGGCGGTGAATAAACCCAAACCACCTGACTTGCTGTTATGGATGGGTGGTTGGTGGGAGAGAGAAAGAGGGTCAAAGATGTAAGGCTAGAAATGCTTCAAGACAATTCCTCATTAGCAAGAAATAAGATAGCTGAACATCTGCTTAGTTTAAATGTTTTAAATGAGGGGGATAAAACGGGACACGGGGGTCAAAGAAGAAATAAAGGCTGCTGTAGATTTATAACTAATCCCACAAAAAGGCCTTCCTATCCCGTATGTCGGTGGCCATTCTTCTAAAAAGAAAAAATGTAAATCCCAAATATTAAAAAAGTATTTTCAAATGTAATAGTACATTAGTAATATGTGTGTAGAAATTAGTCAAATTGAGCTGCAGCACTTGTGCTTTATGAAATAAGATATATCAGACATAGGCAATACAGATGGAAAAATGTCGAATATCTCATATCCCTTCACGAGATTGTGTTTACTGTGCAGCTGGGTCCGTGGAGTATCCAAATAAATCTCCATTTTATTGCAACAGAAATATTATAGATGCTCCCTGTTTTGCACAAGAATAAAAAGATATTAAGCGCCTCATTTGAAGGACCTATTATGGGTTTTAATGGGTATCAAACGCTTTAGGTTGGAGATGGTTATGGTTATGTTAAGAGCCATTGTTGGGGTCGGCAGCTGCCAATTCTGCTGGAGGAGGCCAGATTTGTAAGCAGCCTGAAAGAAAGTGCTTCTTCAAGGGTAAAACTGGCGTGGAAGGGGGTGGGGGTAAACATGCGCAGTGTGCTGCACTGTACAGCTGGATTTGTGTACATTCATCAGCCGTGCTCACCCCGATATTTCGCTCGCTGCTCCATACACAGCCACAAACATGAGCCATATTTAGAGTCAGAGGTCAGTGGAGCTGGCGGAGGGCAGGGAGCCGGAAAAGAACAGTCATGGAGAGAGAGAGAGAGAGAGAGAGAGAGAGAGGACGTAAGTGACTGAGACAGGGAGTCGTAGGGCTGGGGGGAAATGGCAAAGTGGAGAGCGTAAGCGGCGGAGAGAGCGAGCAAAGAGAGCTGGGGGTGCAGAGGAGCACAAGGGCTGCCAAGTGAGTGGGTTTGGCAGCGTATGCGTGCACTCAAGGCCACTCTATCTAGGATGAAAGCATACTAAGGCCCTGACATCTCACAAGCTTGTAACCCTCCTTATGTGCAGGAGCTTGTTTGCCAGAAGTCACTTTTATGCATGTAGTGTGGTGCAGACTATTTATGGGGCATCATTAGGCGACTACTGTTTGAGGGTCAGCCTAGTTTTTATCATCACAGGTCAACAAATTATGTAGATATCACAACAAATGCAAAAAATGGTATTCATCAAGGGGGAAAAGCAGTGCAACTGTAACAGCGAGTCCTTGTGATGACCTTCAAGGAAAATTGGCTGGCATGGCACCCACTAAGGCCTTAAGTTGTCTCTGATATGTTCAGATTTAACCAAACAACCTCTTATGTGCCATTAAAGCCGCTCCGGGAGACAAATGGAGTGCACGGCTCACTGTACGATATCCTTTCAGACTCTTACAGAGAAGTCGGGCCTGTTTCTACAGTAAAGAGGAAAACATTGTGGAACGTTGCAGCTAATGCAGCATGACAGCTTGTCAGTTTCATGGTCTGAGACAGAACCCAGAAAAAGCTGCAAACCATCCCTTGTTTTAACCTCCTCCTCCTCTTCTGTCTTCCTCCCCTTCCTCTTACTTCTGCACCCATACTTTTTCTGTATCTTATTTTCCATTTGCACCAAAAAACTGATGTTTATTTTGGATCCGTGTCAATCCTCGCAGCCCTTATATCACTCACCGCAAAACTTCCTTTCCTCCTCAGACTTCTCCTATTTGCTCCCCTTATTCTGTCTAATTTTTACTCTTTTTTTTATACAGTAATTCACCTGCTGCTGAAAGAGGGGCCTGAGGAGGTACACGTTTTTTGGATTATTTATGATGTGCTCTGAGAACATGCTAATCTCCATTAGATTTGTCCTGAGAGAGGCTGTGCGGTTTGTGTGCGAGAGGTTCACATTAGGCTGACAGGATTCTGAGCTGAGAAAAAGAGGGGGAAATGTTTCATATGCTTTACGTCTTTTAACAGGTTTTAATAGATCAGAGTTTTATGGATAAACCCTGCAGAAAATACAAGTCCTTGACACTCTCATCCGCTGCTCTTTTAGCCTGTAGTAACTAGGAATACGGGCAGTTTTCTTTGGAACAGCCAATCTGATTTTCGGCATGAATAATGTAGTGCAGCGCTTTAACTGAGCAGCGTAACACTGTGTGTCACAGATGTCTTATTATAATTTTAATTCATTCGCTTCTTGATAAAAATCTCTGTAGCTGCTGCTCTCCTTTGTTGCTATGGAGACCTAATCAGCTAACCAGAGGTGGGTGGTTGATGAATAATTATTATTGCAAAAAAATTTTAAAATTCAAGCGCACACACACACACGCATAAAGAGACATGCACACATCCACATGTGCTCTCATCTCACCCACGAAGTTCATTACATACGTGGACTCTGGTTACAGTGTCAGTGTCACGGGGTGCCCCTGATTAGGGCAACTTCCTGTGTGGCCTGCAGCTCACGGACGCGGATGGGGTTTCTATGGGGCAAGGCGAGGGAGGGCTGAAAGGAGGCGAGGGGGGAAAGGGGAGGAGGCTGATATAGAAATGGTTTGCGTATGTGTGTGTGGTTAAGAGAGAGAGAGAGAGAGAGAGAGAGAGAGAGAGAGAGAGAGAGAGAGAGAGAGAAAGCAAGCCCCCAAGGCCTGACATGGGTTTGAGAGGCACAGCGGGGGCTCTGTCCTGCACCCCTATAACGCTGACATCGCCCCCACCCAACCTCTGCATACACATACACACGTATATGGAGGGAAACCCACTCTGATTTCCTGCTATTACGCCCCATTAAAGCAGCTGTCAGTCCAAAGCCAGATGAGAGGCTGACACAGATGAGGAAATATCTCCAGAGGTTTGAAAGCAGCCCAAAGGATCTGGACTTGCAGCGGTGTTTAGCCTAGTTTAAATCTGGCCTAAACCCAGATTACAGTTTATATTTACAGAAGTAACCATTGCACAGGTCCCAGCCCTGCAGCAAAGCTTCAATGCAGCATTTTTTAAAGTAGCATCACATTCTCAGAGTGACTTATAAGGACATCGAATCCAAAAGTACTGATGTTATTGTGCAAAAGAGGGGTTTCGTCCACATATTGTAACCATACTAACTATTGCAGTAGTTTTTAATCTGCGTATCTGCATTATGAACTCTTTTATGACTGTGCTTGTCATCCCTGTCTTTAGAGTCATAGTTCTGTACAGCAGATAGATGACAAATGTGAGGTAAACTGTGGAGCAGTTTAGGTCCTTTGACCAGTTTTTAAACTTCTAAATTTAGGAAATTAGTTGCTTAGCATTTTGTGAAAACAACTATAAGTTTTTCTTATAAAACATCTGTCCAGAAAAACCCTTTTCATTCACACCCTTTATTAAAAAACGTTTTAAACAAAATTAGGAAAAATAACAAGAGTAATAATACGTTTTATTTTAGGGGGAAATGTGTCAGTTTATGTGACAGTTTAATTTAGACCCCCAGTTTCTATGAATTAAATATTTTCTTAGCTTTCTGTGCGTTTAAATAATTAATTAACAACCATATAGGTTTAAAAATGCCACTTAACTACATCTATGACCAAATTAACCAGAAAGAGGCCCTAAGTGACCCTCATTATACACAACAAACGCATTTCATTTTTACCCAGGATGCAGAAATCAACCACTACAGAGCAAAGAAAATTAAATTAGCACAATAATGACAAATGGCTTTTAATATCTGGGGCTAAAATACTGCAGTAATTCTAAAAAGAGATTAGATTAGATTATTGAGGTCTTTTGCGTCTGATTATGTACATTTGTTGCCACTTTCAGGCCTTTAAAACGCTAAAGAGTAAGTGACTAAATATTTGTCAGATGCCTTGATGATTAAAAGAAATAATAATTGCTGCAGTGTTGCACTTCTCCTATAATGGGATGACGCCACATTGCCGAGGTTTTCTCTGTTTTAATTCGTTGGCGCACAGAGGAGAAAGAGAAGCAATCTGATGAAAGACAACTCTACCAACAAATGACAATATATCTTAAAACAATCAAGGGCTTAAAACTCTTTGACTGTAAGAGAGCTTAAACTGTTTTATTCATTACCATCTTTGGAGATCTGATACTATGACGTATTTAAGCGTCCACATTTAAAAAGCATTTCTGAGTCTCTCAGTGATCAGTGAGCAGTGTGGAGGTAAATTCTAAGGGAGCATTTAACCAGAGCTGGGCTGGTAAAATATTATGGTGCGGCAGAGCAAACACAAAAGTCTCCATTTTCGGGAAAATATGAGCAAAATGACTGGCAGCTGCTAGACATGCATAAATAAACAGAGATCTGTGTGTGTTGGTGACCAGTGTGTGCGTGTGAGTAGGTGGATTATGTGTGCAGGTGTTTGCAATGGGCATTTCTGCTAATGCCCATTTCAAAGTTTCATATTTGTGTTTTTATGTTTCTTATTACATGTTTGTCTGTGTGCAGGTATCTGTCTCAGGGTGTGTTTTCAGTTTGGACATAAGCCACATTCACACGAGTTACATGCTGACCAGGCACTCGGGGAAGTCTAATTGCTGGTCTGGAGGCTTGAGGGTCTGGGGTGGGGGGACAACTAATTGCTGGTGATTATAAACCTCAGAGCAGTGACTTGGTGTCAGATTTTGATCAGACAAACACTAACGCTCACTTGCAGCTCCATGCACTCACTCCACTCACTCACACACACACACACACACACAAAGCGTTAAGCACAAATTGGCACACGTGTCCATACGATTAATACACCAGCTCCAGGCTACTGAACAGAAATTTACCATACTGATGCTGCTGTGGCTGTGAACCCCATTTAACCCTATACTACCACACACACACAGGCCTGCACACATTTTTATATTTTCCTCTTGGCACTCACAAAAACACACAAAAAGGGAATAGAAAACTGAGTCAACACATCAGACAGGCTTTCTTAGTCCAGCTTGTATTGTAATAAAATTGTACAAAATTTGCCTACGCATTCATGGCATGTTGTATACAGACGGTATACAATTTTATTTTGTATTATTTTAGATATATTATCAGAGATATTTAATTTTTAAGGTTTACTAAACAATCATCATTGGGGTTTTTATTATTATTGCTATTAGGCTTGATTCTCTAATTGAAATTGTATTTGTTTTTTAAAAATGAGACATATCCTTTTATTATAGAATAGATAGGCATTTCCTTTTTTGCACTTAAGCTCTGTTTGTCTTTAGGGACCGACTAAATCCGGACAGCTCAAACTGGCATTTCCGCCAATTTCCGTTTACATCACGTGTCCCTGTCAGGGTGTTAAAACAGTTATCCGCGCGCATCGTGGCACGTGGTGTGTTAATTTTGTACCTCATTCAAGACTGAGTCATGAGAAAATGATTTCACCAGCTTTTAGGCACTAAATGCTGGAGAAAGGATCCAATGATCGGGCAGTTGCAAAACACAAAAACACGCCCAGCCAGTCTGGCACGGTGCACTGGAAATGCATAAATAAGCGAAAAGAAACTAAAGTGTGCTAACTTTAATTTGCCTTTTAAGATCTGATATGATCAAAGCGGTAAAGAGAAGCTGGTCATAACAAGGTCAAAAGCGTTTTTCTTTAAATAGCGTAAAACTACACAGCCCACAACTTTTTAAACACTTTAGGGAAATTTTCCCAGAGTGCAGCACTCCAGTGTTTTTCCTTTTATAGGCCTAGCTGCTGAAAATGTCGCGTTTTTTGGATAGCCATAACAAAACTGTGAATCTTTCAGCCCTTCGCTGTAGGCAAAAGCTTTTATTTTGTTACACACTTTCAGTTTTTGAAAAGGCTTTTCAAGAATATATGAGGCAACCCACATGCATACGTTTCAAAGGATAAGCGTGCGTGAGTGCACGTGTGTGCGACAAGAGAGAGAGAGGGGGAGAGAGAGAGCTGTGCTGGCAGAGGGGCGGACGTGGTATTTTGAAAACACGGCCATAAACTTACCCTACCTGAAATAATCCATTTTACAGAAGATCTCTTTGTTTTTGATGTAGCAGCTGCTGTGCTGACGTAGTGACGTCCTGCACACTGAGCACTCCAGACAGCGCACGTGCCAAATCAGGTTGTTCACCTGCAAAGAGACACCAAGCGTGTCAAACACACACAAACTGATGATATAAGGCCGCATTAAGGTCTGCTGTGGTGAGTAATGACTCTGTCACACTGTGGAACACTGACGTGATGCAGCAGCATGCGTTATGAACGCGCCTGCGCAAATCCGATCGATCGTGAGCTTATTTTGAATGTTTATGAGAGCTATAAATAAATTTTTTTAAACAATTTTTAAAAATGTATTTTACTCATTATTGTAAATGAATAAATAAAATACAAAAAACTCTAAATAATAAAAATACCTCACAATTTTAAGCCATTTATGAATATTATGCTGAAACTATAAGGCGCGCATCTTATCACAGATGTTTCTGTATTTTAGCAATATGCTTTTTAGGAGGGTTTTTTTTTTTTTGCTTGTTTGTTTTGTCCTAAAACATATTTTATTGGCAATTACGATATTATACGAAATATTAAGGCATCAACCGATATTTTCTGTGACTGGATTTTTTTTCTTCGTTAAACAGCACTATAATCGTTTAGGAAAACAATAATTTAAAAAATGTTTTAAAAACTTTTTTTAAAAAATTATACTTTTGCAAGCTTACAGGCAGCAAAGCCATCCGGCTTGTCTATTTATTCATATGAGAGTTAAAGGAGGCTGCCAAAAACACTTGCCCTAACGTTAGATTTATATTTATAACCTTAAATGATTATTAGTACTTATTATTATTATTTGGCCTAATAGATATATTTTTCGTTGATGAATTTGAGTTTTTTAAATTATTATTTTGAATACGGTGTTAAATGATCAGTCCCGACATTTAAAATCATGGGAAATATGTATTACTTTTTTTTAAATGGCTAAATAAAGAAGACAAACAATTGTTGCACACAAAAGATTTTAATTGTTTAGGTTTTGAGATCGTATAAATTAAACCTATCCAGAGAATTTACAACATGTATAGACAAAACGTCTTCTATAGATAATTGCAGATAAACTAATAGTTCTGGACATGAAAAATACAATAAAATAAAATAAAAATTTCAGCGTGACTAATTTATTATAATAGCATAAACGTTTAATTTAAGACCAGACATTAAATATTTAAATAAAACAATCTCATTTGTCTTATCTGTCCCGCGGATGGAGAACAAAGTAGGCAGATAACGAACTAATGATCTTCACACTTCCTGACACACACACAGGGCCGCGCGCGCACTAGTGAAGATTGTTTGGGGTTGGAAAGCGCACGCGACAAAAGCAGGGCGTCCTGGCTGTGAAACAGCAAAAGAACCAAAACATCCCTGTTGTGACTGTCTGCGGTCTCCCAAACACAGAGCGCCGTTTAATCTCCGTTTCCTGAAATGTTACGGTGGCGATAACATAGCTGAGATTTAGAAACAAATCGCCTCTTGTGTCTTTTCCTGTTTTCCGAGTTGGCTAGATAATAAAAGTTTTAAGTAAGTCAGGCATATAGCTGCTTTCAAATATCATTGCAACCTTTTTTTCTTTTTCTTCTGTTTTCAGTTTGAAGTTGTATTTATTTATTTTTGCTTTCAATCTCCAAATTGCGTTAAATTCCGTGCAAACTTACGGCGGGCCCCCAAATCCAAAAATAAGGGCAGAGTCAGCACAGCATCCTTCTTCATTAGCTCCCGATTGTCTTGTGCAGACGAACTATTTCTGTCTGTTAATGTAAAAAGGAAAACAAAAAGTCTAAAAGTATGGCCGGCCTCTCACCTTCAGCAAGTATCTGTCCAGGATCTCCAGACCACAGCTGGCGCACAGGTTCTTCCCGGTGGACGGCACCGAGCTGGTGGAGGAGGTCGGCGAGCACACGGAGGGGGTGGACGGAGTGCTGGGGGAAGAGCGGGTGTCCTCCCGCTCCATGTTGGACCGCTGGGATTCTCCGTCCGAGTGAGACTGCAAGAGGGCATCAGCAGAGCTCAGCACTGACACACACACACACACACCGATCATCCTCATCAGCGCGTTGACAGTTTTCAGGTGTCGCCATTTTTTTTTTACCATGCGTTTGCACTGCAGTGCGCGCATAATTCACAAATTTTCGCCAGCGCGAATGCGCGTGGGCCAAACGGTCATCCGCTGCACGCTATCGGCGCACTGAAAGAGCCTTTTTTAAACATATATGTTTTAAAGCATAAACGGGCAATAAAACTCTCACCATTGGCGTGTGCTTAGAGTCCACACTGCAGCGCGAGGCTCCCGGTGTGCTCTGGTGCTCGGTGGAGATCACCTACAAGAAAACGATCAGTGAGCGGCGGGTCATCACTTTCTCCGTCTCATCATCAGCTGAGCCGAGCAATCCTCGGGATACATTTGCGGACAGCTCTCCGAGGCTACTCCTATTTAAAGTAGTCCTGACAATAAACCCCCGGTCAAACCTGTTTAAAAGCCCCCTGCAACAAAAGGCAATGTTTTAATGAAGCTATCTCAAATTGGATTGATTTTGTTCCCCCTGCCCTTAACCCATGCCTCTCAGAATAATAGTATTTTCTTCGCAATCCAGGACACGAGACTGGAGGATGGGGAGTGGAGTGGAGTGGTGTGTGTGTGTGTGTGTGTGTGTGTGTGTGTGTGTGTGTGTGTGTGTGTGTGTGTTTTCGGTGGGGGGGACTACCTGTAATTACAAATAGCTTGAAACGCTGGGGGGATAAGAGGGACACGGAGTGTCAATTTCAACTGTCAATCAGGGTGGAAAAAAGGCAACGGTCACCCAAAGAATTGCAAATTTGATTTTTAATGGCTGTAATTAAAATCTAATTCTCTTCACGCGAGTTGGCAGCGCTCGAGAGGCTCACGGACAGCAAATCACGCCTCACGGACAGCAAATCACGCCATTCATACGCAGAAGAAGCGCGTGCAGCTGATCTCCACATACACACAAGAAACATGATTCTTGTGAGATCGCGGAGAGACAAAAAAATAAAAATCCCCGCACGATCCCCTCCCCGGGGGGCTGCCAAAGAAACTGCGCGCTTCTGCCGTCCGTGCCGTTCAGTAAGAGAAGAAACTGGCATGTTGAAAATATCCCACAGTAAAGCTAGAGCCTAGTATAGCATCCGCACTGCACATATGACTAGCTGCAAGTAGAGTCATTTTAAACCTTTTTTTTTAAAAAGGCCCAAACATTGCGTGTCAGTACCTGCTTTGTTGGGATTCCTTCGGACAGAATTTTATTTCCCTCTGAAAGAGGGGACAACACTTCATTTTTCCAGTACATGAACCCCTGGCGTCTCAGAGTTTCCAGAGTCTGGGATCAGGAGAATAGTCGGCGATGGGCGTGAAAAAACAAAAGAAAAAGAAAACAAAAAAGTAAAAAAATGGGGAAAAACAGTTATATCCGTACCATGAATGAACTGTGGCGCGCACTTTTGTTTTACAGAAAAGTGTCTCTTTAAAGCACGAACACGGTCTGTCACGGCAGTGATGCAGCCACGCAGCGCCGGAGAGTTTTGCTTGCTGCTCTTCACAACAGATTTCTTACGTTTGCCCTTGTCTCTCTCTCTCTCTGTCTTCTTCTTCTCTCTTTCCCTTTTCTGATCGGGGGTCCGACCACAGGAAGTGAATCAAATCGAGGCGCCTCGTAAAAACTCCCCCCAAAAAGAAAAGCTTTTGAGGTTCAGCAGAGACCTGAGGGGCTGCACAGGCGAGCGGAGAACCTGAGTGTCTCTGCAGAGCTGCAGTGAAAGTTGTGCGAGACTCTGGCCTGCCTTATAGTTAAAGAAGGGGGAGGGCGAGTAAAGAGTTTCATGTGCGTGAGAAGGCTGGACGCGCAGTTCGGAACAGTTCTGATTCCTCAAAGCTCTGCTGGTGGATGTTTGATATCTTAGACACTTATAGCAGCAGAGGGAAAAAAAATAAAATTATACTTGTTTATATGATTGTCATTTATTTGCTACTGGAAATATACAGCTGGCGTTGACCGCGGACAACAATGCGGCAATTAACGCACAAGTTTGCGCTCGAAAACCAAAGTTTTTGTTATATACACGCTGATTGTTGTGTATATGCGGATAAAACCATATGTATGTTCTTATTACTCATTTATATATATATATATATATATAAAAGAAAAAATAGTCATTATTAAAGAGAAGACAATTTTGAGACTGAAATTAATTTAACTCCATGATTCAAAATATAATTCCGTTAATATTTTGGATAATTTTATGCCAGTTGTCGCTATGCTTGCAGTTATTTAAAGAACATAAATATTGCGATTCAAGGCATCATGTATTTATAAAATAAAACTGGTTGAAGTTAAAATTCATTAAAAAATAAGAATAAATTCGATGTTTAAGTAATAAGTTAAAAGATGTATATTAGTAGGGCAAATATTCACGATTTACAGATCTTTCAAACACAGCTGGCGCTACGTTTAAATCCACAGATTAATGTGTTTGTTTTTAATGTAAATCCTTAATACAATTATGCAAAAGTATAAAGACATATACATAAATACATAAACTATAGGAGCTGATGTAACTGAATCTAAACGCTGACAGAAACTCAGGGAGCCATTAAACAAAAGGCTGAGCTTTATAATTACAGGATATGTTTGAGCCTACAATAGTTTAGATCGATATGTCAATCATCCCGCTTTCCACAGCGGATCCATGATTATCTGTAAATCTACACTTCAGGAATTATTCCATCAAAAATGATCCAAGCGTTTAAAAAAAGAAGAAAAAAATACACCCGAATGTGTATCCATGAACTAAAAAGGATATATTTATCCAGTGGGCCCTTTATTGAAAACAGATAATTACAGGCAAGGAAAATAAAATAAATAAATAAAATAAAACAAAAATAGAATTAAAAAAAAATGCTGTAATGGATTTCACAAATGTTCTGCAGCCGCATGAATGATTTTACAGCAACAAACAAATCCCACGAAGAGCTGAGTGATGTCAAGAGGTAGGATTTGGTCCATCGGTCTGCACGAAATTGTGCTCTTCCGTCTTCTCCAACAATTAGCCCGCTGCGAGCTGTAGACCAACAGTTCCTACTTGGTAACCTCACAAAAACAGAAAAGGCCATTTGGCCAGCAAATTCAATCATCTGCCAATTAAATCCAGTTTACAGTCTCATCGGGATTTCGTCTCTTTTTTTTCTTTTTCTTTTTTAAAAAAATCATAAGAGCCTCAAACTCCAATAAAGAAAAAATGCCCAATATGACAGCAAATGAAAAAAAAAAATGCAGTTTATAATAAGGAAAATGTGTCCACATTAATCAGTCTTACAAAAAGGCCTACAAAGTATTGGAAGTATTTACAGGAACTGCACAAAAATAGTAAACTACTTAATATTCATCATACCAGAGTGGGAAAAGTGAGCCTCAAAAGGCTACAATAGCTAAGACTATATGATTATTGTGGATAATGTTGTTACATAGATGCTCTTTCTGGTAATAAATAAATGATTTGATCCATGATGGCTGATTTTCCACAAACAAAAACCCCCAAAACGAAAGGGTTACATGTGGTGAGGAGAGGGAGCTTTTGGGAAATGGAAACAAAATATTTTAATGGCAACAAAGAACACCATCAACATGAAAAACACAGGAGCGAAGTGATTATTTACCTTTAATGGAGAATTTTAAATAACAAGAATGCGACCAGGGATGGATCTAAATGCTACGCAAAAGTCATTAAAAACAGTCGTATAAAATTAGATCCAAGAAAAAAAACAAAACAAAAAAAAGAACAAAGGGGGGAGAAATCAAGCGTGCCCACACACACACACACACACACACACACACACACACACACACACACACACACACACACACACACACACTAAAACTCGCAGTGAGAGTCGCTAAGCGGCTTGTGGCTTATTATTTTTACACTCCATTAATAGTAACCAATTAGGACAAACCGAAGCCCAACCCGCCCTCCAAAAGAAACATATTCCTTAATTAAATAATGTGATCTGGAAGTTAGAAGATGTGTTCAAAACAAAACGAGAAGCAGCGTTTACACCGCTTAACACTTTCAACTGTGTTCAATCGCTGCAAATCGTGATGAGGCAGGCCGACGAGAGGCCCGACCTGCACGTCAGCCAGGTTTGGGTCACATGTCCGGCTAAATAATGACCGATGATTCTGAGACCTGAAATAATAAAAAAAAAAAACAACCCAAAACCCATTTTGGGTGCCGTCCATGATGGCTGTGGTTACTCCTTAACAGTCAGGGTTCACCTTCGAGAGCTTTTATTTTCCCCACATCGGACAGTCGAAAGTACTGAATGTGGAAACTGTTTGTGTGGAGGTGGGGGCTGAGGTGTAGACGCTGGCTTTGGGTTTAGAGAGGAAGGGGTGGGTGGCTGGGGATAGAATAAGTGGGAGGATGGGTCATCTCCTGAACTTGCGGGGCCTGCTCTGGTTGCTGTGGTGTGATTTAGAGTAGGGCTCCCAGCGTTTCCTCTCTGGCGGCTTGTTGTAAACGTAGGCAGACGGGCCTGAGTAGCTATCGTCTGGATTCTCCTCCATCATCTGGAGCTTGGCTTCGATGGCGCGGATCTTAGCACTCGTGCTGGAGGAAGAAGGAAAAAATGAGAGGAGGTGTTAGCAGCGAGGCTGGGGGGGAAATACTAGTGTTGATACTGAGTGTGAGGGACAAATAGGACTGATGTACAGACTCTGGGGGACAGAAAGAGGAGGTAATAGCAGTCTTAGTGAGAGGGGGGTGGACAGGTTTAAAATAAAATACAGAAGAATGAACAGTGAAACAGAGGACTACTTTTATTTAAATGGTGAAACAGAATTTGGAGAAGCAGAGGAGATAAGATTGTGGGAAAAAATTGCAGTGCTTGTGGGGAGGCGGTGGGGAAATGAGGGAATGAGTATGCGCGAGAAGTAGCAAAAAAAAAAAAAAAAAAAAAAACTGGAGAGGAAAACAATAGAGGGGCCATCAGGGAAAAAAAGAGAGCTATAGTGTATATTTCCTCTCTTGTGCTGTGTGGATAGAGTGACTTTGAGGTTTGCAGCAGATAGATGAGAGGTTCCTGCACAACAACACGAAATTACTTCTTTTTTTTTCAACCACGACATATTTACACAAAATTAACAGCTTCCACATTTAAAGGGTAAAAAACACTCTGCTCAGTGAGTCTGCTCACTCCGGGGAACCTAATTTGGCATTTGACCGTTTTTACACTCCATTTGTCTTATTTTAAATAGGCTGCAAATGCATTATTAATCCCCCTAAAACTGTTGTTTATGTTAAGGAAAAGATCATTGATCAGCGCACTGCTTTACCTCACAATGGTAAGGTGAATCCACCGTGAGGCCAATTGCTGAGTGTCTTCTCTTTAACATCCCATCAAAATAAAGGGTAAAAAGGCCCCAAAATAGTAAAGGAAAATATCATAGTTCAGGTTAAAGTCCAAGAGTTGCCTTTTTTTGGTTGCCAGTGGGATGTATACTCACTGAGTAGCCTGCATAAAATTCATGCTGTGTATTTCACGTTTTGCTGTGACTCTAGGCTGGATTACCTCAGTAGGAGGCAAAAACGCCACAGAGTGACTTAACAGCACTTTATTTATTTAATTGGTTGACCTGCAAGTGTGTATATGGGAATAAGGGCTGCAAATGTGGCTGCTATAATGGCATACTTTGGAGTCGGACAGAATTTCAACACTTCCATTGATGTCTTTGGAGCCAATGTGGTCTTTCAATAATTTCAGCACCACAGTTGAGTACCGTGAAGAATGTTTTATAGCAGAGGTGTCAGACATGCATCCTGGCAAAGGGTCAAATCCAGTCCTGCTGGACAGCTTTACAAAGTATCAGAATGGCTGAGGAGCTAATAATAACTCATTTTCTTTAACAAATTGCACTGCTCTTGCTGGAGAGGTGGAGCTGTGAGGATAGCTAAACTTTTTCTAAATCATAAATGATTATTTCAATCATAAATGAGTAAAATACTATTGTTTAGTTTCAAGCGTGTGCGTTTTGCGTGTTTTTTTTTATAAGATCCACTTTGATCTGTAAAATTGTAATGCAAGGAAAAACTGAGGAACATTGTTGAAATAGCTCTTTTTTTCTTCTTAAGACATCTCAGACTGTTTTTAAAATGGATGTTTCATTAAATGTGAATGTTTTCAGAAGGTACTTGGACTACACTAAAAGAAAGAGAACAGCTCTTGAGATAACATTAGGCCCGTATGCGGTCCAAAATATGTCTGAAACTTCTGTTTTTCATGTATTTGTGCTGGCTTGGTTAATTAAGGTTTAATTACAGTATGTCAGAAGATAGACGTGATCGTGGATGTAACAAAAGGTCACACTCACAGAGTGGGTGAAATGCTTCATGGGTTTCTCCAGCCCTCCCCCCAAAGTTGGATGAGTGGAAAAGAATGAATGGAAAAAAATAAACAAGTGTTTTCTACTGATTGCATTTACTTTTTTAAAATTTTTTCCCCCATTCAGTGACCCCCTGCAAGTAGTTATAACAACCAACTGGTCACCCAGAGCTTAAGCATTCAACACCCTAACCTATGAGTGCCCACTTTCAATCAATGCATAGGTCACCGAGTGGAAGGCAACCTGCCTCCAAACAATCGCAGTCTGACTCGGACTGAGTGCAGTCACTCTCAGACAGATCGGAGAAGGCTTGCAAATAACTGCTGTTTAATTTATAACGTTGCCATCACACTGGTGTCAGTTGCAACTCGTCTGCAATTGGTCTCTTTGCAGTTGGGGACATGACTCAACTGGTTGCCAACTGGTTACAATCCTATGTAAAAGTTAATAGATAAACAGAAATATCTGAATTTCTGTTTCGGATCTATGAGGTTCTTGCTAGACTCTGAATGTAAGCAGTTGAAGTGCATTTACATTGAAGGAGATAGCACCAGATTAGCGATCTTCACCTATTTATCACAGTTAATCAGATATAGACTGCATGTGTACATGCCAACTTAATCCAGTTCAATCACAGGCTGACTGGTAGCAGACTGTCTTATTGCCATTTTATCACCTTCTCAATGCAATAAAGTTTCTCTGAGGATGGCAACTGTTATGAGGCTCAGGTTTTAGTAGTTGGAGCTCTCTCTTGTAGTAGGAGACGGTAAACTTCAGCAGCATTCTCACTGCTAGAAATTCTTTCTTAGGTTTAAGCAAGACTGACAGGTAGAGAAAGAAGAAGGCAATTCGATGCCCACTGGCTCATCTTTGCACTGGGTGCCGACAGATTAGAAACCAATTCAAATCCATTCAAATACAAAAGTTCAGGCCTTCAGCTCATATGTGAACACACTCAGAGAAAAAACAAAACCTGATACAACAGCAGAAAGTTTATATGTGTGCGTGTGTGTCTGCTGTTGATGCCAACCTGAGGTGGTTGGTTGTTATGGATCCATCCTCTGTTGAACCGCTGCATGACGGTTCCAGGCTGGGAGGCATCGTCTTGTCATTACGAAAACCTTCAAACCTCTGTAAACAACATACGTGGGCAAAAACAAACAAACAAAGACCCACACAAACAATGATGGAAACGTGTATGGACAGACAGATGAAAAGAGATAAACAGAAGGAGTAAAATAACAAGTAGAGTAAGTAATGGCAGAAGATACACAAGATACAGGGAAGCAGACAATCAGTGGAAGACACTGAATATGTCCTAAAGATATAATGTGGACTGTGATATAGATTACAGCTCACAGTACACATCAATCAAACTTTAACTTTCTAAAAATTCCAATTCCTAATCATTAATATCAGTTTAACAGCATTTTACCCCTGAGATACATTTTAGGTCTAAGTTTGAACAGGGCCAAATAAAATAAGGCAGACATTTAGAAAACAACAGACCTTCTAATAAATACTAACAGCAGGTCTCTGAAGTCAGCTCCAGTTTTCTCCCACAAATATGAACATTACTAAACTACAGTATTGATCTTGTTTGTTTCCGGTCAAACAGACAGTAACCAAGCAGCAAGCAAGCACGTCCGGCTTGTAATCACACCCTAAGGGATGATCGAGGATAAAAGTGGGACCAGCTGATGAGCAACAACCAACGCGTGCACTCATTCCTTTCAAAACCACCTTCCAAACATCTCCAACAGCCAAAACTGAAACCTGTGGAGAAAAAAAAGAAAGAAAAAAGAAAAACTAAACAAAGTAACAGTCACATGATGGGTAATGATAAGCTCCAGCACTTGGCGCAGCAGTTTCCGTGTGCAGTACGTTTGGAAACCATCTGGCGAAGTTCAGCCGGTGGAAGCGAGACAGACTCACATGACATTACATGAAGTTACATAAATGCAGCAGAGCACACGCACACACATTCCTACATACAGTCCCATGAAATAAACAACATGTATAGCCAAGAATAAGAGTAAAAACAATGACCATGCAACCAGCCAGGACCCTTCCCTTCCACCTATTCCTAAAGGCATGTGGCTGGAATGCATAGAGATCTGAATGCAGCCAATAAGAGCACACTGAATCTGAAAACACTCCAAAACCTGCAAATAAAGCTAAATTTGGGTTGTTAAATTTGTTTTTCAGGAGATAGCATTTTAAATTAGGTTAATAAAACTAAATATCTAAATAACTGCACTATAATTGGCTGACAAGTGAGAAATGCATAGCAAATGTAGTTAAACTTTTGTTTTGCAAATTCATTCAGTGTTGGATGTATCACCTTACAATATGACACCAATAACTTTTACTTTCTAACAAGTAACAAGTTCACCCAACCGGGTGGTAAAATAGTTGAGGAGGTGCTGGAAATATCATGAAGTAAACTCAATATACTAAGAAGACTTCACACGCTCAGGATGAATAATCAACACGCACAAACTAAATGAAAACCGTTTATTGTTTCTGGTAAAGCAAACAAACTCAAACGAGTAACTAATGCATACATGATGCTTTAATGTAATAGATTACTTTTAAAATATCAAGTTGTTTTAAAAGTAAAAGCCTATTACACAACACGGAGTACAAACAAATAAAGCCAAGAAGAAGTGTACAAAACCGTAGTTCCTCTCGTGACCACTTGAGGTTGGCTCGAAAAAGGAATGAGACCCCAAAGACTCCCATGCTAAAATGCTCCACTTTGCAGCATTAAAAAGAAAACTTGCATACCTGGTATTAAAAAAAATAATAGTTTACCCTCAGATCAACTCCGAGTGAGGGTATTTTTTTTTACTCATCCAACTGGGTAACTCAGTTACAGGTAGGGTCACGGCAGGCGCCCTGACACAAGCATAAAGCTGATAAGTGTGTTTGTGTGTTGCACTTGCTAACTAAGCTCACTAGGATAAGCTGATAAATTAGCACTGCACCCTTTTAGCCACACAAATCATTTCATCTCCAAAGGTGGCATGCATCATAGATAAGCTTACTTATATAAGTATGGGTATAAAATACGCCATCTTTAACAGTTGCATTTGCAGGTTTGGAAATCTGAGGATTGTGGACATCCTTAAATAAATGATCATCAGAGTAATTCCCTCCATTTCAAAGCTTTAAATAAAGTCAAGATGTAAGCCTGGATGATTGGATAACTTCAACACCACCTGTCTGTGACTCACATATCCCAGCACATCACTCCTGGGTTGGACTCAATGAAGACAGGCTGGCAAAAATGTAATTCATTTTTAATTTGACCTGAGCCGGCTCCATCAGTGGAAGATTGCTCACAAAGACGGGACTGCAAAAATTAGTGACTCGCACTTCACAGACTAGTCCACTTGAAATATCAGTATACCGGCTTCACTGGAATTGGCAGTGATCTGCAATTGACCCCATTTTGTAATCTCTGTAGCTAATAAGAAACATAACCCTTGAAATTATGCATCAAACAAAGGTTAAGAAAGGGGAAAAGCGCACATATTGCATGCTTTAGAAGGAGGTTTAATGATCAGATACCTCTTAGGAAAAAGCTCCTGAGGTGATGGGTGAAGTTGAGCGTTGCGGTGCTATCTTTTTTGGAACATACGACATGGGTCATGCTTAAACCTCTAATCTTTTCCTCGCCTAAAACTCACAATAAGAAAATGTGGGGGAGTCTACAACATGAGGGAGAAAGATTGATGAACAATGTGAAGATGACTGTGGTTGAAATATTAATTTATTTTCACAAAGGTCATGATAATGGTGATGTGTGAATTCATTTCTGCCAGGAGGGGGGCAAATCCATGTCTGCAGGCTAGGCGGAGATACTCCCTGTTGTGAAACTTTAATTATAGCAATCAAGTCTAGCAGGACAGTTTGCTGGGTCACATGATCACGACCGTCCATCAACACACTGCAGCAGAGTGGAAAAATGGGGTTGCGCATATCTAGCTTACTTTAACAGAACAAAGCTTAAGAATACCAACAACATTCGCTGGAAGCCGAGGTCAACCCCAGTCTATAACCCACTGACAATTTAATTATAATTAAAAAACTAATTCCTAAAAAAACTTGCACTTTCTCTGACTCTGTTAGTCACGTATGCGGCAGAGAGGACAGCAAGGTAAATATTCTCCAAGACTGTGTTTTAACTGCCTGAGCTGATAGACAGAAAATGGTATTTACTGAGAGGAACCAGCATTTACTGTATGCCTGCCATGCAGGCAAAGAGTCAAAAACCTGTTTATTCATATAAATCCTCACATTAACAAACCTAACGCTACAGTCTGGGGTCTGTTGAATCTAAGATGACCCCAACTTGACCCTGAAAAATACTGTTAATATGTCATTTTAAGCTTTAAAAGAATAAAACAATTATTAAGTTTGAGAATTATTTATATTAGCCTACACGTACTGCTAATTATTAAAAAAAAGAAGAAAAAAAAGGGGTCAGAACCAGACCCCATTCAGCTGATTATATTCACTCACTACAGTACACTAAATTATTCACAAGATTAACCGTGCTCTCCTGTTAGTATAACCTACGCTAGAGATGCTTCTTGCATGGAAGTGTTTTTACATGCAGCAGTTATGCAAGCTGCATAACTGACTTGCATAACTGGACAATAGTTATGCAAGGAAATGTTTGATTTCATAGTACCGCACCTAAAAAAGTGCATGTGAGCTAAGGCGAGTGGCAAAGATGTTGGGAGATTGTTACTTAAGTGGTTCAAGGTCATTTTTATTAGTGGCACAAAAATTGTTTTTTTTGTTTTTTTTTAAATGAACACTTGTAGAAGCATGAATATAAACAGCCACTACTTTTGCTTGAAACGGTTGATTGAACTGTTATTAGGTAAATCTTTGAGCAGATTTATCTCACAGCGTGTTCTCTTAAAGGCGGCAGCGTTGACCTTGACCCCCTTCTACCATGTGTTTGTGTGTGTGTAGGGCGTGATTCGTCTCTATACAGGATATCCTTTCACCCTTCGCCAGTAGGCTTTCTATTGTTAACAGACAGGCATGCTGGTTGTGCTGGGATCCCTGTGCTCTCTGTAAACTGGCTCTGACAGCAAAAACACTAAAATTAAAACCACTACTGGCGGATCATTTTTATCTTTCACCCTAAGCCAGATTGACCTCTGCCATCACATATTTTGGTGATTTCTCCCAACCCTTCGGTCATTAGAGAGCCTAACATTTTTCTAATGCACAGATCTAATATTTATATTTAGTCTCTATACCTGCAGATTAAACCCAAAATGTCAGCCACATTCAGAGCAGTATTGTATGCTGGGAGTGAGCGTGATACTTACCCTCACCTGTGCGTGCGCCCAGCGCACAACCAACTTCTTGGACAAAGCTAGCTTCCCATTTAAACACTGGATAGCCCTCTCAGCCTCCTGCATGCAGCCACAGAAACACAAACACAGAGAAAACAAGGAAGAGGAAAAGAGAGAAGGACAGAGGGGCGGCTTTTAAGTCGTGATTAAAAATCAGCTTTGATGATTGCATCCGAGTGATTAAATCATTAGTCCTCATAACAGCAGAAGGCCATAACTGAGGTGTCTGAGTGTGTGGCTGTGTGTATGAGAGGCAGTGTGAATAAATACAGTTTTATCTAATCAAATGTGCAAGTGGCTTTGTTGCTAAATTATATTAATGCAGTTCTTTATCCAAGCGTGTCTACATGTAAGTGTGTGTGAGTGTGAAAGATAAACACACACTTCCTCTGTATAATCCTTTTGGGAGGGCTTCATATCCCACTGATAGACACTAGCTGTGAAACTAGATGCTTATCTCAATCCCACAGCACGCTCCAAAACAACCTGTGAAGCTTAAACCTGCTCCCTATAAAGCCCACTTCAACAGGACACACACGCACACTGCTTCAGGTTGACTCATGAACGTTTTTACACTCAGTTTGGGTCATTTTCATAAAACATCCAACTCATAGTGGATGAAAATTGTTTCTCATCAGATCTTTAAGTTCAAATATTTTTCCTATATTGATGAAATGACTCGTTTTACTCCTGCCAACTGAGGATTTACTTTTAGAAATGATAAATCTGGTATTTCATGCATCTGAGTTTACGTACTAGTGTACAAAGCCACATTCTGTGGGTTTAAAAAAAACAAACAAACTTTAACACAACTGACATTTATATGCAGATAAACATGCTGCACGTACCTCCCTGGTGCTAAAGTTGACAAAGCAGTAGCCTCGTGGCTGTCCCTCCAAAGGCCCAGACTTGTGAAACAGGAAGTCAAACTGTTTCACTTTGCCAAACTTCTCTAACAACTTCACCAGGTGATACCTGTCGAGAGAGAGCGAGAGAGCGAAAGAGAGAGAGAGCAAAAAAAAAAGTGTAAGAAAAGACTGCTCCGTAAAGACAGAAAATGGGAAATAAGAAGGCAAAATGACTTTGATATTTTGCAAAAGGGTCTCAGTCCATGCTGTATTTGGCCCCCGTAAATCTGTCAAGTGGGGCTAATGAGAATGACAGCTTTCTCTCCCTGACACCTTTTTAGCAGCAGGCCAGCTGGTGTGGCAGGCCGGTGACAGTAAATCTCTGACTGAGACAATGCTGAGGATACAGTAGCAGGACAATGAGGGAATAAAACAGAGGAAGCTTAAAATCCCCCCTGAGCACAGAGATCTGCACAAACAACCTCCACTGACTGTGCGGCGCTGCTTAGGACTACAAATGAGCATACATGTGGTCACTGAAGAGCTATGCAGTGTTTGTGAGATTGTAGGTGTGTGTGTGCGCGCGCGTTTAACCAGCAATTTGCAGCCATGGGAAAAAAACATTTCTTTTGACAGTACAGAAAAGAGCAATGAGTTCAGGGTCACTTGGAGACTAGATTCGCTGCTACACTACTGTAAATACCCCGGGGCTGATTGATTGTTTTCAACACAAACTGAGCAGCACGTGCTTTTCCATTTCGTTAAGAAGAAAATAGGAAAAAGTGTCCATCCCAAGTTCCAATATACTGACACATTCGAGATGCTGGGGTCAACTGTGTGAGTCAGGCTCAAAAAATGACTGAAATGGTGAAATCAATTAGCAAAATTGTTGCAGACTTCTTTTAAGAGTGTCAATGGACTCATTTACAGTAACTGTTTGAGGTCCAAGAACAAGTTTGAATCACTGTGAAAACTCCTCAACAAGAAACAACACATCGCCCTGCTGATTAGTCACTGAAACCACCACAGAATTAACTCCTCATGTTCCTGAGTGAAGGCAAAGAAACGGCTTTTAGCAGTCCTCACTGTATGAAAGACGACAACACCCGTAACTGTTTGCAAACCAACTCAATCAGCAGTTTACGAAAAAAAAAAAAAAAGGTTACAGTTACACATTTGTATACTTTAATATTTTGTGTCAACCCAAGGAGCGTGCACATGCACAAACAGTTGAAGCCAAACATTTTCAGCAATTCGTTGATTTTATTTTTGTTTACATGTTCTTGTCTTCTGTCACAGGGGAAAAAACTGAAACGCTCGAAGAAAAGAGTCCAACAGACGCCCTCCTGTGTTCTTGATTTGGTGCCATTGCCTTGTGTGACTGTCCAGGCCTCAGAGTGACCCCAGGTGTTTTGTATAACTGTTAAAGAGAAATTAATGCTTCAGCCTTTTATTGTTTAGGAGCCTGTTATTTTTAATCCTCAAGTGGTTTGTGTGTGTGTGAGAGACCAGAAAAATGTCAATGTGCAAGTGTGCAGTGTATGTGCAAGGGACTTGATGTGGCATTCTCAGAGTGAAGCGAGGTTCTAAGCTACAGGTTGTACTAATGTCTTCTACGACTCCCTGGGGGGCTTTAGACCGACGACAGTTTCTGCTTTTCCCAGACAACACCCTGCAAGCCTCCCCATGTGACAGTGGCTCATCTAGCCCTAGATTACACTTAAGTTGTTGTTTACACTTCAGTAAACAAAAACTGTGCACTAGTGAACTATGCCGTCCTTTGAAAAAGCTATATAGTTAGACGTTTGAGCATATGTGTATTTTTAACAGAGGTTACACACTAAGAACCTTATTGGATGCTAAACCACAATGGAGAGCTCCTCCTGGGGGCTGTAAAACCCACCAGAGGAAGAGGGGAAGAGAAGGGGGAGGAAAGGGAGGGAAAGGTGAGCAAACGGAGACTAAAGTTCAGAGAGGGGATATTGATGGCAAGGTGAAAGGTGTAGGAAGAGGAGCACAAGGCAAAAGAAGAGAGGAGGTGAGAAGCCAGGTATGACAGATACAAGAGTTAGGAAACAAGAGGAGAGGAAGGAAGGGACAGGGGGGGATGTGAGTCAAGTCCAGAAAAAGATAAGACAAAAGGTTCGGTCCAGAAAAGTGCAGGTCAGAAGGGAAGAATTTGGAGAGGAGGAGCTAGGGTTTGACTGTTTGACAATGCAGCTATCTGCAGTTGTAAAGAGTAAAAGAGCGTGCAACTGACAACTAGCACTGTGACAGGAACTGTGGGATTTTTACTGAAAATTTAAAAGGGAAACAACATCATAGTTTCCCCATAACCCAATGGATATCTGAACAGGATGAAAAGCAGAAAAGGTCAATTTAATTATCACGCGTGGAATAAATTCTTCTCTCTTCATTGTAAGAGATGAACTCATAGGAAAATTTCATAATTCTCTCAACAGGGAAGCTTATAATCAAACAGAACGGTGCACAGGACTTCACACAAAATCACAGTGCTGCTTTTCACTGTATTCAAATTAAGTGTAACGTTTTACCCTGAACCACCTAAAACAGCACTGAAAACATGAAACAGAACTAAATCTCACCTAAACGCCAGCACTGAAAAATGCAACAATTTTACAAGAAGTCTTTAGGAATAGTTCTCCAGGCTTCCTGAAGGATAGTCAAAGCTCCTCTTTGGATGTTTCTGCCTTTTGTTCTGTTCTCTGTCAAATATGATCCCACACTGCTTCAGTACTGTTGAGGTCTGCGCTCTGGGGAGGCCAGTCCAGTGTTCAACTGTGTCTTTGTCTATCCAGGTATGCTTTCACTGCATTGGTAGTGTTTTTGGGAAGCCGCTGCTATTCAAATGTTTTCCAGATGGTATTGCGTTGTGGATCAAAATCAAAATGCCAAGTTTTCAGCTGATAGTTCTTTGGAAATCACCTTGCTACTGCAAAATACTGTTTCCTCCAAGTCAAACCCAATTATATTTGGCAGTGTAGATTCAACTACAGAAATTGGAACAAACTATATACTTTTGTGACAGGCTGCTAGTCACAATATACCTAAAGATACACATTAAAATTGGTTCATTTCTAAGTTGTGTGTTATGTGTAGACACAACATTGGTTCATCTAGTTTGTTAGGTGCCTTTTTAAAACTTTTCATAGGTGAGTGTTAAGTGTCATAACAAACAAAAAACATTCCTTTGGGACGACCAGGTACAAGGACTGGACTGAAGATGGGTGCAATCTAAAAAAAAAAAAAATCATTCAAAGACCTTCAGAAAGCTTAAAAAAAGACAAAGTGTGTATCACTGGAAGCAAAATATAAAGAAATCAAGTGGGGCTTAAGACTTTTGCACACTTTTGTATTTTCAAATGATCCAAGCTCAAAGAAATAAAATTTCACCCTCACAGAATAAATTACTCATGTCATCTTTTGTAATAAAATGATATAAATTAAGATTGGGGGCAGTTTAAAGTTGTATTGATTTTAAATGCTGAGAACAGTTTGTTTCAGTTCAATCATTTTTCCTTGTGGCATCAGCACCTTGCATCTGCAGGGAGTTTGGCTCACCCAGACAAACACAGGGGGTACTGCGTGCTATCCCGGAGCTAATTAATCTTCCCAATCAGCAACGGGGGCCTTGAGCATTTCTCTTGTTTTCCCTCCATACTGAGAAGTAGAGGGCCATTTAAGAAGAAGCAGAGCAGAGCAGGGAAAGGGGAAGGAAACGCCTGTCTAGACGCCCACCAGAGCTGCTGCCCGTACATTCTCCAGCAGCCCCCACAGGCGTACAAACACACCCCTCACCCCAAAAAACTACCTCCTCTTCATCACAGCATATGCAGGGATGTCTTTAGCATTCAGCAGCAAACACAAAGAAGGAGGAACAAAAAGGATTTGCATGTGATGCTCTGTCAAGACTCTTCTGGGTGTCAAAGCCTCTACCAGCTGCCACCCAAACATCACACACACACACACACACACACACACACACACACACACACACACACACACACACACACACACACACACACACACACACACACACAGAGCTCCAGGTTGACACAGAAACAGTAAACAGGGCAGGTGATTGAGGAATGATGGCTGCTCCTTAGCCGAGCAGGTCTCCGCGCTTCACTGCCTCTCTTTCACACACCCAGCCCTGTCTGCTCAGTCTCAGCTTGTGACACACACACACACACTCTACACACACAGTTAATCAATCATATACGGACACACAATACATTGCCTTTCTATGGGGTAGAAGGTACAAACCAATGCCTCAGTTTCATACCATCTATTACAGTGACCACAGATCACCCACTAAAAGCCATCACTAAATGTTACTCCATATTAAAGTGGCGCTTTCGCACATTTGACGCTGAAAACGTTACATTTAACTCCTAAAAATGCTCACTATGGCACAGCTCTATTGTAATCCCAGTGGCTCTTTGACTATGAGCTCAGATCCCTGTAATCATTACTAACGGATTAAAGTGTTGTAGATAATTTACACTATCTAAAGTGATATCTGGTGGATCAATGAAGATGAAATATGAGCTTGCGTTAAAGCAGAAGCTGACTTTTTTTTTACTCACTCTGTGATTTTGGGATCAATGTTTCCTATCCACAAGCGGTTTCCATCATGGGCCGTGCTCTCTGAAATAATAGAGGCATTTTCGACTGTCTCTGCTGCCGATGACATGTGGAATCTGTGGGATAAAAGAAGCAAAAGGCAGAGTTTTTGATTATCGCAAGTATGAATTTGCATGGAGCTGAGGAGCTCAGACACTCAACAGCTGGGCGTTTGCCTCTGGAAATCTCTGGAACATGAAGGAACCTACCAGAGAAGACCTGGACACCTATTGGGCATCTGCACGCTCAACCAAATACAGATATTCAGCTAATTATACCCTCATTGAAGGAAAAATCCAGGAAAGGTCAAAAAAGTAAAGCGTCAGATAAACAGCTTCCACATTAACTGCACATAAATAATAAAGAGTCTCAAAACTTTGCCTTTCAGCTGCCCTTTATTGGACGCCACAGTTGATCATCTTCCTTCATCTGACACTATCCCAAGCATCCTCCTCTGTCAAAACAACCCTCCTTGTCCTCCTTCCCTACATCCACGAACCTTTTTCTTCCTTCTGCTTGGCAGTTTCACCACCAACATGCTTTCTACGACATAGCCACTACCACGCCAATGATCTAATCTCTGAAAAGTGTCCAATTAAACAGTGAATTTTAGGGATTTTCTAATCTAACTCAGTTAATTTCATTCAATTAAAATTTAAAGCAGTTGTGTGCAATATGTGCGCAAAGGTTGTGCCGATGTATGTATTCATAACAGGGGTTTTAACTTAATCAGGAAACAGAATCAGGAAACGACGTAGTGTGGGTTACTTCCTCGCACTGTCAAATAAACACATAGTTCCTGAAAACATCTGAAAAAGCAAAACTCCGACTCCACATCTGGGAAAAGCTAAGCAAATAATCTTAGTTTAACAAACCGTACAATTCTACTCCTTAACTCCGGAACTTCTTCGGATAGATCCGCCCGGGTAGAGTTAAACCAGACACGGTTATGCAGGTGGTAACATATGTGATGAAGATGAGCTCTCAGTCACTTCGTTATAGAAGAGCAG
The DNA here is from genome assembly GCF_057382275.1 of Copadichromis virginalis. NCBI lineage: Eukaryota > Metazoa > Chordata > Actinopteri > Cichliformes > Cichlidae > Copadichromis > Copadichromis virginalis. The sequence goes on along the minus strand of NC_140624.1, from coordinate 43,680,390 downwards.
TGGATTGCAGCAGTTAGCTAAGTGAGTTTCCGTTTACCTCGTTGTTTGTCAAACTTCCTCTTCGCTGGCGAATTCTTCGAATTGATTTACCACTGATCCCACCTTCGGGATGATTCTGGTGCGTCAAAACGTCAAATTAATCATTTCCTAAACTGTTTTCGTTCTATATTAGAGACTAGGCGAGCTAGCTCTGACGATACCTCGCTACCGTCTGACAACAAAGGCGCGGGGTGATGACGTAGTTTGTTTGAGCATGCGCAGTCCTATGGGAGCACTCGGTTACTGTTTGGTATCGCCTATATCATTCTCCTACAACGCTTCCAGTGTCCTCTTAGTCGGTAACCCCGCCCAGTCAGTGTAACCTGTACGGATATCGAACATCTACCAGGTGGCCATAACATACAGTCTCGTGGTGATGACGAAATAGATGTCAAACGCGTTTTCCCCGATGGTTGTTGCCCAGGCTGACACGCTTCTGTGAAGACTTTTTGAAGTAAGTGTGTGTTCTGGTGCACTTTACAGTTGAGGCTTTTATTTTGCTGGGTTGTTGTTGAAATTAAGGGTAGCACTGTGCTGAACACAGTTCACTTTGGTTCAGTTTGCCCCCTGTAAGAATGGAGAGAAGTCTTACTGACCTTCTCAACCCCTCAGCTATAGAGTCGTACAGTTGGTTAACCTAAATGTGCATGGGCTTGTATGATAGCTCCCAACTGCTGTAACTGCTGTGAAATTTGCACCGAATCGTTCTGGTGCTGTATGCAGGAGCGAGTCCACAGTAATATAAAAACATATGTGATGTGCCCCATAGATGGCTGGGGCGCACGTTTCTTATTGATTTGTGTGTTTGATTTGATTAATTGTGAATTTACTGTTGGTGTCAGTAAAACTAGGTGATGCTGTGTCATGTTGCTCTAGTTTGTCCTCTTATAGTCGGAAAAACTACAAAATTATCACTTTCATACCCAGCTGGGTAACAGGAAGTCTGTGAAAAGGTCCATTAAAACACGTACATAAGCAATAGTTCCTGTTTTTACATATTTAGACTCACTGGATATTAGGTTCATCTCACCTGTATTGGATTGGGGGCCATTTGAGTCCAGTAAACCCACTGTCATTTTCAAGAAACCAGTGCGTTCTGGTGTTATTTGAGCTATTTGAAACTGTGCCATGGGTTGCATCATCATTGCTGATTTGAGGCAGGATGGATGCTTGCTGCAGCAGAAATCAAGACTCATCTTCCAGTCTTCTGTTGTCTAATTTTGGAGAGATCGCGTTTATTATAGCCTCGCTCTCCTGTTCTTAGCAGACAGGAATGGCACCCAGTGTGGTCTTCTGCTCCTGTAACCCACAGTGTTCGGCGCGTTGTGCACTCAGTGATGCTGTTGTCTATACCTTGGTCGTAACTAGTAGCTATTAGAGTTATTATTATCTTCCTGTCACCTTGAAGCAGTCTGACCATTTTTCTCTGGCCTCCAGAGACAGTTCAACCAGAGAACTTCTGCTGACTGGATATTTACTCTTTTTCTCTGTAGACAGAGTGTGTGGGGGAAGCAGGGATGAGACACGTGCCTTTGTCTAATTGTAAAGCCATGTCATTTAAATATGATGTGTGACAAAGCTGAATTATGAATTGTTGCTGTATAAATTGTGTTCATTATCACAGATATAACATTCTTCATGACTTTTTTTTCAAAATTTGGGACTTTTTTCAAAATTAAATTCACAACATGAGACAGTGTGGCAAGATATCAAACCTTATTTTAATCGCGTACAGAGTGTAAAGACAAGAAGGTTTAGTCACGCATTCAATCACCCAAAATAAACAGCTGTGTGCCACTCCTGTTTTTGTACTATGATGGTTTAAAAAAAAACAAGAAAAAAAACCACTTTAGCAATAGTAGCACTTTTGCTTCGTTGAGTAAAGCTCTGCCAGAGAACCTTTTCTCTACTCCAGCTGCACCTTTCAACACTGGGTACTAAGACTTGGTCACAAGAAATGAGTCTCCATTTCTACATTATGCTGTGGTAAAAACATATTCATCAACACATTATGCTGATTGATTGTTATATCAGTCGAACTGCAGTGCTACTATGTGATGAAATGATTAGTTTGAATTGATGGCATCCTCAAGCCTGTAACAATGTGAAGTATTGTCTGGTGCCTGCTTCTAAAATTTGGGGATCTTTTGCATTTTTGGTATTAGACAAAAAAGAACATTTGAGGAAAGTTTAGGAATTCATTACACACTAAACCAGGTGCGCTCAATGGTTTTTAATGAGAAGAAAATAATTTGTTTCGCTCCCAGCATGAACATCTTGTTTGAGGAGGCAGAGCCACGCAGAACATCATCAGATACTCTGCTGTGTTGTTCGCTGCTCAGGCTGCAGAGCGAAAGGAGAGAGAGCATGCGGGTTCACCAGCTGGTTTCTGCTGCTGGAAGACACAGGGTGTGTCTGCAGCTGCTGCCGTGTGTGTGAAATCTACAGGACGTGAGGCTACAGTATCCCACTGAACACCTGTGCCTCACTCTTTCTGCTCGGCTGGCTTCTTAAAGAGATCTGTCACCGTCCCGCATCTCGGCCTATCGTCTCTGCCACATTGTGGCGTGTCGCATCATACTTGCTGGGAAACCTGCCGGCCGTGGATGCCTGTTTTGGGCTTGTACTGGAGGTGGTGGTGTACTGTGTAGCCTAAATATTGCCAAAGGAATGAGTTTGGATGTTGGTTAATATCTGGAGTGAGCGTTGGATTGACTCCGGGGGATTAGTGGTAGCTGGAGGTATAATGGCGAACAGTGAGGTCAGTGTCATGTCTGGTTGGAGACAAACCACACCCAGTGGCTTGTTTAAAGCTCACTGTGACACAGCCTTTGACTTAAAATGTTCAATTCGGGTATTAAGACTGTTCAGACGGTGTGTTTCCCCTCACAGGTCGCAGTTATAAATACACGAGGCACAATAGAAGATGTCAGGCGGGCAGCAGTGCACCGCACGCTGTTCACAACCACTGACTGTGAAAGACAGGCTTTAGAGTCTTGTTTGTGTCTGGGGGGCTTAAATATCTCCGTGTTTTTCTGCACTTGTGTGTGCACACCGTGGGTCAGTGACACAGTTCACAGTCAAGAGCCTATTTGTGAGGTGGGGTGTGATTCGTCCATTGAAAGGCAGGGCCTGCTGTCATATTGTTGTTTTTTGGGGGGTTTTTTGAATAGGAGGTTCCTCCCTCAGGAATGCCCAGACGAGTGCGCGTGGGCTGAGATAATGGTTAGCTTTATCCCACAGATTTATGAGAAATGGCATGTTTTTAAGTGTATGAGTGTAACTGAATGTAATGTAGGTGGTAGAGCTGACTGTTGAAAGCTTCACAAAAACAGTGACGTGTGGATGGATTTATAAGAACCAACCGTCTGTGTTCTACTTCGAGAGAAACTCTGGTCAAATGCATGGGCTGTAATTCAGGTGGGAAGGATTCATTTTTTTTGGAATACCAGAAAAATAATAAACTTTTATTTATTTAGATCAGTTGATGAGTAATTTTTGAGCTGCTCTCAAGAATTTCTTATTCATAGGCTTTTATCTCTGTTTCACAACCCAAACACGCACATGATTATTCATGAAAAGAGTTTATTTCTTTTTTTTATTATGTTCTAAGGGGATCGTGCACATTAACATGCACACCGAGACTCGTGTAAATGTGCTTTAGTTACACTGGCTGATTTTCATCTGCAGTCCCTGGCAGGTTTACAACGTTTGCACAGAGTGGGGAAAAAGAAAGACTTAGTTACACTATAAAGGTAAACGTAGTTGGCCACCTACACAAACCCACTCCATGACACTTTAAGCACACAGTTTTTGTGCTGATGTTAATACCAGAGGAGGTATGAACAGTTATCAAGACCATTCACCTTCGCACCTGCGACCAGTTTAGAATCACCTAGCAACCTAACCCCATGCGCATCTTTGGACTGTGTGCAGACACAGGAAGAACATGCAACAAAGGCCCCAGCTGGATTCAAACCCAGGATCTTCTTGCTGTGAGGCGACAGCACCGTGCTTCCTTGGCTGTGTTGCTGTGGTATTTAAAAGCTTCTATTTTGCAATAATATCACTCCACTCAGGGCTGATTGTGGAATATCTACAAGGGAAGAACTTTCACAAAGTGACTTTTTGAAACAGCGGCACCCTTTTACAGCACCACGCTCAAGCTCTTTAGAGTGAACATTTGTAAAGACAATCTGCACGGCTAGGTACTTGAATTTACACAACCGTGGCAAAGGGACTGAAAAAACCTCTATCGGATAGTGTAACATAACAGCATGTTCACAGTCAGAAACAGAGTAAAAGATCACTTATAAACCTCACAGGGAAAAAAATTAGTTACAGAACTTTGGAAAAAAATTAGATCAGATCAGCTGTTTATCAAGCAAACAGTTTATGATGTCATTATGTGCTCTCACTTAATAACAGGTTTCATTTACTTACAAAAGAGCAAATATTGATCATTCATCTGCAAGTCAATCCCTTTTATTTGATTTGAATGCTTTAATAATTTATGGAGACCGTAACAGAAATGCTACAAAGCAAATGTAGCAGATGACAGATTAGTAGGTTGCATTCATTTTGATTTAGTTGCACTTCTGTCAGAAATTATCATGCATTTACTGAGGTGCACACAGACTAGGGTGCCGTACTGTTAGAAGAAGATGAAGGCCTACCTCCTGCTGGCTGATATGAGCTATTACCTCATTTTGATTAATATTACCAGCTGTGCTTTCAACTGCTTTTCTGATTGAATTGTAGCTCTGTCGAATGTAATCACATGTTGCCCTTCCAAACTCAGCTGTATGGCATTTATCTACTTTAAAATGTTTTGTTAATTTAAACTCTTCCCCCTTTCCGGTGTCAACAGTTATGGCTTTGAATCATCTGAGCTTGCTGCGGCCTCTCCTGTGTCAGCCCCTGCTGCGACATGTCAGGTCTCCGCTCACATCCAGAGTCAGCCTTAGGCCTCTTCTGGCTCCTGACGCTTTCCACCACCCTGCTCCTGCTGTATGCATCAGGCTCTACGCCACCAAAAAGGCCAAAGGTCAGTGAGGAGATTTCTGAAGTTAACTTGTACAACTTCCATGACTCTGCTGGCACAAATGTGATGTTATTTATCTAGATAAGTCTCCACTCTTCCCTCGGTTTTTTCCTTCTTTCTCTCGTTTAATCTTCAAAGCCAAGGCAAAGGGCCAGTCAGGGAAGGTGAACATTAATTCATCTCTGGTGGAAGACATCATCAGTCTGGATGAAGTGAAGGAGGACATGACCACTGTTCTCGATTCGCTCAAAGATGACTTCACACGAAACCTCAGCATCCGAACCTCGCCAGGTAGTGAGCTTATCGTACTTTTCTTTCTTTCTTTTTTGGACTGTGCCTTTCATTCCTCTTGTTTTAGTACAAAGTTCAAAGCAGAGAACAAAGGGTTACCAACAAGGCAGATGAAGCATGAAAGCATTACCTCTAAAGTTAAAAGAAACGTTCAGACATCACTTCATGTACGTACAGTCCAGACTGAAAACATTAAGACAGTTAAACACGTGGCAGCTAAACTTTACCTGTGTGCTCGTCCAGCTTTTGTTCATGCACAGAAAAGCTCACCAGTGCCTCACATAACAAGGATATCACAAAGAGGAATCTTCCACAAAGGCCTGTGGATTCTGTGTGAAATGTGAATGGAAGCAAAATGCAGAAACAACATTTTAAAATAGAACATAGATAATATCAACTATTTCAACTGAGGAAATCTAACATTTTAAGAAAATTATTGTCTTATTTTGAATTTGAGATGTGGTTGCAGCAACAAGTCTCATAAAAGCTTTAAACTGCATTGCATCCTCTCTTCTTTTAACAACAGTCTCTAAGCATCTGGGGACTGAGGAGTCCAGCTGCTGGACTTTTGGGAGAGGAATGTTGTCCCATTTGTGTCTGCTATGAGTTTCTAGCTAAGCAGTCCTAGGTCTTTTTTGTCATATTTTTCATTTTCAGCTGGTCAAAGGTCTGAAATGCCAGCAGGCCTGTTCAGCACCGCACCCTTCTGCTACAAAGCCGTGCTACTGACTGGTTGAGATATGATGTCTGAATTGAAGCACATGTTGCTCTAAAACCATTGAGCGTTGATGGTACCTTTCCAGATGTACACGCTGCCAGTTCTGTAGGCTTTAATGCACCATCTGAGATGCTGGCTTTTAAACTGAGTACTTATAATAAGCTGGACGGTCCCTCTCCTGTGTAGTCCAGTGTCCATATTTTCCAAATAGAATTTCACATTTTTATTCATCTGACAACAGAACAGTTTTCCACTTTGCCGAACAGAGAAGATGGCAGCATTCCTGGATCGCGTTCACGTGTGGCTTCGTCTGACAGAGCTTTAACCTGTATTTGTGGCCATCACGGTGAACGGTGTTCACACACGGTGGTTTCTGAAATGTTCCTGAGCCCATGCAGTGATTTCAAAGACAGAATCATATCAGTCTTTAATCCACATTGCCTGAGAGCTTGGAGATCACAGGCGGCCAATATTAATTTTTGATGATGTCACCATACAGAGAGTCTTTTGATGATATTATGTACTGCAGATGATGTTGGAGAAACCTCTGCTCATCTTTACCACCACCAGGGAGGTTATGTTTTTGACATTCTGTCTGTAAACCCGATAGTTTGAAAGGTCTTCAATCAATTCTGATCAAACTTTGTAGTAAACGATCCATTAAAATTGAACGAGAGAGAAAGAGAGAATCTAAAAGACGATGACGATAAACAGTTAAAGCCTTGGAGAAGTCGATAGACATCATGCTGGTAATGGTGTAAATGATTCTAAGCATTTATTATTATTGTTTTCCTTCACGGGCATCTTTCCATTTACTTTTGTGCTCCTAAGCTGTTAAAAGAATTACGTCTCCCACTTAGTTCTTTTCAGATTTCTGCAAACCTGCTCGAATTACAGCTGAAACCTTAGAGTGTTTAGGTGAGCTGCATGTTTTTGAGAGGTGGGGTTGGGGCTAATTTTCATCCTAAAATGTGAAAACTTGCTCTTGTTCACATCTTTAAAGGAAAATATGTATTTATGATGAAGACAGATGAGTTTTTAGGGGTTATATTAATGCCAGAGGAAGACATTTAATGTGGTATCCATTATTTCGTTTCAGAATTAACATACTGGAGGGAAAAAATGGGTAAGTGTCCAAATATAGTGTGCACAGCGTGCACTGTAGTTAACAGGGGGGCTTTTTCTTAACGTTTTTAAAACTTTTGGAATCAAAGTCTTTCTCGGACACGGCGCCAAAAGGCTTAGCATAAAGAGATCCCTATTTGATGTTACCTTGACCCCGCCTTGGCCCCTGTTTCCCCAAGTACATCCAGGTCACAGCCTTTTTCTTTTTTTTTTTTCCTCTCTGCATTTTAATAAATGGGGGCGCGCTCGGGGAGTCAGAGGTGGGGTGTGTAATGGAAGCTCCCCGGGGACGAGGCAGCTGCCTGAATCAGACTTCAAACTGAAATTACTTTGAATTTGTTCCACTTTTCTTCCGCACACGTATCTGATTTGCTTTTAGTGTAATATTCCTTTTTTTCTTTTTTTTTTTTTTACACAGAATGAAGACACATACAATATCATGAACCCTTCAGTGTCCAGCTTTGCTTTTCACATTCCCAACTTTTCTTTTTTCTAATCCGGTTATCACTCAATTGATTTTTGCTCTGAGTCATTTTCTGTGTGGAGCCCTGCCTCTATTACTTTTGTCTTATAATTTTCCAGTGCTTCTCAGCTTCATACTTTGTCTTTTGACTAGATAAGACCACATAAGAAATTTTTAAACCACCTTTTTACAATTTTATAACACGTTTCAGTTAAAAGTTCCCTTCATCGCTTCCTCTTTTTCCAGTCCTTTCTACCGTTATTTTGCATCCATCCCTCTGTTCTGTCATCCTTCCTGTGTCCCCTCCCCCTAATCTATATATCCCTCGCTCCTTTCCTCTGGTCCATTCATCCCCCTCTCCTCTGTCCAGCTGGACAGTAATCCAGGGAGGCAGCAGGACTTAGAGTTGACAGCAGAGATGAGATGGTGGAATGGGATGACGTCAGCTGTCCGAGCGTATGTGTGTGTGTTTTTCATGAACCTCTCATCTGGCTCTCATTAAACTTATGAGAGTGAGTGTATGACTGTATGTACTGCTGTTTGTTGCCATGAGTCTGTACTTATGTGTGCAGCAAACACGTAGCAGAAAGTCAGACAGATAAATGCAGAGAGAGGGAGATCAGTGCTACGCCCACCATCTCATGGTCATCGCAGATGGGTAATGTGACTTGGAAACTAGCGCTGTGTCCAAGAAAACATTGTTTAAAGTAGACTTCACATTCTTGTTTCTCGCAGACGGGTAAAAACAACAAGCTGAAACATGGATATCGCCATTTCTTAAGCTTTTAATCAGCATATACTCTCATTGCGGTAATTGTAATCCGCCCAAGCTGCAATGCATGTGGACACCCGCTGCTCACATCACATGTAGGAAATCATTAAATTACCGTTTTGGAAAGAGCACGGCTATGAGGATGCACTCATTGGATGCATGTGTGTGTGTGATTGAGCTGGTTCGGAGCGTGGATCTGCAGAAATTAAACTGAATAAAAACATGTCCAGCTGTCTTTGTGAGAACTGGTTTTGGACGTCAGATTTATGAAATTTTTACAGGTTTTTGTAAAAGAGTGTTTTGGCCTGCCTCCTTTTTTTCACACTCCTTCAAAAGCCTGTTTGAGGGTGAAGACTTGGTTTTAGGGAAACTTTAGAATTAGGTTTACCGAGTTTTTCCTGGCTGAAAACGCGGCTCTGTGCTGAGACTACACACAAAAGCACATCAGTCCACATACGGTAATGAGTCTTACTTAACAGAGCTATATACATTTTCCTTTTACCCCTGGCCATTTGATAAAGAAAAGCATATTTATCCTGGAGTAAATAAAATAAAACCACTTTAAAAAGAAACGTCTGAAGTATTAATTTATCACAGCCCTGGTGATTTTCTTTTGGAAGAAGGCCAATAGAACAGAATTTTATATGCAGGAAAACCCCAGAGTTTAGTTTAGTTTAGGTTTGGACTGGAGGTCTCAAAGTTTTCATGACTAAGAAGCCGATGTATGATTTAGGACAGTGCAAAAAAAAAAAAAGAAGCACTAATCCAACATATTTAGTGTTTGTAGCGCGTCAGAAAATGGTTATGTTGGTAATCGCCCTTTTTGTGCTGTTGGCATTTCTCGACAGCACCTATATTTGTAAATTTCTTCTAACAAGGACACTTATAATCAGACACAACCGGGCACAGGTCAGAGCACTTACACAAAATCATAGTGCTGCCTTTCATTGGATTCAAATCAGTGCAACATTTTGTCCTCAACAATCTGAGCAGAAGTAAAGCTTTTCACGTGTAAACGAGAACACCGGTCAGCACACACAGATGCAGTATTATTACTCCACAGCTTTGCTGTTATGTGAAACAAAAACCATTTACACTATTGTTCAGAAGTTTTAAGCCGCCCCTCGTTTTGTTAATTTGCTAGGAAAATTGGAGACTTGCAAATCCAAAGTCAGTTTGTACAAGTTTGAAAGTCAGTATTTGATGTAATCATCTTTATTCTTCAACACAGCCTGAACTCTCTGAGTCACACTTTCTAAGAATGTCTTTATGTAGTCCTCAGGAATAGTTCTCCAGGCTACTTGTAGGACATTCAGAGCTCTTCTTTGGTTGTTGGCTGCCTTTTATTATGTTCTCTGTCAATGCGACCCCAAGCTGCTTCAGTAATATTGAGGTCTGAACTCTGGGGAGGCAATCCATGACTCAGTGTTCCAGTGTGTTTTCTGTGCAGATGTGCTTTTACTGCAGTGAAAGCATGCTTGGAATCATCGTTATGGTGAAAAATGAACCACTGTCAATCAGAAGATGACAGAGACTCCACTGTATTTTATAGATGCCTGTAAACACTCACTGTTGTAGCCTAGTCTTGATCTCCTTCATACATACTGATGATAATTTGAAAAATTTCCACTTGGATTTGCATCCCATTAAGAACTGTTGCTAAGAATGGATTCATTCCTGTTCTACTGTAATTTGGCATACACTGCACAGCGCTCCATGCCAATATATGACAGGTTTTCAGTTAGTAACTCTTTGGTAATCACCTCGTTGGTGCAAAAATATAAATTGGTGCAAATTTCATTTCAGCAAAAAAGTGCATTTAAAATTGGTGTTTTGTTAGGTTGGGCGTTCATCCTTGAACGATTCTTAGGACAGTGTTAAGTGACTTAAATAATTACAAAAAAATGGGGTGCAAAGACTGGACTGAAAATGAGTCATTGTTCAAAGAAAATGAGAACTATTGATCAAGATCACTTTTATAAGAATTACAATAAAGTCTGGCTTCTTGGAAGCAAAATATAAAGCCATGAGAGGTGGCTCAAGACTTTTGCACAGTACCCCTTTCCTCAAAAAACTGACTGGAGCAGGCAGCAGTCACTCCAGGAAAGGGAGAACTACCAAAAGGCGAGAACTGCTCATCCAAACAACCTCAAACTGAGCACTGGGCTTACTCGGGTGAACGACATTACAGCCAGCAAGTTTGCAACGGTTCAGACAAACACTCGCTGAGATAGGCGAAGGAGATGGGAACTGATATAAATTTTTACAGCACCTTTTTAAAAGGAGAATTTGACATGACAAGACGCAGAGGGAAAAAGTGCAAATTAATGTGGTACGTATCCTGATTACACCAACACCCAGACGCAGCATACAGCTTAAAATCTGTTTTTGGTATCGTTAAAAACTCAACGTGTTTAAAAAATAAAGAGCATTTTAGCCAAATTTCATCCGATATCTCAACCAGCTGCCACCCCCTCTCACCATCCATCTTTGTAGCAATGACCGACTGTCTGCCGGCCTGCCTGCTTAAAGTACTTGCAGATGTGCTGGTGCTCGTTGTGAAGGTGCAGGTAACAAAGTCAGACAGGCAGAGATATGGGCATGAGCAAAGTAAAAAAGGGAGACGGTATAATTGGCAGCAAAGTAGGCAGCGTGTCAGCTGATATCCATGTTATCACATCATACCAACCTTTTATTTTTAATTCCTTGCAGCTGTATCTTACTTTTTGATTGGATATGTCTCTCTCTTTTAACCCTTGAAATCATATGATAAATTGATCTTTTAGAGAAAACTACACCACTGGCTCACCTTCGGTTCACCTCACATTTCCACAATCACACACCACTAGCGCAGCCCCCCACCGGGTGAGCCGGGAGGGAGTGATGTAAGGCAGAGGTGGAGAAGAAGGAAACAAGCGCGTCTGAGGTTAGCCAGATGGAGGATGGAGAGGAGTGGGTGGATGCAGAGAGGGAGGGAGGGACAGAAGTCAGCTTGTGTTGGCAAACATGCATTAGTTTCGTTCAGTGTTGACAAAGAGGGGAGACAATAGATCATGGAAACTTTTAAGAGTCTGACAGTGGTCTCAAAATGAATATTTTTTTACTGTGCTATTGCACGTTCCTCTGTCTATCTGTTAATCTGTCCAAAGGACTAAATGATTTTTCCCCACATCTATTCCATTACACCATAGCAACATCTTATTAACTATGTGCCAGTGCTGGTGTTAACACACAGGGTGAAACTCTATAGTCAGACCATTTTTATTTTTCAATTTGAGCTATTTTGCTTCCATAGCTTAAGCTCCAAAATACACATTTGGGACCAAAACTGGTCTTTTGGTCGTTCTTCCAGAGTAGTTAATATCTAATGATAAAATACTCCATCTGTATTATCATACATATATTTTCAGAAAGGTTGTAATGAAAAAAAGCCTCTGATTGATTTTTAAAGTGATATAAAGCTACTTGCAGCTGCTTTGTTACTCGTAAGTAGTCGCCGTAGCATCGCTCCGCATGTTTGATTTGGTAGATTTTCTTTTATCTCCTGAGACAAGCCCAAAGGCGTTGTTTGCCTCCTCCATGGATCAGACTGGGAATCATTCACTTGTTAAGCAAATGTGCAAATCACTGCAATACAAATGCTGGTTTAAAATTGACAAATCGAATGTTACAGTACAGGATTTTAGAAGACCCGATCAAAAAGAGATCTTTTTTCATACTCATAGCTTGAAATCTTCCAATTTAGGAGCGCTAACAAACTCTTATTTTCCTCTCTGTTTATATTTTGAAGGCTTTTACAGAAACCATTTGATAATATATCTTTAAGAGACAAATTTTACTTTGTTTGTAAAAGACTTGATTTTTTTTTTTATGGCTCTTGAAAGTATTTTCTGATTTATGGAGTGATTAAAGATAGATTTCCCTCCATCTGTGAAGCAAGAATGAATGATTAACCTGGCTTTAACCAGAAATACAGTTACTGTTCTGTTAGTAATCAACTGGGCTGTTTCGTGGTGGTAACTGCTGCTTTTTTTTTTTTTTTTTTTTTTTTTTTTGATTTGCTTTCACCTGATTTTAAAGCTACAATTTACAGCTTTCCTCTAAATGCGTCACAGAGAGGCGATAATTAGGTTACTGTTTTGAAAAGAGGACAGCCATAAGCATGCATGTGAATATGAATGCATGTGTGCGTAGAAATGAGTTATTAAAACATGTCCAGCTACAGTGCTGTGCAAAAGTCTTGAGCCAGCCTCCGTTTCTTTATATTTTACTATAAAAATGGGGAAACGGGTGCAGTTATTCACTCAAACATGTTGAAATATACATGGAAATACAACATTTAACACATTTCATTTGAGTTTAATTCAAAGCTCATCTTTGAATGTTGGCTGCCTTTTGTTCTGTATCAAAATGATCCCACACTGTTGAGGCCCAGGCATTGGGGAGGCCAGTCCACGACCAATATTCAATTGTATATTTTTCTATCCAGGTATGCTTTTACTGCATTAACAGCGTGTTTGGGATCATTGGCATTGCTGATAAATGAATAACTGCCAATCGGATACTTTCCAGGTGCTGCTGGAGCAATTTTGAGACGATTCTGCCAACACAACTCACTTAAATGCGTCCCCAGACTGTGACCGAGCCTCCGCCGTGTTTTAAAGATGGCTGTGGATGCTGACTGTTGTACCTCTCTCCTAACCATGATTTGCCAAGTTTTTCGCAAAGAGCTCTTTGGGAATTACCTTGTTGGTGCTAAACTATTATTTCATTCCCATCAAACTATGTTACATTTGGCTTTTTTTTCCCCCCCAACTATACAAATTATGTGTTTATGCTAGTAACAAAATGCCTTAAAATACATTTTAAAATTGATTCTATGGTCTTCAAAAATGGAAAAAAACAGCCAATGTCCAAAGAGACACTCTGAAAGACCTTCAGAGTGCCTGGAGAACTACTACTTAATACTACTTAAAAAAAAAAAAAGTCTGGTTCCTTCAAAGAAAAATGTAAAGAAAATGAGAATGAATCTATAATTATAATTCTGGGGTCAATGCATATCATATCTTTCTGAAAGATGGATTTCATAATTAAAAACAACAGTAAGAGAAAAAGAATTAAAGTACATTAAATGTATAAGTTAAATCTGCCTTACAGTAGAACGGTTAATCCTGTGATACGAATACAAAGGAAAAATCGGGATGCTACAGTGCACACAGTGAGAACAATGATGCCTAAACTGTCCATGAAGGTAAATAAATGAAGAAAGTAAACACTGGCATTGACCATTGACCTGTATTTGTTTAGGAGCTCTGGATCACATTGTGGTGACGACTCAAGATGGGAAGTTCCCTCTCAAGCAGCTGGGCCAGATCTCCATGAAGTCACCTCAGCTCATTATGGTCAACATGAGCAGCTTCCCTGAAGTAAGACGATCTCTCTCTCTCTCACACACACACACACACACACACACACACACACACACACACACACACACACACACACACACACACACACACACACACACACAGTCAAACAGAGCACACACAGCTATGATTTCTTCCTACCGGTATCAGTTTGTCTCATATGGACAAGCGCGCAGTAACTAAGCTTTGTAAAAATAATCAGACGCACAGACAGATAGATGGTCCTCCTCACAGAAGGAAAAGTAAGCCAGACCAGAACTCGAATCTCACATCACTCTGTAAATGAAACCTGACCTACCTCTCTCTCTCACTATGCTGTGTCTCAGATGCTAATTGATTGATCACTCGGGGAGCCCTTTGTTCTGGGGTGAAAGATAGCAACAAAAGTCTGTATGTGTGTACTGCAGCGCGGATATGTCTTAGTGTGAGTTGTCACAGAATAGGAAATGACCTCATTTTACCCCCAGGTTAGGAAGGAATGGATTATTTTTCTTTTTTTGCTTCTTTTCGCTGCCTCCTTTGCTTTGTAGATTTTCACGTTTTTTGGTGGCCAGACTTTCTGGTGGTCTGGAAAAGCTGAATGTGCTTGCATGTGTCACTATACAGTCATATATCCAGAGACGCTAATGACCGATATGCTCAACTTTTTCTGCTGTCTGCTACATTTTCTTTGATCTCATTAAATATTGAACGGAAATATGTGCACAGTCCTTTATTCTTGCAAATTTTTCTTCTTGTATTATTCTCTTGTATTTTGCTCGTTTGTGTTGTTGTGTTTGCACATCTCTGTTGCTTGTGGGGCTCGCACACAAGAATTTCACTCGCATGTGATGTGCCAGTGTGCCTGCACATGTGATGTGACAATAAAAAGTGATTTGATTTGATTTGATTTGAAATGACAAACAAGAAAAAAATGATCTGAAAATGTTGCAATGAAAATATCTCCACATATGTATGAATGAGGAAAAGTGCTTCAGACAGGATACAATACGGAAATATGCATAACCAGGGTTTTCCTGGCTCATTATGGGCCTTTGGGGGATTGGCTGTGCACAGCAATAAAGCACGGTCACCGGTTTCACTACAGAGACACAGAAATGTGTGCAATTTCTTACTGTTTAGGACTATTTCATTAATAAAATTGACTATTTTGCCTGTGTAAATAAACCCAAATTAACATGTATTTGTTTTCCATTTGGCTCTGGTTTAAACCCCTTTGGATGGATGCCAAAATGTCATTTATGTGGAGGAAAAACTAAAAAAACCAAGCCCAGCGGTGTTGGTATAATCTGGAAGCACACAACAGGAAATAAATGATTTCACTTCTTTAAACAGTTTGCTTTATTTGAGGGTGATTCTTAAACTAAATTTAAACTCTTAGTCTGAGTTTAAGCCCTTATACCAGGTCTGAACTCTCAAACAGACCTGAGAGAGGTGGAGTGAAAAGTAAGGATGGGCTGATTCTGGTAATAGTTTGTTCTAAAGGCCCATTTCAGTCACTCTGAATGCCTATGAGGTGTTTAGAGAAACTCTGCCCACGCCACCCACAGCCACCATATTATCAACCTGCGGAAAACACCGCTCTGAAATTCGGGCACTTATGAAAAAAGAATGACTCAATTCTCAGGAGTTATGTCTAAGATCGTAAAAATAAAGTAAAACTAAACTTCCCGACAGTCTATTTTTTTTCAGTTAAGTCATCACAGTGACATCATCAGACAATATCATAAGTTGGTGTTTTTCATAGTGGAAGGTTGGGAACAACAGAAACTCGTACAAACAATCCGCTTTAGTCCTTCTTGAATCATAACCACCAGTGTTTTCCCAGCAACCAGCAGCCATGCTGAGGTCTAATTACTGTATTCTGTTTATTAAGAGACACCGACACACGCATGAACTTTCAATGATTTTTAATAAAAATGCATTTATTTTCTTTTGATTCATTTTTTAAAAAATTATTATTTATACTGGTTTACAATTCTACTGTTTTCTACTGGGATGGAGTTTACCTGGAAAACTACATGTAACATAATGTTAGTCACTGGACCGCTGTGCATACCTGAGAGGAAGAGGCAGTAAAGTAGAAGGCTGATGGAGGGAGACGATGAGGATGAAGGAGACGGAGGGAGCTTGGAGCCAATAAAGAGAAAGTGGCAAGGAAGAGGAGTTTACTCCACCGTCCTATCTGCATTTTTTGTGTTTCAGCTGCTTCCTCTCATCCTTTTCTGTCTTTCCTCACATCTGGTCCAATTTTCAGTCTCCATATTGGTCTCCTTCAGGTTCTTCCTCACCTCCTCCACTTTCTTTCCATCACTGCCTATCCTTTTTTTCTTGTATCTTCCATTTCTTGTTTGACTGTATCCAGTTCACTTTTTTGCCCTCGGTTTCCTTCTGCACTTCCTTTTAATACTTGTTTTGTGTCCTCCACAACTTGTTTTTCCTCACCAAGTTTATTTTTCTTTTTCTGCTTCTCTCAGCCACTCTTGCACTGCCTTTTGCACTTCCTCCAATTCTTTCTTGTCTTCCCACAGTTGCCTGTGCTTTTCATTAAGTCTTTTCTTGGCCCCTTTCAGCTTCGGTCTTTTCATCTTTCTCTCTCTCTTGTCATATTTCCTATTTGCTTCTGTCACGTCTTTCTTTACCTTCTTCAGTTGTTTTTTTCCCTCCTCTTTCAGTTTTTTGATTGCCACCTTAACTTCTTCCTTTTCCTCATCCAGCACTTTCTTTCTTCCTACAGTTTATTTTGTTCCTCCACAGCCTTCATCTCCTTCTCCAGTTTTTCTCTCTCTCTGCCATCTCCTTTGTCAGACTCTCCAGAGTGCTACAGTTTGGCATCCAAGTCTCCTTTTTTTTTCTCTTTTTAAGGTTTACATTGAGCCTCCCAGAGAGACTCCTTCTACTCGTTGAGCTCCAGTATTCCTGAGCTGCTCCCTCAAGCATTTCCCTTCCACCGTGTCTCTAAACAAGACCCCTCTAAACAATCTTCATCTTTCAGGTGGTTGTTTTTTTTTCTCCCTCCAAAAGTGTTAACATCCTGTCATGGTGCTGCTGGTTTTCTAGTTTTACAGTTATCTGTAATAGACTGTATTTGTTTTGTTGTTAGGAATTTTCCTTGACTTTGTTTGTGTGAAGGACCCAAGTATTGGTGTTAAGACTCGCAGGTCTAGTGCTCATCGCTAATGACTTGTCAATCAGAGGTTAGTAAATGAGCATATCCTGGGTAATCCTTCTTACTTAGAATGACTAAAATATCACCTGAAATGGGTGCTTGAGTGAATAATCTCAGCAGGAAAGTGTTTATAGAGGTCAGGGTTAAAGGTCATTTTCCCATAGACTTCTTTAGGACCGGGTGTCTGTCTGTGACCACAAGCATCACACAGAAGCTACATACTTCTTTGGTTTTAATGTAAAGGCTTTAAAAGCATGCAGGACCTGAGCTGCATGTCACATAAGTTGGCTGAAACGTTGTCAGAATTGAACATTTTAACATTCTTTGTTATTTTAACGTTTTGAACTGTTGGATGTTTGACTGAGATAAAACCCAGCACATACTTTTAAAACTGTATTCCTGTACTGTTCACTTGCACCGTCATTTTCTTTTCTCCAAAAATACTCTACATTAACCAATGTGCAGTGAATCTGGGTGGACTGCGAAGGATCCACCTGACGCATTCTTCCAATTGCATGTTTGGACTGCCTTCGTTGCGTCGCTGTGACATAACTTGAGTTTGTACGCAGCCTACCTCCGTGTTTTGTACTTTTTGTGGTCGAGGGCAGTTGAGACAGAACTAATGGATGCTGCTTATAATAGAAAGTGTACTTTAAGCTGAGAAATGACCGTGGAGGATAAGTTAAGAATGGTTAAACTTTTATCGTTTAGCCACAATTAATGCAAAAAATGTGCCAACAACACAGTTATGCAACTATATTGGCAAAAAAATACTTAAATGACATTATGAATGAAACGTAAAAGCACTTATAATGCCGTAAAACGGTCCTTGTCAGTGTTTCACAGAAGCCATGTTGACACAGATTAGTAGTAGTAAACACAGGTGTGACTAATCCGAAGATTCTCAGACGGAGTGTTCATTAAAACAGGGCTGAATGATGACGAGTAGAGTGTGAGTCACTCAACTTTACACAGCTTTTTCATGCTACAGTCACACGAAGGGGGAAGCCGTAGTACGCTGTCACAGCAACGAACTCACAGTCATGTTTCCTGTGAAGACGGGGACCAGGCCTCCGACGACTCGCAGTAAGTTGTCTTCAAAGCGGAGGACAGTCAAGTGATGGAGTCAGTCTGCTGTCAGTCTCCGATTGAACAGGGCCAGTCGACAATCATGTGTAATCTGTGTTTGATAACACAGGGATTGGGATCAATCAGTGAAAATCACAAATCTGTTGTTGTTTGTAGAAGATTTTGTTGCTGTCTGTATACATAGAAATTCATATTAGCATTTACATTCAGATTCAACCTCATCAGAATAATACTCATTCAGAAATCCCTCCACAGATCGTGCCACGTTTGCTTTAGAACAGCAATTTAACTGCAACAAGACACTCAGCAACCTTGCTTCTATGTAGGAATATAACCAGAATATATTGAGTCGAGTTTCCTGTGGCAGACAAGTTGCACTCACCGCTGCAGACTGACTCAGATCAGTCTGCAGTTATTTGCAAACCTTAATAAATCTCTCAGTCCTTGCTCAGGTGGATGAGCAACACCCTCAAAACATGGGTAACCAGTTGGTCACCCCAACTACTAGGAGTCAGTCTCCAGCAGCAGCAAAAACCTCATTGCAATCACCGGGCAACCATTAATTCTTTTCCTAGGAGGTTTGGAAGAGGCCGCCATACTATTTTTACTCTGTAAATAAGTGTGATTGAACCACAATGGGTAATAATCAGGCTTTAATAATAATTAGCTTATAAATTAGCACTCTACCTTTTCAAATATGGTCACTTGCGGCCCCAAAAACACCAAAAATATTTTATATGCAGTCTGTCGTTAAAAGTGTCTGGTTATGCAGTGTGTGGACAAACTGCACAGCTTGCTGTTGTGCTATGTTGGCTACAGAAATGTTCCTGAACATTAACCTCCTAAGATCCGAACTCTTCAATGGCATGCATTTGTAATTTCTCTTTGATATTTGGGCTGATTGGGACCTGATGAATGTAAAAACAAAGAATTACCAGGGGTTTTTTAACCTAATTATTGTTTCTAAGAAAAATAAGAGCCACACATGAGGATATTCGTTTAAAATTTCAATAGAACAGTGGCAATTTAATGTCCTCGTAAGTGGATATCAGGCCCTTGTAGAGCAAAATTGAGGATTTTGGTCTAAATAACCCAAAATGTGATGTCCACATTAGAGATGGACCGATCGGTATCGGTCCGATACTGACCTAAATTACTGGATCGGATATCGGAGAAAAATAAAAAATGTAATCCGATCCATTAAATATCACGAAAGCACCTCACAAAACTTGCAACACGCCGTAACTCACCTCAGAACGTTAGCACGTCGGAGCAGTATGCATCACGTGATAGAGCGGCTGTGGCATGCGGGACCTGTCGGTGGTCTGGATAGCATGTGGAGCTTCGCTAGCAACCTGGCATTTCATCTCCGACAAAGTTATCCCCGAGAGAAGTAAAGCAAGTGTGTAAGTCCATCTCTGAATGTTTGTAAAGCATTCCTGCGTTAAGCTTAACAAGCTACTGCCTCTTCTTGCTGCTACTTCAATCATGAAACTGCTTAACGATCAGCTGATCGGCTTTTCTGTCGGGAGTACCTCTCTTGTTTGCTTTTGGCCCACTTTGCACCAGAAAGAGGAAACCAGCGGCTGAACAACAGCAGCACGTTTAAGCTTGATAAGCTGCTGTTAGAATTTATTTAATATTACTTTCTACTCCAGGATCTTTTTCTACGTAGCTGACGGCTGGTAACTGTGCAGGGGCGGATCTAGCAAAGTTTAGCCAGGGGGGCCGATAGGGCATGAACAGGGAAAAGGGGGCACAAAGACATACTTTTCTTTCTTATTCTCATTTAAAATGTCGAGCTTTTAATAAATAATTATCTGACACCCAAAGTTTTAATTTGATGCAAAATGAATAGAAGTCCATTACTGTATATAGTAACTATTAAGTCTAATATATATATACCCTAGTAAGCTATAGTACTTTTTACTTTGGGAAGGTACCATCTGTGCAGTCTGCAATTTTGTTGAAGAAAGATGTTGAATCTATTTAATATTTCTTGAAAAATAATTGATTTCTGTGCATTTTTTTTCACACTGCATCAAATTAAGGTTGATTACGTCGATTAATCATCATGAGGTGGAGTGTGAGGGGTGGTTCCCTATTTTTTATTTATTTATTTTTGTTGTTGCTGGGAGTTGGAACCCTATTAGTTAGATTGCTTAATATTTACACTAAGTACTCTTTAAAATACCAGAATAGGGAGGATGGTGTAGGTTTAAGTTTATTAGATTGATCAGTATTGCTGAACTATGAAATATTTTTTTTTGGATACAGGTATAACAGAATAGCTTTAGTGTAGTTGTTGTTTTAAACTTGAGTATGAACTTAAACAAAATGCAGCAAGATATTTAAAAAACAGTTTTGTTGATTAAAAAACACTATATCGGATTCATATCGGTATCGGCAGATATCCAAATTTATGATATCTGTATCGGTATCGGACATAAAAAAGTGGTATCGTGCCATCTCTAGTCCACATATGTGGACGCCAGGTCCTAGGAGGTTAATGTGACTGTGGCAGAATAATTCATTGCTCTCATCTCTGTAAAACAGAGATTCCTTAATTGGGGGCATTAGCAGGTCCTAAGTAAAGTGACTGTACACTGGCTATGATGACAGCAGATACAGCCTGCATCTTTTCTTCTATATATAAAATGGGTAGAAGAGGCAGTGAAGGCAAACGATAAAAATCTGTCTCAGTAAAAAAAGTTAAAAGAAGCGTCTTTGCACACGACATCCAAGAGCTTTTCTTTTCCTTTTCTTTTTTTTCCAGTACAACTTGCCAAACAAAAACCTGTTTTTAAATATCTTCCTGCACCTTCTATTTCCACAGCCAGTCACCTGAGGGCTGTGGTTTCCCTCATTTGTTCTCCAGGTGAAACCACAGCATACAAACAACATGCAAATCCAAGTATTTATCAACACCTCAAATCTGTGAAGTCAGTTTTCCACCTGAATCCGGAGTCTCTTTTTTTTCCTTCCCAGAAACCCTAGAAACCACAGACCACACACACACTGACGGACACACTCATCCACACGCACGCTACCCTGTCATGTCCCGTGTTACCCATGTACCACACAGAGGTGAGTCGTCAGTACTCAGAGCTAACAGGCTTATAATGATGCCTATCCATTACCAGGAACTACAGAGGCCCTGCCATTGTTTTCCATTCATTCATTAAGAGCAGGCTGGGACGATACAGAGAACAACATCTAACCACTACGCTCGGATCCGGAGGCAATTTGGTGTGTGTGTGTGTGTGTCCATGTTTAAGCATTAAATTTTTTTTTAGACACACACACACACATTCCTCTCCCTTCGCCTATTTGCTTTGAACCAAGTCGTGAGCGTTTGATGTGAAACTTCAGTGTAATTTCTCTTCCTTTCCAACATATTAACCAGAACCTGCCCAGCCTTCACAGAGAAATTCCACTCGGGTTTTAGTAACCACCGGAGTGGTCGTCAGAGAGGGGAAATGGTGATGAATTTGATGCTGAGAACAATCAAACATAGGTATGGGATGAATCTATCACCCCTCGCTCAAAGAGTGCAACTGCAGGCCTGTTTCCCGAATGACTTTAACAAAAGAAAAGAAACCCCTTGAATTAATTTAATGCACACAAATAAATTCCTTTAATGTTGCTGCCATTTCTTTTCCCCAGTGGATGAGGCCAGAAGGAGCTGTTGAGAAAGCAGGATGGGTTAGTGACGGTTGAAGTAAGAGGAGGAAATCTTTTTTCTTTTTCTTTTCTCCACATGCATTGCACATTTGCTCGCTTTGCAAACTGAGTTATGAGGCTGTTGCGCTAGCTTGAGGAGTGTGGCTTTGTTCCTCTCCATTGTGTCTATGCACTCTTTTAACTGTAGCTTTATGGTCCTATGCAGTCATTGCTTAACTTAAGCTTCACTTGGTAGATAATGTCTCAGTTTTACACATGTAAACATGTCTTAATATGTCATTTTGAGTTTTAAGTGTATTTCTTAGTTCTGGGAAAAAGACCAAAATCCAGCTTCTCGCGTAACTGTTGTTGTTGTGTGTTTGTGGTCCAGTAGTTTCTCTGATCCTGTTGTTCTATCTCTATGCAGCACTGCTGCCTCTTCAACCAGTGTCCACACAGCGCTCTCCTTTTAATCTCCCCCAATCTTAATTCATTATAATGATGACAGCTCCAGTCTGGGGGGAAATTAATAAATCTTGATAAATTCAAGACAGATCCCAAGCTGTTGTTTAAGGATTCAACGGTTACCATAGAGATGCAGCTAACAGTAGTTGGATGTTGTATTATTATAAAAAAAAAACGATCCATTGGTGGGGTCTTACTTCTAGACTGTGACTGATATAGCTGCAGGCTGATATCAGTATCTGCATTCATAAAAGTAAAAATGAGAGAAACACCCTTCAACCATGCTGTGAGTGTTCATGTTGCATAGTTTGTCCACCAGAGGGCGCCCTGCAACAAACACAGCATCCTGCTGATCTGAGCAGAGTTGAGCACTTCCTATTTTCTTGGTAAGGACTCGTAAAGGGCAACAGGATAACAAGTGTTAAGGGAGGAGTGTTTGTTTTGTGTATCCGAAGCGGGGGGGAAAATTATACACAGTAATCATTCTACATATACTTCAATATAACTTGTGTAGTTCATGCTTCATGAGTCTTTCACATCTGTAACTCATAATCTTATAGCTCCTGTCTGTGTCATGTACATATGTAAAACATGTTTGCATTTACTGTTTATTAAGGTGAATAAATATATACATGTTTGTCATTGTAATAAAACAACAATGCATAAATACACCCCCATATACACAGGCGAACAAAGTATAAATAACTTTTATTAATAATAATAATAATAATAACAATAATGTGGTAATGATTCTACCAGAAAACCTTCAAGTACAACTGAGCACAAACTCACAAAGTTTGTGTGTGTTGATCTATCATCCACAAGCAGACTCTCCTGTGGGGTCACCAGGAGTCACCACCCTGCCCTGCAACCTCTCAGTCCTGTCCCACGGGGCCGAGTGTTGACAGTGGCCCGAGGCAATTCCACACTACATGGGATTTCCCTGACACACACACACACACACCATATACACACCACACACAACACCTTAATGATTGCCAGCTGGAGCTAAGCCACTACCTGCACTTGTAGATTTGCTTTTTATTCACTCCAGTGTGTGTGTGTCTGTGTGCATGTGCCCCCAGGCTACAGCAGCGGCCACCCGTGCCCTCAGAGAGAGCAGCATGAACTTAAACCCAGAGGTGGACGGGACGATCATCAAGGTGCCCGTTCCCAAGTGAGTCTCTCTTTGACGCACTCGCAGACAAACACGCCGGAGGCCAGAAAACATTTTTGCTCCCTTTAGCACTTTCTGTCTTTCACTTCTTTTTTTTTCTCATTCACCTTTATTTTTCTTTTGGTATTCCTCTATTTTCCTCCTCCACTCGTCTCCGTGCTCTAAACTGACAGGTTTATTGACTTTTGCCTGTACATGTATAGAGACTCCCGGTGTGACGACGTGAGGGTTGGGCCAGTCTCTTTCTCTTTCCCCCGGCCAAATCAAACAACCCGACACAAAACAATCAGTCACTCACTCACTAAACCGCTCTGCCTGTGTATATAAAGTATGTTTTTTTACATATACACACGTGCACGTGCGTCTCAGTGCATGAATGCTGTCTTGTGGTTATGTGCATGCATTATCATGAGTGTGTGTGTGCGCATGGAGCAGCAGGTGTTATTCTGGCAGAGGAGGGACACGAGAGTCAGACTGCTTTTCCCCCTGCAATCAGTCTCGGCACGCTCCAAGCCTACATTTGCATTTCCAAAGAGAAGGCGCTTCTTGATTGGCCCTGGAATCGGTAATTAGGCCGTATTGTTTGCAGTAAATAGACGGCGCACTTGGATTGTTTGCAAATAGTCCCTGAGGCAAAAAACAAGGGGAAAAAAAGCCAATTAAGGACAAAGAGGGAGAGTGAAATGGGAAGTAGGACTTTCTAAGTGATTAACAAATGCAGAGCGAATGCAAAGTTGTTAGGATGACGGATGTTTCGGCTCTGCTCTAAGGTCTGAGGAAGATTGTTTGGTGGTTGCTGCAAGTCAGAGCTAAGAGGATCAGACGTCATGCTTATAAGCACTTAGCGTCCCCATCTGCACAAGTGAGGACCTTAGTTTTCATTATTTTGTTTTTCAGAGTGTATTTGCTCGTGCCACACAAAGTTGTGACTGCTTGTTAGTGTCTCTTACTGAAATGTTGTCGTTTCCAGGATATTTTTAATAAAACCTTCTTACCGTACTCTACAAAACACAGTAATTACTTCCTAGCTCGTGCTTAAATGCGGTCAAACCGAGCTGGTATTAGACTTCATCTCGTCTTAAATAAACATGGTAAATACAGATGCATAACAGGCGGTTTGTGCTTGCAGATGGCAGCATGCGCCAAAAGTGATGTCAAAGCTGCTGGCATGCAGCAAGAAGTCTCATTTCAGTATTTAGACCATCTCCCTTTTTTTTCCCTGTAACTTTGAATTCTATATTTTTTTTGTACTCTCATTTTTTTGTTTTGCCTCTCATTTCTGACATTTTTCCCGTTTCCCTGCAGAGTGACTCGGGAGCACAGGGAGAACCTGGCCAAGGTAGCCAAACAGCTCGGCAACAAGGCTAAAGACTCACTGAGGAGAGTGCGCTCTAATGCTGTCACACAGGTCAAAAAAGCAAAGGAAGCACACTCAGAAGACACAATACGACTCGTAGAAAAACAGGTAGGAGACGAGGGATTCCCTGAGATTTAAAAAAAAAAAAAAAAAAAAAAAAAGTATAGCTTGAGGTGAGGAAAAGATCAAATAGTTTTTCCTCTGTCAGATATGTTTCCCTGAATGCAGCACGACCAGAAGTCACTTTTGTTGTGCTGCACAAAACTCTAAGAAAAAAATATATTTGAAAAACTCATCAGAAATGTGTTGCTCCGAGGTTTTCCCTCCAAACCCCCCCCCCCCCCCCCCCCACCAAACTGAAGTGCCTAGTTAGAGTTTACCAGCTGTTGGAATCAAAACATGAACACTGAAAGGATACAGCTGATGACAAATGATAACTTTATCATCGCAAAGTTACAAAAAGTTTTATTTTATACGGGGACATGGTGAAGCCTCTCAGTTCATCTTCTATCCAATTCAAGCAGTTTTAGCTCCTCCCACTTTAAGAAACATTTGCCTGATTGGCTGCCCCTTGCAAACAGGTTTGACCAGCAGGAGCTGGTGAGACGACCATAGGATGTCAGCTCTCTTTGAGCTTGATCAGCATGCACTGTCATAAGAGCACATATTACAGAAAATAAGGAAAAGTGTAGTGAGTCCACTTCACTGATAAGTTAACTATTGATCGTATTTTCTTTATTTGAAAACTACATTCAAAATGAGAAACTAGCCTCCACCCGAATGGAGCTCACCTCCGCTCACCCTCATCCTTTTCTGGAGCTGTTTCACGCCACCTCTTATTAGACCTCTGCTCTCTGAAGCGTTAACTTTCATTACTTTTGTTTTTTTCCTCCCCTCTCTCTGCCTACACAGATTCAGCAGATGGCAGACAACATTGCAGCAGACATCGACAAGCAGCTTGCAGCCAAGACCAAGGAGCTGTTAGGCTGACTGTGGAACTTGTTATTTATGTCACCGTGAAACAGAGGACACACTGAAAAGCAGCAACATATCCTCCTTTTTTTTTTCATCTTGTTAATAGACAGTCACTGGATCATGTTGGGGAGGTAGTTTTTGTTCAAACCACATCTTGGGCTCTTGTTCCTGCCCACATCACTGGGTAAGACCACCTTCTTCTTTTTCTTTTTTTTTTTTTTTTTGCTGCGTCGTGATGCATAAACAAAAACTGGTACAAAAACGACAACAGACTACCCGTCACCTCCCTCCTCCCTTGTTACTCTTCCTGTCTTCAAACAAACAGCGAGAAAGCAACGAATGGACTTTTAATGGGATTTGTGGGCCTCCTCCTAATCAAACCCTTTGCCACAGGGCCTGTCTGTTTATATAAAAGCAAGCGCACCCGTCTCAATGTAAACTGGCTGCGGGTTTGTCTTGGTGGCAAGAGCGAGAGCGAGTTTGTTCCAGAGACGTAGGAGTCGACCGAACAGATGCCATTAAGATGCTGCCAAACATTTGTTTCACATTGATTCCAAGTCTGTTAAAAATGCACTTGAGGGGGGGAAAAAGGGGGCTTTAATTTCTGTCCATGTTGAGGATTGATAATATGGCTACTCTCTTTTTTAAACACAATAAAGTTGGGAACGTAACGTTATTGATGGAGTCCATTAAAGAAACGCTGCTTTGTACCATGTGCGTCATCTTGTTCTCTCTTGTTTTCTTTTCATTTTCTCCACTTTATGTTTGAAGTCGCTCCCTCCTCCATTAGTTGGAGTGATAATGGACTTTTCCTGCGCACAGACCCCTAGGCCCTGGCACCACAATTGTCCATTAGGAGAAGGCTTTTAATGTTGTGCACTTGGCCTTTGCCTTGAAATAGCTGCACTCAGGAACTGTAGCGCAATAGCTGTTGAAACCAACATATGTTTGAATGAGAAACCCAGCGACACTCACACACACAAACCCTGCTTTCATGTATGTGCTGTTTACAGCCATTATGTGGTCGGTGTCATCGTCTTTATCGTGATTTGTTTTGCTTCTTCCGCTACTGGTCACAGGCGGCCCACAAGTCAGACAGGTTTTATTTTAAGTTTGCCCACACACTTGGTCCTACAGCTACACAGTTGATTGGAGACCACAGAGCTCCAATTTTGCATCAGCTAATTACATTTTAATCAGAGTGCCTTCAGACTTATTAAAAATGAATTGAGAAACCGTAACAAACCACATTTCTCTTTGGTATTTGGTAGCCACGCTGTGTTTCTGGTTAGAGGTTGTGACTTTTTTAAATATTTGCTCTGTCTCCTTCAATGGCTTTTCTTTAATGGCCTAAACAGTCCAGAGTCACTGGATAAACAAGAGTTTAGCAGAGGAGTGGCTGGGTTAGGACAGAGGAGGGGTGGGGTGGAAATGGCAGGTTTTCGTGGTGATTCTAGGTCCATATGTCAGCAATTTGAGGGCATTGTGTACCTTGGCCTAAAACAGAGGCTTCATGATCGATGGAGGGGTGAAAATCTCCCAAGTTCCTGGCACAGAACACAGGCAAGCACAAGGAAATTGCTTTCAGCTGATAGCTTCATTTTGGTTGGCATTTATCAAGTGAATTACCCCTGTTCCTTTCAAATGTTTACTACTACTACTAGCACCGCCTTTTGACGTGCGTGCATGTGCTTGAGACTGCGCTCGTGTGCGAGCGAGAGCGGCGGAGGTTTGTCTTTGTGTCTTTGGTGTGTCCTTTGGCGATTCCTCACAAAAATATACAAGTCTAAATTAGTTCAGTAAACGTTTGATTTGATAGCCGAGGCTTTTATCCCAGGCTGGTGTGCAGAGGAAAAGATAACCAGACACACACCCAAAAATCACTGCTTTTACTCACAACGCCCTTTATAAAAATGTCATTTTACTGAAATAAAAAGTTTTTTAAAAGTGTTGACTATTAAAACCAGGTTTTCAAGAACAAGGACCAAAACCAACTGAAATAAGAATAATTTCTACAGCAGAGGAGTTAAAATCCATGAACAACCTTTATGACTGATATAAGTAGAAAATGTGAAGTTTGCTAACATACAGTTAGCCTGTAGGTGCTAAGCTATTTGCAACTGTTGCACCCTAACAGCCCTGTTGATGGACTAAAACCAGGCTGCTCATATTCAAACTGATAATTGGATCTATACTACTGTAAGTCTCTCGAGTGCTGTTTGTTAAACGTCTCTGCTGTCCACAAGTATTAGCTTACTGCTTTAACCAATGGAAGCATTGTTTCTGTATTTAAAAAAAACAAACAAACCTTTGCCACACAAAGTTTAATTTTTGATGTATTATTTCAATCTAAGTTTTAGTTGGTATGTAAGTTGAGTTTTTGACTTACAGATGGCAAAATTATCTTTTTTCAGCGGTGGAAACTAGCTTTCATGAATTCCTCTGTAAAGAATGAAAGGTTGAAAGGTTTGTACTGCAGGCTAACAATTTTAGTGATGTTTCTTTTTTTGCTATTTAAATTGCTTTTAAAAACAATTAGACACTGGCTAAGATTATATCTATGTATTTCAGCAGGTATTCACTATATTTACTGAATTAGTTTTAATATATTGTTAGCTAAAAGTTTAGCTGCTAGCTATACTTTTAGCATAATCGCAACTTTTTTTTAATGTTAGTTAGCTTCTGTATTAGTTATTCACTATGTCTAACTAACAGTTTCATGTATTTACACATACAGTATATAAGCTTGAGTGATGACATAAAAAAAACCCTGAACTCTGACAGAATTTCAGCAGAAATGCTGATATAAGTTTAACTAGCAAGAGGGAAAAAACTAGTCTCAAAATGCTCAATGTTTTTGAGCATCTTTGTGATATTTGACTGAACATAAAGCATCTATGTGACCAATGAAATCAATGTTTATTAAGATAGTGCTTCAAATTAACTACCTAGGTAAGTGCCCAAAAGCATTTCAAAATGGCTGCGAAGTGTAGACCCTTGCTGCTGTGAAGACTTCAGCATTGGCTTATACATGTGAAGTGTTTACGAGGTTTAGTAAGTTCAGCCTATTTATCAAATATTCTTGGCTGTTATTTTCTATGACACTCAATTAGTTGTGATAGTAGCACCCCTGAAGAACAGGTACCATCAGACCTAGAGAGGCTAAAGAAAAAACGCTGTACGGTAAATTAACTAAAAGTGCATTTTAGTGCTCAAAGTGTTTATTAGAATAGAATAGAATAGAATTCAACTTTATTGTCATTGCACATGCACAGGTACAGGGCAACGAAATGCAGTTTGCATCCATCCAGAAGTGCTTTAGTGATATAGATATATTACAATATATATTAGCAATAATATAGATATGTGAGTATATATTATTAGCAGGGAAAACTTTCAGGTTGTTTTTAAAAACATATATATTCTGGTGTCTGAGCGTAGCACGAGAACAGCAGCTTCCGTCCTCTCTCTGTCTGCACAGGAAGTGTTCAGGCCCAGAGCTTTAGGTCACCCGCGTTTGGCAGAACTCGTTGCCCAAACACACAATTAATTTAATCACAGGAAAATGGACCTGAAGCATTAAAATGCATTTGGGCATGGACATATAGTGCAAGTAAAACTAAGCCAGCGTGCGTGACTGAAAAGTGCATGTGAAATGCTTGGGTGTGGACTCGCCTGCGCTCACACTCGTGCTCTTTCTCTCTCACCTTTCATGCAGATTTGTCTCCTGCATTATTCATACATGTTGAGGGAATCTGGTGACAATAGCGTAATATGAATTCTGTTATGTTGTGTATGTCTCGAAAAAGGAGCAGGAGTCTATATTATATGGAGGCTCTCTGCCTGCTCTCTTCCTTCTGTGCCGCCTCTGATTATAGCCCGAGCCGCGGCGCTCCTGCTGCAGCTGAAACCGACGAGGAGGACGTGGAGTTGGGCGATGACGGAGCGGACCACTTCAACGTAGTCAGAATTGGATTGATCCCACATACACACCTCTCATCTCCTCCTTCTCCCCTCTCTCTCTTCTCATCTCCTCTGGAGTGTGAAGAGCACCAGAGTGTGAGAAGCCACCCTGAAGATCTCATCAAGGATCCAATCAGTGTATGAATACAAAATGCAGGCTCCTCTTGCGATGTGATGATGGGGGAAACGAGAGCCTGTTTGGAAGGAAAAAAAATCTCTGCATATGCAAATTGAACTTAAAATTTAAATGAATTAGAGTGTCTCTGACCCTTTCAGGGATGTACTAACAGGCTCTGAGGAAAAGAATCCGCGCAGATTAGCCTATTAATATTTATGCGTGTAATTGGTGGGCTGCGTGGCGTGAGGCCTGGTTGCGCCTGGTGGCATGTGGACCACGTTCAGGCTTAATCCAGGTGGGCGCTCTTGCTGCCTCTAACAGGGAAATGATCGACCATTTTAGGAGGAAGCTGGATATCCTAATAATCACGTAAACCAATACTGGGTAGTGAGAGTGTTTCCTTCCGGAGCTGTTGGCACGTCAGTCATTCACAGAATTGCTCCTGTCTGGTATGCGAGCCATTTTAACTCAATGGAGCGGCCGCCGCCCCACCCCCTCGGTGCGTTTAGAGAGGACCACACGGGGCCTCTTTGGATAGCTACTACACCCGCGAAGAGGCTCCCCAACCATCACAGGGACCAACCAGACGTTCCAGCGCACACACACTTGCGCGCACACACACCTCCCGGTTCTCAAATCTGAACAAAGCGTGCCTCAGTCTAAAGTGGTTAAACTGTCATTTCAAATCGTCTGGACATCGTGATTACCGGCATGGGAGGAATTATATATTTAGCTTTATGTCCGTCGCCATTTCCTCCCCCCGCCCTGATCTGAAGTGACTAGCCAGTAGTGCCCTCGATATTACTATCTCTGAGGAGTTTAAGCCTTCCCCCAGGAGACGAGAGTAATCAACGGCTGCCAGCAGGAGAGAGGGAGAGGGAAGGAGAGAGGATGAGAGGTGTGGGGTGGGTGGTGCTGGAGGCTTGGAGTGATGAGATGGTGGAGGGAATGGCAATGGACTTGGTTTCTAGATATATCAGTTTGTTTAATAGAAAGCATGAAAAAAATTCTTTTTGAGCAATGTTGTTATAACAAATAATTTTTTCCTCTTTTTTTCTTCCATTTTCAAATCTAAAGATTAATAGAGCCACCTGTGGTACAACAATATTATATTGTATATATTGTACTATATCCACAGCAGGTAAAATATCCTTTGGAAAAGGCTCTATTTTAGTAGGTCATCTGTCATTAAGACCATTGTTACATTTTATCATTTTTTCAGCACCTTTAAGACATTTTTAAGAAGTGAAAAATCCTGTTGTAATGAACTGCAAAACATTTAGCCTTTATTTTACCGATGACCTAAATGTAACCCAGTTTGTACTCTGTAAATCCTCATGATAAGGGACAATAGCTGATAAAAGGAAAAGTGTAAGTGTTGATGCTGGTAACACTGTTTTCTCCACACTCCCGGCCAGTCTCCAGCATTTCATCCATCCTGAAGAGACCCATCCATCCTCAATAACGTCACTGCTCGGTCATCAATAAAAGTGACCTGTAGGAAAGCAGATGAACGCAGCCAACGGACTGGACAGGAAGCCTGTTAATCTGCAACTCAATCCAGCCCTAGTCTAGTGAAACCTGGCTCAGCTTGGCTGACCGAGGCCTGCGAGGAAGGAAGTGAAGGACTCAGGAAGCAGTGTTCAGAGCTTTCACCAGTCATATCCATCACATAGCGCAGTGTTGGAAGCATATGTGTGTGTGTGTGTGTGTGCGCGCCTGTTTCGCCAGTCATATCCATCACAGGGCTCTGTCTCCAGGCCTGGGCAAGAAAGCTGGAGGGTCATTAGAGGGGCCGGGCTGTAGGCTGCTGCGCTGCACTTTAACTAAACATCTTTTCCATAAAATAAATGCTTCCAGGTTACCGCGGGTCCTGGAGGAACCCTGGTCGCTTCGCTTTTGCTGCCACTCATCTGATCCCAATTACCAAACAGACTGGGTCAGTGCCAGCACAGAGAGTGTGTGGATATTAACTGGAGTTGTGTGACCAGACTCCAGTGAGGATTCAGAATGGACCTCAACAACCCCAGTGGCATCTTCATTTCTTTCTTTTCTTTCTTTTTTTTTTTTAAGCTTTGTGGCACATCAAAGAGGGGTACTCACACGTGGCTCCATCGTTCCTAACACTGTCCACTACTGTAATCTAAGCAAAAAATAATCCCTCAAGTGACCTTGTACATTTAGGTTAACCGTCCAGGGCTTAAAATCTGACATCTCGATCAAACCTGTGACCTATTTGCAATGAGACTGAACCCACAGTGCCAATTTAACTGCCAAGAAATTTGATACTTGAGCTCTGGTGTCCTGGTTGACCCCTTTCACTGTTCTCCAAGCTCATCTTTTACTGAATCTACTATTTAAAAGAGATATGTTTTTGTGATAAAATGCAGCGTCAAACCACTTCAAGACAATTTCTAAATTATTTGTTTTCAATACATTTTTTGTATCTGCTCTTTGGTCTTCCCTGCTGTCCAGAACCTTGCATAAGCTGTAGTAGTGTATTGTGCGTTCCCATAACTTGCTGCTATGTGCTGTCGTGGGGGTGTTTCATATCAATTCCTTTCATGAGCTGCATGCATGTAATATATTGTCACGAGAAACTTTTAAAGGAGATTTTGATTCTATAACCTCCTCACAGTGTTTGCATTGATATTTAAAATACTCAGTCTGAGTGAACGCACCGTGCTGACCTCGGAGTACACTGACTTTTTTTCATTTTCTGGTGCTTTAATGTGATAAACGAAGATGCACGTTCGCAAACAAAGCCGATCAGCTTGCGAGAGCTAAAACCGCGGTGCTCCGCGTTGGATTTTTGCACGAGAACACCCATCACAGCTGAATCTCTGAGTGTTTGTGTGCAAGCCAGCACATTCATTGCTTTCACTCCAGTTGTATTAATGTATGAAGGTAATCTGATCTTGGAATAGAGGAAGAGTCGATCACAGTGATGTATATGCCCTTGTGCATATGTGTGTGTTTTTGTGTGGAGGGAGTGTGCATTTACATTCATACATTATTGAATAATTGTTTCCTGATGCTCCCCTCTTTCCTAGAATATTAATTACCAAATGATGAAGCTTTGTCGGTCTGAGAGGTTGACACTGAGGGAGGAAGTGCGGGAGGGGGGCACACATGAAGGAGATCGTTCTTTTTGATGGGGGTTAACTCTCGTTTTGCGTGTGTGCGACTTGTGGGTCTGTTGTGATGTGGAGCGTAGAGCGGCTGAGTTTGGTTTCAGGGCAAGGTTTGGGTTTTTTTGAATGGGTGATGAGAATTTTCTGGGACAACTGGACAAAGTGGATCTTTACTGTTACTGGCGAGTGATTGATCGCTTATCAATAGATTTACGTTGATTTCAAAGAAAGTTTTTTTCAATTAGAACAAAAAGGCATAAAACCAGATGTCTAATAGTTGTACTGTAATATTTATGCGCTCTTTTGGCCACTGTTTTGATATTTTATGTACTCTTTTCCTTGTTAAATGAAGTTCAGTACAGGACCATTACATTTACAGTGACAACAGTTTGATCAGTGACTTTAATTGATTCAGTTTAGGCAGGTTTTTGGCAGACATCAGGGTTTCTTAGGGGATAAATCACTTTGAAGATAAGACAGAAGAAAGGAAGCTATAAAATCCTTCCCAATGAGAGAATCACAGCAAATATTGCTTGCTTTTGTTCATGTTTTCTTTTTTTGAAATCCAGATTAGCCACACAAGTAAATCAAATTTCATGGATTGAGTAGCAGACCAAGTCCACAGCTCTCACTGTGAGCCTGCATGAGAAGTGCAATTGCACCATCTAGTGGGACCCTCGTGTACAGTGGCTAAAGAAAGTGTCTGTTTTTGTGTGTGTGCATAAAAAGTGAGACCAAGATCAGTAAGTTCAGAACTTTTTCCACCTTTATCGTGACCTGTAACTTAATACAGCTGAAAACTGAAATCCTTTACCTGGTTGGTAAATAAATACGGACACCCTTAACCTCCTAAGACCTGAACTCTTTCACGGCATGCATTTTTAATTTCTCTTTGGTATTTGTTCTGATTGGGACCTGATGAATGTAAAAACAAAGAATTACCAGATTTTTGTTTTTGACAAAAGTGAGATCCACATATGAGGACATTTGTTTTAAATTTCGATAAAACAGTGGGAGCATAATGTCCTTGTAAGTGGATATCAGGCCCTTGTAGAGCAAAATTTAGTATTTTGGTTGAGACAATCCAAAATGTGATGTCCACATATGTGGACATCAGGTCCTAGGAGGTTAAACTAATTCTTTGTGGAAACACATTTTTGGTTTTAACACAGCATTCACTTGTTTTAGGGAAAGTTTCTTTCATCGTGGCACATCTTAACTTTGTAATATTTGCACTGTCTTCCTTGTGGAAGTGCTTCGGATTGTGAGGGCATCTCCTGTCCACAGCTCTCTCCAGGACCCCACACAGATGTTCTGCTGGGTTCGGGTCTGGGCTCTCACCGGTCCACTCCAAAGCTTTAATCATCTTCTGGTTCAGCCATTTTTGTTTTTCCGTGGGTGCATGTGTAGTGGTGGTGTGCTGAAAGGTGAAATTTATCTTCTATTTCAGCTTTCTAGCAGATGCCTCTGTTCTAGCTAAAGAAGAATAGTCACTACCTTGTTCAGCAGATGTTTGGGCTCATCAGATCACACGCTTTTTAGTGACTTGCTGCAAAATTGAGCCTAAATGGATGTTTTTCCTCTATAAGAAAAAGCTTCCATCTTGCAACCCAACTCCCCCAGGCTAATGTATATACAGAATATGGAGCTTGTTGTCACATATAGTACATGACCCTGCTACTTCTCTAATGTTGCTGCAGGCCTCTTGGAAGCCTCCCTCACCAGCTTTCTTCTTTTCTTTTCACCAGTTTTGGAGGGGCTTTCCAGTTTTTATGTAATGTGCCATATTGTCCCTGTTTTCTTCACTTACTGATGACCGTCGTCTTTGTTTTCCGTGACCCATCTCATGTCTTGGAAATTCTTTTGTGTTCCAACTGATCTCTTTGATGCTTACGCAGATGATGGATTTTGCTGCAACTAAGTTAACGTCTGGAAACTCCTACTGGAAAGTAAACTAAGAGATGTTGGTTTGTTTTATAACAGGACTGTATAGCTTATAGGACACATTGAATGTGGAAAAAGTTCTGAAATGATTTATCTTGGTTTCTTTTTTCTTTTCTTTTTTTTTTTTTTTTACATTTTTTACAAACATTTTAATGACTTTTTATAACCGCAGCAGGCAACGATGGATCCCACAGTAAGTAGGCTTTAATGGCTGGACCAACATGCTTGTAAACACCGATTAAATGAACAGAAATCTCTGAAAAGTAAATTCCCAGTAAGTACTTAGCTTTGGTTTACACTCACCATTTAGCTTTATAAACCCAGACGTCACCCAGACTTAAAGCCATGAAATACATGAGGCTTCTGATGTAGGCGCAGGCTTGTAGCTGAGAGAGAGCACGTATGAGCTCAGTTTTTGTTTCTTTAGCAAATGGTTTTCTGGCGAGAGCTGAGGGTGGTGAAATTATGTTAACACAAAGAAGAAGCCCCTCTTGCATCATTAACCACTTCTCTTCTGTCTGTAACCATCTCCAAAATATCGCAACACATTTGGTGCTTCCCGTAAATTTGGGTTTTCCTAAGAATAAGAAGATACTAAAATGTGGAAGCTATGGAAGAGGCATTTTTGACTAAATGAAGCTGAGTCCTGATGTTTCTGAAAATGTGGTCAAACTGCTTCGATTATGCGGTCTGTTATGTGTCTAATGTAGAAGAATGAGGATTGATGGATTTTTTTGATGACTGTGTGTGTGTGTGTGTGTGTGTGTGTGTGTGTGTGTGTGTGTGTGTGTGTGTGTGTGTGCACTAAAATGTAATGATTCAGAAAAAAAAGGTTATTTCAGCTCCTGACTCTTTCATGGCAGTAAGTGTTTTTCCCTCCTCTTCACTCAATCCCAAATGATGAAGCCCTGTCAGAGACAAATATAATGAAATTTCCAGCAGTTCCAGTGAACAAAGTAAAGGCGCAATGATTAAACTAAAAAATGATCCATTTTTGAATTTGCTGCGAAGAGCAGAAAATCCGAGGCTTACCAAAACCCCCCGAATAAGCAGATTCTGCTTTAGCAATTTAGAGTTTGGGGGAAGTTGTTTTAGATCATTTACAGGCAGCTGCTGATCAGAACAAGGCAATAAAATCTGATAATGTGTAATAATCGTGGGTGGCTTTGCTGTTCAGTCTAGTCATATTTATTGCCTTTCTTATCTATTTCTCTGATCTCAAGTAAATGTGGCATTTATTTGGATTTGTGTTCGTGGTTACGAGGGTCTGATATTCCTCCTTTCAGGGCAGATTTTCTGTTGCTCACTGCCAGGGTAAAACCCTCTTTTGGCTTTAAAGAAAAAGCCTCCTGTCTGTGATGGTCCCTGGGATTTGTTATTTTTGTGGTTTATGGTAAGGTTGGTTTCTGTTTCTTTAGTGCTGTGTTGTTGTTTTTTTTGGTCATTATAACTTCCTGCTTTTGGCTTTATCATTTGAGACTCAGTCTTGTATAACATTTCGCTTTCTGTTTTGACTTTATTTCTTATTATATTATATTATACTGTTCTTTCAAAACTTCTGTTTTATAAATTGTCGTGTTTAAATAATTGTCTGTCAGAAATCAAACAATGGTTAAATGACAATTTCCTCCAGTTAAATGCAGATAAAACAGAGACCTTGATTAATGCACCTGATCACATGCTCTCAGAAATTAAGCAGCATATCAGTTTTTTAGACCCTTCATTTCAGTCGAGTCTCAGAAACGTAGGTGTTATATTTGATAGTTCAATGTCTCTTGAGAAACACTCTAAACAACTTGAACTGTTTTTTATCATCTAAGAAACATTTCTAAACTCAGACTACTGGTGTCAAAGGCAGAACTTGAGATGATTATTCATGCTTTTATCTCTTCTCGTTTGGATTATTGTAACGGTCTTTTTACTTGTCTTAACAAATCAGCTCTGGATCGCCTTCAGTCTGTACAGGATGCCGCAGCAAGACTTTTAACTGGCACAAACAAGAGGTCACACATTACTCCAGTTTTGGCTTCTCTTCATTGGTTGCCTGTAAATTTTAGGGTTCATTTTAAGATTTTAGTTGTAACTTTTAGAGCTCTGCACGGTGAAGCTCCC
This sequence comes from Copadichromis virginalis, assembly GCF_057382275.1. Classification (NCBI taxonomy): domain Eukaryota; kingdom Metazoa; phylum Chordata; class Actinopteri; order Cichliformes; family Cichlidae; genus Copadichromis; species Copadichromis virginalis. Next base: position 43,643,346 of record NC_140624.1, on the reverse strand, counting down.
CAGTATGTCTCTGACCTGCTGAAACCTCATGCTTCATCCCGAGCACTTAGGTCGTCGGGTCAGAGGTTACTGGTGGTCCTGCGTACTAGGTTTAAAACACGTGGGGGTCGGACTTTTCAGGCACTGGCACAGAGGCTGTGGAACTCCCTGCTGTTGTCTTTACACTGTCTAGACTCCATTGACTCCTTTAAAAAGCAGCTGAAGACATTTATAAACAAACAAGCTTTTAATTAATTTTTTCACTGTTTTATATTATTTTATTTGTATTTCTGATTTTATTGTGAAGCACTTTGTGATTTTTATATGTGTGTGAGAGAGAGAGAGAGATAGCCTTTATTTGTCAGTTGCAGGTCTTTTGCCCACAACCGAGATGACAGACCTTGCCGACCGTACATACAATACACAAACATCACATTGGGGAGACAGGTCAGGCTAGGGGGAAAAAAAACATTGAAATGTGTAACACAAAAGGATAATACAGGAATGCACAGATATCAACACACCATAGCACAATAAACACAGACAAGCAACATGGGAAAGAGTTCCAGTGTGAAATGTGCTATATAAATAAATTTTACTTACTTACTTACCTTCCCACTCGATTAGTTTGTTTCCTTTCTGTTGTCTGTGTGTTTAGTCGATATATTTTGGATTGCTTCCTGTTTTGTTTTATAAAAGTTTTCACTGGTGCCTTGTTTCATTTCTGACCTTCTGATTGTCGGATTGTTTCTTGTTCCCATCGAGTTGTAAGTATAGGCTATAAATAAAACAGTCCTCCCTTTCTTCTTCGACACGTCATCTGCTTTGGGTCCATTTCTGTTGTACAGAATTACCTTGTCTGACTCGTAGTGTTTGATTATATCGGAGGTTTTTGGACTTTGTGTTTTTGAATTTATTTAATCGCCAATTAAAGCGAGAGTTTTATTCGAGTTCTCTCCCTCCTGCGTTCTGGATGTTGCGTTTTCCTATCTGCAGCCCACAAAACCACCTTACTGTCTGCTGTCTGGCTTTGCCGAAGAAGTTCATGAACAAGTTTGTGACTGAAAGGCACGTAAACAGATTTATTGCGTATGTCGTGTTTTCCCTTTCACATCACTAAATTTTGGGAGGAAAATATTTAAGTGAATCATAAACGTACCCAGTACGACACATGCAGGCTGCCAAGTTGCTCTTTACATTGAGCGTGTTGAGTGTGTCAGGGTGCGTCCGGTTTTAGTCTCAGTTTTACACAGAGATCAGTCAATAATGAAAGCTGGAAGAAGAACCAAAACGTTTGCAGAGCTCTGTGTGCAAACTCAGCAGTTTGCACACAGAGCTCTGCAAACATTACAAATGTATTCTTAAATACATTTGGCTTTTATTTTTCCTCCCCTTTATTCATGCTTGAATGTTTTTCAAGATTGTATCGTGACTGAGACAGAGCTGAGTTAGCAGACCAGCAAATTGTAAGATTTAGACTTATTCAGCTGTTCAGATTTTGCAGAAATTGTTGTTCTCAGATGACTCTGAGTCAGATTCTTCCCTTTGACTTAAATATCTGCAGCCTCACATGTGGGGGAAAAATGATGAGGATGATACCATGGCATAGTAGTCATGACTTCACCAACTTAAGGATTTCTTAGGGTCTGATTGGAAGTAATGATCTGTGTTTTGATGACGTGCCAGTTTCCAGTTTACACGGCACCCTGGTTTTGCATTAAAGCAGGTTTTCTTGGATAATGCCTGCGCTCCAGATTGTGTGCCAGATTTTTCCAGGGAACAGCAGCCTCTAAGATCCCACCCAGCCCCACCTCAGCTTCTTACAGAAGGTTTGCCCTTACATCACAGTGTATAGATTATCTGTTATCTGCCTTTACTTGAGCTGTCTGTGAAAGTGAAACACATGCATAAAATTTTTAAAAAAAATACTGTTTTATGCTTGTTATGTTTGCCTAATGAGGACTGTGATCATCTAATTTACAGTGCTCTTGTTGGTTTGCATTATTGAAATAAATTAGTCCACATCGATATTTCTTTACAGGTCATCGGCAAAGGTTTCCAGGATTGTTGCTTTTTGGTTCCCCCTTATTTGCTGATCTAATTTAAGCCTTTTCTTTTAAAATTTCAAAAACATCCAATAATCTTCCATTTTAATGTATAAAAAAAGTTGTTTTTTTTTCACAAACAAATTTGTATACAAATTAATTGGCTTTAGAAATCAACTGTAAACTACTGTGGAACTGCTTAGTTTGAAAAATGATAGAGATGTGAGGTGAGCTTAATGAAAAAGGAGACATTTTCTCAAAGAAAAAGTTTGTTTGCGTTAAGAATATGCAAAAACACACACACATAAAAACACTTTTTCATCTTTAGCAGTGGTTGTATTGTCATAAAAGTATATCATCTAAAGAGGGGATGATATTCTGACCAGTAAAAACCATGAAGTCACAGATTGTTTCAAAAATAATCAGTTAATCAATTCTACTGGATATAAAGAGGGAGTTATATAGAAGAATTTTTTTATAAACTCCAGGAGTTAGACAGCCGGGTATTCCCAGAGTTGTGTGTGATTTTCCACACAGATCTGACAGAAGTTTGTATTTTTAAAAAATGGTGAAGAATTGAAGTCAAAGTGCACAAGGGCAAAGCCTGGAGTTGGGTAAGTCTTTTTTTTAAACAGATGCTGTCTGGGGTAAAGGTCTTGTGCTGAAAGAGAAGTAGATGGCTGACTAGGTTGCATGCGCTCTTTCTCATTTCTGACCATTACAACAGTTCCTTCTACTGAGAAACGGCCCCATAACATGATGCAGCCTCCACCGTGCCTTAGCATTGGAGTGCTATTAGCCATCTTGGCTTAGAAAAAAAACAACAAGTAATAAAGTGCTGTTGAGATGGTTCTCCTTCTTCTATCCCACTTGTAATGATCTTTTAGACACTTCTTGTACATCCTGGACTCTCAAAAAAATCTGTCAGGAAACCGAGCCAATCAACTGCCAAATGGGGAAATAAAGCAAACATATGAGGTCTTTTTGTGACAACAATTTAAATTTCTTTTTTTTACTGGGTTTAACTACTATGGCTGCTAAATGACAAATTGCTTGGATGCTTCCCTGATTTAGGCCCTTCTTCCCTACATGTAAAATTATGTGATGAGTCTTTAGGGATTTGGTCTTGTTTTAGCTTTCTACAAACCCATCTCTGCTGAGTTTCCTTTTTTAAAATCACATTTTAGTTGTGTATTAGCTTAAAGACAACAAACTACTTTGGTGGAATATTTCCCCGTCTGTTTTGTTGCAGTGTTAAAATCACATCACGTGTGTGACTGTAAACTACAGTAAGCCACATTATTTGGATATCATTCTCTTATTTAAAGCATGTTTTCTTTCACTTCTCTATTTACCACACAAACGTTCATCGCTTTTTGTGCATTTGATAAACGAAACAACAACATGCTGTTTACTGCTGACTCGGGACTTTTTGAGATCATGTAAAGTCACCAGCCGTAGCGAAAAAGCGCACAATCGAGTTTAGTAAAAGATGATGTCGACCAGTGCAACAGATCAGGGCTGAGAGAAGTTACTGGCTCGATGCCATTTGAAATTTTGTAAACATGCTAGCTTTTCCACAAAATGAAGAACCTACAAAAATTTTAAAAAAGAATAAAAAAAAAAGACCCTTTCTTTTTTTTAAATTAAATGTTACTGGCATAAATGATCTCTTGTCAGGAACACTCAAAGTGTCACTTCCTCTTACTCTTGACACCAGAGAGAAGCTGTTGCTGCTTTGATTGCAGTCTAGCTGATGCCTTAACTATGACCTTTCTCTTTTTCATGCACACACACTGAGCTAAAACAGAAACCACTGCTGTATCTGAACTGTTACATGTATTGAAAAAGGAGATTTTAATTGCCGCGTTCATAGATTCTGCAAACACCAGTTTCTTATCACTGCTTTCACTATGCAGCTTTTCCAGTAACAATGATGTACTTTCTCTAAAAGAATTTTGAAAAAACATATTGCACAGTAATGAAAGTGACAAACAAGACAACAAAGAATACAAAATTATAATTTGTTGCACGTCTATAACTTCCCAAGCATCACTTTGAATACACATCATCATGCAGTACATACATTCTGCAGCATATCTGGGCTTATAAAAAATCTAAATGCCTATCTCTCTCTCTCTCTCTCTCACACACACACACACACACACACACACACACACGCACACACACACACACACACACACACACACACACACACAAAACTCTTGCCTCATTTGTTAAAAATCTAACTCATGTACAGTGTTTTTTCTTTGGTCCCAATATTATTTTTAAACTCAGTACTTTGCAGGTTGTACTTGAAGCTTTCGAACTCCTTCATTCCCAACCGTTTGCCTGAGCACGGGGCAGTGTCCTGGGCTGGCCGTGACCAGCACCCTGCAACCTGTTCGTTCACTTAGAAACTTCCTTAATGAGTCGTCGAAATATTGGTTTCCTTCTTTGTAGCTGTCCAACAAAAGCAGAGCCTTGCCAGATGTGATTAAAAGAGTTCTCAACTTTTCTGTTGATATATTTTTGGTGAGTGAAAGCTGAGTTGTTATCTCCTGAAACAAGTCGTCTTTCACGGAGCTGCAGTCAACATATAAGAGAAGATGAAGTGCGCTGAGGTCGAGGAAGTTGGAAAGGGAATCTGTGGGCCATTCAGTCCAGGATGAGATCAGGATGTGGGCTACAGTTGTTTTCCCGCTTCCGGGAAGTCCCTCAAGGAAAAATGTCTCACCAGGACCCGGGAGTAAAGCAGGAAGATTCACAGGGTGGCCTTCACTGAAAATAAAAAAAGCAAAGTCGAGATTGTGAAGTCAACAAAACCCCAAACAAATTTAGAGCATGGTGTGGCTGTGAGGTTTAAGTTCTTTTTCGAGATCCTGGGCTTATTACAGATTACTTTTACTTTACCTCACAGTGACTTCTGCATAACAACGTTTGCATTTAAAAACTTTACTGCGATACATCGTCATGTACTGTAGCTATCAGTGCATTCAAAAAATGTTCTTGAGCTGAGCTTCACAAGCTCGCTCACTGATTTCGCAACTGCTGCCTTGGATAAACCGATAGCCATGACAATGTCAGTCAACTATCATAAATTAGCATTAAATAGGCAGAAGTACTGTTCGCAAACACAAATGTAGGAACAAAAAAAAGAAAACAAAAGCCTTGCCATGCCATGGTCATTCCCTTTTGTGTATTATAAAAAGTTTTTAGCTGTCACAGGAACTGTGTTTAAACCCAGCATTATATAGTTTCATTAAGTTAAATCTGTAAGTAATCGAAGGCTGTGGCTGAATATACAACACAAATTTAGTTGAAGTCCACACAGTAAATTAATTGTGACCATAAACTTGTCTTTATGAGTGACTTATGTATGTATATATACGTATATATTGTACTATTCTTAGTTAGTGTATTGTCTGTCTTGTCTTAATGTTGGTTTATAATGGAGCACTGTAACAAAAAATAATTTCCCCCAGGGATCAATAAAGTATTCTGATTCTGATTAATAACCCCTAAAAATACAATAACCTCATTATTTTTTTAAATGTGCTATCCATTACTGTAGATTCATAGAGGATGGTGTTACTGCTAACAAGGACCACTACCTAATAGAACACTAATTGAGATGACTTCATGTAGCACGCCACACACAGCTCTGCACAATGCTGGGTGGTTGCAAGTAAACGAAAAGAGGATTCATTCAAGGCGATTTTCTGGAAAGAAGAACAATTTTTTTTAAGGCTGCGTGTACGGGAAATGATATCGGATAAATGCATAGTCGTCTATTTCCCAATCATTTTGGACGCATGTATTTATGACTCACTTGTTTTGCAGTCTGCGAGGCAGCTCCTCCGCACTGAAAGTGGTGCATTGATTCCTTCGCTCTGCACTGAGAAAGCTTTCTGAGTAATGCGTTTTCACATTCAACCCCAGATTTTCCTCAACGTCGCCTGGAAACAAAAAGAAGTCCAGTCAGTCATTTGCTGAAGATGTGAAATATCCTGCAGGTCTTTCTTTTCAGATAATCTTTCAGTGGCACATAAATCCTGTAAACTATATTTCTCAACTTGATAAGCTACCTACCTTCATTACAAGGAGCTATCTCGTTCTCATAGTTGTCGTCATAACTTCTCAGACCTGACAGGACGGAACAGCATTGTTAGAAATATGACAACACGGAGGACAGTAAGATAAAAAGAAAAACACTGAAGAACTCAGTTTTATTTATAACCAGTGTAGAAATTCAACAGCAAAACAGCAATAAAAACATAACCACTGAACTCACGGGAAGCAGCGGTAGGAGCAGGTCTTTCCAGGAGGTTCCTGGTGCTGTGAGTGCTGTGATTGTGGGACCCTGTAACAAAAATGTGCACTTTAATGCAACGTACTGGTACAGCAGGTGATGTAGTCTTTAAGCACTGATACACTGAATGTATGGAGGTTGTTGGGTTTGGTTTGTTTTGAATTATACATTCTTTAATTGATCTTATATTTGCTAAAATAGGTACGTATATTTATACCTATATCTCTGTATTTCTCTATATTTTTGTATCGATATGTCTGTTTCTACACTTTATTTTAAATCAGTGCTTGGTGCAATGGCAGATATGATCACTCAATTTCCCTCTGGGATTAATAAAGTCTCTGTGATTCTGATTCTAATATTTTGGCTTTGAAGTTTCAATTATTCCTCAAAATGTCCAATATTATCATATGCTCTTGAAAGCACCACAATAAAGATCCATGCCTTCCTGATAACTGTGTGACAGTTTCCTGATCTATCTGTAAGTAAAACGTCATTTTTACACATTCATATGTGAAAATATGTTTAATAAGTTTTCCAGTGAACTTGAGTGAGGTGTGTGAACAATAATATAAACTCGTGCTGAAAAAATCACCCATGCGTTTACAATTAGCTTTGAATTCCCCTTGTAGATAAACCAAAACCACACTGGGTGTTTCCCACAATCTAGCCGGTCTGGTCTGATAGTTGCGAAACGCAGTAGAATGTAAAAAGCTAAGTCATGGTCACACGAAAAAGGAAAAAAAAAACACTGCAGGTCACATGCTAAAGAATTTCCAGCAAAGTTTTGTTCAAATCACAAGCATTATAGAACAAATCGGACAAGAACCTCCTGAAACGTTCACAGATGCTTCCTCTTTTACATGACCTACAGTGTCACCAGTGTTCCCGGGAGTATGCATGTGTTGTTTTCTTTTCTTTTTTTCCCAGTCAGAGCTGCGCAGCCTTTGACACAGGAAAGATACGTTTTGCAGTGCTGAGTAATGAATTCAGATTGTCTGTGAGCTGTTTGGCACAAGACCAACAACAAAGTTTTGGTTTTTCTTGGGCATTAAAGTTAAAATCATTTAGCCGATGTCAGCTCTGTCGTTGCACATTTTATGCAGTTTTACTGAATGTTTAAAATGAAACCAGAGCGAGCATTTGCAGCGAGGTGTTAAATACTTTGTCTGTTTTTGTGGCAAAGGGAAATGCAGGTTTGCATTAAGATCACCTACATGTTGTATTACAGGTTTTGCAAGATGACTGGCTTTCATTTTGAATTTGTTTCTTAAATATCTTGCAAAGTATCCATTGTTTGAGATAACTGTTTTTATCTAAGCCCATTATTCAAGATAACTGCTGCTATCTGTGGTATTTTAACACCTCACTAAATTGTTACCCATCATTTTGTTTGAAACCAACATTTCTGTCTGCAGCACGACACAGGATATGTAAGCATTCCTGTCTGTGCTGAACTGAGGAACTGATTGGTTACCTTTTCGTCGTTGATAGGTGACCACTCCGACAGAGACGAATGCCACTATCACTGCTATGCACAGTATAATGATGACAGCATCACTTTTTGCAGGACTAAGTGGTATTTCATCTGTGAAAAGAGTCAAAACATTGTGGGATTAGTATTTCATGGTAATATCTATGCTTTAGCAATTTTAGCCGCTCTGGAAATAACCAAACATACCAAAGGCATATAACCACAAACTTCCCTTTTGCTGGTCAAGGACAAAACCTTATGGCAGCTATAGTGCCTCGTTATGCTGGTGCAATGGCAGATATGATCACATAAAAATATCTTCTTTCACATATTTTATGTATTTATTTATTTGTTCTTGTATTAAAAATACATTTCTCTTACTCTAGCATTGAACATTTTATATGTATAAGAAATGAATTAAAATATATTTCTCATTTCCCTCAACAGGATCATCATTAAACCCTTTTGTGTTTATCATTACAATATGACTTACAATAAAGCTTCCTGTGGGAAATACCGCATGGGAAAATGTGGCTAGTTTTTCATCAAAGAAATAAATATGACACACGCAAAGCAAATTAAAAGTGAAACGGTTTCGATACGTGTTATGATTAAATATATATTTTTTCCATATTGGTGTGAAAACAATGAGCACCCTACATGCAGACACGGAAAAGTCTCACATTTGAAGATTTGCTACGCACCTACATCCACACACCAGACACACACCACCCACCGGCTTCACAGAAACACATGGGAGGGTCTTTGAATTCCAGGAACGCGGTGGAAAAAGTGGGGGAATCATATCTACATATCTAAGTCTCTGCAGTTTGACGTAGGGTGGGGATAAAAGCCAACATGTACAAATCAAAATTCTAATCATAACAGGAAGTTGGTGATGACAGGAACACAGGTTATGAGAACATATTTCCTGTGGTAGCTTTGAACATTTAGAGCTTCACTTAAACTTTAGTGTCGTCTGCTCTTTTGGGGACTGTTTAAAAAAAATCTATTTCACTTTCTGATCAGTTAAACAGGCACAGTATGTAATGTTGGAGCCTTTTCTCTCCTTTTTTTTAAAGGAGGCACACAGTACAGCTGGATGATTCCCACCTGGAAAAGCTGGGATTATGTTACATCCCCCTTCCTGTTAAATATTGTGAGTATTGTTTTGGAAGAAATCCACTTCTGCAACGCCTTCCTGAAAGGAAGCCCTCCTTTTGATCTCAAAGGCACAGCTATAAGCTGCATCTAACTCTCATGCACACGCAGGAGGACATGTAAATACCATGTACCATTTCAAGACTGGAAACGAACGCTTACCTGGAATATAAATTGTTGCAGAGCTGCCGTCTTTTGTAAATTTACAGGTGTAGTTGTTTTTTTCTGATGAGCTGACTTTTATCTGGCTGGTGATTCTAAAAATCTGGTCTGGTGTTGATTCAGCAGTGGTGTTGGGATTGAGTGTCTTCAGGTTTCCATTCTGCCATTCAACCGTTGACTTAGGGTATCCCTCAGACTGGCAGGTTATCAGGACCTCATCACCTGTTGCTGCCCTCTCAATGTGTTTGGTCACTGATTTATAAGATGCTAGGGAAGAAAATGACGTTCTATTGTAACACAAGATTGATAACAGCATGTGCTGAGTTTGTCAAAGATTGTTTTCTTTTTTCTTTTCTCTTTTTTTTTTTTTTTTTTACAAAATTGACTAATAGTGGTCTTTATTTCATTTTCAGTTTGAGTGAAACTTTAACTGGCCAGAAATGACCATGCGCTTTGGCAGTTACGAGACCATTCCCAGAACAATGCTTGTGAAATCTTCAGAAAAGAAAAGTAACAGGCCTACACTGCAACACATGTACTTCTCACCTTCAACAGACAAGGCTATAGTTTTATAGTCGGCTCCATCCGCTGAATGAACCACACACTGGTACTTCCCGGCGTCACTGATTCTAAGACTGGACATCTGTAAAGTGACAAAAGAACAAGAGTCCTCTGTTATGCCCTCTTAAAGAAACCAAAATGGAAAACTTTTCAGCTCTATCCCTCCCTCTGCCTCTCTTATTAGGGTTTTATTCTGTACTATAATATAAAAAATTAAACAGACTTAGTCATTTTATGAGTATACACCCCTGTAAAGTTCCAGTAAAGTTATCCTGTGGCACTTTCTAGGGAATTTAAACCTGTTGAGAGTAATTTTTAAAAAGATGAAGAAGAGCTGGCAAGTTTAAACAAGCTTAATGCTCGGAGTAAAGTTAGTAGGAATTAAGTGGTAAGCCGTCCAACATGTGTTATGTAAGTCTGAGTAGCTCAGTGCCAGGAATTACCTTCAGCTTAGCCCAGCCTTCCGCCAGCTCCTCGGTCAGAAGCTGCACTCGTCCCCGATACTTTGGAGATTCCGAGCGCGGCACGCCATTATCCAGCCGGATCACGTCCTGAACGGAGTCAGAGTTGATCCAGTGCCAGGTCACGTTCAGGTCAGGATGAGGATAGGAGGGTTTAGGGTTGAACTTGCAGCCCATCACGACACTTTCTCCAAACTCTGACGTATACATGCTTTGCTCTGCCTCAACAGTGAATAAGACTGCACGGAAATGACACAAAATAATGCCAAGATGAAGGTAAACACTCCAGTCTTAAAATGTTTACAAGCATCTTATAGTTTTTACATAATCTCACTCTGCAGCTGTAAGTGCCTCACGTGTCAAATATGTAGTTATTGTTCTGACTTTGCTTCTACATATTCAAAAAATGTATTTACCACCCACCTGAGAGAGAGGGCTGAAATAACACTTGTAAAACTATAATAAGGGCCCAGTCCATTGAGATCTGAGGATGAAAAAAGGGATTATTACCAGATGCTGAGATTCTTTAGTGATGAAACATGAGTCACTTTACCGAAGAAAACCAGATGTGCAGTGTGACCTTGCTTGCCTCTTAATTTGGCAAAAAGCTGTGTGACACTATATCACATGGTAATCCCAATCTAGCATGACTCAGCTCCAAAGAAGTACTTCCCTCTTCTTTATCTTTTATAACAGGAAAAAATAACACCGGGAAGTTTTTGTTTTGACACTGAAGCCATGCCAGCACACTTCAACCGCACCATCCTCACATAACAGCCCACCTCTCTACATAAAACATCTTTCCACCACACCATTATATCTGGAAGTGTAGCTGTACCAGGCTTCTATGGAAAAAATATAACTTAACAGCAACTGCAAATGTGTACAAGAGCATCTTTGTTTGCTTACACAGTAAGCAACTTTGATAGGTGAGTAAGTAGGATATAAATAGACATTTTCTCCGGGATTTCCTCCCCAAGTGGAAAGACAACTACAGTTCTGCAGAACTCTGATTGTTAAGATCTGTCATCTGTTTGGTTAACCATAGTCTTATCTGATACGTGATAGTAAGGGAGTTTTAGAGTACGTGTATGCATACACAGATAAATCAGATGAGTCGAAACAGAATCCAAAGACAAAAATAAATGTTAACGTCAAAAATAGATGGCCCGTGTAAAAACAGAAAAAATGTACATGGCTCATTTGTACATGCAAAAAGATACAGAACATAGAATATCTTTACATTATTATTTTTATCATTATTAATATTGTTATTATTGATGGTGTTGCTCTAGTGTTAAAAATATATATGTGTATATATATATATAAATTTTTGAGTTGTCCTAAATAAATAATATGTCCTCTTACCTGTAGGTCATTCAAAAACAGCCAGCTGTGTTCTCATTAGTTATTTCCTTCTTCCTTGAGCTCTAAATGTGATCTGAACTCCCTCCGTCAGTCCCTTCGAACAGTTAAGGCAGGAGAAGTGGCCACGCCTCCTTCCTTTACTGTACTCAGCTCAACTTCTTTATGAAATTACGGCGTGTTTTTTCGTGGAAAGCTTAGACGGCTCGAAATTAACTCTCCGCTGCTCACACGGAAGCTGACTTGTGATTACTGTAACACACCGATAAAGAAGCGATCAAAATGTTCCCGACAGTAAACTCCTCCAAATATAGTGGCTCAAACATTAATGATCAGCAAACACATATTGAGCAACATTCAAGTCCTGTAGCTTGTGTCCGAAACTAATACTGGTTAGTTTTTTGTGGTTTTTTTTAACGCACTTGTTTCTGTCTATGTGGTCAGGACTCCCAAACTATGGCGTCCTTTATCGGGAATTTTTTATACTACCTTAGTATCACCCAGTTTGACCACTTACTGTAAATATTAATCCAGGTAAAACTCATAACAATATCATCATTAGTGATGAAAGAGTTAGCAAAGATATCCTCTACTTAAAGAAAATAGGCTGTGTAAATATTTTAGTGTAAATAATAAGTAAAATTCCAGCAGCAGCACCTGAACTCTCGGTCTAAGGTCATAATCCTAACTCTATAACTTGGGGGAAAGAATCAAGAAGGACTTTTTTCTTAGAAAATGTATTTATTTATTTATTTAATGTACCACTTATAATGGCTAATGGTTACATTTCTCTGGTTATCAAGACTTGAGAAAACTAATTAACTACTACCATGGGTTGTGGTTAAGATCAATCAATCAATGATGTCGTTGGCTTTTTTTTATACTTTGACTCAGGGTTGAAGCAGCAAAAATTAAATACTATACTATAATACTTTGTAATTTTTGTTCATTGTCTTCATAGATGTTCTTTTTAAACTGCATTGTAACTATTTTAATTTCAGTATGCTAAGTTAAATATTTATCATTTACAAATTGCTTATTAATAGCACAGTATCACTTTATTAGTAACTTATTAATGCTTTATCCTTCCTTTCCATACTTAACACCAGCAGGGCCAGTACCTAAGGTTTTCCCCTCTACTACATCATAGTAATACGCTGTTGATGGTAAGTAATGAGCAAGACATGATCTTATTAACCTCAGCTCAGTGTTTGCCATACTCATTCCCCTTAAACGTGTTTAGTATAGTTTATTATCACGTAACACCTCTAAAAACTACAGTTATTAATAGTGTCTCTGTAACTCTTTGATTAAGTTTTTAACTCAGAATCTATCCATCTATCGATCTTCTTTTCTGGATCTGGGTCATCAGAGTTGAAGTCTAAGCAGAGACATATCCCCTCCTAGGCCACCAGGCCAGTGTGTCCTGGGTCTCCCCCATGTCTTCTTCCCAGCAGGACATGCCTAAAAACCCCTCACCTAGGTGGCTATGTGTCTACACGTTTACAGTCTATATGTGTTTTGTGGGCTTGGAGAAGACATTTGACTCCACCAGGGTGTTGCTCATTGTTTCAGTTCCAGTTAGAGCTTGGTTCTTGTGCTGGCAGTAAATCAGGCACATTCCTGGAAGAAGTTGGATCCCACCAAAGCTTCTCTACTAAAGTTTTACTTTTTCAGTATTACTAATGACGGCAACAATAAACAATATCCAGAAAGAAAAAGAATAAGATAAAATACATAACTACTTGATCTAAATTAGGTTGGGTTGCAAAATTCATATAGCAAAGCCAACGTATTAGTTTTAAGGGGATCATTCAAAGTCAACCAACAGACCGATTGACTGATGAAGTTGTGTAGTGATCATGCATTAAGACCATGAGAAGAGCTATAGGTGGGTGCTGAGTCCACCTTTGGTTGTGAAGCTGTTAAATGAGCTCTGAAAGTACTGCTGCCTCAGCATTTCTTATCCATCCATCCACCCGACTGTGAGAGGAAGCAGGAATACCCGGTGTAGACCCACACACGGGGAGATATGGGGAGAACATTCAAAGTCCACGCAGGACCCAAACCCAGGACCTTCTTGCTGTGAGGGGACAGTCCTAACCATGACAGCACTATGCCACCCTAACATAACAGCTACTCTGATGAGAAGTATTGCATATAAACACAAAAGCCATAGTGCAATATTAACAAGTAAATTTAAACAAAGCAGAATTTTGCCCAATGAGTTTAAGCCACATGTATTTGACTCAATACCCCAGAGCAGTCAATACTGTGGAATTTTCATTTGGCATGTAAATGTATTTGTAAAAAAGTACCGTTTAAATCAACACACGCGCAAAACCAAGATGTTTACACAACACTTAACAAGTCATGTGCTGAAAGCTGGAAAGCTGGAGTTGAATGAAATAACCTTATCTGAGGGAATTTTTACCTGCATGTCAAGTCATCCCTCATGTGGAATATACAGCAGGGTGTCATCCAGACATTATCCTGTGCCAACCTGCATAACATCGAACCATAAAACATTTCTGGGTTTCCCATGTGCTTACCTCTTGGCTGAATCAGGAATATCAGCTAATGTGACGAGAAGCTTTATTTTCACAGTCTTTTTCACTTACGGAAAACAGGTAAAATAGCTGTCTGTCTGTAAAAGGTACTATGACAAAGACACGGTGTTGGCGAGACAAGGATATCTGAAACACTGACATGACATCTTTTATTTATTTTTCCTTTAAATGTAATTAATTAAAATTATTAATAAGTAAATTATTGTATTCAAAAAGAAAAATAAACAGATGTAATATGGAGAAGTTTTGTCCGCAGTGATGACCGTTCACACATGTACTTAACACTGTGACTTCTCTGTGTGACATATCTCTACACGGTTTATTTAAGTTAGCATTTGTCATGTGAAGTTGCCAGGAAGGTGACAGATGAGAAGTTCCCACTGCCGTTGTAATTCACTGATGGTACATGATAGCTTGGCTTGATATGAGTCACTGCAGCATGAAACTATCACATAAGTCCAGTTCATTTTGCTTTTGATTCATGAATTCAGAGGGGAAAACTGAAGAAGAACAAGCATGGGATGCTATTTTTCCCGCAAATTCATGGTAGGATCATGTCACACCTGATGGCTCAGGTGGTTCAAAGTCCAAAAACTCCAGCCGTGACTAGATGAAATTTCATCTGGCAGTTTAACTTCTGTTTCACTTTCAGGAGAGAAGAAGTTTCAGAATTCATCAAAGTCCACCGCAGCTCCGAGTATATCTCAAACTATATCACTACTAGTGCTAAATTAATGCTACTCTGTTATTCAAATACAAGAATAAATAAAACTGACAGGAATTCATTTTGAAAGTCAGTCCCTCTCTCTGCTGGTCATGTATCCACCATCCACACTGTTAAATATTTAGCTTACAAATTGGTGTCATATGCATTAATATATGTATAATTTTCATTGAATCTTGAATGATCTTCCATTGATGATCATTCAAGATTAAAACTATACTGTCAATGATTAAAACAAAGCTATCTGAAGTAAAACTCTTGTATAATTAACCCAGTTACCATTCAATCCAAAGGTTTTAAGAGACTACTAGGCTGCTATATTATTATTAGTAGTAGTAGTATTAGTATTAGTATTATTATTATTATTGCTTTAATAAAAACTCTCCACCACCCGGAGTTTACGTATCTTAAATCAAGCCATTCATTCAACGAGTCAACGTGTAACGCTACTATTTAAGTGACCCATGAGAACCAATAGAGGGAGCCAAACTACACCATCTAAGTCACTTTAGCCTTCAAGTAATCATTCTGTCCCTTCCTATACTTTGACAAAATCATCATAGATTTGTTTTGTTTTGGTTGATCTTGTCAACTTGCTTTTGTGTTTGTTTTAAAATAAGTGTTTTACAAATGTGACTAAAATTAAAACTGAAATGAAAAGCTATAAAAACTATTTCCTGTGTGTTTTAATTGTATTACAGTCTTTGTTGTTGTTGTTTTCTATTATTTATGTTTTATTATTTATTATTTTCATTTCGTTCAACTTACTCTTTATATTTCGAATGCAAATAAATGAATGAATAAAACAAAAAAAACAGTTAGTTTAGCCGGAAGTAAGACGTCATTTCCTTCCGCTAAAAAGGCAATGCGCGTGGCTTTTATTTTGACGATCCACTCCGGAGTCCTTTCCCCAGCATTTAGCTTACAGTCTTCAAAGTGTTTGGGGTATGTAAAGCTTTTATTTTAAGTTCTCCAACTTGTCATGAAATATAAAAGTTTATACGGACAACAGTTTCATTTAGGTTAAAGACAGTAGTCGTGTTGTTATTCGCTAACTTAACGGGAAAGCTTAAAATGAGTTGAGGCTTAAAGCTAAAGCTGAAGTGAAGAGACACTGAAGGACTGAAGAGGTCACTACATGCTGAAACAAATCCAGTTTGAAGCAGGTGGCTTTTCTAAGCCCGACTCTGGAATTTTGTTTGCTGTTGTGATGAGAGCAGAGCAGCACGTTTGAATGACTGCGTGTTTAATTCACAGAAACGCCAACGCAGCCATGGGTGTCCTGCTGTCCAAATCCATGGATGACAATTTAAAAAAGCAACAAGAATTCATGCTAACGAATGCACGGCTGCAGGTGAGTGAAAGTGCACCCACTCGCACATCACCTCTGACCTCTGCTGTGACATCTTTCACTAGTGAAAGATGGTGAAAGTGAAAAAGCAAAAAAAAAAGAAGCAGATTTTAAATTATTTTTTAACACATAAAATTGCCCCAAACCTTCCCACCAAAAGGTTTTACCTTCATACTTTGAAATTGTACTAGTTGCAGATGCTGAAATGATGTCGGACTAAGTTTAAATTGTGCACTTGTTTATTTGCATTATTTTTGTATCAGCTCCATGAGTACAGGAGACATCCACAGCAACTGTAGGTCTGCAAACATTTTTAATCTCTATGACTACAACCAAATCCATTTAGACCCACTACTTTCCCACTACTCTCTGGAGGAGGTAATTAACTACACTGCTCATTGTCTGAGTAGTGTGATCACTGTGCGTTACTTCCTTTGTCCCACACACTGACACAAACCCCTGTCCTAATGACGACACGCATACCATCTTTCTTTTAGTGTTTAAGTATTACTACACACCAAAGTCAAAAACCAGCCCAAAGTGATTTCACAGCAGGTACCACTGTGATTCTACTTAAAGAGGAAACTTGCACAGGTAGAAAAAAAGTTTGTTACCCTGGTGAAGATCATGCTATGGCTTCTGGACTGGGGTGAGCATACACTCAGCTTTAACCTCACTCTTCCTCAACTTTTAGTCACAAAAAGAAATTCTTCTGTGGAAATACACCACTGGGCTCAGATGTTCATATTGCTGTCTTAAGCAGGAGGAACTTTCTTTGGAAAGATGGAGTCAAAGAGGGTCAAAGCTTTCTGAAATCTTTCCAAATTACTGTAACTGTAAGATGCTTTTTTAAATGCCTATTTTCAATCCCCTGGCAATATTTCAATAGAATTGAAATCTTAGCATTGGTTAGGCACCTCAGGTCCTTGAGTCCTTTCTTTGTGGATTTACTAGTGCATTTAGGAACATTACTCCATATCCAATTTTGGACAAATCATTTTTAAAAGCATGAGAGCATACAGAGTGCCCAAAAGTCAAAGTTTGCAAACATGCAAAAAAAAAAAAAAACCTTAATCCACAAAAAAACCCTAACATGAAATATTTTGTATTCATCAGGAATACCTGCTGCACATATTTTCCGCATGTATTTGCTCTGCTTTTCTTTCTCACATGTTACATCTGTTTCTTTTCCTTCTTCCAATGTGTAGATCATGATGATTTGTGTGCATCTGTTTTCAAGTTAGTGTCCCGCTTTGTGTTCATACTTGCACCCTTCACAAATGTCACCCTCAGACTGCGTTGGTTCATTTCTGCTTTTTCCAGTCCTGTCCCAGAGTCACAGTCTGCTGCTTGTCTGAGCTTGCCAAAACCAAATCTTTTCCTTTTGATATTCCCACCAGCAGATATGTTTGTCTAGTTTTGAATTGCACATCTACACTAATAGGGCTAATTTATCACTTATGGGTTCGTAGCTATCCCATACAAACAGCCTGTAGAAACAGAAAATGGTAAAGAATGTTATACAAAGACCCTGAAGTCTTTATTGTAGATGACACATTATCATTATTATTGTTGTTATAAGTGTTCATTATTATAAACACTCATGAGTCATTTGGCATCAGCACAAAAATGAGAGGGAGATGGGCAGAATATTGAAGGAGCAGAGGCAGTGAAAGTGGATGAGTTTAAATAGCATCCAACCATCCAAAGTAACAGTGGGTGGAGACGAGTGTCAGCGGTAATTTGTGATGGATAGTTGCAGACTGAAAGGAAAGGTTTTTAAGATGCTATGATGTGTGGTTTGGAAAACTGGAGGTGACAGAGTTGAAGATGTTAAGATTTTTTTGTTTGGAGTGACCATGAAGGACATGATTAGGAATGAGTACATCAGAGGGCCATTTCAGGTTGAGCGCTTTGGAGACAAACTAACTAATAATGTGAAACTGGTGGCTGAGCAAAGATGTGCAGTGATCTTTACTTATGTTACGTATTTGTGTATATGGGCATATTGAACTGCTTCATTTTTATAAGATGGAGACCCTGCAGCATCTATGTACTTAGATGCTGGAGTGAGTTTCAGGATAGTTTATTCAAATTTAACATCCTCTATCTTCCATTTACTTCCTTTTTTGTGACCCAGATGAAGCCGTCATGAAAGCTGACCTTTCAGCGAACGTGTCACCCCATTTCCCGTTCCTGCAGCTCATACACATGGTGTGGAGGAGCGGGAAATGCTTTCTTTTCATAATTGCATTCTTCACTCATTCACAACATGGGCCGTTAAAGGGGGACACCCTTAAGTGTGCTCAGACTACTCACTAGTTTGTTTCAGCGGATGCTGGCTTTAAAAGAACAAACACTGTCAATTACAGAAGTCATTCCTGTAATTTCCATTGAACCTAAAGAGTGTACAGCCAAGAGTCGATGTCAGGAGTACGAAACACCCAGATTGTGGAGATGAAAAGTTTGTCACTTCCTCCTTCCCTAGAGCGTAGTGTTTGTAGTTGGCATGTTTACAGCAGTGGATTCCAGGGTTTAGTTTCATGACTTAAAAAAAATTCCAAAGAAACTTCTCAAGCATACATAGAAGTTCAGTCTGTGCTCCCAACTAATCACATCTCTGTTCACGTAATGTACACTTCCTACAAGTTTTTAGGGGCTTTTTTTTAAAAAGTACTAAGCCTTTGGTGCTTATGGAGATCTCTTTAAACTGTCTGTACTCTCATAAAACAATTAACTGATGAATCAGATGATTATTACAGCTCTGATCAACAGTAATTGACTGAAATTGATTATAACTGAAAATGAAATCTTACCAAGCAGGGAAAATTTTATTTCATCATTTCTTCTTAATTTATTTTTGTGTGTCTGTGTGCGCGCGTGCATGTGCCCAGATGGAGCGCCAGATTCTGATGCAGAACCAGATGAGAGAGCGGCAGATGGCGATGCAGATCGCCTGGTCCAGAGAGTTTCTGAAATACTTTGGCAGTTTCTTTGCGGTGGCCACAGTGGGACTAACTGCAGGGTGAGATTCTAACACCTCACAAAGATCTGACACAAACACACACAGACTCATCTCTGTGTTGTGCTTTTATCTTTGCAGTTAAATATTGTCTTCTGTTTATCATCATTTTTCTTTAGAGCTATTAAAAGAAAGAACCCAGGCATGCTGGCTCCCATCATACCTCTCAGTTTCATATTTGCCTACCAGATGGACAGCGCCTATGGAACGCTTATTAATCGTATGAGAGGTAAAGCTACACACTTACAGGCATCATCATCTTAAGGAAACCTGTTTAACATTAAAAAGAGGGTGCACAGACGGGTAAATAAATCCTTATCAAGCATTATATAGTGATTCTTTGCTTTGGTTTTCGAGGATTATTTTACTTTGAACAGCAGAACACAGACTCACTATATCCAGAAAACACAGGCTCTAATATACAGTTAGGTCCATATATATATTTAAATACGTGAATAGTGTCTGTTTACCAAAACAATTTCCACTTTCCGCTATGATGGGCATCTATATAATGTGTAGACGCCCAGCTTTCATATGAGAAAATCCACATTCAAATCGGATGAAGGTTTTGGAGTTCCGGCCCCTTAACGTGTGCCCCCCGCTTTTTAAAGGGACAAAAAGTAATTGGACATTTGACTGAAAGGCTATTTCATGGGCAGGTGTGGGCACTTCCTTTGTTATGTCATTATCAATTAAGCAGATAGAAGCCCTGGAGTTGATTTGAGGTGTGGCGCTTGCATTAGCACGATTCAAATGAATACATTTTATTTTATTTGTCCAGTTACTTTTGATGTCCTGAAATGATGGGATTGCATTTTAGTTCTCACATTTTTGTGCAATCTTTTTGTTCAACCCACTGAATTAAGGCTGACAGTCGGCAGTTCAACTGGATCTGAGTTAATTATATTTAAAGTTGTTATATTTAAAATTAATTGTGGTAATGAACAGAACCAAAATGCTAAAAAAGAAAAAGTCTCTGTCCAAATGGACCTTACTGTTTACCAAATAATGCATCTAAATGTTTAACAAATATTGTGTTTAGTTATTCATTAATGACATTTTTAAAAAAGATTGCAGTCACTAATTATACCCATTAAATGTGTTTTTCATGATGTCTTTAGGGGAAGCTGAGAATATCATGGAGACTGAAAATGACCGTCTACAGTTACCTCAAGGGACTCCAACCTTTGAGAGCATAGAGAAGGCCCGCCGTGCTAAAAGCAGCCTCAGCGCCTTCTTGGAGAAATAATGTAATTAGTTATTGTCTAACAGCGTGGTTCCAGAGAGGAGCTGCAGCCACTGTACATTTCGTTTTCAACAAACCACAAAGACGGGGAAGTGGCTCACAAAGAAACCTCAGGTTTAGCTGTCCAAAACATACCCACTCCCTAAACGATACACAACTATACTTTATGTAGCATTAAGGTAAAAGCGGCCTCAGCTCCTTCTTGGAGAAATAATGTAATAATTTATAGAACAAACGTCCTCTATCATGGAAAATTTTAAGGCTCTGCTATTTCTCTCTGTCAGGTTGACCTTTATTGAACGAAAGGCTCCTTATTCTGTCTCATTTCAGTCTTTCAGATACACCAATTGGGCATTACATTATGACTACCTAACTAACACTGTGTTGGTCGCCCTTTTGCTGCCAAAGCGGCCCTGACCCATCACATGATATCTGGCACCAAGATGCCAGGTGTGGCCTCCGTGTTGAATAGTCTGAATCAGTGTTACTCACTTTGCTAGTGGTCATAATGTTATGCCTGATTGGTGTATGCCACATGTTGATCCATGAGTTAAGTTTTATTACAGTGTTATAAGAGCATTGTGTGACCACAGCAGATAACTTGTCTCTAAATATTGCACAATTGCAGTTATATCATCAGTGTTTTCTTTAGGTTGTTATTTTCCAGGGTTTGCTTTGATTATGTATGATGGACTTGAAGGGAAATTGATAGTAATATTAATCAGTTTATGTTATCTCTCTGGGGGGTTTTGTTGTATTTAGATGAACAAGAATACCAGCTGCTATAAGCCTGGTTCATGAATGTAATGATGATGATTGAACAAAGTGGTAAGACAATGATTGTTGACTTTGGTCAAAGCTGCAATTAGACCAGTGCAGAGCAGAAATTCTCTTAAACACTCTTCATAACAGCTCATTTTATCTGGCTCTTATGTGTAATACGTCGCCTTTAAAAAGCTCCTGAAACACTGATGACTGTTGCAGGTCACTTGCCTCTCTGTTTAGATGATAGACTGTATGCAAAAGATGGACGTAGCATCCAAACCCTCCACTTTTTCTCCTTTACATTCAGCTCCTGCTGTCCTGGAACAGCAAAGGCTTGCCCTTTCTTTCTCATTTCAGTGGCTACAATCCATCCTTTGTATTCAGTCTGTGGTTCTTTTCTATCCAGGTCATAGACGTGTTACTTTCTAAGAAGCTTTGTTTTGATGAAATGCCCTCTGCCAGGCTGGTAACTTTTGCAGTTGCCGATAACCAACAGCTGAAGTGATCAAAATGTAATGGTGCATTATTGGTAAAGATTCTCAGACATTTGTATTGACAGATAAAATGTATTATTTTCAACACTAAAATTTTAATTGTAGGTGTGAGGGAGCTTCAATACAAAGCTGTTGGACCTCCAACTTTTTTAAGCCATCACAGTAGATTCCAAGGTGCTGATATCTATACTTTGTGTTTGACATCTGGAAAAAATTTTAAATTAATAAAAAAAAGAAAATTGAAAAGATTTCAGTGTCTGAATTGATCTTTGTGACAAGGACACCCCCTGAATGCAAAGCTGTAGAGCAGGGATGTCAGTGTTTCTGTTAATGTAATGAGATCTTTTAATCTCAAAGAGCAGCAACTTAAGCAGTATGTGGGGTTTGTTTGTTTTTTAACGTGATAATGAAATGCTGCATATTAAATGACATTTCTCAGGATGACTCTTTGGGCTTAAATTGTTAGAAGTTAATGTGTAAAGTTATGTCCTCTTTCATATTTTCCACAGCCATTCAGTGGACTGGAGTGGAGCATATTTCACAGTTTGAGTGTGAGAGGATTCCCCAACAGAGAAACAGTGAAACTAGCAGAGCCAGAGCTCAGCAAAGGCCAGAAATATTAAAGATCCTACTTTGTGCATCCTCAAAACACGCTGGCACTCCATCTTCTTGTGAGCCCTTGAGGGTCGGCCTCTGTTTCCTCCCAAAGTTGTGGGGGCCTGCTGCATCCTCCACATAATATCTGTGTGGCAACACTTGATGTCTACCAAGAAGAAGGAGAGGAGGCGGCACAAGCAGGACAAGCCGAAACAGTTGAAGGCACAGGTGCAGACGGGGAGCTTTCAGGAACCTGTGTCTGAGCCAGGCTTGCTGCACAAGTGTCTCCTGAACAGCTACCTGCATGATGTAGTGCTGCAACTGAGACCCGCCGTTTGTCTTTTCTGGTCGGCGAGTGGAGAATCACACAGGCTGGTCTGCAAAGAGAGCTTTAGGATGCTTCCTCCCACTGTCCACTGCATCGTCCATCCACAGGGTTTGCAGGGCTGGCTCAACCCATGGCTGCCACACCACTAAGATGTTTTCAGAAATATGCAAGCATGCAACAATCATGTTTTACAGTCCTGTGGTCTCAGCCTCAGATACTTATTAAATCACACAAAGCTCATGTAGAAACAAACGAACAAAATATGTTCTCCTTAATTTCTGTCAACCACACGTTTCCAGCTATCATGGTTGCTAGGCAACCTGGGCAGCGCGACGGAGGCTAGACCGTCCCATTTCACAAGCCTCGCACTTCCGGCCTTAGCGGTCTTTGAGTACACGGCCCTTGAGGACCATTGAGGCTGCGTACTTTAAGGCTGCAGACCCTGAATTGGGATACAGCCATAAAAACCATGAAAAAATATTGCCGTAATATGAAGCGATAGACTTTTTCATATCGTCATCCATATGTGTCGTTATATCGAACAGCCCTATTTTGAACTCTCCTCGTCCTTTGAGTGCGCGCTTTGTTATATAGCAAGGTATTTAAAATGAATAAATAAATATCCCGTTCATTTCAATACGCATGATCTGAGCATGCGCGAAATGACACGGAGCTATTCTTTGATCTTCTCAAAGGGGAGACTGTGACGTGACGGTCGACCGCACGTCACAGTCTCCCGTGACGGTTGACGTCACCATCTCTGCCACATGAGTCCTTAAATAGAGGTGCTTTAACACAGTTTACCTTTAGGACGGCCGCACCTAGAAAATAGTTTTCATTAATCTTGCGCTTGTAGTTAGCAAATATAAATAAATCACGTCTTTCAATCGTACAATACTGCAAGAATTAAGGAAAGCAATAGAGAACTCGTCATCTGTAAACATGTCAAACTCCGTTTGGGGAGCGATTTGCACTGTGGGCACTTATGCTCACAAAATTATGAGAAAAACGTTGGGATTTGATGACCAACGTTCACCCACTGCTGACCAAATTGTATGCGAGGCACCTGAAGTTCGCTGTGGTAACCAAATTTTACACGCGGAACATGAGGTACCATTGCCAGATCAGCATATACCTGAACCCCGCTTCAGCAGCTGCAGAGGACAGCATAATCAGAATAGCGGTTTAAACCAAGTGTGTGAAATTCTTCACCCTGAACATATACAGCAGCAGCCTTCTGTGATTCAAAGACATCAGCTATGGGAAAATTCAAATCGAGATGCAGCAGACCCTGCTGAATCCAGGATCTCAGACCTAAGACCTAGTCAAAGAGTCTCAGAACACCATGATGAAATTCTTGGTAGCAATAATAGTTTTGTCAATTAAGCTTTCTTTCCCCACCTGCAGCATGCACCTATTTTCCACTTTTCTGGATTTGACAGCACTAATTAGAGCATCTGAGTGCTCACCCATCATTTGGTTCAGTCCAAGCCATAGCTAATTGTTTGCTGGTGGTTTGAGTTGGTTGTCAGTCCACGCAGGAGTCTGATTGCTCCGTAAGGTGAGAAACATCATTTCATTTTATTTTAAAATTTCATCAAAATACTAAATTCATTAGTTCACTTTGGCAGCCCCCAGTTTTATCCAAACCACAGAAGCCACAGGTGTGCTTAGTCATTGCATTAAGCCTGTACATAATTCAGGCAGTTTTAGAATATTGGACCTCCTTTTTAATCATAAATTTAAAAACAAATCCTTCAAAATCTGTCTCATCATAATAAATATACATTCAAGTGAACATTAAATTCTCTTACTTTAGGCTTAATTACGCAGAACGTTTGATCAGGAGGACATCAGGTGTTTTAGGAAAGTGATTTGGAGGTATTCATGCCATTTAGGGTCCAGTAGGTGGCAGCATTGACCAAAAATTCTCGTCGCAGTCTCACAATTTTTAATCTCCTTTTCACACATTTTTCACACATATCCTGTTAGTCAGACAGCATCTCTGTATGCATGAAGCTGCACGCATGTATCACCTTCATTTAAAAAAAAAAAAGGAGCCAGCTATTTTATTACTGTTGACCTTGTAACATTTATCATTTCAAACATAGCACAAGTCTAAAAGCATACCTGATCGGCAATCATAAGATTAACTAAATGATACGTCACCTACTGTGTGGACTGCAGGTGCGTTGTTCTGTGACGTCACTGAAAATGTTTCCAGCTTTAAAGTCTGAGGCTTTCTCTGTGTGGTGTCTGCACTCCCACGGGTCAGACATGCCAGTTAGGAGAAAACAGGAGAGCATAGGGATGAATGGGGCAAGAAGCTTAATTATTGCTACCAAGAAGCAGAAGACAAAACTGAAGTAAAAGGATTCTGTGAAGTTAAAGGAATCAAATGAAATCCATTCATTTCATTGAGAATTCAAGTTTATTTATGTGGCTTTGAATGCAAACAACAGCTGCCTGTCTCTAATACTGTAACATGTAACATGACAGAAATTCCTCCAATTAGTAGTAATACTTTAACATAACACAAATGTTATGATTTGGCACAAAAATCATGATTTGGCAAAAATACTATGATTTAGCAGAAATACTATGATTGAGCAGAAGTACTAAGATGTAGTAAAAGTACTTTGATTTAACAGAAATACAATTATGGAGGAGTAATACTTTAAAATGGGAGAAATATTGATACACACACACACATACACAGAGCCTAAAGGGAAGAGTATTTGTGCCATGGAGTGTTAACAAGAATGTGAGGTCCATATTAGAAAAGCTGGTAAAATCATAAAAGTTTGCAGAATTGTAATAAATGATGAATATGAATTACTGGTCTGTGACAGTGTATTAATTTGTAGGGGAAAAAAACATGTTGACCAAGGTGGAATCGAACCCACGATCTTTGGCTTGCAGACCTGTGTCATTACCAACTGCGCCACTGGGAAAGAGAAGAGCCGCTTTGAAAAACAGGGTGATGAGGAGTCAGAATTAGATCGCGGTGAGAGGCGAAAAACGCCGTTTTTTGGAGTTACAAAATGTTGTGTAACTCAAAAACTAGGTGGACTAGAAGCTTAATTTTTGTACTGGCTGAATCAGCTTTGGTGTACTTTGACTGCGATTTTCATTGCTCTTTGTACAACCGTCACTGAGATATGACGAAAGAGGAAACGGAAGACCTCAGATATGATTGGCTGGCTGGGGACCTGGCAGAAATATATAGAAATAGTATGATTAAGCATAAATACTACATTTACCAGAAATACTATATTAAGCACAAATCCTATAAAAAGCAGAAATACTATATTAAGCACAAATCTTATGAAATAGCAGAAATAGTATGATTTAGCACAATAGTAATAAGTTAAACAGAAAAATTGGAAAAGCAAAATGGACAGCTGAAAAAATGCTGAACATGCTGAGGGTCCCTCAAATATACTTGTTAAATGAAAAAAAAAGTTTATTTATGTGGCTTTGAATGCAAACAACAGCTGCCTGTCTCTAATACTGTAAGGTAGTCCCTACAGTATTAGAGACAAGGCCAGCAATCTGATGAAAACTCCCCGTTGGGAAGAAACCTCCAGCAGAACCAGGCTCAGGAAGGAGCAGCCTTCTGCCGTGACTGGCTGGGTTCTCAACTGTTGTTTGCATGACTGAGATGGTAAGAGCCTAATTAACCCCATTATACCCCAATTATTAGTTATTTCCCTATTAAAATCGTCATAGTCCAGTTAGAGCCAAATAAAGTTGGCACTGACATTAGGTTTGTCTTCACCTTTTCCATTTCCATAGAGGAAAATTAAAGGTATTGTGCTAAAAATGAAAGTAAATAAATTAATATAGCTCGAATTTTGTTGACCAAGAACAATAAAATGCAAAGGCAAACGCAAGTACATCCTACAGCATGTGACATCAGGTGTGCCACATAATGTCTGACCTCTTCGACCATTTTCCAGAACATGTGATGAATAGCCACAATTGCTAACTTGCACATGTTAGACACTGTGGTAATGGATTGTCCTAAAAATCCAGTTCCTCTCCTGATGATAGAAACCCCTCTATGAAGAATCCCATTATGTTCTTCTCTCCCTTCCAAAGGAGGCCTGTCTCTGTTCACAATTTCATCATGGTGTTCTGAGACTCTTTGACTAGGTCTTAGGTCTGAGATCCTGGATTCAGCAGGGTCTGATGCATCTCGATTTGAATTTTCCCATAGCTGATGTCTTTGAATCACAGAAGGCTGCTGCTGTATATGTTCAGGGTGAAGAATTTCACACACTTGGTTTAAACCGCTATTCTGATTATGCTGTCCTCTGCAGCTGCTGAAGCGGGGTTCAGGTATATGCTGATCTGGCAAAGGTACCTCATGTTCCGCGTGTAAAATTTGGTTACCACAGCGAACTTCAGGTGCCTCGCATACAGTTTGGTCAGCAGTGGGTGAACGCTGGTCATCAAATCCCAACGTTTTTCTCATAATTTTGTGAGCATAAGTGCCCACAGTGCAAATCGCGCCCCAAACGGAGTTTGACATGTTTACAGATGACGAGTTCTCTATTGCTTTCCTTAATTCTTGCAGTATTGTACGATTGAAAGACGTGATTTGTTTATATTTGCTAACTACACGCGCAAGATTAATGAAAACTGTTTTCTACGTGCGGCCGTCCTAAAGGTAAACTGTGTTAAAGCACCTCTATTTATAGACTCATGTGGCAGAGATGGTGACGTCAACCGTCACGGGAGACTGTGACGTGCGGTCGACCGTCACGTCACAGTCTCCCCTTTGAGAAGATCAAAGGATCAAAGAATAGCTCCGTGTCATTCCGCGCATGCTCAGATCATGCGCATTGAAATGAACGGGATATTTATTTATTCATTCTAGATACCTTGCTATATAACAAAGGCGACTGCGCACTCAAAGGACGAGGAGAGTTCAAAATAGGGCTGTTCGATATAACGACACATATGGATGACGATATGAAAAAGTCTATCGCTTCATATTACGGCAATATTTTTTTCATGGTTTTTATGGCTGTATCCCAATTCAGGGTCTGCAGCCTTAAAGTACGCAGCCTCAATGGTCCTCAAGGGCCGTGTACTCAAAGACCGCTAAGGCCGGAAGTGCGAGGCTTGTGAAATGGGACGGTCTAGCCTCCGTTGCGCTGCCCAGGTTGCCTAGCAACCATGATAGCTGGAAACGTGTGGTTGACAGAAATTAAGGAGAACATATTTTGTTCGTTTGTTTGTTTCTACATGAGCTTTGTGTGATTTAATAAGTATCTGAGGCTGAGACCACAGGACTGTAAAACATGATTATTGCAAGAACATTTTGAAGAACAGCAGTGAAGTTTTCGCTAAAGCGGCGACAGATGTTGTCTTGGCAGGGATGCATTAAATCAACCTCATCACACAACTGGAAATGAAAAGAGCAGAATAGACAAAAGAATGACATTTTACATTGAGGATTTAAACTTTTGACATGTTTAAAGACACAGACTGGAGATAAATGTAAAGTGCTTTAACCCTTGAACAAAAATTCTAAAGATAATGAACAGATTGATTAATCAGTTAGTACAGAAAATAATAATCAGATTTAGAGACAAAAAAATCATTAGCTGTTTCCCCAATCATCTTAACAATTCTTACCCCTGCAGATGTCCCCAGGAATGGATCTCTCTTTAATAGGTCCACAGTACACATTCCTTCAGCTACCTCTCGACGTCTCCATGCAAAGTTTTTTGTCATGCGGTCTTTCACCAGTGCTGTGTCAGGATGTAGCTTCTTGTGCTGATCATTTAGCACCTTGATATGAGCATCAACGGAGGCTGCATCTTCCCCCACAAAGCACGAATCCTTTGTCAAAGCAGATATCAGTATTATCATAAGTAAAATCTGATAAGTTAATGTTACTCGAAATGCGGTAATTTGTACACCAAATGCTTTGAAAAAAATGCAAAAATGTTGAATAGGAATTGCAAGTTGAGCTGACTTTTGTTAAATCAACTGTGAAGTTCCTTTTTCTATGTTAATGTTATCTGTTAACATGTTTCTTTCAATTAATGTTTACTTTTAGCTTTACAGTGAACATAATAAGACTATATGTTACCTTAGCTCTTAGAGGCTGAGGGTGTGAGGACTTACGAGAGAGGGCTTCAGTCTCTTCAGACAGGAGCTGCTCGATTCCTCTGTGGTCCGATGTTTCTGCGTGCATACAAACTTTTCTTTAACCCGGTTCACTTCTTCGTTGCTGATTAGGGGAGCCCGTTCTGCTTTGAACTTTCTCTTGAGTTGGCTGTGCCAGGTGTCCTAGTTGTTTCAAATGTATATAAGTAGTTAATTATGCTTACTTTATATTAATATAATCTATAAAAGAAACAAAAAAGGAGAGGTACTCACATAACCATTTCCGTGTACATCTCTTAAGAAAGGATACTTCACAATCAGGGCTTTGATGACCTGGATGTAGTCTGAGTGGGTTGGGTACCTGTTTCAAACATAAGAAAAACAACCGACAGTACACTGATTACTCTTATCCTTTCCTGGGGGCTTTTCTGTTCTTCAATTCTTCTAATCATATTGTTATTACCGTAAATAGTATGTTGTAGACCAATGTCAAATCAATGTAGCTAAAGTTGATTTTAATTTTTTAAAAATGGGCGTGGACAAACAGCCACACCTCTCCCAAACTTCATTAATTAATTGACTGCAGTCCTGAATTATTAATTTACTCTTGAGCAAATTCGAAAATGAACACTTTGGATATCATAGTCCAGACAAGGTCTGGAGACACAGGATGTATGGTTTTACCACTATTGCCAGTTCATTGGAACCGTGTGTCACGCCAGACTCGAACGCTGGTCTCCAGATTGGGAGGCAGATGGGCTAAGCATTTGTTCTCTGCCTCTCTTACAACAGCAATATTAATATTAAGAAATTAATGTAATTATTCAGAAAGGAACCCTTACATTGTGTACTATGACAGCATTTCATAAAGAGTCCCAATTATTTTGTTTCAGTACTTCTGTTCTTTCTAGACTGGTTCTTTGAGATCCAAGCGACTCTGGACATCTTGTGGGAATTTTGGAATGGAAATAACTGCAGGCAGTCTACGGCAAGAAGGTATAGAACTGCAATACAGTAGGAAAACAGCATTAACTAGCCATTTTGCAAGCACTTAAATGCATATGCAAATTTAGACATTTATCGCAACTTACCTCTGGTTTGCTTGGGACACTGGACCTTCAACTGTACCTTCAAATGGGTCGACCGGTTGTAAAGTGATGATGACTTCCTTGTAGCGGTTTGTGAAGTCTCTGAACTTCAGCTGCTTTTTGAAAGACTTGTCAAAAAGATATGCAACCATGGTCTCAGTGAGTCCACAGTCTACCGTCAATCCATCTACATCGTTATCTGAAATATAAAGTACAGTATGAAATAAAAATAAAACCATTTTCAAATTTAGTTTTAAAGTGACATTATGGTCAATAATAATAATAATAATAATAAGCTATCATTGTGAATCTGTCTATATTCCCCAAAAGGAAGTTACAATTAATTCTCTTGATTAATTGTTAATATAAATTAACTGGTAATATAAAAATGTAAGTAAGTGTCCCTGCGCAGAGCTTACAGCTCTCATATTCGAAAATCCCACTAAGTAGGTGGAATGGTACAAATGTGTGCCTTCCATTGTTTAAAATCCCTTTGAGCGGGAAACAAGTTAGATGCTATAAATTTTGCTTAGAAAACGATTTTGTTAATAGCTATATTTACATACTAGCATGTTTTGAGAAATTATTGATTTTTTTACATTGTTGTACAGGGTTCGTCACTATTTATTGATAAAACACTCGAATACGGCGGGCAGACAGACGTTGAACATTCCACCAACAGTCTAAATAGTCCACATTTGTACCTTTCTTTGTTTAAAACTTCGCTAACTGCTAGCTTTCGCCCATGTTAAATCTAGCTCTTCGGACTTTTGCTAACTCTACTGTAAATCTTTGCGCCTCGTCGTCTGACACGTCAATGCCTTCTTCCATCAACCTTTTAAGGAGCTCCTCCGTGGATAACCCCCTGAGAGTCATTTTCTGCGTCAACGCTAGTCAGCGCGGAGGCGGAGCACTCATCGCTGCTGCCTTTTCGGCCTTTGGGATTAATGCGCGTTGCGAACTTGACACATGAAAATACAACATTGTGGTATTAATGCGCAGTTGTTTAGAAACCGTTATGCTGTCTTGGCGAACTATATTTGTAACTTACAAAATGTAGTCACCGTAACATAAAAATCTGCTTGACATTTTAACTTCCAAAGAACCTCGGTTTAACTTGATGTTGCAAATTCCATAAAAACCTCACAATTAATGAACAATTCTAGGATGTAGTAAAAGCACAAAAGTAAATGGCCAAACATAACAGTAAAATGATTTCACGTTTTTGAAAGATTTAAAACATTAAAAAATTATAACTGGAACTTAATAAAATGGAAATGGACCAGTTTTTTTTAACATCATTTGGTTGTGCCTGCATGTCATTGTGTGTGTGTGTTTTTTAATATAATTTAACATAACTTACACAAAGGTAGGTTACAGATATTCTTTGCATCATAGGATAATTTACGTACAGAGGAGAGGACCAACAGATTTGATTATAACATGTAGCTTTTATGAGCACACTCACATCTCATATGAATTTTACAATTAACCAGGCCCATCCAGATTTTCCCATGCTGACCCATTACCACATTCTGCCCCTGTCACTGCAGTACAGGTCAAAATGGTACAGATTTGTACTTTATTTCAAATTGAACCTTTAAAGGGGCATTTCTGGACTTTTAAAGACCAGTATTGTACTTTTAAGGGAACATTTTAAAAAAAATTTACCTATAGGTACAAAAATATTCTTCTCTCGTACCTCTATTGGGACAAATAGCCACAATTGCTGACTTGCACATGTTAGACACTGTGGTAATGGATTGTCCTAAAAATCCAGTTCCTCTCCTGATGATAGAAACCCCTCTATGAAGAATCCCATTATGTTCTTCTCTCCCTTCCAAAGGAGGCCTGTCTCTGTTCACAATTTCATCATGGTGTTCTGAGACTCTTTGACTAGGTCTTAGGTCTGAGATCCTGGATTCAGCAGGGTCTGCTGCATCTCGATTTGAATTTTCCCATAGCTGATGTCTTTGAATCACAGAAGGCTGCTGCTGTATATGTTCAGGGTGAAGAATTTCACACACTTGGTTTAAACCGCTATTCTGATTATGCTGTCCTCTGCAGCTGCTGAAGCGGGGTTCAGGTATATGCTGATCTGGCAATGGTACCTCATGTTTCGCGTGTAAAATTTGGTTACCACAGCGAACTTCAGGTGCCTCGCATACAGTTTGGTCAGCAGTGGGTGAACGTTGGTCATCAAATCCCAACGTTTTTCTCATAATTTTGTGAGCATAAGTGCCCACAGTGCAAATCGCGCCCCAAACAGAGTTTGACATGTTTACAGATGACGAGTTCTCTATTGCTTTCCTTAATTCTTGCAGTATTGTACGATTGAAAGACGTGATTTGTTTATATTTGCTAACTACAAGCGCAAGATTAATGAAAACTGTTTTCTACGTGCGGCCGTCCTAAAGGTAAACTGTGTTAAAGCACCTCTATTTATAGACTCATGTGGCAGAGATGGTGACGTCAACCGTCACGGGAGACTGTGACGTGCGGTCGACCGTCACGTCACAGTCTCCCCTTTGAGAAGATCAAAGGATCAAAGAATAGCTCCGTGTCATTCCGCGCATGCTCAGATCATGTGTATTGAAATGAACGGGATATTTATTTATTCATTTTAAATACCTTGCTATATAACAAAGGCGACTGCGCACTCAAAGGACGAGGAGAGTTCAAAATAGGGCTGTTCGATATAACGACACATATGGATGACGATATGAAAAAGTCTATCGCTTCATATTACGGCAATATTTTTTCATGGTTTTTATGGCTGTATCCCAATTCAGGGTCTGCAGCCTTAAAGTACGCAGCCTCAATGGTCCTCAAGGGCCGTGTACTCAAAGACCGCTAAGGCCGGAAGTGCGAGGCTTGTGAAATGGGACGGTCTAGCCTCCGTCGCGCTGCCCAGGTTGCCTAGCAACCATGATAGCTGGAAACGTGTGGTTGACAGAAATTAAGGAGAACATATTTTGTTCGTTTGTTTGTTTCTACATGAGCTTTGTGTGATTTAATAAGCATCTGAGGCTGAGACCACAGGACTGTAAAACATGATTGTTGCATGCTTGCATAGTGGTGTGGCAGCCATGGGTTGAGCCAGCCCTGCAAACCCTGTGGATGGACGATGCAGTGGACAGTGGGAGGAAGCATCCTAAAGCTCTCTTTGCAGACCAGCCTGTGTGATTCTCCACTCGCCGACCAGAAAAGACAAACGGCGGGTCTCAGTTGCAGCACTACATCGTGCAGGTAGCTGTTCAGGAGACACTTGTGCAGCAAGTTTGGCTCAGACACAGGTTCCTGAAAGCTCCCCGTCTGCACCTGTGCCTTCAACTGTTTCGGCTTGTCCTGCTTGTGCCGCCTCCTCTCCTTCTTCTTGGTAGACATCAAGTGTTGCCACACAGATATTATGTGGAGGATGCAGCAGGCCCCCACAACTTTGGGAGGAAACAGAGGCCGACCCTCAAGGGCTCACAAGAAGATGGAGTGCCAGCGTGTTTTGAGGATGCACAAAGTAGGATCTTTAATATTTCTGGCCTTTGCTGAGCTCTGGCTCTGCTAGTTTCACTGTTTCTCTGTTGGGGAATCCTCTCACACTCAAACTGTGAAATATGCTCCACTCCAGTCCACTGAATGGCTGTGGAAAATATGAAAGAGGACATAACTTTACACATTAACTTCTAACAATTTAAGCCCAAAGAGTCAGGAGCCTTTCGTTCAATAAGGTCAACCTGACAGAGAGAAATAGCAGAGCCTTAAAATTTTCCATGATAGAGGACGTTTGTTCTATAAATTATTACATTATTTCTCCAAGAAGGAGCTGAGGCCGCTTTTACCTTAATGCTACATAAAGTATAGTTGTGTATCGTTTAGGGAGTGGGTATGTTTTGGACAGCTAAACCTGAGGTTTCTTTGTGAGCCACTTCCCCGTCTTTGTGGTTTGTTGAAAACGAAATGTACAGTGGCTGCAGCTCCTCTCTGGAACCACGCTGTTAGACAATAACTAATTACATTATTTCTCCAAGAAGGCGCTGAGGCTGCTTTTAGCACGGCGGGCCTTCTCTATGCTCTCAAAGGTTGGAGTCCCTTGAGGTAACTGTAGACGGTCATTTTCAGTCTCCATGATATTCTCAGCTTCCCCTAAAGACATCATGAAAAACACATTTAATGGGTATAATTAGTGACTGCAATCTTTTTTAAAAATGTCATTAATGAATAACTAAACACAATATTTGTTAAACATTTAGATGCATTATTTGGTAAACAGTAAGGTCCATTTGGACAGAGACTTTTTCTTTTTTAGCATTTTGGTTCTGTTCATTACCACAATTAATTTTAAATATAACAACTTTAAATATAATTAACTCAGATCCAGTTGAACTGCCGACTGTCAGCCTTAATTCAGTGGGTTGAACAAAAAGATTGCACAAAAATGTGAGAACTAAAATGCAATCCCATCATTTCAGGACATCAAAAGTAACTGGACAAATAAAATAAAATGTATTCATTTGAATCGTGCTAATGCAAGCGCCACACCTCAAATCAACTCCAGGGCTTCTATCTGCTTAATTGATAATGACATAACAAAGGAAGTGCCCACACCTGCCCATGAAATAGCCTTTCAGTCAAATGTCCAATTACTTTTTGTCCCTTTAAAAGGCGGGGGGCACACGTTAAGGGGCCGGAACTCCAAAACCTTCATCCGATTTGAATGTGGATTTTCTCATATGAAAGCTGGGCGTCTACACATTATATAGATGCCCATCATAGCGGAAAGTGGAAATTGTTTTGGTAAACAGACACTATTCACGTATTTAAATATATATATGGACCTAACTGTATATTAGAGCCTGTGTTTTCTGGATATAGTGAGTCTGTGTTCTGCTGTTCAAAGTAAAATAATCCTCTAAACCCAAAGCAAAGAATCACTATATAATGCTTGATAAGGATTTATTTACCCGTCTGTGCACCCTCTTTTTAAATGTTAAACAGGTTTCCTTAAGATGATGATGCCTGTAAGTGTGTAGCTTTACCTCTCATATGATTAATAAGCGTTCCATAGGCGCTGTCCATCTGGTAGGCAAATATGAAACTGAGAGGTATGATGGGAGCCAGCATGCCTGGGTTCTTTCTTTTAATAGCTCTAAAGAAAAATGATGATAAACAGAAGACAATATTTAACTGCAAAGATAAAAGCACAACACAGAGATGAGTCTGTGTGTGTTTGTGTCAGATCTTTGTGAGGTGTTAGAATCTCACCCTGCAGTTAGTCCCACTGTGGCCACCGCAAAGAAACTGCCAAAGTATTTCAGAAACTCTCTGGACCAGGCGATCTGCATCGCCATCTGCCGCTCTCTCATCTGGTTCTGCATCAGAATCTGGCGCTCCATCTGGGCACATGCACGCGCGCACACAGACACACAAAAATAAATTAAGAAGAAATGATGAAATAAAATTTTCCCTGCTTGGTAAGATTTCATTTTCAGTTATAATCAATTTCAGTCAATTACTGTTGATCAGAGCTGTAATAATCATCTGATTCATCAGTTAATTGTTTTATGAGAGTACAGACAGTTTAAAGAGATCTCCATAAGCACCAAAGGCTTAGTACTTTTTAAAAAAGCCCCTAAAAACTTGTAGGAAGTGTACATTACGTGAACAGAGATGTGATTAGTTGGGAGCACAGACTGAACTTCTATGTATGCTTGAGAAGTTTCTTTGGAATTTTTTTTAAGTCATGAAACTAAACCCTGGAATCCACTGCTGTAAACATGCCAACTACAAACACTACGCTCTAGGGAAGGAGGAAGTGACAAACTTTTCATCTCCACAATCTGGGTGTTTCGTACTCCTGACATCGACTCTTGGCTGTACACTCTTTAGGTTCAATGGAAATTACAGGAATGACTTCTGTAATTGACAGTGTTCTGCTCCTTCAATATTCTGCCCATCTCCCTCTCATTTTTGTGCTGATGCCAAATGAATCATGAGTGTTCCCCATCTTTCACTAGATGGTGAAAGATGTCACAGCAGAGGTCAGAGGTGATGTGCGAGTGGGTGCACTTTCACTCACCTGCAGCCGTGCATTCGTTAGCATGAATTCTTGTTGCTTTTTTAAATTGTCATCCATGGATTTGGACAGCAGGACACCCATGGCTGCGTTGGCGTTTCTGTGAATTAAACACGCAGTCATTCAAACATGCTGCTCTGCTCTCATCACAACAGCAAACAAAATTCCAGAGTCGGGCTTAGAAAAGCCACCTGCTTCAAACTGGATTTGTTTCAGCATGTAGTGACCTCTTCAGTCCTTCAGTGTCTCTTCACTTCAGCTTTAGCTTTAAGCCTCAACTCATTTTAAGCTTTCCCGTTAAGTTAGCGAATAACAACACGACTACTGTCTACACAGAGGAAGTATTTGCAGCCCACCAAAAGGTTTTACCAGAGAAAAAGAGGGGAAAGTGTTGTTGTTTTTTTACTTTTACACCAATTCAGGATTTTTCTTTTCTTTTCTTTATTCAAATCAAGCAACAAAGTATATATCTCATTTACATTGACAGTTTTTTTTCCTTTTTTCCCCTTTTCCCTTTCCCTCCCCTCTTTTTCCCCTTCCCTTCCTTCCTCTCCCCATCCTTTTTTACATAAAATATAATTACCATTATATAAACAATCATATCTATGTCTATATCAATTGTAGATGTGAGAAGCAACTGAATCGCTGCATCCTGTAATGCATACTCTATTGGAGCGCAGCTCAGTGACAGTTATTCCTCTTCCTTGATGCTGCACCTTTTCGTGGTACTGTTTAATAAGTAAACACAACATGACTTGATTTGGGGATAATGGCAGGATGTTTGATATATGGGTGTAGAGTTGCTCTTGTCCTCCCACCCTAAGTACTCCCTGCTCATCAACAAATGGACTTAGGCTGTAGAGCTTGTGTGTCTTATCCTTCAGTTGAATGTCCTTCCCTCGAGTCAAGTCCTTGATTTCTTTGTTCTGTTCTGTTCTTAAATAACTACATTTTCCGTAGCCTGTCACACCAGCGTCTGAAAAATGGTGTAGTTCACACTGCCTGTGTTTGCAGGTAAGACACGTCTTTGAACTTTCACCTTTGACAAGTTTTGAAGATCTAGGATTCCCACAGTGACAGTGTTGATCTGAGAGTGGCTCGTTCCATTCTACTTTCTCTTGGCATAACTGTTGCAGGATTTGTTTTCCTCTTAGGATGAAGGGTGCCACAAATCCCAGTGGGTCGTACACTGATGCTATTGTGCACAGAATTCCTCTTCTTGTCATTGGGCGCTCTTTTACAGTTACTCTGAACTAAAACTCATCAGAAGAAATGCACCACTGAACACCAAGTGGTCTTTCCATCAATAGATCTAAGTCCTTAATACTTTCAGCACTCTCTTCTCCCGACAGTGACTTTATCAGATTTTCACAGTTTGATATGAACTTTGTCTAATCTTAGTTTACCCT
Source organism: Copadichromis virginalis (assembly GCF_057382275.1). Lineage (NCBI taxonomy): Eukaryota > Metazoa > Chordata > Actinopteri > Cichliformes > Cichlidae > Copadichromis > Copadichromis virginalis. The sequence continues at coordinate 43,606,036 of NC_140624.1, read as the reverse complement.
TGCTACACAATTCTCTTGCCTCTTTCACTAGTTTTATTGCTTCAGCTTCTGATATAACACGTACAAGTCCATCATCTACATAAAAGTTCCTTTGAATGAACCTCACTGTGTTTGGAGTGAACTTTTCCTCACATTGCGTGGCTAGATGATTTAAACCAAAGTTGAAAATCTTAGGCCTTAATGTAGAGTCCAGTAGGTGGCAGTGTTGACCAAAGAATGCTTAATTTCACTGTGGTCTCAGTTTTTAACCCTCCTGTTGTGTTGTTTCTGTGGTACAGCAAGGATATCCCTGAGTCAGTTTGTTTAGCCATCCAGAAGTGTCAGAACCCAAAAACTTCCAGTAAACTTTGCTGATATCTTATTATCAACTCCATTACTGCCCACAGGAACAGGACAGTTCACAACACCTGCGTTCTTGCACTTTACACGTCAGGTCAATAGAATACGGTGTGTGTGTGTGTGTGTGTGTGTGTGTGTGTGTGTGTGTGTGTGTGTGTGTTGGGGAAATATCTCTCACAGTTGCAAAGACAGATGTAGTTTTAGACCCTTTCAGCCTCCACTTTGGCTGCCAGGTCAAACCATTTTCATTTTATATGCTGGTTACACTTTTTAATCCAAGCAGAAATTTTGTATAAGAAAGGTCCTTTTAACAATTTTCTTTTTACATTTTAAAACTTGAAATCAGGTCAATTCATCACAATGGGAAGGTTAAAGCTTTTCACACATTAACATCTGTCACTTTCATTTAAAAAAAAACTGGAGCTAGCAATGTTACTACTGTTGACCTTGTAACATTTATCATTTCAAACATAGCACAAGTCTAAAAGCATACCTGATCGGCAATCATAAGATTAACTAAATGATACGTCACCTACTGTGTGGACTGCAGGTGCGTTGTTCTGTGACGTCACTGAAAATGTTTCCGGCTTTAAAGTCTGAGGCTTTCTCTGTGTGGTGTCTGCACTCCCACGGGTCAGACATGCCAGTTAGGAGAAAACAGGAGAGCATAGGGATGAATGGGGCAAGAAGCTTAATTATTGCTACCAAGAAGCAGAAGACAAAACTGAAGTAAAAGGATTCTGTGAAGGTAAAGGAATCAAATCAAATCCATTCATTTCATTGAGAATTCAAATTTATTTATGTGGCTTTGAATGCAAACAACAGCTGCCTGTCTCTAATACTGTAAGGTAGTCCCTACAGTATTAGAGACAGGCCAGCAATCTGATGATCCCCTATGAGCAAGCACTTGGCAACTGTGGGGAGGAAAAACTCCCCGTTGGGAAGAAACCTCCAGCAGAACCAGGCTCAGGAAGGAGCAGCCTTCTGCCATGACTGGCTGGGTTCTCAACTGTTGTTTGCATGACTGAGATGGTAAGAGCCTAATTAACCCCATTATACCCCAATTATTAGTTATTTCCCTATTAAAATCGTCATAGTCCAGTTAGAGCCAAATAAAGTTGGCACTGACATTAGGTTGTCTTCACCTTTTCCATTTCCATAGAGGAAAATTAAAGGTATTGTGCTAAAAATGAAAGTAAATAAATTAATATAGCTTGAATTTTGTTGACCAAGAACAATAAAATGCAAAGGCAAACGCAAATACAGTCATGCAAACAACAGTTGAAAACCCAGCCAGTCACGGCAGAAGGCTGCTCCTTCCTGAGCCTGGTTCTGCTGGAGGTTTCTTCCCAACGGGGAGTTTTTCCTCCCCACAGTTGCCAAGTGCTTGCTCATGGGGGATCATCAGATTGCTGGCCTGTCCTAATGCTGTAGGGTGGTCCCTACAGTATTAGAGACAACTGTAGGGTGGTCCCTACAGTATTGGAGACAACTGTAGGGTGGTCCCTACAGTATTAGAGACAACTGTAGGGTGGTCGCTACAGTATTAGAGACAAGGCCAGCAATCTGATGATCCCCTATGAGCAAGCACTTGGCAACTGTGGGGAGGAAAAACTCCCCGTTGGGAAGAAACCTCCAGCAGAACCAGGCTCAGGAAGGAGCAGCCTTCTGCCGTGACTCAACTGTTGGGTTCTCAACTGTTGTTTGCATGACTGAGATGGTAAGAGCCTAATTAACCCCATTATACCCCAATTATTAGTTATTTCCCTATTAAAATCGTCATAGTCCAGTTAGAGCCAAATAAAGTTGGCACTGACATTAGGTTTGTCTTCACCTTTTCCATTTCCATAGAGGAAAATTAAAGGTATTGTGCTAAAAATGAAAGTAAATAAATTAATATAGCTCGAATTTTGTTGACCAAGAACAATAAAATGCAAAGGCAAACGCAAGTACATCCTACAGCATGTGACATCAGGTGTGCCACATAATGTCTGACCTCTTCGACCATTTTCCAGAACATGTGATGAATAGCCACAATTGCTAACTTGCACATGTTAGACACTGTGGTAATGGATTGTCCTAAAAATCCAGTTCCTCTCCTGATGATGGAAACCCCTCTATGAAGAATCCCATTGTGTTCTTCTCTCCCTTCCAAGGGACTACGTCTTAGGTCTGGGATCGTGGATTCAGCAGGGTCTGATGCATCTCGATTTGAATTTTCCCATAGCTGATGTCTTTGAATCACAGAGGGCTGCTGCTGTATATGTTCAGGGTGAAGAATTTCACACACTTGGTTTAAACCGCTATTCTGATTATGCTGTCCTCTGGAGCTGCTGAAGCGGGGTTCAGGTATATGATGATCTGGCAATGGTACCTCATGTTCGGCGTGTAAAATTTGGTTACCACAGCGAACTTCAGGTGCCTCGCATACAGTTTGGTCAGCAGTGGGTGAACGTTGGTCATCAAATCCCAACGTTTTTCTCATAATTTTGTGAGCATAAGTGCCCACAGTGCAAATCGCGCCCCAAACGGAGTTTGACATGTTTACAGATATATTTGCTAACTACACGCGCAAGATTAATGAAAACTGTTTTCTACGTGCGACCGTCCTAAATGTAAACTGTGTTGAAGCACCTCTATTTATAGACTCATGTGGCAGAGATGGTGACGTCAACCGTCACGGGAGACTGTGACGTGCGGTCGACCGTCACGTCACAGTCTCCCCTTTGAGAAGATCAAAGAATAGCTCCGTGTCATTCTGCGCATGCTCAGATCATGCGCATTGAAATGAACGGGATATTTATTTATTCATTTTAAATACCTTGCTATATAACAAAGGCGACTGCGCACTCAAAGGACGAGGAGAGTTCAAAATAGGGCTGTTCGATATAACGACACATATGGATGACGATATGAAAAAGTCTATCGCTTCATATTACGGCAATATTTTTTCATGGTTTTATGGCTGTATCCCAATTCAGGGTCTGCAGCCTTAAAGTACGCAGCCTCAATGGTCCTCAAGGGCCGTGTACTCAAAGACCGCTAAGGCCGGAAGTGCGAGGCTTGTGAAATGGGACGGTCTAGCCTCCGTCGCGCTGCCCAGGTTGCCTAGCAACCATGATAGCTGGAAACGTGTGGTTGACAGAAATTAAGGAGAACATATTTTGTTCGTTTGTTTGTTTCTACATGAGCTTTGTGTAATTTAATAAGTATCTGAGGCTGAGACCACAGGACTGTAAAACATGATTGTTGCATGCTTGCATATTTCTGAAAACATCTTAGTGGTGTGGCAGCCATGGGTTGAGCCAGCCCTGCAAACCCTGTGGATGGACGATGCAGTGGACAGTGGGAGGAAGCATCCTAAAGCTCTCTTTGCAGACCAGCCTGTGTGATTCTCCACTCGCCGACCAGAAAAGACAAACGGCGGGTCTCAGTTGCAGCACTACATCGTGCAGGTAGCTGTTCAGGAGACACTTGTGCAGCAAGCCTGGCTCAGACACAGGTTCCTGAAAGCTCCCCGTCTGCACCTGTGCCTTCAACTGTTTCGGCTTGTACTGCTTGTGCCGCCTCCTCTCCTTCTTCTTGGTAGACATCAAGTGTTGCCACACAGATATTATGTGGAGGATGCAGCAGGCCCCCACAACTTTGGGAGGAAACAGAGGCCGAGCCTCAAGGGCTCACAAGAAGATGGAGTGCCAGCGTGTTTTGAGGATGCACAAAGTAGGATCTTTAATATTTCTGGCCTTTGCTGAGCTCTGGCTCTGCTAGTTTCACTGTTTCTCTGTTGGGGAATCCTCTCACACTCAAACTGTGAAATATGCTCCACTCCAGTCCACTGAATGGCTGTGGAAAATATGAAAGAGGACATAACTTTACACATTAACTTCCAACAATTTAAGCCCAAAGAGTCATCCTGAGAAATGTCATTTAATATGCAGCATTTCATTATCACGTTAAAAAACAAACAAACCCCACATACTGCTTAAGTTGCTGCTCTTTGAGATTAAAAGATCTCATTACATTAACAGAAACACTGACATCCCTGCTCTACAGCTTTGCATTCAGGGGGTGTCCTTGTCACAAAGATCAATTCAGACACTGAAATCTTTTCAATTTTCTTTTTTTTATTAATTTAAAATTTTTTCCAGATGTCAAACACAAAGTATAGATATCAGCACCTTGGAATCTACTGTGATGGCTTAAAAAAGTTGGAGGTCCAACAGCTTTGTATTGAAGCTCCCTCACACCTACAATTAAAATTTTAGTGTTGAAAATAATACATTTTATCTGTCAATACAAATGTCTGAGAATCTTTACCAATAATGCACCATTACATTTTGATCACTTCAGCTGTTGGTTATCGGCAACTGCAAAAGTTACCAGCCTGGCAGAGGGCATTTCATCAAAACAAAGCTTCTTAGAAAGTAACACGTCTATGACCTGGATAGAAAAGAACCACAGACTGAATACAAAGGATGGATTGTAGCCACTGAAATGAGAAAGAAAGGGCAAGCCTTTGCTGTTCCAGGACAGCAGGAGCTGAATGTAAAGGAGAAAAAGTGGAGGGTTTGGATGCTACGTCCATCTTTTGCATACAGTCGATCATCTAAACAGAGAGGCAAGTGACCTGCAACAGTCATCAGTGTTTCAGGAGCTTTTTAAAGGCGACGCTTTTAGCACGGCGGGCCTTCTCTATCCTCTCAAAGGTTGGAGTCCCTTGAGGTAACTGTAGACGGTCATTTTCAGTCTCCATGATATTCTCAGCTTCCCCTAAAGACATCATGAAAAACACATTTAATGGGTATAATTAGTGACTGCAATCTTTTTTAAAAATGTCATTAATGAATAACTAAACACAATATTTGTTAAACATTTAGATGCATTATTTGGTAAACAGTAAGGTCCATTTGGACAGAGACTTTTTCTTTTTTAGCATTTTGGTTCTGTTCATTACCACAATTAATTTTAAATATAACAACTTTAAATATAATTAACTCAGATCCAGTTGAACTGCCGACTGTCAGCCTTAATTCAGTGGGTTGAACAAAAAGATTGCACAAAAATGTGAGAACTAAAATGCAATCCCATCATTTCAGGACATCAAAAGTAACTGGACAAATAAAATAAAATGTATTCATTTGAATCGTGCTAATGCAAGCGCCACACCTCAAATCAACTCCAGGGCTTCTATCTGCTTAATTGATAATGACATAACAAAGGAAGTGCCCACACCTGCCCATGAAATAGCCTTTCAGTCAAATGTCCAATTACTTTTTGTCCCTTTAAAAGGCGGGGGGCACACGTTAAGGGGCCGGAACTCCAAAACCTTCATCCGATTTGAATGTGGATTTTCTCATATGAAAGCTGGGCGTCTACACATTATATAGATGCCCATCATAGCGGAAAGTGGAAATTGTTTTGGTAAACAGACACTATTCACGTATTTAAATATATATATGGACCTAACTGTATATTAGAGCCTGTGTTTTCTGGATATAGTGAGTCTGTGTTCTGCTGTTCAAAGTAAAATAATCCTCTAAACCCAAAGCAAAGAATCACTATATAATGCTTGATAAGGATTTATTTACCCGTCTGTGCACCCTCTTTTTAAATGTTAAACAGGTTTCCTTAAGATGATGATGCCTGTAAGTGTGTAGCTTTACCTCTCATATGATTAATAAGCGTTCCATAGGCGCTGTCCATCTGGTAGGCAAATATGAAACTGAGAGGTATGATGGGAGCCAGCATGCCTGGGTTCTTTCTTTTAATAGCTCTAAAGAAAAATGATGATAAACAGAAGACAATATTTAACTGCAAAGATAAAAGCACAACACAGAGATGAGTCTGTGTGTGTTTGTGTCAGATCTTTGTGAGGTGTTAGAATCTCACCCTGCAGTTAGTCCCACTGTGGCCACCGCAAAGAAACTGCCAAAGTATTTCAGAAACTCTCTGGACCAGGCGATCTGCATCGCCATCTGCCGCTCTCTCATCTGGTTCTGCATCAGAATCTGGCGCTCCATCTGGGCACATGCACGCGCGCACACAGACACACAAAAATAAATTAAGAAGAAATGATGAAATAAAATTTTCCCTGCTTGGTAAGATTTCATTTTCAGTTATAATCAATTTCAGTCAATTACTGTTGATCAGAGCTGTAATAATCATCTGATTCATCAGTTAATTGTTTTATGAGAGTACAGACAGTTTAAAGAGATCTCCATAAGCACCAAAGGCTTAGTACTTTTTAAAAAAGCCCCTAAAAACTTGTAGGAAGTGTACATTACGTGAACAGAGATGTGATTAGTTGGGAGCACAGACTGAACTTCTATGTATGCTTGAGAAGTTTCTTTGGAATTTTTTTTAAGTCATGAAACTAAACCCTGGAATCCACTGCTGTAAACATGCCAACTACAAACACTACGCTCTAGGGAAGGAGGAAGTGACAAACTTTTCATCTCCACAATCTGGGTGTTTCGTACTCCTGACATCGACTCTTGGCTGTACACTCTTTAGGTTCAATGGAAATTACAGGAATGACTTCTGTAATTGACAGTGTTCTGCTCCTTCAATATTCTGCCCATCTCCCTCTCATTTTTGTGCTGATGCCAAATGAATCATGAGTGTTCCCCATCTTTCACTAGATGGTGAAAGATGTCACAGCAGAGGTCAGAGGTGATGTGCGAGTGGGTGCACTTTCACTCACCTGCAGCCGTGCATTCGTTAGCATGAATTCTTGTTGCTTTTTTAAATTGTCATCCATGGATTTGGACAGCAGGACACCCATGGCTGCGTTGGCGTTTCTGTGAATTAAACACGCAGTCATTCAAACATGCTGCTCTGCTCTCATCACAACAGCAAACAAAATTCCAGAGTCGGGCTTAGAAAAGCCACCTGCTTCAAACTGGATTTGTTTCAGCATGTAGTGACCTCTTCAGTCCTTCAGTGTCTCTTCACTTCAGCTTTAGCTTTAAGCCTCAACTCATTTTAAGCTTTCCCGTTAAGTTAGCGAATAACAACACGACTACTGTCTACACAGAGGAAGTATTTGCAGCCCACCAAAAGGTTTTACCAGAGAAAAAGAGGGGAAAGTGTTGTTGTTTTTTTACTTTTACACCAATTCAGGATTTTTCTTTTCTTTTCTTTATTCAAATCAAGCAACAAAGTATATATCTCATTTACATTGACAGTTTTTTTTCCTTTTTTCCCCTTTTCCCTTTCCCTCCCCTCTTTTTCCCCTTCCCTTCCTTCCTCTCCCCATCCTTTTTTACATAAAATATAATTACCATTATATAAACAATCATATCTATGTCTATATCAATTGTAGATGTGAGAAGCAACTGAATCGCTGCATCCTGTAATGCATACTCTATTGGAGCGCAGCTCAGTGACAGTTATTCCTCTTCCTTGATGCTGCACCTTTTCGTGGTACTGTTTAATAAGTAAACACAACATGACTTGATTTGGGGATAATGGCAGGATGTTTGATATATGGGTGTAGAGTTGCTCTTGTCCTCCCACCCTAAGTACTCCCTGCTCATCAACAAATGGACTTAGGCTGTAGAGCTTGTGTGTCTTATCCTTCAGTTGAATGTCCTTCCCTCGAGTCAAGTCCTTGATTTCTTTGTTCTGTTCTGTTCTTAAATAACTACATTTTCCGTAGCCTGTCACACCAGCGTCTGAAAAATGGTGTAGTTCACACTGCCTGTGTTTGCAGGTAAGACACGTCTTTGAACTTTCACCTTTGACAAGTTTTGAAGATCTAGGATTCCCACAGTGACAGTGTTGATCTGAGAGTGGCTCGTTCCATTCTACTTTCTCTTGGCATAACTGTTGCAGGATTTGTTTTCCTCTTAGGATGAAGGGTGCCACAAATCCCAGTGGGTCGTACACTGATGCTATTGTGCACAGAATTCCTCTTCTTGTCATTGGGCGCTCTTTTACAGTTACTCTGAACTAAAACTCATCAGAAGAAATGCACCACTGAACACCAAGTGGTCTTTCCATCAATAGATCTAAGTCCTTAATACTTTCAGCACTCTCTTCTCCCGACAGTGACTTTATCAGATTTTCACAGTTTGATATGAACTTTGTCTAATCTTAGTTTACCCTTGCTACACAATTCTCTTGCCTCTTTCACTAGTTTTATTGCTTCAGCTTCTGATATAACACGTACAAGTCCATCATCTACATAAAAGTTCCTTTGAATGAACCTCACTGTGTTTGGAGTGAACTTTTCCTCACATTGCGTGGCTAGATGATTTAAACCAAAGTTGAAAATCTTAGGCCTTAATGTAGAGTCCAGTAGGTGGCAGTGTTGACCAAAGAATGCTTAATTTCACTGTGGTCTCAGTTTTTAACCCTCCTGTTGTGTTGTTTCTGTGGTACAGCAAGGATATCCCTGAGTCAGTTTGTTTAGCCATCCAGAAGTGTCAGAACCCAAAAACTTCCAGTAAACTTTGCTGATATCTTATTATCAACTCCATTACTGCCCACAGGAACAGGACAGTTCACAACACCTGCGTTCTTGCACTTTACACGTCAGGTCAATAGAATACGGTGTGTGTGTGTGTGTGTGTGTGTGTGTGTGTGTGTGTGTGTGTGTGTGTGTGTGTTGGGGAAATATCTCTCACAGTTGCAAAGACAGATGTAGTTTTAGACCCTTTCAGCCTCCACTTTGGCTGCCAGGTCAAACCATTTTCATTTTATATGCTGGTTACACTTTTTAATCCAAGCAGAAATTTTGTATAAGAAAGGTCCTTTTAACAATTTTCTTTTTACATTTTAAAACTTGAAATCAGGTCAATTCATCACAATGGGAAGGTTAAAGCTTTTCACACATTAACATCTGTCACTTTCATTTAAAAAAAAACTGGAGCTAGCAATGTTACTACTGTTGACCTTGTAACATTTATCATTTCAAACATAGCACAAGTCTAAAAGCATACCTGATCGGCAATCATAAGATTAACTAAATGATACGTCACCTACTGTGTGGACTGCAGGTGCGTTGTTCTGTGACGTCACTGAAAATGTTTCCGGCTTTAAAGTCTGAGGCTTTCTCTGTGTGGTGTCTGCACTCCCACGGGTCAGACATGCCAGTTAGGAGAAAACAGGAGAGCATAGGGATGAATGGGGCAAGAAGCTTAATTATTGCTACCAAGAAGCAGAAGACAAAACTGAAGTAAAAGGATTCTGTGAAGGTAAAGGAATCAAATCAAATCCATTCATTTCATTGAGAATTCAAATTTATTTATGTGGCTTTGAATGCAAACAACAGCTGCCTGTCTCTAATACTGTAAGGTAGTCCCTACAGTATTAGAGACAGGCCAGCAATCTGATGATCCCCTATGAGCAAGCACTTGGCAACTGTGGGGAGGAAAAACTCCCCGTTGGGAAGAAACCTCCAGCAGAACCAGGCTCAGGAAGGAGCAGCCTTCTGCCATGACTGGCTGGGTTCTCAACTGTTGTTTGCATGACTGAGATGGTAAGAGCCTAATTAACCCCATTATACCCCAATTATTAGTTATTTCCCTATTAAAATCGTCATAGTCCAGTTAGAGCCAAATAAAGTTGGCACTGACATTAGGTTGTCTTCACCTTTTCCATTTCCATAGAGGAAAATTAAAGGTATTGTGCTAAAAATGAAAGTAAATAAATTAATATAGCTTGAATTTTGTTGACCAAGAACAATAAAATGCAAAGGCAAACGCAAATACAGTCATGCAAACAACAGTTGAAAACCCAGCCAGTCACGGCAGAAGGCTGCTCCTTCCTGAGCCTGGTTCTGCTGGAGGTTTCTTCCCAACGGGGAGTTTTTCCTCCCCACAGTTGCCAAGTGCTTGCTCATGGGGGATCATCAGATTGCTGGCCTGTCCTAATGCTGTAGGGTGGTCCCTACAGTATTAGAGACAACTGTAGGGTGGTCCCTACAGTATTGGAGACAACTGTAGGGTGGTCCCTACAGTATTAGAGACAACTGTAGGGTGGTCGCTACAGTATTAGAGACAAGGCCAGCAATCTGATGATCCCCTATGAGCAAGCACTTGGCAACTGTGGGGAGGAAAAACTCCCCGTTGGGAAGAAACCTCCAGCAGAACCAGGCTCAGGAAGGAGCAGCCTTCTGCCGTGACTCAACTGTTGGGTTCTCAACTGTTGTTTGCATGACTGAGATGGTAAGAGCCTAATTAACCCCATTATACCCCAATTATTAGTTATTTCCCTATTAAAATCGTCATAGTCCAGTTAGAGCCAAATAAAGTTGGCACTGACATTAGGTTTGTCTTCACCTTTTCCATTTCCATAGAGGAAAATTAAAGGTATTGTGCTAAAAATGAAAGTAAATAAATTAATATAGCTCGAATTTTGTTGACCAAGAACAATAAAATGCAAAGGCAAACGCAAGTACATCCTACAGCATGTGACATCAGGTGTGCCACATAATGTCTGACCTCTTCGACCATTTTCCAGAACATGTGATGAATAGCCACAATTGCTAACTTGCACATGTTAGACACTGTGGTAATGGATTGTCCTAAAAATCCAGTTCCTCTCCTGATGATGGAAACCCCTCTATGAAGAATCCCATTGTGTTCTTCTCTCCCTTCCAAGGGACTACGTCTTAGGTCTGGGATCGTGGATTCAGCAGGGTCTGATGCATCTCGATTTGAATTTTCCCATAGCTGATGTCTTTGAATCACAGAGGGCTGCTGCTGTATATGTTCAGGGTGAAGAATTTCACACACTTGGTTTAAACCGCTATTCTGATTATGCTGTCCTCTGGAGCTGCTGAAGCGGGGTTCAGGTATATGATGATCTGGCAATGGTACCTCATGTTCGGCGTGTAAAATTTGGTTACCACAGCGAACTTCAGGTGCCTCGCATACAGTTTGGTCAGCAGTGGGTGAACGTTGGTCATCAAATCCCAACGTTTTTCTCATAATTTTGTGAGCATAAGTGCCCACAGTGCAAATCGCGCCCCAAACGGAGTTTGACATGTTTACAGATATATTTGCTAACTACACGCGCAAGATTAATGAAAACTGTTTTCTACGTGCGACCGTCCTAAATGTAAACTGTGTTGAAGCACCTCTATTTATAGACTCATGTGGCAGAGATGGTGACGTCAACCGTCACGGGAGACTGTGACGTGCGGTCGACCGTCACGTCACAGTCTCCCCTTTGAGAAGATCAAAGAATAGCTCCGTGTCATTCTGCGCATGCTCAGATCATGCGCATTGAAATGAACGGGATATTTATTTATTCATTTTAAATACCTTGCTATATAACAAAGGCGACTGCGCACTCAAAGGACGAGGAGAGTTCAAAATAGGGCTGTTCGATATAACGACACATATGGATGACGATATGAAAAAGTCTATCGCTTCATATTACGGCAATATTTTTTCATGGTTTTATGGCTGTATCCCAATTCAGGGTCTGCAGCCTTAAAGTACGCAGCCTCAATGGTCCTCAAGGGCCGTGTACTCAAAGACCGCTAAGGCCGGAAGTGCGAGGCTTGTGAAATGGGACGGTCTAGCCTCCGTCGCGCTGCCCAGGTTGCCTAGCAACCATGATAGCTGGAAACGTGTGGTTGACAGAAATTAAGGAGAACATATTTTGTTCGTTTGTTTGTTTCTACATGAGCTTTGTGTAATTTAATAAGTATCTGAGGCTGAGACCACAGGACTGTAAAACATGATTGTTGCATGCTTGCATATTTCTGAAAACATCTTAGTGGTGTGGCAGCCATGGGTTGAGCCAGCCCTGCAAACCCTGTGGATGGACGATGCAGTGGACAGTGGGAGGAAGCATCCTAAAGCTCTCTTTGCAGACCAGCCTGTGTGATTCTCCACTCGCCGACCAGAAAAGACAAACGGCGGGTCTCAGTTGCAGCACTACATCGTGCAGGTAGCTGTTCAGGAGACACTTGTGCAGCAAGCCTGGCTCAGACACAGGTTCCTGAAAGCTCCCCGTCTGCACCTGTGCCTTCAACTGTTTCGGCTTGTACTGCTTGTGCCGCCTCCTCTCCTTCTTCTTGGTAGACATCAAGTGTTGCCACACAGATATTATGTGGAGGATGCAGCAGGCCCCCACAACTTTGGGAGGAAACAGAGGCCGAGCCTCAAGGGCTCACAAGAAGATGGAGTGCCAGCGTGTTTTGAGGATGCACAAAGTAGGATCTTTAATATTTCTGGCCTTTGCTGAGCTCTGGCTCTGCTAGTTTCACTGTTTCTCTGTTGGGGAATCCTCTCACACTCAAACTGTGAAATATGCTCCACTCCAGTCCACTGAATGGCTGTGGAAAATATGAAAGAGGACATAACTTTACACATTAACTTCCAACAATTTAAGCCCAAAGAGTCATCCTGAGAAATGTCATTTAATATGCAGCATTTCATTATCACGTTAAAAAACAAACAAACCCCACATACTGCTTAAGTTGCTGCTCTTTGAGATTAAAAGATCTCATTACATTAACAGAAACACTGACATCCCTGCTCTACAGCTTTGCATTCAGGGGGTGTCCTTGTCACAAAGATCAATTCAGACACTGAAATCTTTTCAATTTTCTTTTTTTTATTAATTTAAAATTTTTTCCAGATGTCAAACACAAAGTATAGATATCAGCACCTTGGAATCTACTGTGATGGCTTAAAAAAGTTGGAGGTCCAACAGCTTTGTATTGAAGCTCCCTCACACCTACAATTAAAATTTTAGTGTTGAAAATAATACATTTTATCTGTCAATACAAATGTCTGAGAATCTTTACCAATAATGCACCATTACATTTTGATCACTTCAGCTGTTGGTTATCGGCAACTGCAAAAGTTACCAGCCTGGCAGAGGGCATTTCATCAAAACAAAGCTTCTTAGAAAGTAACACGTCTATGACCTGGATAGAAAAGAACCACAGACTGAATACAAAGGATGGATTGTAGCCACTGAAATGAGAAAGAAAGGGCAAGCCTTTGCTGTTCCAGGACAGCAGGAGCTGAATGTAAAGGAGAAAAAGTGGAGGGTTTGGATGCTACGTCCATCTTTTGCATACAGTCGATCATCTAAACAGAGAGGCAAGTGACCTGCAACAGTCATCAGTGTTTCAGGAGCTTTTTAAAGGCGACGCTTTTAGCACGGCGGGCCTTCTCTATCCTCTCAAAGGTTGGAGTCCCTTGAGGTAACTGTAGACGGTCATTTTCAGTCTCCATGATATTCTCAGCTTCCCCTAAAGACATCATGAAAAACACATTTAATGGGTATAATTAGTGACTGCAATCTTTTTTAAAAATGTCATTAATGAATAACTAAACACAATATTTGTTAAACATTTAGATGCATTATTTGGTAAACAGTAAGGTCCATTTGGACAGAGACTTTTTCTTTTTTAGCATTTTGGTTCTGTTCATTACCACAATTAATTTTAAATATAACAACTTTAAATATAATTAACTCAGATCCAGTTGAACTGCCGACTGTCAGCCTTAATTCAGTGGGTTGAACAAAAAGATTGCACAAAAATGTGAGAACTAAAATGCAATCCCATCATTTCAGGACATCAAAAGTAACTGGACAAATAAAATAAAATGTATTCATTTGAATCGTGCTAATGCAAGCGCCACACCTCAAATCAACTCCAGGGCTTCTATCTGCTTAATTGATAATGACATAACAAAGGAAGTGCCCACACCTGCCCATGAAATAGCCTTTCAGTCAAATGTCCAATTACTTTTTGTCCCTTTAAAAAGCGGGGGGCACACGTTAAGGGGCCGGAACTCCAAAACCTTCATCCGATTTGAATGTGGATTTTCTCATATGAAAGCTGGGCGTCTACACATTATATAGATGCCCATCATAGCGGAAAGTGGAAATTGTTTTGGTAAACAGACACTATTCATGTATTCAAATATATATATGGACCTAACTGTATATTAGAGCCTGTGTTTTCTGGATATAGTGAGTCTGTGTTCTGCTGTTCAAAGTAAAATAATCCTCTAAAACCAAAGCAAAGAATCACTATATAATGCTTGATAAGGATTTATTTACCCGTCTGTGCACCCTCTTTTTAAATGTTAAACAGGTTTCCTTAAGATGATGATGCCTGTAAGTGTGTAGCTTTACCTCTCATACGATTAATAAGCGTTCCATAGGCGCTGTCCATCTGGTAGGCAAATATGAAACTGAGAGGTATGATGGGAGCCAGCATGCCTGGGTTCTTTCTTTTAATAGCTCTAAAGAAAAATGATGATAAACAGAAGACAATATTTAACTGCAAAGATAAAAGCACAACACAGAGATGAGTCTGTGTGTGTTTGTGTCAGATCTTTGTGAGGTGTTAGAATCTCACCCTGCAGTTAGTCCCACTGTGGCCACCGCAAAGAAACTGCCAAAGTATTTCAGAAACTCTCTGGACCAGGCGATCTGCATCGCCATCTGCCGCTCTCTCATCTGGTTCTGCATCAGAATCTGGCGCTCCATCTGGGCACATGCACGCGCGCACACAGACACACAAAAATAAATTAAGAAGAAATGATGAAATAAAATTTTCCCTGCTTGGTAAGATTTCATTTTCAGTTATAATCAATTTCAGTCAATTACTGTTGATCAGAGCTGTAATAATCATCTGATTCATCAGTTAATTGTTTTATGAGAGTACAGACAGTTTAAAGAGATCTCCATAAGCACCAAAGGCTTAGTACTTTTTAAAAAAAAGCCCCTAAAAACTTGTAGGAAGTGTACATTACGTGAACAGAGATGTGATTAGTTGGGAGCACAGACTGAACTTCTATGTATGCTTGAGAAGTTTCTTTGGAATTTTTTTTAAGTCATGAAACTAAACCCTGGAATCCACTGCTGTAAACATGCCAACTACAAACACTACGCTCTAGGGAAGGAGGAAGTGACAAACTTTTCATCTCCACAATCTGGGTGTTTCGTACTCCTGACATCGACTCTTGGCTGTACACTCTTTAGGTTCAATGGAAATTACAGGAATGACTTCTGTAATTGACAGTGTTTGTTCTTTTAAAGCCAGCATCCGCTGAAACAAACTAGTGAGTAGTCTGAGCACACTTAAGGGTGTCCCCCTTTAACGGCCCATGTTGTGAATGAGTGAAGAATGCATTTATGAAAAGAAAGCATTTCCCGCTCCTCCACACCATGTGTATGAGCTGCAGGAACGGGAAATGGGGTGACACGTTCGCTGAAAGGTCAGCTTTCATGACGGCTTCATCTGGGTCACAAAAAAGGAAGTAAATGGAAGA
This sequence comes from Copadichromis virginalis, assembly GCF_057382275.1. Lineage (NCBI taxonomy): Eukaryota > Metazoa > Chordata > Actinopteri > Cichliformes > Cichlidae > Copadichromis > Copadichromis virginalis. The sequence continues at coordinate 43,590,440 of NC_140624.1, read as the reverse complement.
TAGAGGATGTTAAATTTGAATAAACTATCCTGAAACTCACTCCAGCATCTAAGTACATAGATGCTGCAGGGTCTCCATCTTATAAAAATGAAGCAGTTCAATATGCCCATATACACAAATACGTAACATAAGTAAAGATCACTGCACATCTTTGCTCAGCCACCAGTTTCACATTATTAGTTAGTTTGTCTCCAAAGCACTCAACCTGAAATGGCCCTCTGATGTACTCATTCCTAATCATGTCCTTCATGGTCACTCCAAACAAAAAAATCTTAACATCTTCAACTCTGTCACCTCCAGTTTTCCAAACCACACATCATAGCATCTTGAAAACCTTTCCTTTCAGTCTGTAACTATCCATCACAAATTACCGCTGACACTCGTCTCCACCCACTGTTACTTTGGATGGTTGGATGCTATTTAAACTCATCCACTTTCACTGCCTCTGCTCCTTCAATATTCTGCCCATCTCCCTCTCATTTTTGTGCTGATGCCAAATGACTCGTGAGTGTTTGTTCACTATGACATCTATAAAGAGAAACTTCACATTTATAATTTACAACTGAGGAGTGCAAGGAGGTCCTACTTCTCTGACATCATCACTAAAAACAGCCATAATGCTCGAGTCTTATTTTCTACAGTTGACAGGCTAACGAACCCTCCTGTGTCAGTGGCAGCTGAACTTCATTCGACCATGGCCTGCAATGACTTTGCCAAATTCTTCACAGAAAAAATCCAAAAAATTAGAAAAGCAATTGGTACATCAACAGCAGATCCAGGATATGTACTGTGTCCACCAAAAAACTGTTTAAACACCATGAAACAGTTTCACCCGATTAACAGCAAAGACCTGGAGGACATCTTAGGTAAACTGAACTCCTCCTCCTGCTGTTTAGATGTCCTGCCAACAAGTTTTTTCAAAAAAGTCTCAAAGACTTTAGAGTCAGACCTGTTACAGATCGTCAACTTTTCTTTATTATCAGGTGTGTTTCCAGAACCACTAAAAACTGCTGTAATTAAACCTATACTGAAAAAGGACAATCTTGACAAGACACAAATGAACAACTACAGGCCGATCTCAAATCTCCCATTTTTAAGTAAGATCATTGAAAAAGCAGTTTCTCAACAGCTCAATTACTTCTTAAAACAGAATAACTGCTACGATGCCTTCCAGTCAGGTTTTAGACAGAACCACAGCACTGAAACCGCTCTGACCAAAGTGTTTAATGACATATGTCTGAATACAGACAGTGGAAAAATGTCAGTCTTAGTTTTACTGGATCTCAGTGCAGCATTTGATACAGTTGACCACAACATATTACTCAAACGACTGGAGAACTGGACAGGTCTTTCAGGAACTGTATTAAACTGGTTCAAGACATACTTAGAAAACAGGAAATACTTTGTATCAATAGGTAACTTCACATCTGAGCAGACAAGTATCACATGTGGAGTTCCCCAAGGTTCCATCTTGGGACCCCTTCTGTTTAACATCTACATGCTCCCACTGGCACAGATTATAAACAACAACAAAATAAACTATCATAGCTATGCAGATGACACACAAATATATATCACAATGTCACCAGGAGACCAAGGCCCTGTACAGGCTCTTGGTAAATGCATTGAGGAAATTAATGACTGGTTGTGCCACAATTTTCTCCAGCTAAACAAAAGCAAAACTGAGGTAATAGTCTTTGGCGCCAAAGAAAAACGATTACAGGTCACCAGAGAACTTCAATCTATACATCTAAAAACCACAAACCAGGCGAGAAATTTGGGTGTAGTGATGGATGCAGACCTAAACTTAGAAAAACACATTAAGACAATAACAAAGTCAGCTTACTATCACCTCAAGAATATTTAAAGGATAAAAGATCTGATGTCTCAACAGGACCTGGAAAAACTAGTCCATGCATTCATCTTTAGTAGGCTTGATTACTGTAACAGCATCTTTACAGGTCTACCTAAAAAAAATCAGTCAGACAACTACAGCTCATTCAGAACTCTGCTGCTCGAGTCCTCACTAAGACCAAAAAAGTGGACCACATCAGTCCAGCTCTGAGGTCTTTACACTGGCTGCCTGTCCGTCAGAGGATAGACTTTAAAGTTCTGATGCTGGCCTATAAAGCTCTGAATGGTTTAGGACCAAAATACATCAGTGACCTCCTGACCCAGTATCATCTGGATCCGGTCTTTTATCAGTTCCCAGAGTCAGAACCAGACACGGAGAAGCTGCATTCAGCTTTTATGCTCCTTATATCTGGAACAAACTCCCAGAAAGCCTCAGATCAGCTGAAACACTCAGTTTATTTAAATCCAGGTTGAAGACTCACCTATTCTCAGCTGCATTTGAATAAAGCACCAAATCCACACTTTAAGCTTAAATTTCAAAACTTACATTAACTACTGATTTTATCTACTGTTCTGATTTTATGTGTTTTGATTTTATATACTGTTTTGTTTGTTTGTTAATTAGTTAGTTTGTTTGTTTGCTTGTTTTAATCAATTTTAAATCATGCTTTTTATTTGTTTTTGTTTCTAATGTCTCTGTAAAGCACTTTAAATAGAGAGTATTTTAAATTCAGGGAATTTAAAATAGAAAGTAGCTCGTCCGCAGAGGGACTGGTAGCTCCCCTTACGATAAGGGTTCAGAACGCGCGAACAGGTATGAATGTGAATGTGTGAGAGAATGGTCGAGTTCCGTCTCGTAAAGTTCACACCGCTTTTGGAAGTAGAGCTCTGGGTAGCTCCCCAGCTGGGTCTAGACTGGGTCTAGAGAGTATTTTAAATTCAGGGAATTTAATATAGAAAGTAGCTCGTTCGCAGAGGGACTGGTAGCTCCCCTTACGATAAGGGTTCAGATCGCGCGAACAGGTGTGAATGTGAATGTGTGTGTTTATATACTGTTTTGTTTGTTTGTTTGTTAATTAGTTAGTTTGTTTGTTTGCTTGTTTTAATCAATTTTAAATCATGCTTTTTATTTGTTTTTGTTTCTAATGTCTCTGTAAAGCACTTTGAATCACCTTGTTGTTGAATTGTGCTATACAAATAAATTTGCCTTGCCTTGCCTTGCCTAATGAACACTTATAACAACAATAATAATGATAATGTGTCATCTACATTAAAGACTTCAGGGTCTTTGTATAACATTCTTTACCATTTTCTGTTTGTATGGGATAGCTACGAACCCATAAGTGATAAATTAGCCCTATTAGTGTAGATGTGCAATTCAAAACTAGACAAACATATCTGCTGGTGGGAATATCAAAAGGAAAAGATTTGGTTTTGGCAAGCTCAGACAAGCAGCAGACTGTGACTCTGGGACAGGACTGGAAAAAGCAGAAATGAACCGATCCACTCTGAGGGTGACATTTGTGAAGGGTGCAAGTATGAACACAAAGCAGGACACTAACTTGAAAACAGATGCACACAAATCATCATGATCTACACATTGGAAGAAGGAAAAGAAACAGATGTAACATGTGAGAAAGAAAAGCAGAGCAAATACATGCGGAAAATATGTGCAGCAGGTATTCCTGATGAATACAAAATATTTCATGTTAGGGTTTTTTTTTTTACATGTTTGCAAACTTTGACTTTTGGGCACTCTGTATGCTCTCATGCTTTTAAAAATTATTTGTCCAAAATTGGATATGGAGTAATGTTCCTGAATGCACTAGTAAATCCACAAAGAAAGGACTCAAGGAGAAGACCTGAGGCGCCTAACCAATGCTAAGATTTCAATTCTATTGAAATATTGCCAGGGGATTGAAAATAGGCATTTAAAAAAAGCATTGTACAGTTACAGGAATTTGGAAAGATTTCAGAAAGCTTTGACCCTCTTTGACTCCATCTTTCCAAAGAAAGTTCCTCCTGCTTAAGACAGCAATATGAACATCTGAGCCCAGTGGTGTATTTCCACAGAAGAATTTCTTTCTTTTGTGACTAAAAATGCCCCCCCACCCCTTTTCCCCCCCCCCATTTGTCGGTGTTTGGGTTTTTCAATTTCACATAAATAAGATCTACTTTCTTTTCTTTTTTATGGAAGTCACTATAATGCTCTGATGTCAGTAGATATTTGCATCAGTTTTTTTCCTTGAAAGAAAACAAACCCCCCTACTATAAATCCATTTTGATGGCACCAATTCCTCATTCCTAGGAAGTCCATTCTCAAAATATGTGTACCGTACATATGAGCAGCCACAGGAGATTTTTGAAACTGTGTATCAGGCACCGAACTAGACCACATGTTAGAATATGTATCCCCGCCTTCCAGAACTGCTTTACAGACTTGGATCCACATCTTACTAACACACTATAAGAGCTAGAAAAGTGACAAGAGTGAGGTTAAAGCTGAGTGTATGCTCACCCCAGTCCAGAAGCCATAGCATGATCTTCACCAGGGTGACAAACTTTTCTTCTACCTGTGCAAGTTTCCTCTTTAAGTAGAATCACAGTGGTACCTGCTGTGAAATCACTTTGGGCTGGTTTTTGACTTTGGTGTGTAGTAATACTTAAACACTAAAAGAAAGATGGTATGTGTGTCGTCATTAGGATAGGGATTTGTGTCAGTGTGTGGGACATGAAAGGAAGTAACACACAGTGATCCCACTACTCAGACAATGAGCAGTGTAGTTAATTACCTCCTCCAGAGAGTAACTAAGTAGTGGGTCCAAATGGATTTGGTTGTAGTCATAGAGATTAAAAATGTTTGCAGACCTACAGTTGCTGTGGATGTCTCCTGTACTCATGGAGCTGATACAAAAATAATGCAAATAAACAAGTGCACAATTTAAACTTAGTCCGACATCATTTCAGCATCTGCAACTAGTACAATTTCAAAGTATGAAGGTAAAACCTTTTGGTGGGAAGGTTTGGGGCAATTTTATGTGTTAAAAAATAATTTAAAATCTGCTTCTTTTTTTTTGCTTTTTCACTTTCACCATCTTTCACTAGATGGTGAAAGATGTCACAGCAGAGGTCAGAGGTGATGTGCGAGTGGGTGCACTTTCACTCACCTGCAGCCGTGCATTCGTTAGCATGAATTCTTGTTGCTTTTTTAAATTGTCATCCATGGATTTGGACAGCAGGACACCCATGGCTGCGTTGGCGTTTCTGTGAATTAAACACGCAGTCATTCAAACGTGCTGCTCTGCTCTCATCACAACAGCAAACAAAATTCCAGAGTCGGGCTTAGAAAAGCCACCTGCTTCAAACTGGATTTGTTTCAGCATGTAGTGACCTCTTCAGTCCTTCAGTGTCTCTTCACTTCAGCTTTAGCTTTAAGCCTCAACTCATTTTAAGCTTTCCCGTTAAGTTAGCGAATAACAACACGACTACTGTCTACACAGAGGAAGTATTTGCAACCCACCAAAAAGGTTTTACCAGAGAAAAAGAGGGGAAAGTGTTTTTTTGTTTTTTTACTTTTACACCAATTCAGGATTTTTAATAATGTCAACTCTAAGAAGCATATTTGTTTACAAAATGGTCACAAATAACAGGAAAAGGCGTTGATTTTTGTCAGATAAGACGATGAATTCGCCTCCTTCAAAAATACTGTAAATGCTTCAGCTAGAACCACAGTTACTGCCAAATGCAATAAATACGAGCTTTATCTTATGATTGCCTATCAGGTATGCTTTTAGACTTGTGCTATGTTTGAAATGATAAATGTTACAAGGTCAACAGTAGTAACATTGCTAGCTCCAGTTTTTTTTAAATGAAAGTGACAGATGTTAATGTGTGAAAAGCTTTAACCTTCCCATTGTGATGAATTGACCTGATTTCAAGTTTTAAAATGTAAAAAGAAAATTGTTAAAAGGACCTTTCTTATACAAAATTTCTGCTTGGATTAAAAAGTGTAACCAGCATATAAAATGAAAATGGTTTGACCTGGCAGCCAAAGTGGAGGCTGAAAGGGTCTAAAACTACATCTGTCTTTGCAACTGTGAGAGATATTTCCCCAACACACACACACACACACACACACACACTCCGTATTCTATTGACCTGACGTGTAAAGTGCAAGAACGCAGGTGTTGTGAACTGTCCTGTTCCTGTGGGCAGTAATGGAGTTGATAATAAGATATCAGCAAAGTTTACTGGAAGTTTTTGGGTTCTGACACTTCTGGATGGCTAAACAAACTGACTCAGGGATATCCTTGCTGTACCACAGAAACAACACAACAGGAGGGTTAAAAACTGAGACCACAATGAAATTAAGCATTCTTTGGTCAACACTGCCACCTACTGGACTCTACATTAAGGCCTAAGATTTTCAACTTTGGTTTAAATCATCTAGCCACGCAATGTGAGGAAAAGTTCACTCCAAACACAGTGAGGTTCATTCAAAGGAACTTTTATGTAGATGATGGACTTGTACGTGTTATATCAGAAGCTGAAGCAATAAAACTAGTGAAAGAGGCAAGAGAATTGTGTAGCAAGGGTAAACTAAGATTAGACAAAGTTCATATCAAACTGTGAAAATCTGATAAAGTCACTGTCGGGAGAAGAGAGTGCTGAAAGTATTAGGGACTTAGATCTATTGATGGAAAGACCACTTGGTGTTCAGTGGTGCATTTCTTCTGATGAGTTTTAGTTCAGAGTAACTGTAAAAGAGCGCTCAATGACAAGAAGAGGAATTCTGTGCACAATAGCATCAGTGTACGACCCACTGGGATTTGTGGCACCCTTCATCCTAAGAGGAAAACAAATCCTGCAACAGTTATGCCAAGAGAAAGTAGAATGGGACGAGCCACTCTCAGATCAACACTGTCACTGTGGGAATCCTAGATCTTCAAAACTTGTCAAAGGTGAAAGTTCAAAGACGTGTCTTACCTGCAAACACAGGCAGTGTGAACTACACCATTTTTCAGACGCTGGTGTGACAGGCTACGGAAAATGTAGTTATTTAAGAACAGAACAGAACAAAGAAATCAAGGACTTGACTCGAGGGAAGGACATTCAACTGAAGGATAAGACACACAAGCTCTACAGCCTAAGTCCATTTGTTGATGAGCAGGGAGTACTTAGGGTGGGAGGACAAGAGCAACTCTACACCCATATATCAAACATCCTGCCATTATCCCCAAATCAAGTCATGTTGTGTTTACTTATTAAACAGTACCACGAAAAGGTGCAGCACCAAGGAAGAGGAATAACTGTCACTGAGCTGCGCTCCAATAGAGTATGCATTACAGGATGCAGCGATTCAGTTGCTTCTCACATCTACAAGTGCACAACCTGCACAAAGTACAGGAGACATAGTCAAGATCATGGGAGGTCAGATTTACCAGAGGATAGAATGGAAACAACACCCCCATTCTCCTACTGTGGCATTGACTGTTTTGGACCTTTTTATGTAAAAGAGGGTAGAAAAGAACTTAAAAGGTATGGTCTTCTTTGTACATGTATGTGTTCTAGAGCAATACATAATGAAATGTTGGATGACCTTACAACTGATCATTTTATGAATGCATCATGTTGTTTTATTTCTATTTGTGGACATGTAATCAGGTGTGACCAAGGTACTAAATTATTTTGGTGCTAAGGGAGAGCTTTTGAGGGCAGCATGGTGGCACGGTGGTTAGCACTGTTGCCTCACAGCAAGAAGGTCCTGAGTTCAATTCCAACCGTGTTTGCATGGGTTATCTCCGGGTACTCCGGCTTCCTCCCACTGTCCAAAGACATGCAGTTTGTAGGGATAGGTTAATTGAAAAATCTAAATTGCCCGTAGGTGCGAATGGTTGTCCATCCCTGTGTGTTAGACTGGCGACCTGTCCAGGGTGTACCCCACCTCTCGCCCTATGACAGCTGGGATAGGCTCCAGCGCCCCCCGCGACCCTGAAAAAAAAGGAGAAATGGATGGAGAGCTTTTAAATGCACTGAATGGTTTTGACAAAGAACAGTTGAAACAATGCAGATGTAAGTTTGTTCTGAGCACCCCTCTTCAAGCCACATGAGAGGTTTTTGGGGAAGGCAAATTAGGACTATTAGATGCGTTTTAACGACTATTCTAGATCACACTTCTAAGAGACTTGACACTTCCTCACTCAGAACGTGTCTTTATGAAGTTATGGTTATTGTGAATAGCACCTAGTAGTAGTAGAGAACCTAAATGACCCAAATTTAGAGCCTCGTACACCAAATCATATTCTCATGATGAAGGCCAGCATTATTCTACCCGCTCCTGGCAAATTTGTGAGCAGGGACCTGTACTTGAGAAGGAGATTGTTACAGGAAAAATGATTCTATGTTTCTTTACCTTCTTTTAAATGTGCAAGCATGCCCTTTTGTCTATGGTTAGATTAGTTTAGAATTATCTTTTTAGACTTTCCCAGCAAACACATCTTGTTTCTGGGACATATTGTTTTAGATTGTTTTATCTTCCCTAGCTCTCTGCTGACGAGACTAGCACCATATATGGAGTTGTTTTATTTTATCTGTTTATTATTTGTTATCCTGTTCTCACTGTCTCTGTGCTCTGTGCCTATAAAAATTACCAAGCCACTGTGCATGGTGTGAGTTGTTCTTAGCAGCTCACCCGTGTACACGTTTGATAAAGAAAGTAACTTTGTCTCATTGTGTCTTTATTTCTCCTGGGTCTTTTACAGAGTTTTCCCCCAACATTTCTTGGTCCTTCGAGCCGGATCGCCTCCATCGTGTCCCATCTCCGTGACCAGTCCACGTTGTTCGTCTGTCGACAGCCCACACACTAGGTGTGTGGTCAAAGACCAAGGGCGTTAAATTCGAGTCTTGGCCAACGTTCTTAGAAAGCGACCCACGGTGGTGGGGCCCGATCGAGGTGGACCAGACCCGGCGACACTGACCAGGTAGATACAGACACACTGACACAATCTTGCGTAAAAACGTATTTTAAATTCAGGGAATTTAAAATAGCGAAAGTAGCTCGTCGCGACTGGAAGCTCCCCACTTCTGTGGGTTTAAAGTAGCTCGTCGGCTGGTAGCTTGGAGCTCGTCGACTGGAAGCTCCCCACTCTTGTGGGTTAGGTTTGGAGCTCTGGGTAGCTCCCCCAGCTGGGTCAAGGGAATAAGTAGCTCGTCTACAGAAAGACTGGCAGCTCCCCTTTATTATAAGGGTTCCGATCGCGCGAATAAGTGTGAATGTGAATGTATGCGTGTGTATTGTTGTAACTAACGGAGCAAGCTGAATTTTCACGGTCCGATAAGAGACTGAGCTGCTCCTACTGTGTTTTTCTTTTACTGCTATTCACTGACGTGCTGGTGAGTTGAGAGAACGGTCGAGTTCCGTCTCGTAAAGTTCACACCGCTTTTGGAAATAGTCCGAAAGTAGAAGGGCGTGTGAGCAACCACTCTCGTCTCTAATACCAGCGAAGGTGATAGCAGCTGTATTGTGTATATATTACTTAAACAAAAATAAGTAAATACATAAATAAGATGGGTAATCAAGCAAGTGAAATTAAAACTCACTCCTGCTGACGAGCAGTGGTGAGAAAAGAAAAGTCCAGACGCCGGACAAAAACAGTGTCTGTAAACTGAGAGATTTAAGAAAACAAAATATAAACAGTCGGGAGAACAGAATCCAACTGCCAGTTTAGTAAAACCAGAAGACGAGACACTGTGCAGTTCCCACAATCCTTTTAGTAAACCATCACTCATTCCTGCAGCCGCATCTGCAGCAACACCCATATCAGGAAGAACATAATAATCACTTATTAAGTGAAAACTGGAGATCACAGTAGTTTGAAGTAGTTTAAAAGGGTTGAAAACAGACCCCACTGAGTAGATATAAATATAAAAAGTACGAAATAAAGATGAACAAAGGGAAAGTTGCAGTAGAAATTATCTTTAGAGTATTTGAAATTAATAATAGCAAGGATAACAACCTGTAAAGTGATATTAACAATGAAACACAGTTGGCATGATGACCATGCCCAGCATGTATAAAATGAATATAAAGCAAATAATTCACACGAAAATATTTTAATAAAATAAATAAGGTATATTAAGGCTGTGTCATTGTTCAGCCAAGGACAGTGTGTGAAAAGGTAACTGTCTCCACCCTGGGAAAAGGATGATTCTGCAGGTCATCTGAAGCCCTTGATGGATACAAAATAAAATATAAATAATATATTATAATAGAACTGCCTGGTCCGCCATGCAACAGAGAGAACAAATGTGACCGCAGATTGGATGAATTCTAAATTATCTGTTTGCTGAATAAGATGATCCTAACTAACAAATTGGCTCAGTAGTAGTATAATGGTACACACTGATAAAATATTATAATATGCTATTGCTGTTATATAAGACAAAGAGGATAATATTAACAATGACATAATATTAATATGAAGAGGCACCTAAATCGGTTATGATGTGAGGTGGATAATTGTTAAGCAGTAGTCTGCATCAAGCTTAAGGTTTGCTGAAACTCAGTGTAATGACATGTGAGATGAAGACAATACAGAGAATAACTAAACTAATGAAGTGCATAGAGGCACTTGACCAGCTTGAAACTTATCATTCTAGAATGACACATTGCTGAGATATAGAGCACACCTATAATAACAACCAATAAGCAAAACCCTGTAGACAACAGCTAAAACTACAGGATTGAGAAGCTGAATTAAATATGTAGACACTGCTGATGAGCATGTTCCACATTTTCTTTTCTTTTTATTTATTTGTTTCTTTTAGAGCAGAAGCTGCTGTAACACACCCGAAGAAAGACTCTAGGTCTGACCAACCGTTTCAGTCATGGGCAAAAAGATGTCAGTCAATAAAATTCTAAAAGATAATTTATTGACGAAAAATATATCAAGAGATAAAAGATAAAACAGTCCAGTGTCCCATTTATGAATTGTATAAAAACACACAGTCCCAAGGCCAGAGCCAGCTATGCCACACAGCCAAGTTGCACTCCACATGTTGCCTTTAACAGGGTTAGAAGTTGTCCTTGGAGACCCACCACCCTGCAAGCATATAGTCAGTGGTCACTCAAGCCTCTGCAACCCAGCTGCCTTTAGGCTGTGGCATATAATAGGCCCTGGACTGCACAGAGAGACAAAACGACACACTTAATATAAAATTCATAGCGCAAAACCCATCCATCCCAATCATATCTGATTTCATCACATTACATACCTGCACAGAGAGACAAAACGACACAGCAGTGTTTGTAGTGTGGGCTATAAGAAGACCAGTGTATCAGTGCAATCAAGTACACCTGCCTCTAATTAGTCCAACCTCATTCCAGCCATTGGCTCACCAAAAATGTGACACACACAAAACCACTCCCAACCCAGTGCAACTTCACACAATAATATGGAGCTGAATTAACGCAGGCACATTAGTCTACTATGTTACAAGCTGCATGCTATTAAAAGCCAACATATGCAGACTTCTGCCTTGTTCGGGTGGCAGCATTTTTTCTTTTTCTTTTGTGTCCTGACACGTTTATGTTTTTTGTTTGATTATTTTGTTGGTTTTGGAAACGAATTTAAACGAACTTGTGACAATACTTGAGAATCACAGTGACACATAGTGATTAGGCATATGATTGAAAAATGCCTAGGTTTAGAGCTGTGAGCTATGAGCTGTGAGCAATGCAAAGTTAAATATATATATATATATATATATATATGTATAAATGGGAAACAACCCTAACTTGAAAGTCTGAAATGTGTGAGATCCATGAATTGTTTGAAAAACTAGAAATTATTTAAAATTGCCTTAAGTGAAAATGTAGTGTTGCATCTATTCTCCCAAACCAAAAAAAAAAAAGAAGAAGCATTCTGTAACTTAAAAATAAGGCTGACTGTTGACAACAGACTAAAACACTAATTCGCAGGTGGCTATCAGGAACAGAGAGGCGAGCAAAGTCACAAACACCAAGGCCGCAGACAGCCATGCAGAAACAGCAGATAACATAGAGACAACGCCTGCTAGAACCGTGGAGAGGAAGGTCACTTCACACGAGATTGTTGCGCATGTGAAATACACAAAGATAAACAAATAACCATTTATATAGACAGCCAGTATGTTTTCTCTGCTGTGCATCATTTTGCAAAAAATCTGGAAAACCAGAGGAATGATTACACCAACTGGCAAACCAGCATGCCAACCTCTTACAACGCCTACTGACTCTTTCATTACTACAGGCAACAATTTTGCTGACAGAGCAGCAAAATAGGCGGCACAACAGGCAAACATCACATTGATGGCAGTAAACACACATCAGATTCCACTGGATGTGTTGAAAAATGAACAAAAAGCAGCAAGCACAGCAGAGCAGGCAAAATGGCTAAAACACGGTGCAGTTCTGACAAACGACTTAATGATGTGTTATGGCAAGCCAGTGTTGCCAAAATTCCTCCACAAAATGGCGGCATTAGTGACTCATGGCTGTACGCATTTGTCAACGGGGGGGACTGACCAGTATTGTCAACTCTCATTTCTACACTGTAAATTCTACACTGTAAATTTTGAAACCTCAGCAAAACAATTTGTCAGAACGTGCATGACGTGTCAAAAATATAATGCTCAGGGAAACCTGAGACCACACAATCCATATGGACTTTATTGAGCTAAATGAATGCCAAGGGTAAAAATACACCCTAGTGGTTATAGATGTATTCTCAAAGTGGCCAGAAATCTACCCAGTGAAAAAGGCAGATACAATTTCAGTAGCAAAATGTATGTCTAAGTTGTAGGAAAATAAAGAGATGATTGTAAATGACGAAGAATGTAATGATGTCTATCAAGTGTCTTGCAGATCACAGCCCGGTGACTGGGTTCTGATCAAGGTGCTCCAAAGGAAAAACTGGAGCACACCCAGGTGGGAGGGGCCATACCAAGTCCTCCTCACTACACCGACCGCTTGCAAAATTGCGGAACGACCATCCTGGATCCATCAGAGTCACTGCAGGCGAGTAAGTGAAGCCATCTAAACACAGCTGACAGCAGGCTTGCCCACTTGTTGTGATCTCGCCCGGTGGAGGGGTCAGCTTTCCTGGCCGGGGGGTCTACTCGCGACAGGAGGGTGTGTCCCGTCGTCATGAGGTGGTGGCTCTTAACAACTGCAGCGGCCCTGACCATGGCCGGGCTCCTCACCTTTGCTTCCGTGAGGGACAACAAGTCACGTTATATGGAGAAAAGGCAGACACTGTATGACAAAGGAAAGTACACCAAGTTTCCCCATGGCTATGCCACTAATTTCTGGTGGCAGTTTATGAACACTACAGCTTACTTGAATAATAAAACTGACTGCTATGCAAATACATATACACTTTCTGCCCACCAAGGAACGAGAGGAAGTGTATGGACTGTTCACTCAACGAAACCTGTGCCAGTAACGCGACACTGATGAGCCTCAACTGTCGCTCCAACTACAGCTACCGAATGATACTACAAACAAAGACTCATTACCAGACAGGATGTGCACGGACGGCACCAAGCAGTAAAGGAACCAGAGTTTCGCATCTGAGGAGGAGTGAAATTCTTACAGAGCTTGATCCCCGGCATTGGAGTTGCCGAGGTGCGGGATCATGTGGAAATCAACCGATATGCTCTGCTACGACACATCAACTTGACTAAGACCCTGGGAACCGCCTTAGCAGGAGAACAGCAGGCCATCAGAACGATGGTGCTGCAGAACAGACTGACACTAGACCTGCTAACAGCATCACAAGGAGGAGTTTGCAAGCTGATCGGGGAAACATGTTGCACTTTTATCCCTGATGGATACGAAACTGGAGGAGACATTTATGAAACTTTGCAGAATTTGTCCATTCTGCAAAAATATGTCACTGACCACACATCTGGAGCAGCTACACCGCCATGTCTAAGAGTAATGATTTCAAAGATGATAACAACTACAATGACTGCTTATGTTGCCGTGCCTCAAGAAGAACAGCATCCCGTTGCAATTCTGTTAGAGGAGAACTTGTAATAACTGCTAATGAATGACGTGGTGATTAAAAATGACTTCTGCCTTTTTCAAGTGATCATGCACTGATTAACACATTAGTAGTTTATGCAGGTACAATATAAGGTTTTCATCCTTTTATTTTTTGAAAGTTTTCATTTTAAATATTAGGTTTTCATCATTTTTAAATACAAAGTTTTCATTTTAGTTTTCATCCTTTTATTTTTTGTAGTTTTCGTTTTAAAATATAAGGTTTTTATCCTTTATTTTTTGTAGTTTAGTTTTATTATTTTTTCTTGTTTATTCCACTTGTTATTTCATTTACTATGATTTTTTTTTTCTTTTTCTTTTTATTATTTTATTTTGTTTTAATCTTTAGACCAAATGACTTCCATTTCTGCTATGCTGACATTTTGAAAATTAAAAAATTGCTTAAGATACTTAATAAATAACCTTCACAGACAATTGTTGTATACATTTAAAATAAGTTAAAACAGGAGGGAATGTTACAGGAAAAATGATTCTATGTTTCTTTACCTTCTTTTAAATGTGCAAGCATGCCCTTTTGTCTATGGTTAGATTAGTTTAGAATTATCTTTTTAGACTTTCCCAGCAAACACATCTTGTTTCTGGGACATATTGTTTTAGATTGTTTTATCTTCCCTAGCTCTCTGCTGACGAGACTAGCACCATATATGGAGTTGTTTTATTTTATCTGTTTATTATTTGTTATCCTGTTCTCACTGTCTCTGTGCCTATAAAAATTACCAAGCCACTGTGCATGGTGTGAGTTGTTCTTAGCAGCTCACCCGTGTACACGTTTGATAAAGAAAGTAACTTTGTCTCATTGTGTCTTTATTTCTCCTGGGTCTTTTACAGAGTTTTCCCCCAACAGAGATGGCGCCAAGTTTAGTTTTTAGCCAATTAATTCTGGACAAGGTGGAAGAAGGAATATCTTCTCACTCTTCAACAGAGACAGATCTGGCAAAAAGATAAAAGGAGTGCAAAGGTGAAAGATATTGTTATTCTTCAAGAAGACAATTCTCCAAGGAAAAAGTGGAAACTGGCAAGAGTAACAGAGGTATATCCAAGCGTAGATGGAAGTATTAGAATGACTACGCTGCCGACGTGGTTCAAAAGAGGAAGGAATACGCTGGAATTAAGAAAGCCTTAAAAGAGAGAGGAATTCGCTTCCAGACGCCTCTGACCAGAATCAGGATCCACTGGGAGAGCGGCGTCAGGACATACGACAGCGGCCGGGCGGCGGAGGAGGAGCTAAGGAGGAGAGGAATACAGGTGGAGGTGCCGCAGCGGAGCGGGGAAAGCACGATGCTGGAGAAGCGACTGCAAAATGCATTGGGATGGCAGCGATCTAACACCGAGAACTTATAAGTGAGGATACAAACATTTGAATCTGGTGGAAATGATTGAACAGTAGAACTCAGAAACTAAAGGTTCATTACTCTGTTGCTTTTCAAGGCAAGGTAGACCGGTAAGTGGTAGGTTTTCTTTTTTTTTTCTTTTTTTTTAAGGAACCTATGTTGGATCTCACGGGGGCCCCTAATCTGAAAGGGATATACCCCACGAACCACAGGGACGCTGTGGGTAAGAAATACATATTTTCAGTTTCTCTTAAGTTTCTTGTTATCTTGTTCCAAGTTCTTAGAGTTAGTGTGGGATGCTATGATAGTGATAAGCCAAAAATAAAGCAAAACTTAACAGTGAAAAGATGAGGAATATAACGCTGGTGTCAATGAATGTCAATGGGATGAATAACCCAATTAAAAGAAGTAAAGTGATACTTAAAATGAGAAAGCTTAATGCCAATGTAATATATCTACTAGAGATGGCACGATACCACTTTTTTATGTCCGATACCGATATCATAAATTTGGATATCTGCCGATACCGATATGAATCCGATATAGTGTTTTTTAATCAACAAAACTGTTTTTTAAATATCTTGCTGCATTTTGTTTAAGTTCATACTCAAGTTTAAAACAACAACTACACTAAAGCTATTCTGTTATACCTGTATGCAAAAAAAATATTTCATAGTTCAGCAATACTGATCAATCTAATAAACTTAAACCTACACCATCCTCCCTATTCTGGTATTTTAAAGAGTACTTAGCATAAATATTAAGCAACCTAACTAATAGGGTTCCAACTCCCAGCAACAACAAAAATAAAAAAATAAAAAAATAGGGAACCACCCCTCACGCTCCACCTCATGATGATTAATCAACGTAATCAACCTTAATTTGATGCAGTGTGAAAAAAAATGCACAGAAATCAATTATTTTTCAAGAAATATTAAATAGATTCAACATCTTTCTTCAACAAAATTGCAGACTGCACAGATGGTACCTTCCCAAAGGAAAAAGTACTATAGCTTACTAGGGTATATTAGACTTAATAGTTACTATATACAGTAATTGACTTCTATTCATTTTACATCAAATTAAAACTTTGGGTGTCAGATAATTATTTATTAAAAGCTAGACATTTTAAATGAGAATAAGAAAGAAATGTATGTCTTTGTGCCCCCTTTTCCCTGTTAATGCCCTATCGGCCCCCCTGGCTAAACTTTGCTAGATCCGCCCCTGCTCAGTTACCAGCCGTCAGCTACATAGAAAAAGATCCTGGAGTAGAAACTAATATTAAATAAATTCTAACAACAGCTGATCAAGCTTAAACGTGCTGCTGTTGTTCAGCCGCTGGTTTCCTCTTTCTGGTGCAAAGTGGGCCAAAAGCAAACAACAGACACGGACTCGGACTCGACAGAAAAGCCGATCAGCTGATCGTTAAGCAGTTTCATGATTAAAGTAGCAGCAAGAAGAGGCAGTAGCTTGTTAAGCTTAACGCAGGAATGCTTTACATACATTCAGAGATGGACTTACACACTTGCTTTACTTCTCTCGGAATAACTTTGTCGGAGATGAAATGCCGGGTTGCTAGCGAAGCTCCACATGCTATCCAGACCACCGACAGGTCCCGCATGCCACAGCCGCTCTATCACGTGATGCATACTGCTCCGACGTGCTAACGTTCTGAGGTGAGTTACGGCGTGTTGCAAGTTTTGTGAGGTGCTTTCGTGATATTTAATGGATCGGATTACATTTTTTATTTTTCTCCGATATCCGATCCAGTAATTTAGGTCAGTATCGGACCGATACCGATACGTAATATCGGATCGGTCCATCTCTAATATCTACAGGAAACACATCTGTCGCAGGAAGAGCATGATAAATTGAAGAAATTTGGGTACAGAAATTCTTACTATAGTACTTGCAAGAAAAGTCGTAAAAGGGGGGTAGCAATACTTATTAAAAATTCAGTTAATTTTGAATGTTCTAAAGAAATTCCGGACAGTGAGGGGAGATACATTATTGTAAGAGGTAAACTAGAAGGGGAGGCGTTGACACTAATCAATCTCTATATTCCCCCTGAGAGCAACCAACAAAATGTGAAGACTCTACTTACTACAGTCATGTCAGAATCTGAAGGGACTGTGCTGTGTGCAGGAGACTTTAATGTGGTATTCGACCATAGAATTGATACAACAAGTACAAATAGAAGCAAAAACAGCCTGGCGAGAATGGTTAATACATTTATGAAGGAGCATGGAATGGTAGATGTATGGAGGGAACACCACCCACTGGATAAGGAGTATACACACTACTAAAAGACTCACAACACTTACTCAAGAATTGACTATGTCTTAATGAACAGATGGGATCTACACAGAGTAACTGAATGCACAATTGGCAGATATTTCTGATCATTGTGCCATTCATTTAAAGCTAAATCTAAATAGTAGGCGTAGAAATACCTGTTGGAGGTTAAATCTGAGCTGTCTGAATAAAAAAGAAACGAAAGACCAAATCAAGAAAGATATAAAGCAATACATAGAGGAAAATTCCACTGAAGAAATTAGCCCAACTGTGTTTTGGGATGCATTCAAAGCTGTACTCAGAGGGAAGCTTATTGCTATAACTTCAAAACAACACCAAATGAGGAAGGCCCTGTACCTAAGCCGGGTGGAGGAATTGAAAAACACAGAAATATTATACCGAACAACTCGGAATGTTCAGCTCCAAGACAGAATCAAAACACTAAAAAAGGAAATTGACAATATATTGACTGAAGAAGTGGAAAAAAAACTTGGATTTTTGAAACAGGATTATTATGAGAACGGCCCAAAGGAAGCTAGACTGATAGCAGCAAGCTGTTAATTCAATTCACAAGATTAGAGACCCATCTACAAATAACTTGCAGTATAGCCAGGAAGCAATAGAAGAAACATTTAAGAAATATTACGAAAACTTGTATAAACAACCATGTTCAACAACAACAACAATCTTTATTTATAGAGCACATTTAAAAACCAACGGCATGCCAAAGTGCTTAACATGCACTTTCCTCAAATAAAGACGAGAAAACTGCTTTTCTTAACTCCCTAGACTTACCACGTATTGGTACGCAGCAAAACAGCAAACTGACTGCCCCCATCAGTCATGAAGAAATATCTAGAGCAATTTCAAGACTTAAAGCTAATAAATCACCGGGGGCCGATGGGTTTCCCTCAGAGTGGTACAAGAACTTTAAGGAGGAGTTGATACCAATGCTTCAATCATCATTCAATCATACCCTTGCGGAGGGTGTAACCCCTCCCTCATGAAGAGAGGCGATTATCTCAGTAATCCCTAAAGAGGGAAAAGACACCGAATATTGTAACAATTACAGACCCATATCGGTTCTTAATGTGGACTACAAAATATACACATCTATAATCGCTAAGCAATATGGAGCAATTATGACAGACTTAATTAATGAAGACCAAACTGGCTTTATCTCAGGACGTAGAACTCAAGATAGTATAAGAAGGACCCTCCAGATAGTTAATTCGATACAAACAAAAAAGGGCAGTACGGCCCTAGTAAGCCTGGATGCAGAGAAGGCTTTCGACAGTGTAGATTGGAACTTCCTGTATGCCGTGCTTGAAAGGTTTGGTTTTAATGACGGTGCTGTGATGTGTATCAAATCCATTTACCAATCTCCTACGGCTCGAATTAGAATCAATGGCAGCTTAACGGAGCAAATCTCTCGAGAGAGGGGTACCCGTCAGGGTTGTTGCCTCTCACCTCTTCTCTTCACTCTATATATCGAACCCCTGGCACAGGCCATCCGACAAAGTGAGGAGGTGAGAGGAATAAGTATTAAAGGGGAAGACCACATCATCAGCTTATTTGCAGATGATATCATACTCTACCTAGAAAATCCAAACCAAACTTTAATTCCGATGTTTAATGTAATTAATATCTTTGCTGAACATTCGGGGTACAAAATTAATGTGACCAAAACTCAGATACTGGCTTTCAACTATTTGCCATCCGAAGAGGTTAAAAATAAGTTTAAACTGAACTGGACTGCAAAACAAATGAAATACTTGGGTGTAACTGTGACTAAACAATTGAGTGACCTTTTTAAAACAAATTATGATAGACTGACCACTCAGATTAAACACGATCTAAACCGATGGTCAACTCTTACACTAGACTTTAGTGCAAGAATCACAACAATAAAAATGAGTATCCTCCCACGGTTATTGTACCTTTTCCAATCTCTGCCAGTTAAGATCCTAGTGGAAAAATTCAAGGACTGGGATAGGCTCATCTCTAGATTTGTATGGAATGGTAAAAGGCCTAGAATAAAATACACAACATTACAACTATCTAGGAAGCAAGGTGGTGTGGGACTCCCTAATCTAAAAGATTACTACCATGCGGCCCAAACCAGACCGGCGATAAAGTGGTGTGATCAGAACTTTAATGCTAAATGGAAAGATATTGAAATAAAAGTACAGGATGTCCCAGTCCAGACATTTCTTGGAAATGAGCAACTTAAGAAAACCTTACAGCATTTCCTTGATCCTATAACATCCCACACTCTAGAGATATGGTTTGGCCTAGTTAAACAAAGTAAGTTGGAAAGGGAGGTTAAGATGTTAAACTGGGCTGCCTATGTTGTTGGTGATATACCAAGTGCTCACGACTCAGGATTCAGGAAGTGGGAACAAAAAGGAATAACAGCGATTTGTACAGTAATGAAAGATGGCCATTTGATGAGTTTCCAAGATTTAAAAGATCGGTATAGTCTAGAGAAAACCGATTTTTACCGGTACCTGCAACTCTGAGACTACTTTTCAAAGGAAGTACGAAGTTTGCGTACGTCTTATGGCATCCTGAATTGTATAATTAAATCATACAGGGGCCTCCAATTCAAGGAAATTTCTGTACTATATAAAAATCTAAGAGAGAACACGGCAACATCAACTGAATGCATAAAAAAGAAATGGGAGCAGGAAATAAAAACTGATATCTCAACTGAGGAATGGTTAGATATGTGTGAAACCCAGAACACAACGACCAACTCAAGATGCTGGAGAGAATTTGGATGGAAACACCTTACTCGATTTTTTTATTACACCAAAAATCAAAAGTAAACAGACTCAAGACAGTTTGCCATGCTGGAGAAGATGTGGTAACATGGAAGCACACCATACGCACGTGTTTTGGGAGTGCCTGAAACTGCATAATTTTTGGAAGAACGTGACTCTTGTAATAGGCAATATCTTGGGCTATCAATTACCACACAATTTTAAAACTGTATATCTTGGGAATATTAGAGAGTATGTTCTGTACGACGACTTGTATTTGACAAAAATCCTATTGATAGCTGCAAAGAAAGCTATAACAAGAAACTGGTACAAACTGGATCCGCCTTCTTCAAAAGACTGGTTAAATATTGTTGGAGAAATCTATGCAATGGAAAAAATGACTTACATTCTCAGATTAAAGGAAGATATATCATTGCTAAGTGGGAGAAGTGGACATTATATGGCACGTAGGAAAATTAATGAACGAACAAAACATTTAAGGTCTATGACTCTGTATATCTATTGATGCATGCCCATATAAAAGTACGTATATAAGCTGGAGTATGTATGCTGCGGAGTAAAGGCAGGCATGCATACGGTAGTTGATTAGAATTGGCACCCACACCTTTTGTTCGCTTTAGTTCTGTTTGTTTTGACTGTGTGCTTGCATGGTTATTTTTCCTGTAATGCAATACATGTCTATGTTTAAACTGTGACAAAACTATCAATAAAAATTACAGTGTCAAAAAAATATATATATATATTTAGGACGGCTGCACGTAGAAAACAGTTTTCATTAATCTTGCGCTTTTAGTTAGCAAATATAAATAAATCACGTCTTTCAATCGCCACAGTCACGAGCAGTTTTAAACTGCGGAAAAAATGCACGACTGGTTTCCACGGTAATCAGATTGTTACCGTCGTCACGTGTTCACGCAAACCTGGTGACGTCACACATAGAACGCTTCCCTTTGATCCTCAAAAATCCTTAAACAGACCTTTGAGTTGCATGACGCACGCTAAAAGCTTGTTTTAAGCGCTATAACGCAGTACTGCAAGAATTAAGGAAAGCAATAGAGAACTCATCATCTGTAAACATGTCAAACTCCGTTTGGGGCGCGATTTGCACTGTGGGCACTTATGCTCACAAAATTATGAGAAAAACGTTGGGATTTGATGACCAACGTTCACCCACTGCTGACCAAACTGTATGCGAGGCACCTGAAGTTCGCTGTGGTAACCAAATTTTACACGCGGAACATGAGGTACCATTGCCAGATCAGCATATACCTGAACCCCGCTTCAGCAGCTGCAGAGGACAGCATAATCAGAATAGCGGTTTAAACCAAGTGTGTGAAATTCTTCACCCTGAAAATATACAGCAGCAGCCTTCTGTGATTCAAAGACATCAGCTATGGGAAAATTCAAATCGAGATGCATCAGACCCTGCTGAATCCAGGACCTCAGACCTAAGACCCAGCCAAAGAGTCTCAGAACACCATGATGAAATTGTGAACAGAGACAGGCCTCCTTTGGAAGGGAGAGAAGAACATAATGGGATTCTTCATAGAGGGGTTTCTATCATCAGGAGAGGAACTGGATTTTTAGGACAATCCATTACCACAGTGTCTAACATGTGCAAGTTAGCAATTGTGGCTATTCATCCCATGTTCTGGAAAATGGTCGAAGAGGTCAGACATTATGTGGCACACCTGATGTCACGTGCTGTAGGATAGTGATGGGTCGGTCGTGAACAAAATGGCTCTTAGAGCCGGTTCTTTGACGTGAACGACGCGAGCCGGCTCCTTGTCGCGAGCCGTGGGTTTTTTTGTTCTTTCTCTCACCCTCTCTCTCGCACTTTTTTCCCGCTTCACTCACCATGCGAGCCTTGTGCTTAGGGTTGCCAACCGTCCCTTAAAAAACGGAATCGTCCCGTATTTAGAAACAAAAGTACACGTCCCGTATTGAGCTAATAAGGGACGCACTTTGTCCCGTAATACAGTGATAATCAAAAGTGGTCTATAACTTTTAATGGAATTAACGCTTTGTTGGAAAACATAATTCCCAGCCCCTCTCCTGCTTTGTGACCAATGAGCTGACAGCACACTTATGACAATTCGAGTATGACAATTCAGATTACCGCTTATCTCATTGGTCGAGGAAAGGTCGCTTACGGAGAAAATACCGGAAGACAACAGATGACCACAACAAGAAGCATGGCCAACAGGAAAACAAACGCCGACACTGCGGTGCAAGTCTCGGACGACAGTACACCTAAAGCTGGACATACACTGTGCGATTTTCAAACTGCACGATTGACTCGCAGGGGTTATAAGTTTGTAGGTCACGATGCAGGGTCTCACACTATACCGCCCGATGCTCTGATGCGACCTGAGTGCTCACACTGTGCGTTCATAAAATGAAGGTTATAACAGAAATTCTGTCGCTCGCTCTCCCTCTGTCTTTCACTCACACAGACACGCACACCACCACCATCAACTTTGCTAAATTGCTAATGAAAAACATTGATCAGACAGCTGTGATTGAGCAGCAATGTAAATCCAACTATTTTCACGGTTGTTGTGGTCATGATAATTTTGTGATGCCACATCGAAAAGGCTCTTCAGGAAAGCTCAAAGAAAATAAATGGCTAAATGATCATTTGTTTCCCATATGGTCATATCACAAAGAATATGCATCTGCTTAAATCAAATTCAAGTCAAATGGTTAAAAAATAATTTCACACACAAAAAAAAAAGAGCTACCACACTGGGAAGGGTGAAGACAACTGGGTTGCCCGGCCCTGGCCACGAGGTGTCCCTTATTTATTTTTCAGGGGGTTGGCAACCCTACTTGTGCTTTACCCTGGGAAGAGGGGGGAGGGGCGGTAGCTACACTCAGTAGCACAGGAACAGAGCAGGAGGGAGAGAGAGAAAGAGAGCCAGGGACAACAACATCACATTAGAAAGGTATAGTAATCATCCACAACTATTTTCAGTTGCGGATGATAAAGGATTCAGAAAGTTTATTCCTGCAGGCCCATATGACAGAGAATATGCATGTTCTTTTTGTTTTCATATTATAATTTATATTTAATTGTGTTATGGTTTGCAGTGTTTTGTGTTGTTTCACTTTAAATTTGTAAAAGGAAAAAGTTGAAAATTTAAATAGTTAAAAGTTGAAATGTGAATAGTTGATTTTTGTATTATATGATTTATTTATTACATTTTATGTGGAGTGAATAAATAAAAGTATATTTACGGTGGCCCCTACAGACAAAGCACATACAAACTTCAAATCACGTACGAACCCTGAAGCACGTACAAACTCAAAAACACGTACAAACCCCAAAACACGTAAAAACCCCAAAACACGTAAAAACCCCAAAACACGTAAAAACCCCAAAACACGTAAAAACTCCAAAACACATAAAAACACGTACAAACTCCAAAACACATAAAAACTCCAAAACACGTACAAACTCCAAAACACGTACAAAAGACAACAGAAGTGCTCCAGGATGATAGGCACAGTGTTGAGCTTTTGTTACCTAGTGGCTATCCGATTGTTCAGTCTGACGTCACTAGCCGTGTCTGGGTCTAAACTCCGCTGCAGGTCCATATATCAAACCATCATTATGGCATTACTGAGAGTTGAAAAACTGTCTAAAGTCTTTCATCTTTAATAAAATGATCAGCGTTCTGCTCTACCAGGTGTAACAATTGAGTTTAACATCCAGGCATCCATGAAAACGGAATTTATGACATTTAACGGAGTTAGAAGTTAGCAGGGAGTTAGCTCGCTAGCTTCTATCTAAATACAATATAGCATGTCCTGGCTGCGGGGTTTTGGAAACAAATTCAAACGTACAGCTCTGTTATCACTTCCAGCATAAATGAAGACAGAAAACTAAACAGCAGTGACGTTTGTAGGGTTACTGAAGTTGGGCTAGCTGGTATTTAATGATGTGCTACGTGACCGCTAGCGACACAGTTATGTTAGCATAATATAAACAAGCTAACTTTTTTCCCCACTCGATAAAAGTTAACGTGAGTGTTCTCGGTGGTCAGGAACAAATGTAATCGCATGGCAGGATGCTGTAAAAGGACCAAACTTCAGCCAGGAGAACAACTGAGATAATCCACCCACAATACGAGGTTAGTCATTCATATACTGCTGCATGGGCTGGGCTGCAGTTACATCCTAAGGTTTTAAAAACTGAGCTTAAATAAATGATTAGTGGTAATAAAAGCCGAGGGAGGTCAACAGGGATCACTGACTGTTTTAGGAGCTTTTTGAGATCAAATAGAAGAAAATACAAAACATTAAACATGTTAACAACACAAAAGCCATATTAAACGCAGACTACTTTAGACCCGGAAGTAGGATTCGTCGCGTCATCACTGAACAACCGGATACAAGCCAGCAAGTACCAATGACCGGATTTGGTGTGTGGTAATAACAGGTAAATGAACTTTTTTTTTAAATTTATTATTTGACTATATATGAATGCTTGTGTATAAATACACAAACAATACACCTATGCTTTCATGCTTTCAATTGTGTAATTTAAGTGATCTAAGTAGCTCTGTTTTGGAAGTTCAGTTCATGCTAGAAATGTGTTTTGGAGTTTGTACGTGCTTTTTGGAGTTTGTACGTGTTTTGTCTAGGGGCCACAGCATATATTTATATATAAACATATATAAATAAAACCACTTTTTTTTTTACATTAGTAATTCCTTTTGTGCATAATTTTATATTATTGTTAATAATAAATTAATTAAAGCAAAAAAACCAACCTGAAGAGCCGGTTCGGAGCCGAAAGAGCCGGATCTTTTTAGTGAGCCGAACCGAAAGAGCCGGTTCTCTAAAAGGAGCCGGAAATCCCATCACTACTGTAGGAAGTATTTGCGTTTGCCTTTGCATTTTATTGTTCTTGGTCAACAAAATTCAAGCTATATTAATTTATTTACTTTCATTTTTAACACAACACCTTTAATTTTCCTCTATGGAAATGGAAAAGGTGAAGACAAACCTAATGTCAGTGTCAACTTTATTTGGCTCTAACTGGACTATGACGATTTTAATAGGAAAATAACTAATAATTGGGGTATAATGGGGTTAATTAGGCTCTTACCATCTCAGTCATGCAAACAACAGTTGAAAACCCAGCCAGTCACGGCAGAAGGCTGCTCCTTCCTGAGCCTGGTTCTGCTGAAGGGTTCTTCCCAACGGGGAGTTTTTCCTCCCCACAGTTGCCAAGTGCTTGCTCATAGGGGATCATCAGATTGCTGGCCTGTCTCTAATACTGTAGGGACTACCTTACAGTATTAGAGACAGGCAGCTGTTGTTTGCATTCAAAGCCACATAAATAAATTTGAATTCTCAATGAAATGAATGGATTTGATTTGATTCCTTTACCTTCACAGAATCCTTTTACTTCAGTTTTGTCTTCTGCTTCTTGGTAGCAATAATAGTTTTGTCAATTAAGCTTCTTGCCCCATTCATCCCTATGCTCTCCTGTTTTCTCCTAACTGGCATATCTGACCCGTGGGAGTGCAGACACCACACAGAGAAAGAATGGGACGAGCCACTCTCAGATCAACACTGTCACTGTGGGAATCCTAGATCTTCAAAACTTGTCAAAGGTGAAAGTTCAAAGACGTGTCTTACCTGCAAACACAGGCAGTGTGAACTACACCATTTTTCAGACGCTGGTGTGACAGGCTACGGAAAATGTAGTTATTTAAGAACAGAACAGAACAAAGAAATCAAGGACTTGACTCGAGGGAAGGACATTCAACTGAAGGATAAGACACACAAGCTCTACAGCCTAAGTCCATTTGTTGATGAGCAGGGAGTACTTAGGGTGGGAGGACAAGAGCAACTCTACACCCATATATCAAACATCCTGCCATTATCCCCAAATCAAGTCATGTTGTGTTTACTTATTAAACAGTACCACGAAAAGGTGCAGCATCAAGGAAGAGGAATAACTGTCACTGAGCTGCGCTCCAATAGAGTATGCATTACAGGATGCAGCGATTCAGTTGCTTCTCACATCTACAAGTGCACAACCTGCACAAAGTACAGGAGACATAGTCAAGATCATGGGAGGTCAGATTTACCAGAGGATAGAATGGAAACAACACCCCCATTCTCCTACTGTGGCATTGACTGTTTTGGACCTTTTTATGTAAAAGAGGGTAGAAAAGAACTTAAAAGGAATGGTCTTCTTTGTACATGTATGTGTTCTAGAGCAATACATAATGAAATGTTGGATGACCTTACAACTGATCATTTTATGAATGCATCATGTTGTTTTATTTCTATTTGTGGACATGTAATCAGGTTCGACCAAGGTACTAAATTATTTTGGTGCTAAGGGAGAGCTTTTGAGGGCAGCATGGTGGCACGGTGGTTAGCACTGTTGCCTCACAGCAAGAAGGTCCTGAGTTCAATTCCAACCGTGTTTGCATGGGTTATCTCCGGGTACTCCGGCTTCCTCCCACTGTCCAAAGACATGCAGTTTGTAGGGATAGGTTAATTGAAAAATCTAAATTGCCCGTAGGTGCGAATGGTTGTCCATCCCTGTGTGTTAGACTGGCGACCTGTCCAGGGTGTACCCCACCTCTCGCCCTATGACAGCTGGGATAGCCTCCAGCGCCCCCCGCGACCCTGAAAAAAAAAGGAGAAATGGATGGAGAGCTTTTAAATGCACTGAATGGTTTTGACAAAGAACAGTTGAAACAATGCAGATGTAAGTTTGTTCTGAGCACCCCTCTTCAAGCCACATGAGAGGTTTTTGGGGAAGGCAAATTAGGACTATTAGATGCGTTTTAACGACTATTCTAGATCACACTTCTAAGAGACTTGACACTTCCTCACTCAGAACGTGTCTTTATGAAGTTATGGTTATTGTGAATAGCACCTAGTAGTAGTAGAGAACCTAAATGACCCAAATTTAGAGCCTCGTACACCAAATCATATTCTCATGATGAAGGCCAGCATTATTCTACCCGCTCCTGGCAAATTTGTGAGCAGGGACCTGTACTTGAGAAGGAGATGGCGCCAAGTTTAGTTTTTAGCCAATTAATTCTGGACAAGGTGGAAGAAGGAATATCTTCTCACTCTTCAACAGAGACAGATCTGGCAAAAAGATAAAAGGAGTGCAAAGGTGAAAGATATTGTTATTCTTCAAGAAGACAATTCTCCAAGGAAAAAGTGGAAACTGGCAAGAGTAACAGAGGTATATCCAAGCGTAGATGGAAGTATTAGAATGGTTAAGCTTTTTCTCTGTGATTCAATTTTGGATAGGGATGGGAAAAGGACTGTCAAACCAGCGTATCTTGATAGGCCAGTACACAAAACTGTGCTATTGCTAGAAGCAGAATAAATGCTAAAATGTAAGCATGTTCCTACTATAATGTGTTTAGGCAGAAATCACAATAGGTTTGTCATTTGGTGGGAGTTTTACTGCCATACTTTTAGTTAACATATTTTGTTTTGCACTAGGGCTGGGCCATATTATACCGTTCACGATAATACCGGTATAATGTTAGGCAACGATAGGAAAATGAAATATCGCGATAGAATGGGAGTAAAACGCGCATGCGCAGTGCCTTTGTTTTCATACGCACATGGCCGGTCGTTGAGTGAAACAGATGAACCAGAATTGGTTTGTAAAAATGGTGCAACTTCAGTGATGTGGAACTGGTTTGGTGTTTGTCCGTCAGATACACAGCAAAGCACATTTTTTTGCAGAACATGCAAGCGGCCATCGTTATTGTCGTATTTGTCGGACTAAGATGCTCTTAAATCTGGGAGTAATCTGGGTCCTAAGCTCCGTATGCTTCATGTCAAACAACACTGCAGCATCACTTAGAGTTAAAAACTGTCTAAATTCTTTCATCTTTAATAAAACGATCAGCATTGCTGCTTTACCAGGTGTAACTATAAAGTTTAACTTCCAGGCATCCATGAAAACAAAAGTTATTACATTTAACGGAGTTAGAAGTTAGCAGGAAGCTAGCGGAAGTTAGCTCGCTAGTTTCGCTAGTTACCTAAGCATGATATAGCATGTTCTGACTGAGAGATTTCTGAAAAAAAATCAAACGTACAGCTCTGCTATCACTTCCAACATAAATGAAGACAGGAAACTAAACAGCAGTGACGTTTGTAGGGTTACTGAAGTTGGGCTAGCTGGTATATAATGATGTGCTACGTGATCGCTAGCGACACAGCTATGTTAGCATAACATAAGCAGTGAAGCTGGAGGACAAACACGAACACTTTTCCACTTATAAAAGTTAATGTGAAGGTTCTTCATGGTTAGAGACAAATGCAATCGCATGGCAGGATGCTGTAAACGGACCAAACTTCAGTCAGGAGAACAACTGAGATAATCCATCCACAATACGAGGTTAGTTATTAATATACTGCAACAACATGGGAATAGAGCAGCTGCAGAGAATTCAACATTAATGAATCAATGTTACAGAAGTGGAGGAAGCAAGAAGAATGAGTTTAATAAAGTTTGATTTATCTGACTGCTTTGTTTCGCTTAATGTGCCTTATAATCCTGTGCACCTTATGGTCCGAAAAATGTGTACTGCACACTGCAGTTTAATGTTGCAAAGCACCTCTTTTTAACTTCAGTGGATATTATACATGGTTATGCTCAGGATATGTCAGCCCATTTCTACTGGAAATGCCTTTTGGTTAAACTTTCAGCAAGGAATTTGCATTTGCACTGTTACATTTTTATAAAGCTTTAATGTACATAAAAACCAGCTTCTTGTTTAAGTGAAAATAAATGGAAGGTTGTCTTTTTGCACTAGTAATGTTGTGGAGTTGTATTTTGTCTCGCATCAATTATATCGTCGGTTATATCGTTATCGCAAATTTTCAAATATATATCGTGATAAATATTTTTGGCCATATCGCCCTGCTCTATTTTGCACTATGCATATTTTATATGTCATTAGGACATTTATTGTGGAAATTCTCATGTAGGAACTATTGTACTGCATGTTGGTTCCACTGGTGCACCTGAGGAAGATGCATGCCCATGCTGAGGTATGACCATGGCAAGCTGAAGCTGGAGAGACAAATTTAAGTCAGAAGAAGTTCAAATGTTCTTAAAAATATCTGTAAGGTGTTTATTTCTGCCTCAAAGCATGGGCCAGTATGTTTTGCATATTATATCGATGACTTTATGTCTCTGTTTCACCCGTCTTTCTATTTCATTGAATTTACATTGTGTTTTAGTTCAACGGTTGTGAGTTTGTGATCAAGTTGATGCTGTAACAATATCAACCCCGAGACCTTACAACTCACTTTAAAGCCAACTTCATGCCATCAATAAAAATAACTCTTTGACTTAAAGAAGAGGTGGAAGTGATAAATATGTTTTCCAATAAATCTGATGGCCTACTAATAAAAGCACTCAGTGTAATTTAGACTAAATTAAGTGAAATATATGTCTACTATCAGACTAGAAGACGGAAAACACATCATAAGATGTTTACTTGAATTCTCAGCAACTTTGGTCCTCAGCCAATAAAAAAAAAAATGAAACTTTTACTGTGACGTCATAGAAAAACTCACCAAGGTCAAATCTTATTATGTTTACACGCAAACACATATCATCATTCTCGGGTTGAGCAACGCTACGGCTTCACTACATCTGTTTGTTCTGTACAAAAAGACGTGCAGGTCACTTAAAAATATCTCACCCTGTGTTTCTCTGCCTGTGGTAGAGGTGGAACCAGATCAAGTGGAGCTGATTCTTGAACAGCCTCAAGTCAGAGCTGGATTGACCTTCTGTCACCAGGTACTGATGAGCCCGCTGTGGAGAAACATCACTGATGATGTTCATGAATCCCCAGCTGACTCTGGTAACCTTAATACAGCACAGAAAAAATGTCACAATATTCATTTATGTTGTGATTATTGTGATAATAACAGAAACAGATGCATCTATGTCATCATCTTTGAGCTTTTACACTTAACATAATTATAAAAACATGAGTATAAAAGGTGTTAAAACTCTGATGCCATCTTGGAATACTGCACTTTGTTCATGTCATTACAACATTTCTCTCTTTCTAATCATATATCTAGATGTTATGTCAACACACATTTAATCTACATTATAAGAGTGCCTTTGTGATAAATGTGTCTTTCATTCTTGAATTAACTGGTTAAATATTTAATCTAACTAAACCCTAAAGATGGAGTCAGAAGACAACAGTCACCTGAAGGGGCTGAAAATTGTAAAGATCCTACAGAACAATCAGTAAATGTGAGTAAATCTGTGATTCTGCGAGTAACACACTGGGTTCAGTTTGGAGGTTGAACTCTCACTCACCAGGATTGACAGCTGTCTGTGCCACAGTTAAACTCATGCAGTGCTAATTTAAAAACTCTCAAATATTTTGGACAATTTATATTTTTCTATCACAAAAAATACACGTCTTCATTGAAGTAAACACACAGAGCAATTAATATATATTTTTAAATATAATTTCTTTATTTTAATTATCAAATTACAAATAAAAAAAACAACCCACCTAACGAGCCCTGGTCAACCCCTCACTTGAATTTTTGATTTTCAGTTTAAGGCAATTAAATTCAATCCAAAGATTCAACCCCAACAATCAAGTGATTCCCTATGAGCAACGGTGGACAGGAAAAACTCCCTTTTAACAGGAAGAAACCTGTGACAGAACCAGGCTCAGTGTGGGGCAGTCTTCTGTCATGACTGGTTGGGAGGTGAGGGCAAAATAAAACTGAACATAAATGAGAGCACAGTATAGTTATTATGTTATAATTAGCCAATCAAGGTGGGCAGGTAATAAATAGCGCCCGTTATGGCAAGACCTAGACCTAGACCTAGACCTACGTTACTTGCGAAGTTGGTAAAAGCACTCTGTGGTGCTTTCTCACGCCTCACATTCTCAGTCTCTTTCTTTCGTACACTCAACTCCCTTTCAATGTTGTCCATCCTTGCATTAATCATTCTATTTTGCTCTATGAGAGCCTCTAAACGCTGAGCTATTCTCTCCATTGACTAACTTTGTAACTGCTGCAGGGACAAGTGTCAAAAGAAAAAAAATGTTCCCTGAATTATTTAAATGTAAAGGTATTACCTTTGTCAAAGACTCCTGCTTTGCAAAAACAAGTCGCTGTTACCGAAGACGCACCAAGGTAAACTGTGTTAAAGCACCTCTATTTATAAACTCATGTGGCAGAGATGGTGACGTCAACCGTCACGGGAGACTGTGACGTGCGGTCGACCGTCACGTCACAGTCTCCCCTTTGAGAAGATCAAAGGATCAAAGAATAGCTCCGTGTCATTCCGCGCATGCTCAGATCATGCGTATTGAAATGAACGGGATATTTATTTATTCATTTTAAATACCTTGCTATATAACAAAGGCGACTGCGCACTCAAAGGACGAGGAGAGTTCAAAATAGGGCTGTTCGATATAACGACACATATGGATGACGATATGAAAAAGTCTATCGCTTCATATTACGGCAATATTTTTTCATGGTTTTTATGGCTGTATCCCAATTCAGGGTCTGCAGCCTTAAAGTACGCAGCCTCAATGGTCCTCAAGGGCCGTGTACTCAAAGACCGCTAAGGCCGGAAGTGCGAGGCTTGTGAAATGGGACGGTCTAGCCTCCGTCGCGCTGCCCAGGTTGCCTAGCAACCATGATAGCTGGAAACGTGTGGTTGACAGAAATGAAGGAGAACATATTTTGTTCGTTTGTTTGTTTCTACATGAGCTTTGTGTGATTTAATAAGCATCTGAGGCTGAGACCACAGGACTGTAAAACATGATTGTTGCATGCTTGCATATTTCTGAAAACATCTTAGTGGTGTGGCAGCCATGGGTTGAGCCAGCCCTGCAAACCCTGTGGATGGACGATGCAGTGGACAGTGGGAGGAAGCATCCTAAAGCTCTCTTTGCAGACCAGCCTGTGTGATTCTCCACTCGCCGACCAGAAAAGACAAACGGCGGGTCTCAGTTGCAGCACCTCATCCATTCTGTATGCATGAATCTGCACGCATGTATCACCTTCATTCAAAAAAAAGGAGCCAGCTATTTTATTACTGTTGACCTTGTAACATTTATCACTTTAAACATAGCACAAGTCAAAAAGCATACCTGATAGGCAATCATAAGATAAAGCTCGTAAGCACTTACCTGTGGAAGTGCTTCAGTATTTATTGCATTTGGCAGTAACTGTGGTTCTAGCTGAAGCATTTACAGTATTTTTGAAGGAGGCGAATTCATCGTCTTATCTGACAAAAATCAACGCCTTTTCCTGTTATTTGTGACCATTTTGTAAACAAATATGCTTCTTAGAGTTGACATTATTAAAAATCCTGAATTGGTGTAAAAGTAAAAAAAAAAAAAAACACTTTCCCCTCTTTTTCTCTGGTAAAACCTTTTGGTGGGCTGCAAATACTTCCTCTGTGTAGACAGTAGTCGTGTTGTTATTCGCTAACTTAACGGGAAAGCTTAAAATGAGTTGAGGCTTAAAGCTAAAGCTGAAGTGAAGAGACACTGAAGGACTGAAGAGGTCACTACATGCTGAAACAAATCCAGTTTGAAGCAGGTGGCTTTTCTAAGCCCGACTCTGGAATTTTGTTTGCTGTTGTGATGAGAGCAGAGCAGCACGTTTGAATGACTGCGTGTTTAATTCACAGAAACGCCAACGCAGCCATGGGTGTCCTGCTGTCCAAATCCATGGATGACAATTTAAAAAAGCAACAAGAATTCATGCTAACGAATGCACGGCTGCAGGTGAGTGAAAGTGCACCCACTCGCACATCACCTCTGACCTCTGCTGTGACATCTTTCACTAGTGAAAGATGGTGAAAGTGAAAAAGCAAAAAAAAAAAAAAGCAGATTTTTAATTATTTTTTAACACATAAAATTGCCCCAAACCTTCCCACCAAAAGGTTTTACCTTCATACTTTGAAATTGTACTAGTTGCAGATGCTGAAATGATGTCGGACTAAGTTTAAATTGTGCACTTGTTTATTTGCATTATTTTTGTATCAGCTCCATGAGTACAGAAGACATCCACAGCAACTGTAGGTCTGCAAACATTTTTAATCTCTATGACTACAACCAAATCCATTTAGACCCACTACTTTCCCACTACTCTCTGGAGGAGGTAATTAACTACACTGCTCATTGTCTGAGTAGTGTGATCACTGTGCGTTACTTCCTTTGTCCCACACACTGACACAAACCCCTGTCCTAATGACGACACGCATACCATCTTTCTTTTAGTGTTTAAGTATTACTACACACCAAAGTCAAAAACCAGCCCAAAGTGATTTCACAGCAGGTACCACTGTGATTCTACTTAAAGAGGAAACTTGCACAGGTAGAAAAAAAGTTTGTTACCCTGGTGAAGATCATGCTATGGCTTCTGGACTGGGGTGAGCATACACTCAGCTTTAACCTCACTCTTCCTCAATTTTTAGTCACAAAAAGAAATTCTTCTGTGGAAATACGCCACTGGGCTCAGATGTTCATATTGCTGTCTTAAGCAGGAGGAACTTTCTTTGGAAAGATGGAGTCAAAGAGGGTCAAAGCTTTCTGAAATCTTTCCAAATTACTGTAACTGTAAGATGCTTTTTTAAATGCCTATTTTCAATCCCCTGGCAATATTTCAATAGAATTGAAATCTTAGCATTGGTTAGGCACCTCAGGTCCTTGAGTCCTTTCTTTGTGGATTTACTAGTGCATTTAGGAACATTACTCCATATCCAATTTTGGACAAATCATTTTTAAAAGCATGAGAGCATACAGAGTGCCCAAAAGTCAAAGTTTGCAAACATGCAAAAAAAAAAAAAACCTTAATCCACAAAAAAACCCTAACATGAAATATTTTGTATTCATCAGGAATACCTGCTGCACATATTTTCCGCATGTATTTGCTCTGCTTTTCTTTCTCACATGTTACATCTGTTTCTTTTCCTTCTTCCAATGTGTAGATCATGATGATTTGTGTGCATCTGTTTTCAAGTTAGTGTCCCGCTTTGTGTTCATACTTGCACCCTTCACAAATGTCACCCTCAGACTGCGTTGGTTCATTTCTGCTTTTTCCAGTCCTGTCCCAGAGTCACAGTCTGCTGCTTGTCTGAGCTTGCCAAAACCAAATCTTTTCCTTTTGATATTCCCACCAGCAGATATGTTTGTCTAGTTTTGAATTGCACATCTACACTAATAGGGCTAATTTATCACTTATGGGTTCGTAGCTATCCCATACAAACAGCCTGTAGAAACAGAAAATGGTAAAGAATGTTATACAAAGACCCTGAAGTCTTTAATGTAGATGACACATTATCATTATTATTGTTGTTATAAGTGTTCATTATTATAAACACTCATGAGTCATTTGGCATCAGCACAAAAATGAGAGGGAGATGGGCAGAATATTGAAGGAGCAGAGGCAGTGAAAGTGGATGAGTTTAAATAGCATCCAACCATCCAAAGTAACAGTGGGTGGAGACGAGTGTCAGCGGTAATTTGTGATGGATAGTTGCAGACTGAAAGGAAAGGTTTTTAAGATGCTATGATGTGTGGTTTGGAAAACTGGAGGTGACAGAGTTGAAGATGTTAAGATTTTTTTGTTTGGAGTGACCATGAAGGACATGATTAGGAATGAGTACATCAGAGGGCCATTTCAGGTTGAGCGCTTTGGAGACAAACTAACTAATAATGTGAAACTGGTGGCTGAGCAAAGATGTGCAGTGATCTTTACTTATGTTACGTATTTGTGTATATGGGCATATTGAACTGCTTCATTTTTATAAGATGGAGACCCTGCAGCATCTATGTACTTAGATGCTGGAGTGAGTTTCAGGATAGTTTATTCAAATTTAACATCCTCTATCTTCCATTTACTTCCTTTTTTGTGACCCAGATGAAGCCGTCATGAAAGCTGACCTTTCAGCGAACGTGTCACCCCATTTCCCGTTCCTGCAGCTCATACACATGGTGTGGAGGAGCGGGAAATGCTTTCTTTTCATAATTGCATTCTTCACTCATTCACAACATGGGCCGTTAAAGGGGGACACCCTTAAGTGTGCTCAGACTACTCACTAGTTTGTTTCAGCGGATGCTGGCTTTAAAAGAACAAACACTGTCAATTACAGAAGTCATTCCTGTAATTTCCATTGAACCTAAAGAGTGTACAGCCAAGAGTCGATGTCAGGAGTACGAAACACCCAGATTGTGGAGATGAAAAGTTTGTCACTTCCTCCTTCCCTAGAGCGTAGTGTTTGTAGTTGGCATGTTTACAGCAGTGGATTCCAGGGTTTAGTTTCATGACTTAAAAAAAATTCCAAAGAAACTTCTCAAGCATACATAGAAGTTCAGTCTGTGCTCCCAACTAATCACATCTCTGTTCACGTAATGTACACTTCCTACAAGTTTTTAGGGGCTTTTTTTTAAAAAGTACTAAGCCTTTGGTGCTTATGGAGATCTCTTTAAACTGTCTGTACTCTCATAAAACAATTAACTGATGAATCAGATGATTATTACAGCTCTGATCAACAGTAATTGACTGAAATTGATTATAACTGAAAATGAAATCTTACCAAGCAGGGAAAATTTTATTTCATCATTTCTTCTTAATTTATTTTTGTGTGTCTGTGTGCGCGCGTGCATGTGCCCAGATGGAGCGCCAGATTCTGATGCAGAACCAGATGAGAGAGCGGCAGATGGCGATGCAGATCGCCTGGTCCAGAGAGTTTCTGAAATACTTTGGCAGTTTCTTTGCGGTGGCCACAGTGGGACTAACTGCAGGGTGAGATTCTAACACCTCACAAAGATCTGACACAAACACACACAGACTCATCTCTGTGTTGTGCTTTTATCTTTGCAGTTAAATATTGTCTTCTGTTTATCATCATTTTTCTTTAGAGCTATTAAAAGAAAGAACCCAGGCATGCTGGCTCCCATCATACCTCTCAGTTTCATATTTGCCTACCAGATGGACAGCGCCTATGGAACGCTTATTAATCGTATGAGAGGTAAAGCTACACACTTACAGGCATCATCATCTTAAGGAAACCTGTTTAACATTAAAAAGAGGGTGCACAGACGGGTAAATAAATCCTTATCAAGCATTATATAGTGATTCTTTGCTTTGGTTTTCGAGGATTATTTTACTTTGAACAGCAGAACACAGACTCACTATATCCAGAAAACACAGGCTCTAATATACAGTTAGGTCCATATATATATTTAAATACGTGAATAGTGTCTGTTTACCAAAACAATTTCCACTTTCCGCTATGATGGGCATCTATATAATGTGTAGACGCCCAGCTTTCATATGAGAAAATCCACATTCAAATCGGATGAAGGTTTTGGAGTTCCGGCCCCTTAACGTGTGCCCCCCGCTTTTTAAAGGGACAAAAAGTAATTGGACATTTGACTGAAAGGCTATTTCATGGGCAGGTGTGGGCACTTCCTTTGTTATGTCATTATCAATTAAGCAGATAGAAGCCCTGGAGTTGATTTGAGGTGTGGCGCTTGCATTAGCACGATTCAAATGAATACATTTTATTTTATTTGTCCAGTTACTTTTGATGTCCTGAAATGATGGGATTGCATTTTAGTTCTCACATTTTTGTGCAATCTTTTTGTTCAACCCACTGAATTAAGGCTGACAGTCGGCAGTTCAACTGGATCTGAGTTAATTATATTTAAAGTTGTTATATTTAAAATTAATTGTGGTAATGAACAGAACCAAAATGCTAAAAAAGAAAAAGTCTCTGTCCAAATGGACCTTACTGTTTACCAAATAATGCATCTAAATGTTTAACAAATATTGTGT
Organism: Copadichromis virginalis; assembly: GCF_057382275.1. NCBI lineage: Eukaryota > Metazoa > Chordata > Actinopteri > Cichliformes > Cichlidae > Copadichromis > Copadichromis virginalis. The sequence goes on along the minus strand of NC_140624.1, from coordinate 43,553,211 downwards.
TTAGTTATTCATTAATGACATTTTTAAAAAAGATTGCAGTCACTAATTATACCCATTAAATGTGTTTTTCATGATGTCTTTAGGGGAAGCTGAGAATATCATGGAGACTGAAAATGACCGTCTACAGTTACCTCAAGGGACTCCAACCTTTGAGAGCATAGAGAAGGCCCGCCGTGCTAAAAGCAGCCTCAGCGCCTTCTTGGAGAAATAATGTAATTAGTTATTGTCTAACAGCGTGGTTCCAGAGAGGAGCTGCAGCCACTGTACATTTCGTTTTCAACAAACCACAAAGACGGGGAAGTGGCTCACAAAGAAACCTCAGGTTTAGCTGTCCAAAACATACCCACTCCCTAAACGATACACAACTATACTTTATGTAGCATTAAGGTAAAAGCGGCCTCAGCTCCTTCTTGGAGAAATAATGTAATAATTTATAGAACAAACGTCCTCTATCATGGAAAATTTTAAGGCTCTGCTATTTCTCTCTGTCAGGTTGACCTTTATTGAACGAAAGGCTCCTTATTCTGTCTCATTTCAGTCTTTCAGATACACCAATTGGGCATTACATTATGACTACCTAACTAACACTGTGTTGGTCGCCCTTTTGCTGCCAAAGCGGCCCTGACCCATCACATGATATCTGGCACCAAGATGCCAGGTGTGGCCTCCGTGTTGAATAGTCTGAATCAGTGTTACTCACTTTGCTAGTGGTCATAATGTTATGCCTGATTGGTGTATGCCACATGTTGATCCATGAGTTAAGTTTTATTACAGTGTTATAAGAGCATTGTGTGACCACAGCAGATAACTTGTCTCTAAATATTGCACAATTGCAGTTATATCATCAGTGTTTTCTTTAGGTTGTTATTTTCTAGGGTTTGCTTTGATTATGTATGATGGACTTGAAGGGAAATTGATAGTAATATTAATCAGTTTATGTTATCTCTCTGGGGGGTTTTGTTGTATTTAGATGAACAAGAATACCAGCTGCTATAAGCCTGGTTCATGAATGTAATGATGATGATTGAACAAAGTGGTAAGACAATGATTGTTGACTTTGGTCAAAGCTGCAATTAGACCAGTGCAGAGCAGAAATTCTCTTAAACACTCTTCATAACAGCTCATTTTATCTGGCTCTTATGTGTAATACGTCGCCTTTAAAAAGCTCCTGAAACACTGATGACTGTTGCAGGTCACTTGCCTCTCTGTTTAGATGATAGACTGTATGCAAAAGATGGACGTAGCATCCAAACCCTCCACTTTTTCTCCTTTACATTCAGCTCCTGCTGTCCTGGAACAGCAAAGGCTTGCCCTTTCTTTCTCATTTCAGTGGCTACAATCCATCCTTTGTATTCAGTCTGTGGTTCTTTTCTATCCAGGTCATAGACGTGTTACTTTCTAAGAAGCTTTGTTTTGATGAAATGCCCTCTGCCAGGCTGGTAACTTTTGCAGTTGCCGATAACCAACAGCTGAAGTGATCAAAATGTAATGGTGCATTATTGGTAAAGATTCTCAGACATTTGTATTGACAGATAAAATGTATTATTTTCAACACTAAAATTTTAATTGTAGGTGTGAGGGAGCTTCAATACAAAGCTGTTGGACCTCCAACTTTTTTAAGCCATCACAGTAGATTCCAAGGTGCTGATATCTATACTTTGTGTTTGACATCTGGAAAAAATTTTAAATTAATAAAAAAAGAAAATTGAAAAGATTTCAGTGTCTGAATTGATCTTTGTGACAAGGACACCCCCTGAATGCAAAGCTGTAGAGCAGGGATGTCAGTGTTTCTGTTAATGTAATGAGATCTTTTAATCTCAAAGAGCAGCAACTTAAGCAGTATGTGGGGTTTGTTTGTTTTTTAACGTGATAATGAAATGCTGCATATTAAATGACATTTCTCAGGATGACTCTTTGGGCTTAAATTGTTAGAAGTTAATGTGTAAAGTTATGTCCTCTTTCATATTTTCCACAGCCATTCAGTGGACTGGAGTGGAGCATATTTCACAGTTTGAGTGTGAGAGGATTCCCCAACAGAGAAACAGTGAAACTAGCAGAGCCAGAGCTCAGCAAAGGCCAGAAATATTAAAGATCCTACTTTGTGCATCCTCAAAACACGCTGGCACTCCATCTTCTTGTGAGCCCTTGAGGGTCGGCCTCTGTTTCCTCCCAAAGTTGTGGGGGCCTGCTGCATCCTCCACATAATATCTGTGTGGCAACACTTGATGTCTACCAAGAAGAAGGAGAGGAGGCGGCACAAGCAGGACAAGCCGAAACAGTTGAAGGCACAGGTGCAGACGGGGAGCTTTCAGGAACCTGTGTCTGAGCCAGGCTTGCTGCACAAGTGTCTCCTGAACAGCTACCTGCATGATGTAGTGCTGCAACTGAGACCCGCCGTTTGTCTTTTCTGGTCGGCGAGTGGAGAATCACACAGGCTGGTCTGCAAAGAGAGCTTTAGGATGCTTCCTCCCACTGTCCACTGCATCGTCCATCCACAGGGTTTGCAGGGCTGGCTCAACCCATGGCTGCCACACCACTAAGATGTTTTCAGAAATATGCAAGCATGCAACAATCATGTTTTACAGTCCTGTGGTCTCAGCCTCAGATACTTATTAAATCACACAAAGCTCATGTAGAAACAAACGAACAAAATATGTTCTCCTTAATTTCTGTCAACCACACGTTTCCAGCTATCATGGTTGCTAGGCAACCTGGGCAGCGCGACGGAGGCTAGACCGTCCCATTTCACAAGCCTCGCACTTCCGGCCTTAGCGGTCTTTGAGTACACGGCCCTTGAGGACCATTGAGGCTGCGTACTTTAAGGCTGCAGACCCTGAATTGGGATACAGCCATAAAAACCATGAAAAAAATATTGCCGTAATATGAAGCGATAGACTTTTTCATATCGTCATCCATATGTGTCGTTATATCGAACAGCCCTATTTTGAACTCTCCTCGTCCTTTGAGTGCGCGCTTTGTTATATAGCAAGGTATTTAAAATGAATAAATAAATATCCCGTTCATTTCAATACGCATGATCTGAGCATGCGCGAAATGACACGGAGCTATTCTTTGATCTTCTCAAAGGGGAGACTGTGACGTGACGGTCGACCGCACGTCACAGTCTCCCGTGACGGTTGACGTCACCATCTCTGCCACATGAGTCCTTAAATAGAGGTGCTTTAACACAGTTTACCTTTAGGACGGCCGCACCTAGAAAATAGTTTTCATTAATCTTGCGCTTGTAGTTAGCAAATATAAATAAATCACGTCTTTCAATCGTACAATACTGCAAGAATTAAGGAAAGCAATAGAGAACTCGTCATCTGTAAACATGTCAAACTCCGTTTGGGGAGCGATTTGCACTGTGGGCACTTATGCTCACAAAATTATGAGAAAAACGTTGGGATTTGATGACCAACGTTCACCCACTGCTGACCAAATTGTATGCGAGGCACCTGAAGTTCGCTGTGGTAACCAAATTTTACACGCGGAACATGAGGTACCATTGCCAGATCAGCATATACCTGAACCCCGCTTCAGCAGCTGCAGAGGACAGCATAATCAGAATAGCGGTTTAAACCAAGTGTGTGAAATTCTTCACCCTGAACATATACAGCAGCAGCCTTCTGTGATTCAAAGACATCAGCTATGGGAAAATTCAAATCGAGATGCAGCAGACCCTGCTGAATCCAGGATCTCAGACCTAAGACCTAGTCAAAGAGTCTCAGAACACCATGATGAAATTCTTGGTAGCAATAATAGTTTTGTCAATTAAGCTTTCTTTCCCCACCTGCAGCATGCACCTATTTTCCACTTTTCTGGATTTGACAGCACTAATTAGAGCATCTGAGTGCTCACCCATCATTTGGTTCAGTCCAAGCCATAGCTAATTGTTTGCTGGTGGTTTGAGTTGGTTGTCAGTCCACGCAGGAGTCTGATTGCTCCGTAAGGTGAGAAACATCATTTCATTTTATTTTAAAATTTCATCAAAATACTAAATTCATTAGTTCACTTTGGCAGCCCCCAGTTTTATCCAAACCACAGAAGCCACAGGTGTGCTTAGTCATTGCATTAAGCCTGTACATAATTCAGGCAGTTTTAGAATATTGGACCTCCTTTTTAATCATAAATTTAAAAACAAATCCTTCAAAATCTGTCTCATCATAATAAATATACATTCAAGTGAACATTAAATTCTCTTACTTTAGGCTTAATTACGCAGAACGTTTGATCAGGAGGACATCAGGTGTTTTAGGAAAGTGATTTGGAGGTATTCATGCCATTTAGGGTCCAGTAGGTGGCAGCATTGACCAAAAATTCTCGTCGCAGTCTCACAATTTTTAATCTCCTTTTCACACATTTTTCACACATATCCTGTTAGTCAGACAGCATCTCTGTATGCATGAAGCTGCACGCATGTATCACCTTCATTTAAAAAAAAAAAAGGAGCCAGCTATTTTATTACTGTTGACCTTGTAACATTTATCATTTCAAACATAGCACAAGTCTAAAAGCATACCTGATCGGCAATCATAAGATTAACTAAATGATACGTCACCTACTGTGTGGACTGCAGGTGCGTTGTTCTGTGACGTCACTGAAAATGTTTCCAGCTTTAAAGTCTGAGGCTTTCTCTGTGTGGTGTCTGCACTCCCACGGGTCAGACATGCCAGTTAGGAGAAAACAGGAGAGCATAGGGATGAATGGGGCAAGAAGCTTAATTATTGCTACCAAGAAGCAGAAGACAAAACTGAAGTAAAAGGATTCTGTGAAGTTAAAGGAATCAAATGAAATCCATTCATTTCATTGAGAATTCAAGTTTATTTATGTGGCTTTGAATGCAAACAACAGCTGCCTGTCTCTAATACTGTAACATGTAACATGACAGAAATTCCTCCAATTAGTAGTAATACTTTAACATAACACAAATGTTATGATTTGGCGCAAAAATACTATGATTTAGCAGAAATACTATGATTGAGCAGAAGTACTAAGATGTAGTAAAAGTACTTTGATTTAACAGAAATACAATTATGGAGGAGTAATACTTTAAAATGGGAGAAATATTGATACACACACACACATACACAGAGCCTAAAGGGAAGAGTATTTGTGCCATGGAGTGTTAACAAGAATGTGAGGTCCATATTAGAAAAGCTGGTAAAATCATAAAAGTTTGCAGAATTGTAATAAATGATGAATATGAATTACTGGTCTGTGACAGTGTATTAATTTGTAGGGAAAAAAACATGTTGACCAAGGTGGAATCGAACCCACGATCTTTGGCTTGCAGACCTGTGTCATTACCAACTGCGCCACTGGGAAAGTGAAGAGCCGCTTTGAAAAACAGGGTGATGAGGAGTCAGAATTAGATCGCGGTGAGAGGCGAAAAACGCCGTTTTTTGGAGTTACAAAATGTTGTGTAACTCAAAAACTAGGTGGACTAGAAGCTTAATTTTTGTACTGGCTGAATCAGCTTTGGTGTACTTTGACTGCGATTTTCATTGCTCTTTGTACAACCGTCACTGAGATATGACGAAAGAGGAAACGGAAGACCTCAGATATGATTGGCTGGCTGGGGACCTGGCAGAAATATATAGAAATAGTATGATTAAGCATAAATACTACATTTACCAGAAATACTATATTAAGCACAAATCCTATAAAAAGCAGAAATACTATATTAAGCACAAATCTTATGAAATAGCAGAAATAGTATGATTTAGCACAATAGTAATAAGTTAAACAGAAAAATTGGAAAAGCAAAATGGACAGCTGAAAAAATGCTGAACATGCTGAGGGTCCCTCAAATATACTTGTTAAATGAAAAAAAAAGTTTATTTATGTGGCTTTGAATGCAAACAACAGCTGCCTGTCTCTAATACTGTAAGGTAGTCCCTACAGTATTAGAGACAAGGCCAGCAATCTGATGAAAACTCCCCGTTGGGAAGAAACCTCCAGCAGAACCAGGCTCAGGAAGGAGCAGCCTTCTGCCGTGACTGGCTGGGTTCTCAACTGTTGTTTGCATGACTGAGATGGTAAGAGCCTAATTAACCCCATTATACCCCAATTATTAGTTATTTCCCTATTAAAATCGTCATAGTCCAGTTAGAGCCAAATAAAGTTGGCACTGACATTAGGTTTGTCTTCACCTTTTCCATTTCCATAGAGGAAAATTAAAGGTATTGTGCTAAAAATGAAAGTAAATAAATTAATATAGCTCGAATTTTGTTGACCAAGAACAATAAAATGCAAAGGCAAACGCAAGTACATCCTACAGCATGTGACATCAGGTGTGCCACATAATGTCTGACCTCTTCGACCATTTTCCAGAACATGTGATGAATAGCCACAATTGCTAACTTGCACATGTTAGACACTGTGGTAATGGATTGTCCTAAAAATCCAGTTCCTCTCCTGATGATAGAAACCCCTCTATGAAGAATCCCATTATGTTCTTCTCTCCCTTCCAAAGGAGGCCTGTCTCTGTTCACAATTTCATCATGGTGTTCTGAGACTCTTTGACTAGGTCTTAGGTCTGAGATCCTGGATTCAGCAGGGTCTGCTGCATCTCGATTTGAATTTTCCCATAGCTGATGTCTTTGAATCACAGAAGGCTGCTGCTGTATATGTTCAGGGTGAAGAATTTCACACACTTGGTTTAAACCGCTATTCTGATTATGCTGTCCTCTGCAGCTGCTGAAGCGGGGTTCAGGTATATGCTGATCTGGCAAAGGTACCTCATGTTCCGCGTGTAAAATTTGGTTACCACAGCGAACTTCAGGTGCCTCGCATACAGTTTGGTCAGCAGTGGGTGAACGCTGGTCATCAAATCCCAACGTTTTTCTCATAATTTTGTGAGCATAAGTGCCCACAGTGCAAATCGCGCCCCAAACGGAGTTTGACATGTTTACAGATGACGAGTTCTCTATTGCTTTCCTTAATTCTTGCAGTATTGTACGATTGAAAGACGTGATTTGTTTATATTTGCTAACTACACGCGCAAGATTAATGAAAACTGTTTTCTACGTGCGGCCGTCCTAAAGGTAAACTGTGTTAAAGCACCTCTATTTATAGACTCATGTGGCAGAGATGGTGACGTCAACCGTCACGGGAGACTGTGACGTGCGGTCGACCGTCACGTCACAGTCTCCCCTTTGAGAAGATCAAAGGATCAAAGAATAGCTCCGTGTCATTCCGCGCATGCTCAGATCATGCGCATTGAAATGAACGGGATATTTATTTATTCATTCTAGATACCTTGCTATATAACAAAGGCGACTGCGCACTCAAAGGACGAGGAGAGTTCAAAATAGGGCTGTTCGATATAACGACACATATGGATGACGATATGAAAAAGTCTATCGCTTCATATTACGGCAATATTTTTTTCATGGTTTTTATGGCTGTATCCCAATTCAGGGTCTGCAGCCTTAAAGTACGCAGCCTCAATGGTCCTCAAGGGCCGTGTACTCAAAGACCGCTAAGGCCGGAAGTGCGAGGCTTGTGAAATGGGACGGTCTAGCCTCCGTTGCGCTGCCCAGGTTGCCTAGCAACCATGATAGCTGGAAACGTGTGGTTGACAGAAATTAAGGAGAACATATTTTGTTCGTTTGTTTGTTTCTACATGAGCTTTGTGTGATTTAATAAGTATCTGAGGCTGAGACCACAGGACTGTAAAACATGATTATTGCAAGAACATTTTGAAGAACAGCAGTGAAGTTTTCGCTAAAGCGGCGACAGATGTTGTCTTGGCAGGGATGCATTAAATCAACCTCATCACACAACTGGAAATGAAAAGAGCAGAATAGACAAAAGAATGACATTTTACATTGAGGATTTAAACTTTTGACATGTTTAAAGACACAGACTGGAGATAAATGCAAAGTGCTTTAACCCTTGAACAAAAATTCTAAAGATAATGAACAGATTGATTAATCAGTTAGTACAGAAAATAATAATCAGATTTAGAGACAAAAAAATCATTAGCTGTTTCCCCAATCATCTTAACAATTCTTACCCCTGCAGATGTCCCCAGGAATGGATCTCTCTTTAATAGGTCCACAGTACACATTCCTTCAGCTACCTCTCGACGTCTCCATGCAAAGTTTTTTGTCATGCGGTCTTTCACCAGTGCTGTGTCAGGATGTAGCTTCTTGTGCTGATCATTTAGCACCTTGATATGAGCATCAACGGAGGCTGCATCTTCCCCCACAAAGCACGAATCCTTTGTCAAAGCAGATATCAGTATTATCATAAGTAAAATCTGATAAGTTAATGTTACTCGAAATGCGGTAATTTGTACACCAAATGCTTTGAAAAAAATGCAAAAATGTTGAATAGGAATTGCAAGTTGAGCTGACTTTTGTTAAATCAACTGTGAAGTTCCTTTTTCTATGTTAATGTTATCTGTTAACATGTTTCTTTCAATTAATGTTTACTTTTAGCTTTACAGTGAACATAATAAGACTATATGTTACCTTAGCTCTTAGAGGCTGAGGGTGTGAGGACTTACGAGAGAGGGCTTCAGTCTCTTCAGACAGGAGCTGCTCGATTCCTCTGTGGTCCGATGTTTCTGCGTGCATACAAACTTTTCTTTAACCCGGTTCACTTCTTCGTTGCTGATTAGGGGAGCCCGTTCTGCTTTGAACTTTCTCTTGAGTTGGCTGTGCCAGGTGTCCTAGTTGTTTCAAATGTATATAAGTAGTTAATTATGCTTACTTTATATTAATATAATCTATAAAAGAAACAAAAAAGGAGAGGTACTCACATAACCATTTCCGTGTACATCTCTTAAGAAAGGATACTTCACAATCAGGGCTTTGATGACCTGGATGTAGTCTGAGTGGGTTGGGTACCTGTTTCAAACATAAGAAAAACAACCGACAGTACACTGATTACTCTTATCCTTTCCTGGGGGCTTTTCTGTTCTTCAATTCTTCTAATCATATTGTTATTACCGTAAATAGTATGTTGTAGACCAATGTCAAATCAATGTAGCTAAAGTTGATTTTAATTTTTTAAAAATGGGCGTGGACAAACAGCCACACCTCTCCCAAACTTCATTAATTAATTGACTGCAGTCCTGAATTATTAATTTACTCTTGAGCAAATTCGAAAATGAACACTTTGGATATCATAGTCCAGACAAGGTCTGGAGACACAGGATGTATGGTTTTACCACTATTGCCAGTTCATTGGAACCGTGTGTCACGCCAGACTCGAACGCTGGTCTCCAGATTGGGAGGCAGATGGGCTAAGCATTTGTTCTCTGCCTCTCTTACAACAGCAATATTAATATTAAGAAATTAATGTAATTATTCAGAAAGGAACCCTTACATTGTGTACTATGACAGCATTTCATAAAGAGTCCCAATTATTTTGTTTCAGTACTTCTGTTCTTTCTAGACTGGTTCTTTGAGATCCAAGCGACTCTGGACATCTTGTGGGAATTTTGGAATGGAAATAACTGCAGGCAGTCTACGGCAAGAAGGTATAGAACTGCAATACAGTAGGAAAACAGCATTAACTAGCCATTTTGCAAGCACTTAAATGCATATGCAAATTTAGACATTTATCGCAACTTACCTCTGGTTTGCTTGGGACACTGGACCTTCAACTGTACCTTCAAATGGGTCGACCGGTTGTAAAGTGATGATGACTTCCTTGTAGCGGTTTGTGAAGTCTCTGAACTTCAGCTGCTTTTTGAAAGACTTGTCAAAAAGATATGCAACCATGGTCTCAGTGAGTCCACAGTCTACCGTCAATCCATCTACATCGTTATCTGAAATATAAAGTACAGTATGAAATAAAAATAAAACCATTTTCAAATTTAGTTTTAAAGTGACATTATGGTCAATAATAATAATAATAATAAGCTATCATTGTGAATCTGTCTATATTCCCCAAAAGGAAGTTACAATTAATTCTCTTGATTAATTGTTAATATAAATTAACTGGTAATATAAAAATGTAAGTAAGTGTCCCTGCGCAGAGCTTACAGCTCTCATATTCGAAAATCCCACTAAGTAGGTGGAATGGTACAAATGTGTGCCTTCCATTGTTTAAAATCCCTTTGAGCGGGAAACAAGTTAGATGCTATAAATTTTGCTTAGAAAACGATTTTGTTAATAGCTATATTTACATACTAGCATGTTTTGAGAAATTATTGATTTTTTTACATTGTTGTACAGGGTTCGTCACTATTTATTGATAAAACACTCGAATACGGCGGGCAGACAGACGTTGAACATTCCACCAACAGTCTAAATAGTCCACATTTGTACCTTTCTTTGTTTAAAACTTCGCTAACTGCTAGCTTTCGCCCATGTTAAATCTAGCTCTTCGGACTTTTGCTAACTCTACTGTAAATCTTTGCGCCTCGTCGTCTGACACGTCAATGCCTTCTTCCATCAACCTTTTAAGGAGCTCCTCCGTGGATAACCCCCTGAGAGTCATTTTCTGCGTCAACGCTAGTCAGCGCGGAGGCGGAGCACTCATCGCTGCTGCCTTTTCGGCCTTTGGGATTAATGCGCGTTGCGAACTTGACACATGAAAATACAACATTGTGGTATTAATGCGCAGTTGTTTAGAAACCGTTATGCTGTCTTGGCGAACTATATTTGTAACTTACAAAATGTAGTCACCGTAACATAAAAATCTGCTTGACATTTTAACTTCCAAAGAACCTCGGTTTAACTTGATGTTGCAAATTCCATAAAAACCTCACAATTAATGAACAATTCTAGGATGTAGTAAAAGCACAAAAGTAAATGGCCAAACATAACAGTAAAATGATTTCACGTTTTTGAAAGATTTAAAACATTAAAAAATTATAACTGGAACTTAATAAAATGGAAATGGACCAGTTTTTTTTAACATCATTTGGTTGTGCCTGCATGTCATTGTGTGTGTGTGTTTTTTAATATAATTTAACATAACTTACACAAAGGTAGGTTACAGATATTCTTTGCATCATAGGATAATTTACGTACAGAGGAGAGGACCAACAGATTTGATTATAACATGTAGCTTTTATGAGCACACTCACATCTCATATGAATTTTACAATTAACCAGGCCCATCCAGATTTTCCCATGCTGACCCATTACCACATTCTGCCCCTGTCACTGCAGTACAGGTCAAAATGGTACAGATTTGTACTTTATTTCAAATTGAACCTTTAAAGGGGCATTTCTGGACTTTTAAAGACCAGTATTGTACTTTTAAGGGAACATTTTAAAAAAAATTTACCTATAGGTACAAAAATATTCTTCTCTCGTACCTCTATTGGGACAAATAGCCACAATTGCTGACTTGCACATGTTAGACACTGTGGTAATGGATTGTCCTAAAAATCCAGTTCCTCTCCTGATGATAGAAACCCCTCTATGAAGAATCCCATTATGTTCTTCTCTCCCTTCCAAAGGAGGCCTGTCTCTGTTCACAATTTCATCATGGTGTTCTGAGACTCTTTGACTAGGTCTTAGGTCTGAGATCCTGGATTCAGCAGGGTCTGCTGCATCTCGATTTGAATTTTCCCATAGCTGATGTCTTTGAATCACAGAAGGCTGCTGCTGTATATGTTCAGGGTGAAGAATTTCACACACTTGGTTTAAACCGCTATTCTGATTATGCTGTCCTCTGCAGCTGCTGAAGCGGGGTTCAGGTATATGCTGATCTGGCAATGGTACCTCATGTTTCGCATGTAAAATTTGGTTACCACAGCGAACTTCAGGTGCCTCGCATACAGTTTGGTCAGCAGTGGGTGAACGTTGGTCATCAAATCCCAACGTTTTTCTCATAATTTTGTGAGCATAAGTGCCCACAGTGCAAATCGCGCCCCAAACAGAGTTTGACATGTTTACAGATGACGAGTTCTCTATTGCTTTCCTTAATTCTTGCAGTATTGTACGATTGAAAGACGTGATTTGTTTATATTTGCTAACTACAAGCGCAAGATTAATGAAAACTGTTTTCTACGTGCGGCCGTCCTAAAGGTAAACTGTGTTAAAGCACCTCTATTTATAGACTCATGTGGCAGAGATGGTGACGTCAACCGTCACGGGAGACTGTGACGTGCGGTCGACCGTCACGTCACAGTCTCCCCTTTGAGAAGATCAAAGGATCAAAGAATAGCTCCGTGTCATTCCGCGCATGCTCAGATCATGTGTATTGAAATGAACGGGATATTTATTTATTCATTTTAAATACCTTGCTATATAACAAAGGCGACTGCGCACTCAAAGGACGAGGAGAGTTCAAAATAGGGCTGTTCGATATAACGACACATATGGATGACGATATGAAAAAGTCTATCGCTTCATATTACGGCAATATTTTTTCATGGTTTTTATGGCTGTATCCCAATTCAGGGTCTGCAGCCTTAAAGTACGCAGCCTCAATGGTCCTCAAGGGCCGTGTACTCAAAGACCGCTAAGGCCGGAAGTGCGAGGCTTGTGAAATGGGACGGTCTAGCCTCCGTCGCGCTGCCCAGGTTGCCTAGCAACCATGATAGCTGGAAACGTGTGGTTGACAGAAATTAAGGAGAACATATTTTGTTCGTTTGTTTGTTTCTACATGAGCTTTGTGTGATTTAATAAGCATCTGAGGCTGAGACCACAGGACTGTAAAACATGATTGTTGCATGCTTGCATAGTGGTGTGGCAGCCATGGGTTGAGCCAGCCCTGCAAACCCTGTGGATGGACGATGCAGTGGACAGTGGGAGGAAGCATCCTAAAGCTCTCTTTGCAGACCAGCCTGTGTGATTCTCCACTCGCCGACCAGAAAAGACAAACGGCGGGTCTCAGTTGCAGCACTACATCGTGCAGGTAGCTGTTCAGGAGACACTTGTGCAGCAAGTTTGGCTCAGACACAGGTTCCTGAAAGCTCCCCGTCTGCACCTGTGCCTTCAACTGTTTCGGCTTGTCCTGCTTGTGCCGCCTCCTCTCCTTCTTCTTGGTAGACATCAAGTGTTGCCACACAGATATTATGTGGAGGATGCAGCAGGCCCCCACAACTTTGGGAGGAAACAGAGGCCGACCCTCAAGGGCTCACAAGAAGATGGAGTGCCAGCGTGTTTTGAGGATGCACAAAGTAGGATCTTTAATATTTCTGGCCTTTGCTGAGCTCTGGCTCTGCTAGTTTCACTGTTTCTCTGTTGGGGAATCCTCTCACACTCAAACTGTGAAATATGCTCCACTCCAGTCCACTGAATGGCTGTGGAAAATATGAAAGAGGACATAACTTTACACATTAACTTCTAACAATTTAAGCCCAAAGAGTCAGGAGCCTTTCGTTCAATAAGGTCAACCTGACAGAGAGAAATAGCAGAGCCTTAAAATTTTCCATGATAGAGGACGTTTGTTCTATAAATTATTACATTATTTCTCCAAGAAGGAGCTGAGGCCGCTTTTACCTTAATGCTACATAAAGTATAGTTGTGTATCGTTTAGGGAGTGGGTATGTTTTGGACAGCTAAACCTGAGGTTTCTTTGTGAGCCACTTCCCCGTCTTTGTGGTTTGTTGAAAACGAAATGTACAGTGGCTGCAGCTCCTCTCTGGAACCACGCTGTTAGACAATAACTAATTACATTATTTCTCCAAGAAGGCGCTGAGGCTGCTTTTAGCACGGCGGGCCTTCTCTATGCTCTCAAAGGTTGGAGTCCCTTGAGGTAACTGTAGACGGTCATTTTCAGTCTCCATGATATTCTCAGCTTCCCCTAAAGACATCATGAAAAACACATTTAATGGGTATAATTAGTGACTGCAATCTTTTTTAAAAATGTCATTAATGAATAACTAAACACAATATTTGTTAAACATTTAGATGCATTATTTGGTAAACAGTAAGGTCCATTTGGACAGAGACTTTTTCTTTTTTAGCATTTTGGTTCTGTTCATTACCACAATTAATTTTAAATATAACAACTTTAAATATAATTAACTCAGATCCAGTTGAACTGCCGACTGTCAGCCTTAATTCAGTGGGTTGAACAAAAAGATTGCACAAAAATGTGAGAACTAAAATGCAATCCCATCATTTCAGGACATCAAAAGTAACTGGACAAATAAAATAAAATGTATTCATTTGAATCGTGCTAATGCAAGCGCCACACCTCAAATCAACTCCAGGGCTTCTATCTGCTTAATTGATAATGACATAACAAAGGAAGTGCCCACACCTGCCCATGAAATAGCCTTTCAGTCAAATGTCCAATTACTTTTTGTCCCTTTAAAAGGCGGGGGGCACACGTTAAGGGGCCGGAACTCCAAAACCTTCATCCGATTTGAATGTGGATTTTCTCATATGAAAGCTGGGCGTCTACACATTATATAGATGCCCATCATAGCGGAAAGTGGAAATTGTTTTGGTAAACAGACACTATTCACGTATTTAAATATATATATGGACCTAACTGTATATTAGAGCCTGTGTTTTCTGGATATAGTGAGTCTGTGTTCTGCTGTTCAAAGTAAAATAATCCTCTAAAACCAAAGCAAAGAATCACTATATAATGCTTGATAAGGATTTATTTACCCGTCTGTGCACCCTCTTTTTAAATGTTAAACAGGTTTCCTTAAGATGATGATGCCTGTAAGTGTGTAGCTTTACCTCTCATATGATTAATAAGCGTTCCATAGGCGCTGTCCATCTGGTAGGCAAATATGAAACTGAGAGGTATGATGGGAGCCAGCATGCCTGGGTTCTTTCTTTTAATAGCTCTAAAGAAAAATGATGATAAACAGAAGACAATATTTAACTGCAAAGATAAAAGCACAACACAGAGATGAGTCTGTGTGTGTTTGTGTCAGATCTTTGTGAGGTGTTAGAATCTCACCCTGCAGTTAGTCCCACTGTGGCCACCGCAAAGAAACTGCCAAAGTATTTCAGAAACTCTCTGGACCAGGCGATCTGCATCGCCATCTGCCGCTCTCTCATCTGGTTCTGCATCAGAATCTGGCGCTCCATCTGGGCACATGCACGCGCGCACACAGACACACAAAAATAAATTAAGAAGAAATGATGAAATAAAATTTTCCCTGCTTGGTAAGATTTCATTTTCAGTTATAATCAATTTCAGTCAATTACTGTTGATCAGAGCTGTAATAATCATCTGATTCATCAGTTAATTGTTTTATGAGAGTACAGACAGTTTAAAGAGATCTCCATAAGCACCAAAGGCTTAGTACTTTTTAAAAAAAAGCCCCTAAAAACTTGTAGGAAGTGTACATTACGTGAACAGAGATGTGATTAGTTGGGAGCACAGACTGAACTTCTATGTATGCTTGAGAAGTTTCTTTGGAATTTTTTTTAAGTCATGAAACTAAACCCTGGAATCCACTGCTGTAAACATGCCAACTACAAACACTACGCTCTAGGGAAGGAGGAAGTGACAAACTTTTCATCTCCACAATCTGGGTGTTTCGTACTCCTGACATCGACTCTTGGCTGTACACTCTTTAGGTTCAATGGAAATTACAGGAATGACTTCTGTAATTGACAGTGTTCTGCTCCTTCAATATTCTGCCCATCTCCCTCTCATTTTTGTGCTGATGCCAAATGAATCATGAGTGTTCCCCATCTTTCACTAGATGGTGAAAGATGTCACAGCAGAGGTCAGAGGTGATGTGCGAGTGGGTGCACTTTCACTCACCTGCAGCCGTGCATTCGTTAGCATGAATTCTTGTTGCTTTTTTAAATTGTCATCCATGGATTTGGACAGCAGGACACCCATGGCTGCGTTGGCGTTTCTGTGAATTAAACACGCAGTCATTCAAACATGCTGCTCTGCTCTCATCACAACAGCAAACAAAATTCCAGAGTCGGGCTTAGAAAAGCCACCTGCTTCAAACTGGATTTGTTTCAGCATGTAGTGACCTCTTCAGTCCTTCAGTGTCTCTTCACTTCAGCTTTAGCTTTAAGCCTCAACTCATTTTAAGCTTTCCCGTTAAGTTAGCGAATAACAACACGACTACTGTCTACACAGAGGAAGTATTTGCAGCCCACCAAAAGGTTTTACCAGAGAAAAAGAGGGGAAAGTGTTGTTGTTTTTTTACTTTTACACCAATTCAGGATTTTTCTTTTCTTTTCTTTATTCAAATCAAGCAACAAAGTATATATCTCATTTACATTGACAGTTTTTTTTCCTTTTTTCCCCTTTTCCCTTTCCCTCCCCTCTTTTTCCCCTTCCCTTCCTTCCTCTCCCCATCCTTTTTTACATAAAATATAATTACCATTATATAAACAATCATATCTATGTCTATATCAATTGTAGATGTGAGAAGCAACTGAATCGCTGCATCCTGTAATGCATACTCTATTGGAGCGCAGCTCAGTGACAGTTATTCCTCTTCCTTGATGCTGCACCTTTTCGTGGTACTGTTTAATAAGTAAACACAACATGACTTGATTTGGGGATAATGGCAGGATGTTTGATATATGGGTGTAGAGTTGCTCTTGTCCTCCCACCCTAAGTACTCCCTGCTCATCAACAAATGGACTTAGGCTGTAGAGCTTGTGTGTCTTATCCTTCAGTTGAATGTCCTTCCCTCGAGTCAAGTCCTTGATTTCTTTGTTCTGTTCTGTTCTTAAATAACTACATTTTCCGTAGCCTGTCACACCAGCGTCTGAAAAATGGTGTAGTTCACACTGCCTGTGTTTGCAGGTAAGACACGTCTTTGAACTTTCACCTTTGACAAGTTTTGAAGATCTAGGATTCCCACAGTGACAGTGTTGATCTGAGAGTGGCTCGTTCCATTCTACTTTCTCTTGGCATAACTGTTGCAGGATTTGTTTTCCTCTTAGGATGAAGGGTGCCACAAATCCCAGTGGGTCGTACACTGATGCTATTGTGCACAGAATTCCTCTTCTTGTCATTGGGCGCTCTTTTACAGTTACTCTGAACTAAAACTCATCAGAAGAAATGCACCACTGAACACCAAGTGGTCTTTCCATCAATAGATCTAAGTCCTTAATACTTTCAGCACTCTCTTCTCCCGACAGTGACTTTATCAGATTTTCACAGTTTGATATGAACTTTGTCTAATCTTAGTTTACCCTTGCTACACAATTCTCTTGCCTCTTTCACTAGTTTTATTGCTTCAGCTTCTGATATAACACGTACAAGTCCATCATCTACATAAAAGTTCCTTTGAATGAACCTCACTGTGTTTGGAGTGAACTTTTCCTCACATTGCGTGGCTAGATGATTTAAACCAAAGTTGAAAATCTTAGGCCTTAATGTAGAGTCCAGTAGGTGGCAGTGTTGACCAAAGAATGCTTAATTTCACTGTGGTCTCAGTTTTTAACCCTCCTGTTGTGTTGTTTCTGTGGTACAGCAAGGATATCCCTGAGTCAGTTTGTTTAGCCATCCAGAAGTGTCAGAACCCAAAAACTTCCAGTAAACTTTGCTGATATCTTATTATCAACTCCATTACTGCCCACAGGAACAGGACAGTTCACAACACCTGCGTTCTTGCACTTTACACGTCAGGTCAATAGAATACGGTGTGTGTGTGTGTGTGTGTGTGTGTGTGTGTGTGTGTGTGTGTGTGTGTGTGTGTGTGTGTGTGTGTGTGTGTGTGTGTGTGTGTGTGTGTGTGTGTGTGTGTGTTGGGGAAATATCTCTCACAGTTGCAAAGACAGATGTAGTTTTAGACCCTTTCAGCCTCCACTTTGGCTGCCAGGTCAAACCATTTTCATTTTATATGCTGGTTACACTTTTTAATCCAAGCAGAAATTTTGTATAAGAAAGGTCCTTTTAACAATTTTCTTTTTACATTTTAAAACTTGAAATCAGGTCAATTCATCACAATGGGAAGGTTAAAGCTTTTCACACATTAACATCTGTCACTTTCATTTAAAAAAAAACTGGAGCTAGCAATGTTACTACTGTTGACCTTGTAACATTTATCATTTCAAACATAGCACAAGTCTAAAAGCATACCTGATCGGCAATCATAAGATTAACTAAATGATACGTCACCTACTGTGTGGACTGCAGGTGCGTTGTTCTGTGACGTCACTGAAAATGTTTCCAGCTTTAAAGTCTGAGGCTTTCTCTGTGTGGTGTCTGCACTCCCACGGGTCAGACATGCCAGTTAGGAGAAAACAGGAGAGCATAGGGATGAATGGGGCAAGAAGCTTAATTATTGCTACCAAGAAGCAGAAGACAAAACTGAAGTAAAAGGATTCTGTGAAGGTAAAGGAATCAAATCAAATCCATTCATTTCATTGAGAATTCAAATTTATTTATGTGGCTTTGAATGCAAACAACAGCTGCCTGTCTCTAATACTGTAAGGTAGTCCCTACAGTATTAGAGACAGGCCAGCAATCTGATGATCCCCTATGAGCAAGCACTTGGCAACTGTGGGGAGGAAAAACTCCCCGTTGGGAAGAAACCTCCAGCAGAACCAGGCTCAGGAAGGAGCAGCCTTCTGCCATGACTGGCTGGGTTCTCAACTGTTGTTTGCATGACTGAGATGGTAAGAGCCTAATTAACCCCATTATACCCCAATTATTAGTTATTTCCCTATTAAAATCGTCATAGTCCAGTTAGAGCCAAATAAAGTTGGCACTGACATTAGGTTGTCTTCACCTTTTCCATTTCCATAGAGGAAAATTAAAGGTATTGTGCTAAAAATGAAAGTAAATAAATTAATATAGCTTGAATTTTGTTGACCAAGAACAATAAAATGCAAAGGCAAACGCAAATACAGTCATGCAAACAACAGTTGAAAACCCAGCCAGTCACGGCAGAAGGCTGCTCCTTCCTGAGCCTGGTTCTGCTGGAGGTTTCTTCCCAACGGGGAGTTTTTCCTCCCCACAGTTGCCAAGTGCTTGCTCATGGGGGATCATCAGATTGCTGGCCTGTCTCTAATGCTGTAGGGTGGTCCCTACAGTATTAGAGACAACTGTAGGGTGGTCCCTACAGTATTGGAGACAACTGTAGGGTGGTCCCTACAGTATTAGAGACAACTGTAGGGTGGTCCCTACAGTATTAGAGACAAGGCCAGCAATCTGATGATCCCCTATGAGCAAGCACTTGGCAACTGTGGGGAGGAAAAACTCCCCGTTGGGAAGAAACCTCCAGCAGAGCCAGGCTCAGGAAGGAGCAGCCTTCTGCCGTGACTCAACTGTTGGGTTCTCAACTGTTGTTTGCATGACTGAGATGGTAAGAGCCTAATTAACCCCATTATACCCCAATTATTAGTTATTTCCCTATTAAAATCGTCATAGTCCAGTTAGAGCCAAATAAAGTTGGCACTGACATTAGGTTTGTCTTCACCTTTTCCATTTCCATAGAGGAAAATTAAAGGTATTGTGCTAAAAATGAAAGTAAATAAATTAATATAGCTCGAATTTTGTTGACCAAGAACAATAAAATGCAAAGGCAAACGCAAGTACATCCTACAGCATGTGACATCAGGTGTGCCACATAATGTCTGACCTCTTCGACCATTTTCCAGAACATGTGATGAATAGCCACAATTGCTAACTTGCACATGTTAGACACTGTGGTAATGGATTGTCCTAAAAATCCAGTTCCTCTCCTGATGATGGAAACCCCTCTATGAAGAATCCCATTGTGTTCTTCTCTCCCTTCCAAGGGACTACGTCTTAGGTCTGGGATCGTGGATTCAGCAGGGTCTGATGCATCTCGATTTGAATTTTCCCATAGCTGATGTCTTTGAATCACAGAGGGCTGCTGCTGTATATGTTCAGGGTGAAGAATTTCACACACTTGGTTTAAACCGCTATTCTGATTATGCTGTCCTCTGGAGCTGCTGAAGCGGGGTTCAGGTATATGATGATCTGGCAATGGTACCTCATGTTCGGCGTGTAAAATTTGGTTACCACAGCGAACTTCAGGTGCCTCGCATACAGTTTGGTCAGCAGTGGGTGAACGTTGGTCATCAAATCCCAACGTTTTTCTCATAATTTTGTGAGCATAAGTGCCCACAGTGCAAATCACGCCCCAAACGGAGTTTGACATGTTTACAGATATATTTGCTAACTACACGCGCAAGATTAATGAAAACTGTTTTCTACGTGCGACCGTCCTAAAGGTAAACTGTGTTGAAGCA
Source organism: Copadichromis virginalis (assembly GCF_057382275.1). Lineage (NCBI taxonomy): Eukaryota > Metazoa > Chordata > Actinopteri > Cichliformes > Cichlidae > Copadichromis > Copadichromis virginalis. The sequence goes on along the minus strand of NC_140624.1, from coordinate 43,533,118 downwards.
CCTCTATTTATAGACTCATGTGGCAGAGATGGTGACGTCAACCGTCACGGGAGACTGTGACGTGCGGTCGACCGTCACGTCACAGTCTCCCCTTTGAGAAGATCAAAGAATAGCTCCGTGTCATTCTGCGCATGCTCAGATCATGCGCATTGAAATGAACGGGATATTTATTTATTCATTTTAAATACCTTGCTATATAACAAAGGCGACTGCGCACTCAAAGGACGAGGAGAGTTCAAAATAGGGCTGTTCGATATAACGACACATATGGATGACGATATGAAAAAGTCTATCGCTTCATATTACGGCAATATTTTTTCATGGTTTTATGGCTGTATCCCAATTCAGGGTCTGCAGCCTTAAAGTACGCAGCCTCAATGGTCCTCAAGGGCCGTGTACTCAAAGACCGCTAAGGCCGGAAGTGCGAGGCTTGTGAAATGGGACGGTCTAGCCTCCGTCGCGCTGCCCAGGTTGCCTAGCAACCATGATAGCTGGAAACGTGTGGTTGACAGAAATTAAGGAGAACATATTTTGTTCGTTTGTTTGTTTCTACATGAGCTTTGTGTAATTTAATAAGTATCTGAGGCTGAGACCACAGGACTGTAAAACATGATTGTTGCATGCTTGCATATTTCTGAAAACATCTTAGTGGTGTGGCAGCCATGGGTTGAGCCAGCCCTGCAAACCCTGTGGATGGACGATGCAGTGGACAGTGGGAGGAAGCATCCTAAAGCTCTCTTTGCAGACCAGCCTGTGTGATTCTCCACTCGCCGACCAGAAAAGACAAACGGCGGGTCTCAGTTGCAGCACTACATCGTGCAGGTAGCTGTTCAGGAGACACTTGTGCAGCAAGCCTGGCTCAGACACAGGTTCCTGAAAGCTCCCCGTCTGCACCTGTGCCTTCAACTGTTTCGGCTTGTACTGCTTGTGCCGCCTCCTCTCCTTCTTCTTGGTAGACATCAAGTGTTGCCACACAGATATTATGTGGAGGATGCAGCAGGCCCCCACAACTTTGGGAGGAAACAGAGGCCGAGCCTCAAGGGCTCACAAGAAGATGGAGTGCCAGCGTGTTTTGAGGATGCACAAAGTAGGATCTTTAATATTTCTGGCCTTTGCTGAGCTCTGGCTCTGCTAGTTTCACTGTTTCTCTGTTGGGGAATCCTCTCACACTCAAACTGTGAAATATGCTCCACTCCAGTCCACTGAATGGCTGTGGAAAATATGAAAGAGGACATAACTTTACACATTAACTTCCAACAATTTAAGCCCAAAGAGTCATCCTGAGAAATGTCATTTAATATGCAGCATTTCATTATCACGTTAAAAAACAAACAAACCCCACATACTGCTTAAGTTGCTGCTCTTTGAGATTAAAAGATCTCATTACATTAACAGAAACACTGACATCCCTGCTCTACAGCTTTGCATTCAGGGGGTGTCCTTGTCACAAAGATCAATTCAGACACTGAAATCTTTTCAATTTTCTTTTTTTTATTAATTTAAAATTTTTTCCAGATGTCAAACACAAAGTATAGATATCAGCACCTTGGAATCTACTGTGATGGCTTAAAAAAGTTGGAGGTCCAACAGCTTTGTATTGAAGCTCCCTCACACCTACAATTAAAATTTTAGTGTTGAAAATAATACATTTTATCTGTCAATACAAATGTCTGAGAATCTTTACCAATAATGCACCATTACATTTTGATCACTTCAGCTGTTGGTTATCGGCAACTGCAAAAGTTACCAGCCTGGCAGAGGGCATTTCATCAAAACAAAGCTTCTTAGAAAGTAACACGTCTATGACCTGGATAGAAAAGAACCACAGACTGAATACAAAGGATGGATTGTAGCCACTGAAATGAGAAAGAAAGGGCAAGCCTTTGCTGTTCCAGGACAGCAGGAGCTGAATGTAAAGGAGAAAAAGTGGAGGGTTTGGATGCTACGTCCATCTTTTGCATACAGTCGATCATCTAAACAGAGAGGCAAGTGACCTGCAACAGTCATCAGTGTTTCAGGAGCTTTTTAAAGGCGACGCTTTTAGCACGGCGGGCCTTCTCTATCCTCTCAAAGGTTGGAGTCCCTTGAGGTAACTGTAGACGGTCATTTTCAGTCTCCATGATATTCTCAGCTTCCCCTAAAGACATCATGAAAAACACATTTAATGGGTATAATTAGTGACTGCAATCTTTTTTAAAAATGTCATTAATGAATAACTAAACACAATATTTGTTAAACATTTAGATGCATTATTTGGTAAACAGTAAGGTCCATTTGGACAGAGACTTTTTCTTTTTTAGCATTTTGGTTCTGTTCATTACCACAATTAATTTTAAATATAACAACTTTAAATATAATTAACTCAGATCCAGTTGAACTGCCGACTGTCAGCCTTAATTCAGTGGGTTGAACAAAAAGATTGCACAAAAATGTGAGAACTAAAATGCAATCCCATCATTTCAGGACATCAAAAGTAACTGGACAAATAAAATAAAATGTATTCATTTGAATCGTGCTAATGCAAGCGCCACACCTCAAATCAACTCCAGGGCTTCTATCTGCTTAATTGATAATGACATAACAAAGGAAGTGCCCACACCTGCCCATGAAATAGCCTTTCAGTCAAATGTCCAATTACTTTTTGTCCCTTTAAAAAGCGGGGGGCACACGTTAAGGGGCCGGAACTCCAAAACCTTCATCCGATTTGAATGTGGATTTTCTCATATGAAAGCTGGGCGTCTACACATTATATAGATGCCCATCATAGCGGAAAGTGGAAATTGTTTTGGTAAACAGACACTATTCATGTATTCAAATATATATATGGACCTAACTGTATATTAGAGCCTGTGTTTTCTGGATATAGTGAGTCTGTGTTCTGCTGTTCAAAGTAAAATAATCCTCTAAAACCAAAGCAAAGAATCACTATATAATGCTTGATAAGGATTTATTTACCCGTCTGTGCACCCTCTTTTTAAATGTTAAACAGGTTTCCTTAAGATGATGATGCCTGTAAGTGTGTAGCTTTACCTCTCATACGATTAATAAGCGTTCCATAGGCGCTGTCCATCTGGTAGGCAAATATGAAACTGAGAGGTATGATGGGAGCCAGCATGCCTGGGTTCTTTCTTTTAATAGCTCTAAAGAAAAATGATGATAAACAGAAGACAATATTTAACTGCAAAGATAAAAGCACAACACAGAGATGAGTCTGTGTGTGTTTGTGTCAGATCTTTGTGAGGTGTTAGAATCTCACCCTGCAGTTAGTCCCACTGTGGCCACCGCAAAGAAACTGCCAAAGTATTTCAGAAACTCTCTGGACCAGGCGATCTGCATCGCCATCTGCCGCTCTCTCATCTGGTTCTGCATCAGAATCTGGCGCTCCATCTGGGCACATGCACGCGCGCACACAGACACACAAAAATAAATTAAGAAGAAATGATGAAATAAAATTTTCCCTGCTTGGTAAGATTTCATTTTCAGTTATAATCAATTTCAGTCAATTACTGTTGATCAGAGCTGTAATAATCATCTGATTCATCAGTTAATTGTTTTATGAGAGTACAGACAGTTTAAAGAGATCTCCATAAGCACCAAAGGCTTAGTACTTTTTAAAAAAAAGCCCCTAAAAACTTGTAGGAAGTGTACATTACGTGAACAGAGATGTGATTAGTTGGGAGCACAGACTGAACTTCTATGTATGCTTGAGAAGTTTCTTTGGAATTTTTTTTAAGTCATGAAACTAAACCCTGGAATCCACTGCTGTAAACATGCCAACTACAAACACTACGCTCTAGGGAAGGAGGAAGTGACAAACTTTTCATCTCCACAATCTGGGTGTTTCGTACTCCTGACATCGACTCTTGGCTGTACACTCTTTAGGTTCAATGGAAACTACAGGAATGACTTCTGTAATTGACAGTGTTTGTTCTTTTAAAGCCAGCATCCGCTGAAACAAACTAGTGAGTAGTCTGAGCACACTTAAGGGTGTCCCCCTTTAACGGCCCATGTTGTGAATGAGTGAAGAATGCATTTATGAAAAGAAAGCATTTCCCGCTCCTCCACACCATGTGTATGAGCTGCAGGAACGGGAAATGGGGTGACACGTTCGCTGAAAGGTCAGCTTTCATGACGGCTTCATCTGGGTCACAAAAAAGGAAGTAAATGGAAGATAGAGGATGTTAAATTTGAATAAACTATCCTGAAACTCACTCCAGCATCTAAGTACATAGATGCTGCAGGGTCTCCATCTTATAAAAATGAAGCAGTTCAATATGCCCATATACACAAATACGTAACATAAGTAAAGATCACTGCACATCTTTGCTCAGCCACCAGTTTCACATTATTAGTTAGTTTGTCTCCAAAGCGCTCAACCTGAAATGGCCCTCTGATGTACTCATTCCTAATCATGTCCTTCATGGTCACTCCAAACAAAAAAATCTTAACATCTTCAACTCTGTCACCTCCAGTTTTCCAAACCACACATCATAGCATCTTAAAAACCTTTCCTTTCAGTCTGCAACTATCCATCACAAATTACCGCTGACACTCGTCTCCACCCACTGTTACTTTGGATGGTTGGATGCTATTTAAACTCATCCACTTTCACTGCCTCTGCTCCTTCAATATTCTGCCCATCTCCCTCTCATTTTTGTGCTGATGCCAAATGACTCATGAGTGTTTATAATAATGAACACTTATAACAACAATAATAATGATAATGTGTCATCTACATTAAAGACTTCAGGGTCTTTGTATAACATTCTTTACCATTTTCTGTTTCTACAGGCTGTTTGTATGGGATAGCTACGAACCCATAAGTGATAAATTAGCCCTATTAGTGTAGATGTGCAATTCAAAACTAGACAAACATATCTGCTGGTGGGAATATCAAAAGGAAAAGATTTGGTTTTGGCAAGCTCAGACAAGCAGCAGACTGTGACTCTGGGACAGGACTGGAAAAAGCAGAAATGAACCGATCCACTCTGAGGGTGACATTTGTGAAGGGTGCAAGTATGAACACAAAGCAGGACACTAACTTGAAAACAGATGCACACAAATCATCATGATCTACACATTGGAAGAAGGAAAAGAAACAGATGTAACATGTGAGAAAGAAAAGCAGAGCAAATACATGCGGAAAATATGTGCAGCAGGTATTCCTGATGAATACAAAATATTTCATGTTAGGGTTTTTTTTTTTACATGTTTGCAAACTTTGACTTTTGGGCACTCTGTATGCTCTCATGCTTTTAAAAATTATTTGTCCAAAATTGGATATGGAGTAATGTTCCTGAATGCACTAGTAAATCCACAAAGAAAGGACTCAAGGAGAAGACCTGAGGCGCCTAACCAATGCTAAGATTTCAATTCTATTGAAATATTGCCAGGGGATTGAAAATAGGCATTTAAAAAAAGCATTGTACAGTTACAGGAATTTGGAAAGATTTCAGAAAGCTTTGACCCTCTTTGACTCCATCTTTCCAAAGAAAGTTCCTCCTGCTTAAGACAGCAATATGAACATCTGAGCCCAGTGGTGTATTTCCACAGAAGAATTTCTTTCTTTTGTGACTAAAAATGCCCCCCCACCCCTTTTCCCCCCCCCCATTTGTCGGTGTTTGGGTTTTTCAATTTCACATAAATAAGATCTACTTTCTTTTCTTTTTTATGGAAGTCACTATAATGCTCTGATGTCAGTAGATATTTGCATCAGTTTTTTTCCTTGAAAGAAAACAAACCCCCCTACTATAAATCCATTTTGATGGCACCAATTCCTCATTCCTAGGAAGTCCATTCTCAAAATATGTGTACCGTACATATGAGCAGCCACAGGAGATTTTTGAAACTGTGTATCAGGCACCGAACTAGACCACATGTTAGAATATGTATCCCCGCCTTCCAGAACTGCTTTACAGACTTGGATCCACATCTTACTAACACACTATAAGAGCTAGAAAAGTGACAAGAGTGAGGTTAAAGCTGAGTGTATGCTCACCCCAGTCCAGAAGCCATAGCATGATCTTCACCAGGGTGACAAACTTTTCTTCTACCTGTGCAAGTTTCCTCTTTAAGTAGAATCACAGTGGTACCTGCTGTGAAATCACTTTGGGCTGGTTTTTGACTTTGGTGTGTAGTAATACTTAAACACTAAAAGAAAGATGGTATGTGTGTCGTCATTAGGATAGGGATTTGTGTCAGTGTGTGGGACATGAAAGGAAGTAACACACAGTGATCCCACTACTCAGACAATGAGCAGTGTAGTTAATTACCTCCTCCAGAGAGTAACTAAGTAGTGGGTCCAAATGGATTTGGTTGTAGTCATAGAGATTAAAAATGTTTGCAGACCTACAGTTGCTGTGGATGTCTCCTGTACTCATGGAGCTGATACAAAAATAATGCAAATAAACAAGTGCACAATTTAAACTTAGTCCGACATCATTTCAGCATCTGCAACTAGTACAATTTCAAAGTATGAAGGTAAAACCTTTTGGTGGGAAGGTTTGGGGCAATTTTATGTGTTAAAAAATAATTTAAAATCTGCTTCTTCTTTTTTTTTGCTTTTTCACTTTCACCATCTTTCACTAGATGGTGAAAGATGTCACAGCAGAGGTCAGAGGTGATGTGCGAGTGGGTGCACTTTCACTCACCTGCAGCCGTGCATTCGTTAGCATGAATTCTTGTTGCTTTTTTAAATTGTCATCCATGGATTTGGACAGCAGGACACCCATGGCTGCGTTGGCGTTTCTGTGAATTAAACACGCAGTCATTCAAACGTGCTGCTCTGCTCTCATCACAACAGCAAACAAAATTCCAGAGTCGGGCTTAGAAAAGCCACCTGCTTCAAACTGGATTTGTTTCAGCATGTAGTGACCTCTTCAGTCCTTCAGTGTCTCTTCACTTCAGCTTTAGCTTTAAGCCTCAACTCATTTTAAGCTTTCCCGTTAAGTTAGCGAATAACAACACGACTACTGTCTACACAGAGGAAGTATTTGCAGCCCACCAAAAGGTTTTACCAGAGAAAAAGAGGGGAAAGTGTTTTTTTGTTTTTTTACTTTTACACCAATTCAGGATTTTTAATAATGTCAACTCTAAGAAGCATATTTGTTTACAAAATGGTCACAAATAACAGGAAAAGGCGTTGATTTTTGTCAGATAAGACGATGAATTCGCCTCCTTCAAAAATACTGTAAATGCTTCAGCTAGAACCACAGTTACTGCCAAATGCAATAAATACGAGCTTTATCTTATGATTGCCTATCAGGTATGCTTTTAGACTTGTGCTATGTTTGAAATGATAAATGTTACAAGGTCAACAGTAGTAACATTGCTAGCTCCAGTTTTTTTTAAATGAAAGTGACAGATGTTAATGTGTGAAAAGCTTTAACCTTCCCATTGTGATGAATTGACCTGATTTCAAGTTTTAAAATGTAAAAAGAAAATTGTTAAAAGGACCTTTCTTATACAAAATTTCTGCTTGGATTAAAAAGTGTAACCAGCATATAAAATGAAAATGGTTTGACCTGGCAGCCAAAGTGGAGGCTGAAAGGGTCTAAAACTACATCTGTCTTTGCAACTGTGAGAGATATTTCCCCAACACACACACACACACACACACACACACACACACACACACACACACACACACACACCGTATTCTATTGACCTGACGTGTAAAGTGCAAGAACGCAGGTGTTGTGAACTGTCCTGTTCCTGTGGGCAGTAATGGAGTTGATAATAAGATATCAGCAAAGTTTACTGGAAGTTTTTGGGTTCTGACACTTCTGGATGGCTAAACAAACTGACTCAGGGATATCCTTGCTGTACCACAGAAACAACACAACAGGAGGGTTAAAAACTGAGACCACAATGAAATTAAGCATTCTTTGGTCAACACTGCCACCTACTGGACTCTACATTAAGGCCTAAGATTTTCAACTTTGGTTTAAATCATCTAGCCACGCAATGTGAGGAAAAGTTCACTCCAAACACAGTGAGGTTCATTCAAAGGAACTTTTATGTAGATGATGGACTTGTACGTGTTATATCAGAAGCTGAAGCAATAAAACTAGTGAAAGAGGCAAGAGAATTGTGTAGCAAGGGTAAACTAAGATTAGACAAAGTTCATATCAAACTGTGAAAATCTGATAAAGTCACTGTCGGGAGAAGAGAGTGCTGAAAGTATTAGGGACTTAGATCTATTGATGGAAAGACCACTTGGTGTTCAGTGGTGCATTTCTTCTGATGAGTTTTAGTTCAGAGTAACTGTAAAAGAGCGCTCAATGACAAGAAGAGGAATTCTGTGCACAATAGCATCAGTGTACGACCCACTGGGATTTGTGGCACCCTTCATCCTAAGAGGAAAACAAATCCTGCAACAGTTATGCCAAGAGAAAGTAGAATGGGACGAGCCACTCTCAGATCAACACTGTCACTGTGGGAATCCTAGATCTTCAAAACTTGTCAAAGGTGAAAGTTCAAAGACGTGTCTTACCTGCAAACACAGGCAGTGTGAACTACACCATTTTTCAGACGCTGGTGTGACAGGCTACGGAAAATGTAGTTATTTAAGAACAGAACAGAACAAAGAAATCAAGGACTTGACTCGAGGGAAGGACATTCAACTGAAGGATAAGACACACAAGCTCTACAGCCTAAGTCCATTTGTTGATGAGCAGGGAGTACTTAGGGTGGGAGGACAAGAGCAACTCTACACCCATATATCAAACATCCTGCCATTATCCCCAAATCAAGTCATGTTGTGTTTACTTATTAAACAGTACCACGAAAAGGTGCAGCACCAAGGAAGAGGAATAACTGTCACTGAGCTGCGCTCCAATAGAGTATGCATTACAGGATGCAGCGATTCAGTTGCTTCTCACATCTACAAGTGCACAACCTGCACAAAGTACAGGAGACATAGTCAAGATCATGGGAGGTCAGATTTACCAGAGGATAGAATGGAAACAACACCCCCATTCTCCTACTGTGGCATTGACTGTTTTGGACCTTTTTATGTAAAAGAGGGTAGAAAAGAACTTAAAAGGTATGGTCTTCTTTGTACATGTATGTGTTCTAGAGCAATACATAATGAAATGTTGGATGACCTTACAACTGATCATTTTATGAATGCATCATGTTGTTTTATTTCTATTTGTGGACATGTAATCAGGTGTGACCAAGGTACTAAATTATTTTGGTGCTAAGGGAGAGCTTTTGAGGGCAGCATGGTGGCACGGTGGTTAGCACTGTTGCCTCACAGCAAGAAGGTCCTGAGTTCAATTCCAACCGTGTTTGCATGGGTTATCTCCGGGTACTCCGGCTTCCTCCCACTGTCCAAAGACATGCAGTTTGTAGGGATAGGTTAATTGAAAAATCTAAATTGCCCGTAGGTGCGAATGGTTGTCCATCCCTGTGTGTTAGACTGGCGACCTGTCCAGGGTGTACCCCACCTCTCGCCCTATGACAGCTGGGATAGGCTCCAGCGCCCCCCGCGACCCTGAAAAAAAAGGAGAAATGGATGGAGAGCTTTTAAATGCACTGAATGGTTTTGACAAAGAACAGTTGAAACAATGCAGATGTAAGTTTGTTCTGAGCACCCCTCTTCAAGCCACATGAGAGGTTTTTGGGGAAGGCAAATTAGGACTATTAGATGCGTTTTAACGACTATTCTAGATCACACTTCTAAGAGACTTGACACTTCCTCACTCAGAACGTGTCTTTATGAAGTTATGGTTATTGTGAATAGCACCTAGTAGTAGTAGAGAACCTAAATGACCCAAATTTAGAGCCTCGTACACCAAATCATATTCTCATGATGAAGGCCAGCATTATTCTACCCGCTCCTGGCAAATTTGTGAGCAGGGACCTGTACTTGAGAAGGAGATTGTTACAGGAAAAATGATTCTATGTTTCTTTACCTTCTTTTAAATGTGCAAGCATGCCCTTTTGTCTATGGTTAGATTAGTTTAGAATTATCTTTTTAGACTTTCCCAGCAAACACATCTTGTTTCTGGGACATATTGTTTTAGATTGTTTTATCTTCCCTAGCTCTCTGCTGACGAGACTAGCACCATATATGGAGTTGTTTTATTTTATCTGTTTATTATTTGTTATCCTGTTCTCACTGTCTCTGTGCTCTGTGCCTATAAAAATTACCAAGCCACTGTGCATGGTGTGAGTTGTTCTTAGCAGCTCACCCGTGTACACGTTTGATAAAGAAAGTAACTTTGTCTCATTGTGTCTTTATTTCTCCTGGGTCTTTTACAGAGTTTTCCCCCAACATTTCTTGGTCCTTCGAGCCGGATCGCCTCCATCGTGTCCCATCTCCGTGACCAGTCCACGTTGTTCGTCTGTCGACAGCCCACACACTAGGTGTGTGGTCAAAGACCAAGGGCGTTAAATTCGAGTCTTGGCCAACGTTCTTAGAAAGCGACCCACGGTGGTGGGGCCCGATCGAGGTGGACCAGACCCGGCGACACTGACCAGGTAGATACAGACACACTGACACAATCTTGCGTAAAAACGTATTTTAAATTCAGGGAATTTAAAATAGCGAAAGTAGCTCGTCGCGACTGGAAGCTCCCCACTTCTGTGGGTTTAAAGTAGCTCGTCGGCTGGTAGCTTGGAGCTCGTCGACTGGAAGCTCCCCACTCTTGTGGGTTAGGTTTGGAGCTCTGGGTAGCTCCCCCAGCTGGGTCAAGGGAATAAGTAGCTCGTCTACAGAAAGACTGGCAGCTCCCCTTTATTATAAGGGTTCCGATCGCGCGAATAAGTGTGAATGTGAATGTATGCGTGTGTATTGTTGTAACTAACGGAGCAAGCTGAATTTTCACGGTCCGATAAGAGACTGAGCTGCTCCTACTGTGTTTTTCTTTTACTGCTATTCACTGACGTGCTGGTGAGTTGAGAGAACGGTCGAGTTCCGTCTCGTAAAGTTCACACCGCTTTTGGAAATAGTCCGAAAGTAGAAGGGCGTGTGAGCAACCACTCTCGTCTCTAATACCAGCGAAGGTGATAGCAGCTGTATTGTGTATATATTACTTAAACAAAAATAAGTAAATACATAAATAAGATGGGTAATCAAGCAAGTGAAATTAAAACTCACTCCTGCTGACGAGCAGTGGTGAGAAAAGAAAAGTCCAGACGCCGGACAAAAACAGTGTCTGTAAACTGAGAGATTTAAGAAAACAAAATATAAACAGTCGGGAGAACAGAATCCAACTGCCAGTTTAGTAAAACCAGAAGACGAGACACTGTGCAGTTCCCACAATCCTTTTAGTAAACCATCACTCATTCCTGCAGCCGCATCTGCAGCAACACCCATATCAGGAAGAACATAATAATCACTTATTAAGTGAAAACTGGAGATCACAGTAGTTTGAAGTAGTTTAAAAGGGTTGAAAACAGACCCCACTGAGTAGATATAAATATAAAAAGTACGAAATAAAGATGAACAAAGGGAAAGTTGCAGTAGAAATTATCTTTAGAGTATTTGAAATTAATAATAGCAAGGATAACAACCTGTAAAGTGATATTAACAATGAAACACAGTTGGCATGATGACCATGCCCAGCATGTATAAAATGAATATAAAGCAAATAATTCACACGAAAATATTTTAATAAAATAAATAAGGTATATTAAGGCTGTGTCATTGTTCAGCCAAGGACAGTGTGTGAAAAGGTAACTGTCTCCACCCTGGGAAAAGGATGATTCTGCAGGTCATCTGAAGCCCTTGATGGATACAAAATAAAATATAAATAATATATTATAATAGAACTGCCTGGTCCGCCATGCAACAGAGAGAACAAATGTGACCGCAGATTGGATGAATTCTAAATTATCTGTTTGCTGAATAAGATGATCCTAACTAACAAATTGGCTCAGTAGTAGTATAATGGTACACACTGATAAAATATTATAATATGCTATTGCTGTTATATAAGACAAAGAGGATAATATTAACAATGACATAATATTAATATGAAGAGGCACCTAAATCGGTTATGATGTGAGGTGGATAATTGTTAAGCAGTAGTCTGCATCAAGCTTAAGGTTTGCTGAAACTCAGTGTAATGACATGTGAGATGAAGACAATACAGAGAATAACTAAACTAATGAAGTGCATAGAGGCACTTGACCAGCTTGAAACTTATCATTCTAGAATGACACATTGCTGAGATATAGAGCACACCTATAATAACAACCAATAAGCAAAACCCTGTAGACAACAGCTAAAACTACAGGATTGAGAAGCTGAATTAAATATGTAGACACTGCTGATGAGCATGTTCCACATTTTCTTTTCTTTTTATTTATTTGTTTCTTTTAGAGCAGAAGCTGCTGTAACACACCCGAAGAAAGACTCTAGGTCTGACCAACCGTTTCAGTCATGGGCAAAAAGATGTCAGTCAATAAAATTCTAAAAGATAATTTATTGACGAAAAATATATCAAGAGATAAAAGATAAAACAGTCCAGTGTCCCATTTATGAATTGTATAAAAACACACAGTCCCAAGGCCAGAGCCAGCTATGCCACACAGCCAAGTTGCACTCCACATGTTGCCTTTAACAGGGTTAGAAGTTGTCCTTGGAGACCCACCACCCTGCAAGCATATAGTCAGTGGTCACTCAAGCCTCTGCAACCCAGCTGCCTTTAGGCTGTGGCATATAATAGGCCCTGGACTGCACAGAGAGACAAAACGACACACTTAATATAAAATTCATAGCGCAAAACCCATCCATCCCAATCATATCTGATTTCATCACATTACATACCTGCACAGAGAGACAAAACGACACAGCAGTGTTTGTAGTGTGGGCTATAAGAAGACCAGTGTATCAGTGCAATCAAGTACACCTGCCTCTAATTAGTCCAACCTCATTCCAGCCATTGGCTCACCAAAAATGTGACACACACAAAACCACTCCCAACCCAGTGCAACTTCACACAATAATATGGAGCTGAATTAACGCAGGCACATTAGTCTACTATGTTACAAGCTGCATGCTATTAAAAGCCAACATATGCAGACTTCTGCCTTGTTCGGGTGGCAGCATTTTTTCTTTTTCTTTTGTGTCCTGACACGTTTATGTTTTTTGTTTGATTATTTTGTTGGTTTTGGAAACGAATTTAAACGAACTTGTGACAATACTTGAGAATCACAGTGACACATAGTGATTAGGCATATGATTGAAAAATGCCTAGGTTTAGAGCTGTGAGCTATGAGCTGTGAGCAATGCAAAGTTAAATATATATATATATATATATATATATGTATAAATGGGAAACAACCCTAACTTGAAAGTCTGAAATGTGTGAGATCCATGAATTGTTTGAAAAACTAGAAATTATTTAAAATTGCCTTAAGTGAAAATGTAGTGTTGCATCTATTCTCCCAAACCAAAAAAAAAAAAGAAGAAGCATTCTGTAACTTAAAAATAAGGCTGACTGTTGACAACAGACTAAAACACTAATTCGCAGGTGGCTATCAGGAACAGAGAGGCGAGCAAAGTCACAAACACCAAGGCCGCAGACAGCCATGCAGAAACAGCAGATAACATAGAGACAACGCCTGCTAGAACCGTGGAGAGGAAGGTCACTTCACACGAGATTGTTGCGCATGTGAAATACACAAAGATAAACAAATAACCATTTATATAGACAGCCAGTATGTTTTCTCTGCTGTGCATCATTTTGCAAAAAATCTGGAAAACCAGAGGAATGATTACACCAACTGGCAAACCAGCATGCCAACCTCTTACAACGCCTACTGACTCTTTCATTACTACAGGCAACAATTTTGCTGACAGAGCAGCAAAATAGGCGGCACAACAGGCAAACATCACATTGATGGCAGTAAACACACATCAGATTCCACTGGATGTGTTGAAAAATGAACAAAAAGCAGCAAGCACAGCAGAGCAGGCAAAATGGCTAAAACACGGTGCAGTTCTGACAAACGACTTAATGATGTGTTATGGCAAGCCAGTGTTGCCAAAATTCCTCCACAAAATGGCGGCATTAGTGACTCATGGCTGTACGCATTTGTCAACGGGGGGGACTGACCAGTATTGTCAACTCTCATTTCTACACTGTAAATTCTACACTGTAAATTTTGAAACCTCAGCAAAACAATTTGTCAGAACGTGCATGACGTGTCAAAAATATAATGCTCAGGGAAACCTGAGACCACACAATCCATATGGACTTTATTGAGCTAAATGAATGCCAAGGGTAAAAATACACCCTAGTGGTTATAGATGTATTCTCAAAGTGGCCAGAAATCTACCCAGTGAAAAAGGCAGATACAATTTCAGTAGCAAAATGTATGTCTAAGTTGTAGGAAAATAAAGAGATGATTGTAAATGACGAAGAATGTAATGATGTCTATCAAGTGTCTTGCAGATCACAGCCCGGTGACTGGGTTCTGATCAAGGTGCTCCAAAGGAAAAACTGGAGCACACCCAGGTGGGAGGGGCCATACCAAGTCCTCCTCACTACACCGACCGCTTGCAAAATTGCGGAACGACCATCCTGGATCCATCAGAGTCACTGCAGGCGAGTAAGTGAAGCCATCTAAACACAGCTGACAGCAGGCTTGCCCACTTGTTGTGATCTCGCCCGGTGGAGGGGTCAGCTTTCCTGGCCGGGGGGTCTACTCGCGACAGGAGGGTGTGTCCCGTCGTCATGAGGTGGTGGCTCTTAACAACTGCAGCGGCCCTGACCATGGCCGGGCTCCTCACCTTTGCTTCCGTGAGGGACAACAAGTCACGTTATATGGAGAAAAGGCAGACACTGTATGACAAAGGAAAGTACACCAAGTTTCCCCATGGCTATGCCACTAATTTCTGGTGGCAGTTTATGAACACTACAGCTTACTTGAATAATAAAACTGACTGCTATGCAAATACATATACACTTTCTGCCCACCAAGGAACGAGAGGAAGTGTATGGACTGTTCACTCAACGAAACCTGTGCCAGTAACGCGACACTGATGAGCCTCAACTGTCGCTCCAACTACAGCTACCGAATGATACTACAAACAAAGACTCATTACCAGACAGGATGTGCACGGACGGCACCAAGCAGTAAAGGAACCAGAGTTTCGCATCTGAGGAGGAGTGAAATTCTTACAGAGCTTGATCCCCGGCATTGGAGTTGCCGAGGTGCGGGATCATGTGGAAATCAACCGATATGCTCTGCTACGACACATCAACTTGACTAAGACCCTGGGAACCGCCTTAGCAGGAGAACAGCAGGCCATCAGAACGATGGTGCTGCAGAACAGACTGACACTAGACCTGCTAACAGCATCACAAGGAGGAGTTTGCAAGCTGATCGGGGAAACATGTTGCACTTTTATCCCTGATGGATACGAAACTGGAGGAGACATTTATGAAACTTTGCAGAATTTGTCCATTCTGCAAAAATATGTCACTGACCACACATCTGGAGCAGCTACACCGCCATGTCTAAGAGTAATGATTTCAAAGATGATAACAACTACAATGACTGCTTATGTTGCCGTGCCTCAAGAAGAACAGCATCCCGTTGCAATTCTGTTAGAGGAGAACTTGTAATAACTGCTAATGAATGACGTGGTGATTAAAAATGACTTCTGCCTTTTTCAAGTGATCATGCACTGATTAACACATTAGTAGTTTATGCAGGTACAATATAAGGTTTTCATCCTTTTATTTTTTGAAAGTTTTCATTTTAAATATTAGGTTTTCATCATTTTTAAATACAAAGTTTTCATTTTAGTTTTCATCCTTTTATTTTTTGTAGTTTTCGTTTTAAAATATAAGGTTTTTATCCTTTATTTTTTGTAGTTTAGTTTTATTATTTTTTCTTGTTTATTCCACTTGTTATTTCATTTACTATGATTTTTTTTTTTCTTTTTCTTTTTATTATTTTATTTTGTTTTAATCTTTAGACCAAATGACTTCCATTTCTGCTATGCTGACATTTTAAAAATTAAAAAATTGCTTAAGATACTTAATAAATAACCTTCACAGACAATTGTTGTATACATTTAAAATAAGTTAAAACAGGAGGGAATGTTACAGGAAAAATGATTCTATGTTTCTTTACCTTCTTTTAAATGTGCAAGCATGCCCTTTTGTCTATGGTTAGATTAGTTTAGAATTATCTTTTTAGACTTTCCCAGCAAACACATCTTGTTTCTGGGACATATTGTTTTAGATTGTTTTATCTTCCCTAGCTCTCTGCTGACGAGACTAGCACCATATATGGAGTTGTTTTATTTTATCTGTTTATTATTTGTTATCCTGTTCTCACCGTCTCTGTGCCTATAAAAATTACCAAGCCACTGTGCATGGTGTGAGTTGTTCTTAGCAGCTCACCCGTGTACACGTTTGATAAAGAAAGTAACTTTGTCTCATTGTGTCTTTATTTCTCCTGGGTCTTTTACAGAGTTTTCCCCCAACAGAGATGGCGCCAAGTTTAGTTTTTAGCCAATTAATTCTGGACAAGGTGGAAGAAGGAATATCTTCTCACTCTTCAACAGAGACAGATCTGGCAAAAAGATAAAAGGAGTGCAAAGGTGAAAGATATTGTTATTCTTCAAGAAGACAATTCTCCAAGGAAAAAGTGGAAACTGGCAAGAGTAACAGAGGTATATCCAAGCGTAGATGGAAGTATTAGAATGACTACGCTGCCGACGTGGTTCAAAAGAGGAAGGAATACGCTGGAATTAAGAAAGCCTTAAAAGAGAGAGGAATTCGCTTCCAGACGCCTCTGACCAGAATCAGGATCCACTGGGAGAGCGGCGTCAGGACATACGACAGCGGCCGGGCGGCGGAGGAGGAGCTAAGGAGGAGAGGAATACAGGTGGAGGTGCCGCAGCGGAGCGGGGAAAGCACGATGCTGGAGAAGCGACTGCAAAATGCATTGGGATGGCAGCGATCTAACACCGAGAACTTATAAGTGAGGATACAAACATTTGAATCTGGTGGAAATGATTGAACAGTAGAACTCAGAAACTAAAGGTTCATTACTCTGTTGCTTTTCAAGGCAAGGTAGACCGGTAAGTGGTAGGTTTTCTTTTTTTTTTCTTTTTTTTTAAGGAACCTATGTTGGATCTCACGGGGGCCCCTAATCTGAAAGGGATATACCCCACGAACCACAGGGACGCTGTGGGTAAGAAATACATATTTTCAGTTTCTCTTAAGTTTCTTGTTATCTTGTTCCAAGTTCTTAGAGTTAGTGTGGGATGCTATGATAGTGATAAGCCAAAAATAAAGCAAAACTTAACAGTGAAAAGATGAGGAATATAACGCTGGTGTCAATGAATGTCAATGGGATGAATAACCCAATTAAAAGAAGTAAAGTGATACTTAAAATGAGAAAGCTTAATGCCAATGTAATATATCTACTAGAGATGGCACGATACCACTTTTTTATGTCCGATACCGATATCATAAATTTGGATATCTGCCGATACCGATATGAATCCGATATAGTGTTTTTTAATCAACAAAACTGTTTTTTAAATATCTTGCTGCATTTTGTTTAAGTTCATACTCAAGTTTAAAACAACAACTACACTAAAGCTATTCTGTTATACCTGTATGCAAAAAAAATATTTCATAGTTCAGCAATACTGATCAATCTAATAAACTTAAACCTACACCATCCTCCCTATTCTGGTATTTTAAAGAGTACTTAGCATAAATATTAAGCAACCTAACTAATAGGGTTCCAACTCCCAGCAACAACAAAAATAAAAAAATAAAAAAATAGGGAACCACCCCTCACGCTCCACCTCATGATGATTAATCAACGTAATCAACCTTAATTTGATGCAGTGTGAAAAAAAATGCACAGAAATCAATTATTTTTCAAGAAATATTAAATAGATTCAACATCTTTCTTCAACAAAATTGCAGACTGCACAGATGGTACCTTCCCAAAGGAAAAAGTACTATAGCTTACTAGGGTATATTAGACTTAATAGTTACTATATACAGTAATTGACTTCTATTCATTTTACATCAAATTAAAACTTTGGGTGTCAGATAATTATTTATTAAAAGCTAGACATTTTAAATGAGAATAAGAAAGAAATGTATGTCTTTGTGCCCCCTTTTCCCTGTTAATGCCCTATCGGCCCCCCTGGCTAAACTTTGCTAGATCCGCCCCTGCTCAGTTACCAGCCGTCAGCTACATAGAAAAAGATCCTGGAGTAGAAACTAATATTAAATAAATTCTAACAACAGCTGATCAAGCTTAAACGTGCTGCTGTTGTTCAGCCGCTGGTTTCCTCTTTCTGGTGCAAAGTGGGCCAAAAGCAAACAACAGACACGGACTCGGACTCGACAGAAAAGCCGATCAGCTGATCGTTAAGCAGTTTCATGATTAAAGTAGCAGCAAGAAGAGGCAGTAGCTTGTTAAGCTTAACGCAGGAATGCTTTACATACATTCAGAGATGGACTTACACACTTGCTTTACTTCTCTCGGAATAACTTTGTCGGAGATGAAATGCCGGGTTGCTAGCGAAGCTCCACATGCTATCCAGACCACCGACAGGTCCCGCATGCCACAGCCGCTCTATCACGTGATGCATACTGCTCCGACGTGCTAACGTTCTGAGGTGAGTTACGGCGTGTTGCAAGTTTTGTGAGGTGCTTTCGTGATATTTAATGGATCGGATTACATTTTTTATTTTTCTCCGATATCCGATCCAGTAATTTAGGTCAGTATCGGACCGATACCGATACGTAATATCGGATCGGTCCATCTCTAATATCTACAGGAAACACATCTGTCGCAGGAAGAGCATGATAAATTGAAGAAATTTGGGTACAGAAATTCTTACTATAGTACTTGCAAGAAAAGTCGTAAAAGGGGGGTAGCAATACTTATTAAAAATTCAGTTAATTTTGAATGTTCTAAAGAAATTCCGGACAGTGAGGGGAGATACATTATTGTAAGAGGTAAACTAGAAGGGGAGGCGTTGACACTAATCAATCTCTATATTCCCCCTGAGAGCAACCAACAAAATGTGAAGACTCTACTTACTACAGTCATGTCAGAATCTGAAGGGACTGTGCTGTGTGCAGGAGACTTTAATGTGGTATTCGACCATAGAATTGATACAACAAGTACAAATAGAAGCAAAAACAGCCTGGCGAGAATGGTTAATACATTTATGAAGGAGCATGGAATGGTAGATGTATGGAGGGAACACCACCCACTGGATAAGGAGTATACACACTACTAAAAGACTCACAACACTTACTCAAGAATTGACTATGTCTTAATGAACAGATGGGATCTACACAGAGTAACTGAATGCACAATTGGAGTGGCAGATATTTCTGATCATTGTGCCATTCATTTAAAGCTAAATCTAAATAGTAGGCGTAGAAATACCTGTTGGAGGTTAAATCTGAGCTGTCTGAATAAAAAAGAAACGAAAGACCAAATCAAGAAAGATATAAAGCAATACATAGAGGAAAATTCCACTGAAGAAATTAGCCCAACTGTGTTTTGGGATGCATTCAAAGCTGTACTCAGAGGGAAGCTTATTGCTATAACTTCAAAACAACACCAAATGAGGAAGGCCCTGTACCTAAGCCGGGTGGAGGAATTGAAAAACACAGAAATATTATACCGAACAACTCGGAATGTTCAGCTCCAAGACAGAATCAAAACACTAAAAAAGGAAATTGACAATATATTGACTGAAGAAGTGGAAAAAAAACTTGGATTTTTGAAACAGGATTATTATGAGAACGGCCCAAAGGAAGCTAGACTGATAGCACGGCATCTTAGACAGCAGCAAGCTGTTAATTCAATTCACAAGATTAGAGACCCATCTACAAATAACTTGCAGTATAGCCAGGAAGCAATAGAAGAAACATTTAAGAAATATTACGAAAACTTGTATAAACAACCATGTTCAACAACAACAACAATCTTTATTTATAGAGCACATTTAAAAACCAACGGCATGCCAAAGTGCTTAACATGCACTTTCCTCAAATAAAGACGAGAAAACTGCTTTTCTTAACTCCCTAGACTTACCACGTATTGGTACGCAGCAAAACAGCAAACTGACTGCCCCCATCAGTCATGAAGAAATATCTAGAGCAATTTCAAGACTTAAAGCTAATAAATCACCGGGGGCCGATGGGTTTCCCTCAGAGTGGTACAAGAACTTTAAGGAGGAGTTGATACCAATGCTTCAATCATCATTCAATCATACCCTTGCGGAGGGTGTAACCCCTCCCTCATGAAGAGAGGCGATTATCTCAGTAATCCCTAAAGAGGGAAAAGACACCGAATATTGTAACAATTACAGACCCGTATCGGTTCTTAATGTGGACTACAAAATATACACATCTATAATCGCTAAGCAATATGGAGCAATTATGACAGACTTAATTAATGAAGACCAAACTGGCTTTATCTCAGGACGTAGAACTCAAGATAGTATAAGAAGGACCCTCCAGATAGTTAATTCGATACAAACAAAAAAGGGCAGTACGGCCCTAGTAAGCCTGGATGCAGAGAAGGCTTTCGACAGTGTAGATTGGAACTTCCTGTATGCCGTGCTTGAAAGGTTTGGTTTTAATGACGGTGCTGTGATGTGTATCAAATCCATTTACCAATCTCCTACGGCTCGAATTAGAATCAATGGCAGCTTAACGGAGCAAATCTCTCGAGAGAGGGGTACCCGTCAGGGTTGTTGCCTCTCACCTCTTCTCTTCACTCTATATATCGAACCCCTGGCACAGGCCATCCGACAAAGTGAGGAGGTGAGAGGAATAAGTATTAAAGGGGAAGACCACATCATCAGCTTATTTGCAGATGATATCATACTCTACCTAGAAAATCCAAACCAAACTTTAATTCCGATGTTTAATGTAATTAATATCTTTGCTGAACATTCGGGGTACAAAATTAATGTGACCAAAACTCAGATACTGGCTTTCAACTATTTGCCATCCGAAGAGGTTAAAAATAAGTTTAAACTGAACTGGACTGCAAAACAAATGAAATACTTGGGTGTAACTGTGACTAAACAATTGAGTGACCTTTTTAAAACAAATTATGATAGACTGACCACTCAGATTAAACACGATCTAAACCGATGGTCAACTCTTACACTAGACTTTAGTGCAAGAATCACAACAATAAAAATGAGTATCCTCCCACGGTTATTGTACCTTTTCCAATCTCTGCCAGTTAAGATCCTAGTGGAAAAATTCAAGGACTGGGATAGGCTCATCTCTAGATTTGTATGGAATGGTAAAAGGCCTAGAATAAAATACACAACATTACAACTATCTAGGAAGCAAGGTGGTGTGGGACTCCCTAATCTAAAAGATTACTACCATGCGGCCCAAACCAGACCGGCGATAAAGTGGTGTGATCAGAACTTTAATGCTAAATGGAAAGATATTGAAATAAAAGTACAGGATGTCCCAGTCCAGACATTTCTTGGAAATGAGCAACTTAAGAAAACCTTACAGCATTTCCTTGATCCTATAACATCCCACACTCTAGAGATATGGTTTGGCCTAGTTAAACAAAGTAAGTTGGAAAGGGAGGTTAAGATGTTAAACTGGGCTGCCTATGTTGTTGGTGATATACCAAGTGCTCACGACTCAGGATTCAGGAAGTGGGAACAAAAAGGAATAACAGCGATTTGTACAGTAATGAAAGATGGCCATTTGATGAGTTTCCAAGATTTAAAAGATCGGTATAGTCTAGAGAAAACCGATTTTTACCGGTACCTGCAACTCTGAGACTACTTTTCAAAGGAAGTACGAAGTTTGCGTACGTCTTATGGCATCCTGAATTGTATAATTAAATCATACAGGGGCCTCCAATTCAAGGAAATTTCTGTACTATATAAAAATCTAAGAGAGAACACGGCAACATCAACTGAATGCATAAAAAAGAAATGGGAGCAGGAAATAAAAACTGATATCTCAACTGAGGAATGGTTAGATATGTGTGAAACCCAGAACACAACGACCAACTCAAGATGCTGGAGAGAATTTGGATGGAAACACCTTACTCGATTTTTTTATTACACCAAAAATCAAAAGTAAACAGACTCAAGACAGTTTGCCATGCTGGAGAAGATGTGGTAACATGGAAGCACACCATACGCACGTGTTTTGGGAGTGCCTGAAACTGCATAATTTTTGGAAGAACGTGACTCTTGTAATAGGCAATATCTTGGGCTATCAATTACCACACAATTTTAAAACTGTATATCTTGGGAATATTAGAGAGTATGTTCTGTACGACGACTTGTATTTGACAAAAATCCTATTGATAGCTGCAAAGAAAGCTATAACAAGAAACTGGTACAAACTGGATCCGCCTTCTTCAAAAGACTGGTTAAATATTGTTGGAGAAATCTATGCAATGGAAAAAATGACTTACATTCTCAGATTAAAGGAAGATATATCATTGCTAAGTGGGAGAAGTGGACATTATATGGCACGTAGGAAAATTAATGAACGAACAAAACATTTAAGGTCTATGACTCTGTATATCTATTGATGCATGCCCATATAAAAGTACGTATATAAGCTGGAGTATGTATGCTGCGGAGTAAAGGCAGGCATGCATACGGTAGTTGATTAGAATTGGCACCCACACCTTTTGTTCGCTTTAGTTCTGTTTGTTTTGACTGTGTGCTTGCATGGTTATTTTTCCTGTAATGCAATACATGTCTATGTTTAAACTGTGACAAAACTATCAATAAAAATTACAGTGTCAAAAAAATATATATATATATTTAGGACGGCTGCACGTAGAAAACAGTTTTCATTAATCTTGCGCTTTTAGTTAGCAAATATAAATAAATCACGTCTTTCAATCGCCACAGTCACGAGCAGTTTTAAACTGCGGAAAAAATGCACGACTGGTTTCCACGGTAATCAGATTGTTACCGTCGTCACGTGTTCACGCAAACCTGGTGACGTCACACATAGAACGCTTCCCTTTGATCCTCAAAAATCCTTAAACAGACCTTTGAGTTGCATGACGCACGCTAAAAGCTTGTTTTAAGCGCTATAACGCAGTACTGCAAGAATTAAGGAAAGCAATAGAGAACTCATCATCTGTAAACATGTCAAACTCCGTTTGGGGCGCGATTTGCACTGTGGGCACTTATGCTCACAAAATTATGAGAAAAACGTTGGGATTTGATGACCAACGTTCACCCACTGCTGACCAAACTGTATGCGAGGCACCTGAAGTTCGCTGTGGTAACCAAATTTTACACGCGGAACATGAGGTACCATTGCCAGATCAGCATATACCTGAACCCCGCTTCAGCAGCTGCAGAGGACAGCATAATCAGAATAGCGGTTTAAACCAAGTGTGTGAAATTCTTCACCCTGAAAATATACAGCAGCAGCCTTCTGTGATTCAAAGACATCAGCTATGGGAAAATTCAAATCGAGATGCATCAGACCCTGCTGAATCCAGGACCTCAGACCTAAGACCCAGCCAAAGAGTCTCAGAACACCATGATGAAATTGTGAACAGAGACAGGCCTCCTTTGGAAGGGAGAGAAGAACATAATGGGATTCTTCATAGAGGGGTTTCTATCATCAGGAGAGGAACTGGATTTTTAGGACAATCCATTACCACAGTGTCTAACATGTGCAAGTTAGCAATTGTGGCTATTCATCCCATGTTCTGGAAAATGGTCGAAGAGGTCAGACATTATGTGGCACACCTGATGTCACGTGCTGTAGGATAGTGATGGGTCGGTCGTGAACAAAATGGCTCTTAGAGCCGGTTCTTTGACGTGAACGACGCGAGCCGGCTCCTTGTCGCGAGCCGTGGGTTTTTTTGTTCTTTCTCTCACCCTCTCTCTCGCACTTTTTTCCCGCTTCACTCACCATGCGAGCCTTGTGCTTAGGGTTGCCAACCGTCCCTTAAAAAACGGAATCGTCCCATATTTAGAAACAAAAGTACACGTCCCGTATTGAGCTAATAAGGGACGCACTTTGTCCCGTAATACAGTGATAATCAAAAGTGGTCTATAACTTTTAATGGAATTAACGCTTTGTTGGAAAACATAATTCCCAGCCCCTCTCCTGCTTTGTGACCAATGAGCTGACAGCACACTTATGACAATTCGAGTATGACAATTCAGATTACCGCTTATCTCATTGGTCGAGGAAAGGTCGCTTACGGAGAAAATACCGGAAGACAACAGATGACCACAACAAGAAGCATGGCCAACAGGAAAACAAACGCCGACACTGCGGTGCAAGTCTCGGACGACAGTACACCTAAAGCTGGACATACACTGTGCGATTTTCAAACTGCACGATTGACTCGCAGGGGTTATAAGTTTGTAGGTCACGATGCAGGGTCTCACACTATACCGCCCGATGCTCTGATGCGACCTGAGTGCTCACACTGTGCGTTCATAAAATGAAGGTTATAACAGAAATTCTGTCGCTCGCTCTCCCTCTGTCTTTCACTCACACAGACACGCACACCACCACCATCAACTTTGCTAAATTGCTAATGAAAAACATTGATCAGACAGCTGTGATTGAGCAGCAATGTAAATCCAACTATTTTCACGGTTGTTGTGGTCATGATAATTTTGTGATGCCACATCGAAAAGGCTCTTCAGGAAAGCTCAAAGAAAATAAATGGCTAAATGATCATTTGTTTCCCATATGGTCATATCACAAAGAATATGCATCTGCTTAAATCAAATTCAAGTCAAATGGTTAAAAAATAATTTCACACACAAAAAAAAAAGAGCTACCACACTGGGAAGGGTGAAGACAACTGGGTTGCCCGGCCCTGGCCACGAGGTGTCCCTTATTTATTTTTCAGGGGGTTGGCAACCCTACTTGTGCTTTACCCTGGGAAGAGGGGGGAGGGGCGGTAGCTACACTCAGTAGCACAGGAACAGAGCAGGAGGGAGAGAGAGAAAGAGAGCCAGGGACAACAACATCACATTAGAAAGGTATAGTAATCATCCACAACTATTTTCAGTTGCGGATGATAAAGGATTCAGAAAGTTTATTCCTGCAGGCCCATATGACAGAGAATATGCATGTTCTTTTTGTTTTCATATTATAATTTATATTTAATTGTGTTATGGTTTGCAGTGTTTTGTGTTGTTTCACTTTAAATTTGTAAAAGGAAAAAGTTGAAAATTTAAATAGTTAAAAGTTGAAATGTGAATAGTTGATTTTTGTATTATATGATTTATTTATTACATTTTATGTGGAGTGAATAAATAAAAGTATATTTACGGTGGCCCCTACAGACAAAGCACATACAAACTTCAAATCACGTACGAACCCTGAAGCACGTACAAACTCAAAAACACGTACAAACTCAAAAACACGTAAAAACCCCAAAACACGTAAAAACCCCAAAACACGTAAAAACCCCAAAACACGTAAAAACCCCAAAACACGTAAAAACTCCAAAACACATAAAAACACGTACAAACTCCAAAACACATAAAAACTCCAAAACACGTACAAACTCCAAAACACGTACAAAAGACAACAGAAGTGCTCCAGGATGATAGGCACAGTGTTGAGCTTTTGTTACCTAGTGGCTATCCGATTGTTCAGTCTGACGTCACTAGCCGTGTCTGGGTCTAAACTCCGCTGCAGGTCCATATATCAAACCATCATTATGGCATTACTGAGAGTTGAAAAACTGTCTAAAGTCTTTCATCTTTAATAAAATGATCAGCGTTCTGCTCTACCAGGTGTAACAATTGAGTTTAACATCCAGGCATCCATGAAAACGGAATTTATGACATTTAACGGAGTTAGAAGTTAGCAGGGAGTTAGCTCGCTAGCTTCTATCTAAATACAATATAGCATGTCCTGGCTGCGGGGTTTTGGAAACAAATTCAAACGTACAGCTCTGTTATCACTTCCAGCATAAATGAAGACAGAAAACTAAACAGCAGTGACGTTTGTAGGGTTACTGAAGTTGGGCTAGCTGGTATTTAATGATGTGCTACGTGACCGCTAGCGACACAGTTATGTTAGCATAATATAAACAAGCTAACTTTTTTCCCCACTCGATAAAAGTTAACGTGAGTGTTCTCGGTGGTCAGGAACAAATGTAATCGCATGGCAGGATGCTGTAAAAGGACCAAACTTCAGCCAGGAGAACAACTGAGATAATCCACCCACAATACGAGGTTAGTCATTCATATACTGCTGCATGGGCTGGGCTGCAGTTACATCCTAAGGTTTTAAAAACTGAGCTTAAATAAATGATTAGTGGTAATAAAAGCCGAGGGAGGTCAACAGGGATCACTGACTGTTTTAGGAGCTTTTTGAGATCAAATAGAAGAAAATACAAAACATTAAACATGTTAACAACACAAAAGCCATATTAAACGCAGACTACTTTAGACCCGGAAGTAGGATTCGTCGCGTCATCACTGAACAACCGGATACAAGCCAGCAAGTACCAATGACCGGATTTGGTGTGTGGTAATAACAGGTAAATGAACTTTTTTTTTAAATTTATTATTTGACTATATATGAATGCTTGTGTATAAATACACAAACAATACACCTATGCTTTCATGCTTTCAATTGTGTAATTTAAGTGATCTAAGTAGCTCTGTTTTGGAAGTTCAGTTCATGCTAGAAATGTGTTTTGGAGTTTGTACGTGCTTTTTGGAGTTTGTACGTGTTTTGTCTAGGGGCCACAGCATATATTTATATATAAACATATATAAATAAAACCACTTTTTTTTTTACATTAGTAATTCCTTTTGTGCATAATTTTATATTATTGTTAATAATAAATTAATTAAAGCAAAAAAACCAACCTGAAGAGCCGGTTCGGAGCCGAAAGAGCCGGATCTTTTTAGTGAGCCGAACCGAAAGAGCCGGTTCTCTAAAAGGAGCCGGAAATCCCATCACTACTGTAGGAAGTATTTGCGTTTGCCTTTGCATTTTATTGTTCTTGGTCAACAAAATTCAAGCTATATTAATTTATTTACTTTCATTTTTAACACAACACCTTTAATTTTCCTCTATGGAAATGGAAAAGGTGAAGACAAACCTAATGTCAGTGTCAACTTTATTTGGCTCTAACTGGACTATGACGATTTTAATAGGAAAATAACTAATAATTGGGGTATAATGGGGTTAATTAGGCTCTTACCATCTCAGTCATGCAAACAACAGTTGAAAACCCAGCCAGTCACGGCAGAAGGCTGCTCCTTCCTGAGCCTGGTTCTGCTGAAGGGTTCTTCCCAACGGGGAGTTTTTCCTCCCCACAGTTGCCAAGTGCTTGCTCATAGGGGATCATCAGATTGCTGGCCTGTCTCTAATACTGTAGGGACTACCTTACAGTATTAGAGACAGGCAGCTGTTGTTTGCATTCAAAGCCACATAAATAAATTTGAATTCTCAATGAAATGAATGGATTTGATTTGATTCCTTTACCTTCACAGAATCCTTTTACTTCAGTTTTGTCTTCTGCTTCTTGGTAGCAATAATAGTTTTGTCAATTAAGCTTCTTGCCCCATTCATCCCTATGCTCTCCTGTTTTCTCCTAACTGGCATATCTGACCCATGGGAGTGCAGACACCACACAGAGAAAGAATGGGACGAGCCACTCTCAGATCAACACTGTCACTGTGGGAATCCTAGATCTTCAAAACTTGTCAAAGGTGAAAGTTCAAAGACGTGTCTTACCTGCAAACACAGGCAGTGTGAACTACACCATTTTTCAGACGCTGGTGTGACAGGCTACGGAAAATGTAGTTATTTAAGAACAGAACAGAACAAAGAAATCAAGGACTTGACTCGAGGGAAGGACATTCAACTGAAGGATAAGACACACAAGCTCTACAGCCTAAGTCCATTTGTTGATGAGCAGGGAGTACTTAGGGTGGGAGGACAAGAGCAACTCTACACCCATATATCAAACATCCTGCCATTATCCCCAAATCAAGTCATGTTGTGTTTACTTATTAAACAGTACCACGAAAAGGTGCAGCATCAAGGAAGAGGAATAACTGTCACTGAGCTGCGCTCCAATAGAGTATGCATTACAGGATGCAGCGATTCAGTTGCTTCTCACATCTACAAGTGCACAACCTGCACAAAGTACAGGAGACATAGTCAAGATCATGGGAGGTCAGATTTACCAGAGGATAGAATGGAAACAACACCCCCATTCTCCTACTGTGGCATTGACTGTTTTGGACCTTTTTATGTAAAAGAGGGTAGAAAAGAACTTAAAAGGTATGGTCTTCTTTGTACATGTATGTGTTCTAGAGCAATACATAATGAAATGTTGGATGACCTTACAACTGATCATTTTATGAATGCATCATGTTGTTTTATTTCTATTTGTGGACATGTAATCAGGTGTGACCAAGGTACTAAATTATTTTGGTGCTAAGGGAGAGCTTTTGAGGGCAGCATGGTGGCACGGTGGTTAGCACTGTTGCCTCACAGCAAGAAGGTCCTGAGTTCAATTCCAACCGTGTTTGCATGGGTTATCTCCGGGTACTCCGGCTTCCTCCCACTGTCCAAAGACATGCAGTTTGTAGGGATAGGTTAATTGAAAAATCTAAATTGCCCGTAGGTGCGAATGGTTGTCCATCCCTGTGTGTTAGACTGGCGACCTGTCCAGGGTGTACCCCACCTCTCGCCCTATGACAGCTGGGATAGCCTCCAGCGCCCCCCGCGACCCTGAAAAAAAAAGGAGAAATGGATGGAGAGCTTTTAAATGCACTGAATGGTTTTGACAAAGAACAGTTGAAACAATGCAGATGTAAGTTTGTTCTGAGCACCCCTCTTCAAGCCACATGAGAGGTTTTTGGGGAAGGCAAATTAGGACTATTAGATGCGTTTTAACGACTATTCTAGATCACACTTCTAAGAGACTTGACACTTCCTCACTCAGAACGTGTCTTTATGAAGTTATGGTTATTGTGAATAGCACCTAGTAGTAGTAGAGAACCTAAATGACCCAAATTTAGAGCCTCGTACACCAAATCATATTCTCATGATGAAGGCCAGCATTATTCTACCCGCTCCTGGCAAATTTGTGAGCAGGGACCTGTACTTGAGAAGGAGATGGCGCCAAGTTTAGTTTTTAGCCAATTAATTCTGGACAAGGTGGAAGAAGGAATATCTTCTCACTCTTCAACAGAGACAGATCTGGCAAAAAGATAAAAGGAGTGCAAAGGTGAAAGATATTGTTATTCTTCAAGAAGACAATTCTCCAAGGAAAAAGTGGAAACTGGCAAGAGTAACAGAGGTATATCCAAGCGTAGATGGAAGTATTAGAATGGTTAAGCTTTTTCTCTGTGATTCAATTTTGGATAGGGATGGGAAAAGGACTGTCAAACCAGCGTATCTTGATAGGCCAGTACACAAAACTGTGCTATTGCTAGAAGCAGAATAAATGCTAAAATGTAAGCATGTTCCTACTATAATGTGTTTAGGCAGAAATCACAATAGGTTTGTCATTTGGTGGGAGTTTTACTGCCATACTTTTAGTTAACATATTTTGTTTTGCACTATGCATATTTTATATGTCATTAGGACATTTATTGTGGAAATTCTCATGTAGGAACTATTGTACTGCATGTTGGTTCCACTGGTGCACCTGAGGAAGATGCATGCCCATGCTGAGGTATGACCATGGCAAGCTGAAGCTGGAGAGACAAATTTAAGTCAGAAGAAGTTCAAATGTTCTTAAAAATATCTGTAAGGTGTTTATTTCTGCCTCAAAGCATGGGCCAGTATGTTTTGCATATTATATCGATGACTTTATGTCTCTGTTTCACCCGTCTTTCTATTTCATTGAATTTACATTGTGTTTTAGTTCAACGGTTGTGAGTTTGTG
Organism: Copadichromis virginalis; assembly: GCF_057382275.1. Lineage (NCBI taxonomy): Eukaryota > Metazoa > Chordata > Actinopteri > Cichliformes > Cichlidae > Copadichromis > Copadichromis virginalis. Next base: position 43,503,232 of record NC_140624.1, on the reverse strand, counting down.
ATCAAGTTGATGCTGTAACAATATCAACCCCGAGACCTTACAACTCACTTTAAAGCCAACTTCATGCCATCAATAAAAATAACTCTTTGACTTAAAGAAGAGGTGGAAGTGATAAATATGTTTTCCAATAAATCTGATGGCCTACTAATAAAAGCACTCAGTGTAATTTAGACTAAATTAAGTGAAATATATGTCTACTATCAGACTAGAAGACGGAAAACACATCATAAGATGTTTACTTGAATTCTCAGCAACTTTGGTCCTCAGCCAATAAAAAAAAAAATGAAACTTTTACTGTGACGTCATAGAAAAACTCACCAAGGTCAAATCTTATTATGTTTACACGCAAACACATATCATCATTCTCGGGTTGAGCAACGCTACGGCTTCACTACATCTGTTTGTTCTGTACAAAAAGACGTGCAGGTCACTTAAAAATATCTCACCCTGTGTTTCTCTGCCTGTGGTAGAGGTGGAACCAGATCAAGTGGAGCTGATTCTTGAACAGCCTCAAGTCAGAGCTGGATTGACCTTCTGTCACCAGGTACTGATGAGCCCGCTGTGGAGAAACATCACTGATGATGTTCATGAATCCCCAGCTGACTCTGGTAACCTTAATACAGCACAGAAAAAATGTCACAATATTCATTTATGTTGTGATTATTGTGATAATAACAGAAACAGATGCATCTATGTCATCATCTTTGAGCTTTTACACTTAACATAATTATAAAAACATGAGTATAAAAGGTGTTAAAACTCTGATGCCATCTTGGAATACTGCACTTTGTTCATGTCATTACAACATTTCTCTCTTTCTAATCATATATCTAGATGTTATGTCAACACACATTTAATCTACATTATAAGAGTGCCTTTGTGATAAATGTGTCTTTCATTCTTGAATTAACTGGTTAAATATTTAATCTAACTAAACCCTAAAGATGGAGTCAGAAGACAACAGTCACCTGAAGGGGCTGAAAATTGTAAAGATCCTACAGAACAATCAGTAAATGTGAGTAAATCTGTGATTCTGCGAGTAACACACTGGGTTCAGTTTGGAGGTTGAACTCTCACTCACCAGGATTGACAGCTGTCTGTGCCACAGTTAAACTCATGCAGTGCTAATTTAAAAACTCTCAAATATTTTGGACAATTTATATTTTTCTATCACAAAAAATACACGTCTTCATTGAAGTAAACACACAGAGCAATTAATATATATTTTTAAATATAATTTTTCTTTATTTTAATTATCAAATTACAAATAAAAAAAACAACCCACCTAACGAGCCCTGGTCAACCCCTCACTTGAATTTTTGATTTTCAGTTTAAGGCAATTAAATTCAATCCAAAGATTCAACCCCAACAATCAAGTGATTCCCTATGAGCAACGGTGGACAGGAAAAACTCCCTTTTAACAGGAAGAAACCTGTGACAGAACCAGGCTCAGTGTGGGGCAGTCTTCTGTCATGACTGGTTGGGAGGTGAGGGCAAAATAAAACTGAACATAAATGAGAGCACAGTATAGTTATTATGTTATAATTAGCCAATCAAGGTGGGCAGGTAATAAATAGCGCCCGTTATGGCAAGACCTAGACCTAGACCTAGACCTACGTTACTTGCGAAGTTGGTAAAAGCACTCTGTGGTGCTTTCTCACGCCTCACATTCTCAGTCTCTTTCTTTCGTACACTCAACTGCCTTTCAATGTTGTCCATCCTTGCATTAATCATTCTATTTTGCTCTATGAGAGCCTCTAAACGCTGAGCTATTCTCTCCATTGACTAACTTTGTAACTGCTGCAGGGACAAGTGTCAAAAGAAAAAAAATGTTCCCTGAATTATTTAAATGTAAAGGTATTACCTTTGTCAAAGACTCCTGCTTTGCAAAAACAAGTCGCTGTTACCGAAGACGCACCAAGGTAAACTGTGTTAAAGCACCTCTATTTATAAACTCATGTGGCAGAGATGGTGACGTCAACCGTCACGGGAGACTGTGACGTGCGGTCGACCGTCACGTCACAGTCTCCCCTTTGAGAAGATCAAAGGATCAAAGAATAGCTCCGTGTCATTCCGCGCATGCTCAGATCATGCGTATTGAAACGAACGGGATATTTATTTATTCATTTTAAATACCTTGCTATATAACAAAGGCGACTGCGCACTCAAAGGACGAGGAGAGTTCAAAATAGGGCTGTTCGATATAACGACACATATGGATGACGATATGAAAAAGTCTATCGCTTCATATTACGGCAATATTTTTTCATGGCTGTATCCCAATTCAGGGTCTGCAGCCTTAAAGTACGCAGCCTCAATGGTCCTCAAGGGCCGTGTACTCAAAGACCGCTAAGGCCGGAAGTGCGAGGCTTGTGAAATGGGACGGTCTAGCCTCCGTCGCGCTGCCCAGGTTGCCTAGCAACCATGATAGCTGGAAACGTGTGGTTGACAGAAATGAAGGAGAACATATTTTGTTCGTTTGTTTGTTTCTACATGAGCTTTGTGTGATTTAATAAGCATCTGAGGCTGAGACCACAGGACTGTAAAACATGATTGTTGCATGCTTGCATATTTCTGAAAACATCTTAGTGGTGTGGCAGCCATGGGTTGAGCCAGCCCTGCAAACCCTGTGGATGGACGATGCAGTGGACAGTGGGAGGAAGCATCCTAAAGCTCTCTTTGCAGACCAGCCTGTGTGATTCTCCACTCGCCGACCAGAAAAGACAAACGGCGGGTCTCAGTTGCAGCACCTCATCCATTCTGTATGCATGAAGCTGCACGCATGTATCACCTTCATTCAAAAAAAAGGAGCCAGCTATTTTATTACTGTTGACCTTGTAACATTTATCACTTTAAACATAGCACAAGTCAAAAAGCATACCTGATAGGCAATCATAAGATAAAGCTCGTAAGCACTTACCTGTGGAAGTGCTTCAGTATTTATTGCATTTGGCAGTAACTGTGGTTCTAGCTGAAGCATTTACAGTATTTTTGAAGGAGGCGAATTCATCGTCTTATCTGACAAAAATCAACGCCTTTTCCTGTTATTTGTGACCATTTTGTAAACAAATATGCTTCTTAGAGTTGACATTATTAAAAATCCTGAATTGGTGTAAAAGTAAAAAAAAAAAAAAAACACTTTCCCCTCTTTTTCTCTGGTAAAACCTTTTGGTGGGCTGCAAATACTTCCTCTGTGTAGACAGTAGTCGTGTTGTTATTCGCTAACTTAACGGGAAAGCTTAAAATGAGTTGAGGCTTAAAGCTAAAGCTGAAGTGAAGAGACACTGAAGGACTGAAGAGGTCACTACATGCTGAAACAAATCCAGTTTGAAGCAGGTGGCTTTTCTAAGCCCGACTCTGGAATTTTGTTTGCTGTTGTGATGAGAGCAGAGCAGCACGTTTGAATGACTGCGTGTTTAATTCACAGAAACGCCAACGCAGCCATGGGTGTCCTGCTGTCCAAATCCATGGATGACAATTTAAAAAAGCAACAAGAATTCATGCTAACGAATGCACGGCTGCAGGTGAGTGAAAGTGCACCCACTCGCACATCACCTCTGACCTCTGCTGTGACATCTTTCACTAGTGAAAGATGGTGAAAGCGAAAAAGCAAAAAAAAAAGAAGAAGCAGATTTTTAATTATTTTTTAACACATAAAATTGCCCCAAACCTTCCCACCAAAAGGTTTTACCTTCATACTTTGAAATTGTACTAGTTGCAGATGCTGAAATGATGTCGGACTAAGTTTAAATTGTGCACTTGTTTATTTGCATTATTTTTGTATCAGCTCCATGAGTACAGAAGACATCCACAGCAACTGTAGGTCTGCAAACATTTTTAATCTCTATGACTACAACCAAATCCATTTAGACCCACTACTTTCCCACTACTCTCTGGAGGAGGTAATTAACTACACTGCTCATTGTCTGAGTAGTGTGATCACTGTGCGTTACTTCCTTTGTCCCACACACTGACACAAACCCCTGTCCTAATGACGACACGCATACCATCTTTCTTTTAGTGTTTAAGTATTACTACACACCAAAGTCAAAAACCAGCCCAAAGTGATTTCACAGCAGGTACCACTGTGATTCTACTTAAAGAGGAAACTTGCACAGGTAGAAAAAAAGTTTGTTACCCTGGTGAAGATCATGCTATGGCTTCTGGACTGGGGTGAGCATACACTCAGCTTTAACCTCACTCTTCCTCAATTTTTAGTCACAAAAAGAAATTCTTCTGTGGAAATACGCCACTGGGCTCAGATGTTCATATTGCTGTCTTAAGCAGGAGGAACTTTCTTTGGAAAGATGGAGTCAAAGAGGGTCAAAGCTTTCTGAAATCTTTCCAAATTACTGTAACTGTAAGATGCTTTTTTAAATGCCTATTTTCAATCCCCTGGCAATATTTCAATAGAATTGAAATCTTAGCATTGGTTAGGCGCCTCAGGTCCTTGAGTCCTTTCTTTGTGGATTTACTAGTGCATTTAGGAACATTACTCCATATCCAATTTTGGACAAATCATTTTTAAAAGCATGAGAGCATACAGAGTGCCCAAAAGTCAAAGTTTGCAAACATGCAAAAAAAAAAAACCTTAATCCACAAAAAAACCCTAACATGAAATATTTTGTATTCATCAGGAATACCTGCTGCACATATTTTCCGCATGTATTTGCTCTGCTTTTCTTTCTCACATGTTACATCTGTTTCTTTTCCTTCTTCCAATGTGTAGATCATGATGATTTGTGTGCATCTGTTTTCAAGTTAGTGTCCCGCTTTGTGTTCATACTTGCACCCTTCACAAATGTCACCCTCAGACTGCGTTGGTTCATTTCTGCTTTTTCCAGTCCTGTCCCAGAGTCACAGTCTGCTGCTTGTCTGAGCTTGCCAAAACCAAATCTTTTCCTTTTGATATTCCCACCAGCAGATATGTTTGTCTAGTTTTGAATTGCACATCTACACTAATAGGGCTAATTTATCACTTATGGGTTCGTAGCTATCCCATACAAACAGCCTGTAGAAACAGAAAATGGTAAAGAATGTTATACAAAGACCCTGAAGTCTTTAATGTAGATGACACATTATCATTATTATTGTTGTTATAAGTGTTCATTATTATAAACACTCATGAGTCATTTGGCATCAGCACAAAAATGAGAGGGAGATGGGCAGAATATTGAAGGAGCAGAGGCAGTGAAAGTGGATGAGTTTAAATAGCATCCAACCATCCAAAGTAACAGTGGGTGGAGACGAGTGTCAGCGGTAATTTGTGATGGATAGTTGCAGACTGAAAGGAAAGGTTTTTAAGATGCTATGATGTGTGGTTTGGAAAACTGGAGGTGACAGAGTTGAAGATGTTAAGATTTTTTTGTTTGGAGTGACCATGAAGGACATGATTAGGAATGAGTACATCAGAGGGCCATTTCAGGTTGAGCGCTTTGGAGACAAACTAACTAATAATGTGAAACTGGTGGCTGAGCAAAGATGTGCAGTGATCTTTACTTATGTTACGTATTTGTGTATATGGGCATATTGAACTGCTTCATTTTTATAAGATGGAGACCCTGCAGCATCTATGTACTTAGATGCTGGAGTGAGTTTCAGGATAGTTTATTCAAATTTAACATCCTCTATCTTCCATTTACTTCCTTTTTTGTGACCCAGATGAAGCCGTCATGAAAGCTGACCTTTCAGCGAACGTGTCACCCCATTTCCCGTTCCTGCAGCTCATACACATGGTGTGGAGGAGCGGGAAATGCTTTCTTTTCATAAATGCATTCTTCACTCATTCACAACATGGGCCGTTAAAGGGGGACACCCTTAAGTGTGCTCAGACTACTCACTAGTTTGTTTCAGCGGATGCTGGCTTTAAAAGAACAAACACTGTCAATTACAGAAGTCATTCCTGTAATTTCCATTGAACCTAAAGAGTGTACAGCCAAGAGTCGATGTCAGGAGTACGAAACACCCAGATTGTGGAGATGAAAAGTTTGTCACTTCCTCCTTCCCTAGAGCGTAGTGTTTGTAGTTGGCATGTTTACAGCAGTGGATTCCAGGGTTTAGTTTCATGACTTAAAAAAAATTCCAAAGAAACTTCTCAAGCATACATAGAAGTTCAGTCTGTGCTCCCAACTAATCACATCTCTGTTCACGTAATGTACACTTCCTACAAGTTTTTAGGGGCTTTTTTAAAAAGTACTAAGCCTTTGGTGCTTATGGAGATCTCTTTAAACTGTCTGTACTCTCATAAAACAATTAACTGATGAATCAGATGATTATTACAGCTCTGATCAACAGTAATTGACTGAAATTGATTATAACTGAAAATGAAATCTCACCAAGCAGGGAAAATTTTATTTCATCATTTCTTCTTAATTTATTTTTGTGTGTCTGTGTGCGCGCGTGCATGTGCCCAGATGGAGCGCCAGATTCTGATGCAGAACCAGATGAGAGAGCGGCAGATGGCGATGCAGATCGCCTGGTCCAGAGAGTTTCTGAAATACTTTGGCAGTTTCTTTGCGGTGGCCACAGTGGGACTAACTGCAGGGTGAGATTCTAACACCTCACAAAGATCTGACACAAACACACACAGACTCATCTCTGTGTTGTGCTTTTATCTTTGCAGTTAAATATTGTCTTCTGTTTATCATCATTTTTCTTTAGAGCTATTAAAAGAAAGAACCCAGGCATGCTGGCTCCCATCATACCTCTCAGTTTCATATTTGCCTACCAGATGGACAGCGCCTATGGAACGCTTATTAATCGTATGAGAGGTAAAGCTACACACTTACAGGCATCATCATCTTAAGGAAACCTGTTTAACATTTAAAAAGAGGGTGCACAGACGGGTAAATAAATCCTTATCAAGCATTATATAGTGATTCTTTGCTTTGGTTTTAGAGGATTATTTTACTTTGAACAGCAAAACACAGACTCACTATATCCAGAAAACACAGGCTCTAATATACAGTTAGGTCCATATATATATTTAAATACGTGAATAGTGTCTGTTTACCAAAACAATTTCCACTTTCCGCTATGATGGGCATCTATATAATGTGTAGACGCCCAGCTTTCATATGAGAAAATCCACATTCAAATCGGATGAAGGTTTTGGAGTTCCGGCCCCTTAACGTGTGCCCCCCGCTTTTTAAAGGGACAAAAAGTAATTGGACATTTGACTGAAAGGCTATTTCATGGGCAGGTGTGGGCACTTCCTTTGTTATGTCATTATCAATTAAGCAGATAGAAGCCCTGGAGTTGATTTGAGGTGTGGCGCTTGCATTAGCACGATTCAAATGAATACATTTTATTTTATTTGTCCAGTTACTTTTGATGTCCTGAAATGATGGGATTGCATTTTAGTTCTCACATTTTTGTGCAATCTTTTTGTTCAACCCACTGAATTAAGGCTGACAGTCGGCAGTTCAACTGGATCTGAGTTAATTATATTTAAAGTTGTTATATTTAAAATTAATTGTGGTAATGAACAGAACCAAAATGCTAAAAAAGAAAAAGTCTCTGTCCAAATGGACCTTACTGTTTACCAAATAATGCATCTAAATGTTTAACAAATATTGTGTTTAGTTATTCATTAATGACATTTTTAAAAAAGATTGCAGTCACTAATTATACCCATTAAATGTGTTTTTCATGATGTCTTTAGGGGAAGCTGAGAATATCATGGAGACTGAAAATGACCGTCTACAGTTACCTCAAGGGACTCCAACCTTTGAGAGCATAGAGAAGGCCCGCCGTGCTAAAAGCAGCCTCAGCGCCTTCTTGGAGAAATAATGTAATTAGTTATTGTCTAACAGCGTGGTTCCAGAGAGGAGCTGCAGCCACTGTACATTTCGTTTTCAACAAACCACAAAGACGGGGAAGTGGCTCACAAAGAAACCTCAGGTTTAGCTGTCCAAAACATACCCACTCCCTAAACGATACACAACTATACTTTATGTAGCATTAAGGTAAAAGCGGCCTCAGCTCCTTCTTGGAGAAATAATGTAATAATTTATAGAACAAACGTCCTCTATCATGTAAAATTTTAAGGCTCTGCTATTTCTCTCTGTCAGGTTGACCTTTATTGAACGAAAGGCTCCTTATTCTGTCTCATTTCAGTCTTTCAGATACACCAATTGGGCATTACATTATGACTACCTAACTAACACTGTGTTGGTCGCCCTTTTGCTGCCAAAGCGGCCCTGACCCATCACATGATATCTGGCACCAAGATGCCAGGTGTGGCCTCCGTGTTGAATAGTCTGAATCAGTGTTACTCACTTTGCTAGTGGTCATAATGTTATGCCTGATTGGTGTATGCCACATGTTGATCCATGAGTTAAGTTTTATTACAGTGTTATAAGAGCATTGTGTGACCACAGCAGATAACTTGTCTCTAAATATTGCACAATTGCAGTTATATCATCAGTGTTTTCTTTAGGTTGTTATTTTCTAGGGTTTGTGTAACGCTAAGTTATTTAAGGACTAGTTTATGTCAATGGATGAATTTACTGACTGACGCGCAGAAGAAATAGTTCTTTATGGAGCCCAGATGGTGTGAATGATGAGACCAAAAACTGCAATGTCTTGTACCAAAAATATATTGAATAAATAGGGGAAAGGGGAAATGGAACAAAATAATTAACACAACGTAAATGTCCACAATTAAATAATAAATCAGTGCTGTGATTTTTCTGTGCAAGAGTCCTTTTGCTAAGAGTCCTTTTTTTGGTCCTTTTCTTTTTAAAGTTCACTTTTAAGGTATTCCTCCTTAGGGTCCAGCTTCATACAAGGGGGAAATATGTCCGTAATCCAAAGACGGCTAAGTGGGGGAAAAGAAAGAATGGTCCTACCGGCTCGCCACTTCAATATGAAGAAGATCAATTCAAAGAGGGAAAAAAAACCTGACCTGTAGGTCAGAAAAATGTCCATTAGCACATCAAGTTCAATTCAGTTTACCGGTAAAAAAAAATATGCTCTTCTGCAAGTCTAGGTAACAATGCAAATCATAAATCATCATCAATCAATGTAAAACAGTTAAATCATTAATCATCTTGGCTACGTAGCTTAATCTATACATTCCAGTAGCGTTCGCTACAAACAATACAAAAACAACAATAAAGAAAAACAACTGTTTAACAGACAGCATAGCCGAATTCAAGGCAACACATAACAATAATCTTTCAATCGCACTTTGTTTCAAAGTAAGCCCATTAACATGCTTAAGTAAATAAAAGTGTTCAAAAACAGCGGTTTTTGAACCGGAGTTCTGCTTGCGGTGGGAGCGCTGCCGCACAAAGTCATTTTTTAATCGCGAAAACGATCGGCTGGTTACTGACAACCAAAGGTTGAAAGATATTAAGGACACTTACCGCTGAGTTTAAAGTTTAAAGATGAATTGAGGGGAGAAAACGCTTTGTTTTCCAACACCGTTCTAAATGCCATAAGCTCACAGCCACAGCAGGAGTCGAACCCGGAAGTATCCCTCCACAGCCGGTTTTCAGAGTTGCCGCGACGTGGGAGGAGCCAATCAGAAGAGGGACCTCAAATCAGCTGACGTGGGTCATGTGACAGGGAGTAGTTGATATGGGTTACATTTGCTTTGATTATGTATGATGGACTTGAAGGGAAATTGATAGTAATATTAATCAGTTTATGTTATCTCTCTGGGGGGTTTTGTTGTATTTAGATGAACAAGAATACCAGCTGCTATAAGCCTGGTTCATGAATGTAATGATGATGATTGAACAAAGTGGTAAGACAATGATTGTTGGTCAAAGCTGCAATTAGACCAGTGCAGAGCAGAAATTCTCTTAAACACTCTTCATAACAGCTCATTTTATCTGGCTCTTATGTGTAATACGTCGCCTTTAAAAAGCTCCTGAAACACTGATGACTGTTGCAGGTCACTTGCCTCTCTGTTTAGATGATAGACTGTATGCAAAAGATGGACGTAGCATCCAAACCCTCCACTTTTTCTCCTTTACATTCAGCTCCTGCTGTCCTGGAACAGCAAAGGCTTGCCCTTTCTTTCTCATTTCAGTGGCTACAATCCATCCTTTGTATTCAGTCTGTGGTTCTTTTCTATCCAGGTCATAGACGTGTTACTTTCTAAGAAGCTTTGTTTTGATGAAATGCCCTCTGCCAGGCTGGTAACTTTTGCAGTTGCCGATAACCAACAGCTGAAGTGATCAAAATGTAATGGTGCATTATTGGTAAAGATTCTCAGACATTTGTATTGACAGATAAAATGTATTATTTTCAACACTAAAATTTTAATTGTAGGTGTGAGGGAGCTTCAATACAAAGCTGTTGGACCTCCAACTTTAAGCCATCACAGTAGATTCCAAGGTGCTGATATCTATACTTTGTGTTTGACATCTGGAAAAAAATTTAAATTAATAAAAAAAGAAAATTGAAAAGATTTCAGTGTCTGAATTGATCTTTGTGACAAGGACACCCCCTGAATGCAAAGCTGTAGAGCAGGGATGTCAGTGTTTCTGTTAATGTAATGAGATCTTTTAATCTCAAAGAGCAGCAACTTAAGCAGTATGTGGGGTTTGTTTGTTTTTTAACGTGATAATGAAATGCTGCATATTAAATGACATTTCTCAGGATGACTCTTTGGGCTTAAATTGTTAGAAGTTAATGTGTAAAGTTATGTCCTCTTTCATATTTTCCACAGCCATTCAGTGGACTGGAGTGGAGCATATTTCACAGTTTGAGTGTGAGAGGATTCCCCAACAGAGAAACAATGAAACTAGCAGAGCCAGAGCTCAGCAAAGGCCAGAAATATTAAAGATCCTACTTTGTGCATCCTCAAAACACGCTGGCACTCCATCTTCTTGTGAGCCCTTGAGGGTCGGCCTCTGTTTCCTCCCAAAGTTGTGGGGGCCTGCTGCATCCTCCACATAATATCTGTGTGGCAACACTTGATGTCTACCAAGAAGAAGGAGAGGAGGCGGCACAAGCAGGACAAGCCGAAACAGTTGAAGGCACAGGTGCAGACGGGGAGCTTTCAGGAACCTGTGTCTGAGCCAGGCTTGCTGCACAAGTGTCTCCTGAACAGCTACCTGCATGATGTAGTAACGCACAGTGATCACACTACTCAGACAATGAGCAGTGTAGTTAATTACCTCCTCCAGAGAGTAGTGGGAAAGTAGTGGGTCTAAATGGATTTGGTTGTAGTCATAGAGATTAAAAATGTTTGCAGACCTACAGTTGCTGTGGATGTCTCCTGTACTCATGGAGCTGATACAAAAATAATGCAAATAAACAAGTGCACAATTTAAACTTAGTCCGACATCATTTCAGCATCTGCAACTAGTACAATTTCAAAGTATGAAGGTAAAACCTTTTGGTGGGAAGGTTTGGGGCAATTTTATGTGTTAAAAAATAATTAAAAATCTGCTTTTTTTTTTTTTTTTGCTTTTTCACTTTCACCATCTTTCACTAGTGAAAGATGTCACAGCAGAGGTCAGAGGTGATGTGCGAGTGGGTGCACTTTCACTCACCTGCAGCCGTGCATTCGTTAGCATGAATTCTTGTTGCTTTTTTAAATTGTCATCCATGGATTTGGACAGCAGGACACCCATGGCTGCGTTGGCGTTTCTGTGAATTAAACACGCAGTCATTCAAACGTGCTGCTCTGCTCTCATCACAACAGCAAACAAAATTCCAGAGTCGGGCTTAGAAAAGCCACCTGCTTCAAACTGGATTTGTTTCAGCATGTAGTGACCTCTTCAGTCCTTCAATGTCTCTTCACTTCAGCTTTAGCTTTAAGCCTCAACTCATTTTAAGCTTTCCCGTTAAGTTAGCGAATAACAACACGACTACTGTCTACACAGAGGAAGTATTTGCAGCCCACCAAAAGGTTTTACCAGAGAAAAAGAGGGGAAAGTGTTTTTTTTTTTTTTTAACTTTTACACCAATTCAGGATTTTTAATAATGTCAACTCTAAGAAGCATATTTGTTTACAAAATGGTCACAAATAACAGGAAAAGGCGTTGATTTTTGTCAGATAAGACGATGAATTCGCCTCCTTCAAAAATACTGTAAATGCTTCAGCTAGAACCACAGTTACTGCCAAATGCAATAAATACTGAAGCACTTCCACAGGTAAGTGCTTACGAGCTTTATCTTATGATTGCCTATCAGGTATGCTTTTTGACTTGTGCTATGTTTAAAGTGATAAATGTTACAAGGTCAACAGTAATAAAATAGCTGGCTCCTTTTTTTTGAATGAAGGTGATACATGCGTGCAGCTTCATGCATACAGAATGGATGAGGTGCTGCAACTGAGACCCGCCGTTTGTCTTTTCTGGTCGGCGAGTGGAGAATCACACAGGCTGGTCTGCAAAGAGAGCTTTAGGATGCTTCCTCCCACTGTCCACTGCATCGTCCATCCACAGGGTTTGCAGGGCTGGCTCAACCCATGGCTGCCACACCACTAAGATGTTTTCAGAAATATGCAAGCATGCAACAATCATGTTTTACAGTCCTGTGGTCTCAGCCTCAGATGCTTATTAAATCACACAAAGCTCATGTAGAAACAAACAAACGAACAAAATATGTTCTCCTTCATTTCTGTCAACCACACGTTTCCAGCTATCATGGTTGCTAGGCAACCTGGGCAGCGCGACGGAGGCTAGACCGTCCCATTTCACAAGCCTCGCACTTCCGGCCTTAGCGGTCTTTGAGTACACGGCCCTTGAGGACCATTGAAGCTGCGTACTTTAAGGCTGCAGACCCTGAATTGGGATACAGCCATAAAAACCATGAAAAAATATTGCTGTAATATGAAGCGATAGACTTTTTCATATCGTCATCCATATGTGTCGTTATATCGAACAGCCCTATTTTGAACTCTCCTCGTCCTTTGAGTGCGCAGTCGCCTTTGTTATATAGCAAGGTATCTAGAATGAATAAATATATATCCCGTTCATTTCAATACGCATGATCTGAGCATGCGCGGAATGACACGGAGCTATTCTTTGATCTTCTCAAAGGGGAGACTGTGACGTGACGGTCGACCGCACGTCACAGTCTCCCGTGACGGTTGACGTCACCATCTCTGCCACATGAGTCTATAAATAGAGGTGCTTCAACACAGTTTACCTTTAGGACGGCCGCACGTAGAAAACAGCCTTCATTAATCTTGCGCGTGTAGTTAGCAAATATAAACAAATCACGTCTTTCAATCGTACAATACTGCAAGAATCAAGGAAAGCAATAGAGAACTCGTCATCTGTAAACATGTCAAACTCCGCTTGGGGCGTGATTTGCACTGTGGGCACTTATGCTCACAAAATTATGAGAAAAACGTTGGGATTTGATGACCAACGTTCACCCACTGCTGACCAAACTGTATGCGAGGCACCTGAAGTTCGCTGTGGTAACCAAATTTTACACGCGGAACATGAGGTACCATTGCCAGATCAGCATATACCTGAACCCCGCTTCAGCAGCTGCAGAGGACAGCATAATCAGAATAGCGGTTTAAACCAAGTGTGTGAAATTCTTCACCCTGAACATATACAGCAGCAGCCTTCTGTGATTCAAAGACATCAGCTATGGGAAAATTCAAATCGAGATGCATCAGACCCTGCTGAATCCACGATCCCAGACCCAAGACCTAGTCCCTTGGAAGGGAGAGAAGAACATAATGGGATTCTTCATAGAGGGGTTTCTATCATCAGGAAAGGAACTGGATTTTTAGGACAATCCATTACCACAGTGTCCAACATGTGCAAGTCAGCAATTGTGGCTATTCATCACATGTTCTGGAAAATGGTCGAAGAGGTCAGAAATTATGTGGCACACCTGATGTCACGTGCTGTAGGATGTATTTGCGTTTGCCTTTACATTTTATTGTTCTTGGTCAACAAAATTCAAGCTATATTAATTTATTTACTTTCATTTTTAGCACAATACCTTTAATTTTCCTCTATGGAAATGGAAAAGGTGAAGACAACCTAATGTCAGTGCCAACCTTATTTGGCTCTAACTGGACTATGACGATTTTAATAGGGAAATAACTAATAATTGGGGTATAATGGGGTTAATTAGGCTCTTACCATCTCAGTCATGCAAACAACAGTTGAGAACCCAGCCAGTCACGGCAGAAGGCTGCTCCTTCCTGAGCCTGGTTCTGCTGGAGGTTTCTTCCCAACGGGGAGTTTTTCCTCCCCACAGTTGCCAAGTGCTTGCTCATAGGGGATCATCAGATTGCTGGCCTTGTCTCTAATACTGTAGGGACCACCTTACAGTTGTCTCTAATACTGTAGGGACCACCCTACAGTTGTCTCTAATACTGTAGGGACCACCCTACAGCATTAGAGACAGGCCAGCAATCTGATGATCCCCTATGAGCAAGCACTTGGCAACTGTGGGGAGGAAAAACTCCCCGTTGGGAAGAAACCTCCAGCAGAACCAGGCTCAGGAAGGAGCAGCCTTCTGCCGTGACTGGCTGGGTTTTCAACTGTTGTTTGCATGACTGTATTTGCGTTTGCCTTTGCATTTTATTGTTCTTGGTCAACAAAATTCAAGCTATATTAATTTATTTACTTTCATTTTTAGCACAATACCTTTAATTCTCCTCTATGGAAATGGAAAAGGTGAAGACAAACCTAATGTCAGTGCCAACTTTATTTGGCTCTAACTGGACTATGATGATCTTAATAGGGAAATAACTAATAACTGGGGTATAATGGGGTTAATTAGGCTCTTACCATCTCAGTCATGCAAACAACAGTTGAAAACCCAGCCAGTCATGGCAGAAGGCTGCTCCTTCCTGAGCCTGGTTCTGCTGGAGGTTTCTTCCCAACGGGGAGTTTTTCCTCCCCACAGTTGCCAAGTGCTTGCTCATAGGGGATCATCAGATTGCTGGCCTGTCTCTAATACTGTAGGGACCACCTTACAGTATTAGAGACAGGCAGCTGTTGTTTGCATTCAAAGCCACATAAATAAATTTGAATTCTCAATGAAATGAATGGATTTGATTTGATTCCTTTAACTTCACAGAATCCTTTTACTTCAGTTTTGTCTTCTGCTTCTTGGTAGCAATAATAGTTTTGTCAATTAAGCTTTCTTTCCCCACCTGCAGCATGCACCTATTTTCCACTTTTCTGGATTTGACAGCACTAATTAGAGCATCTGAGTGCTCACCCATCATTTGGTTCAGTCCAAGCCATAGCTAATTGTTTGCTGGTGGTTTGAGTTGGTTGTCAGTCCACGCAGGAGTCTGATTGCTCCGTAAGGTGAGAAACATCATTTCATTTTATTTTAAAATTTCATCAAAATACTAAATTCATTAGTTCACTTTGGCAGCCCCCAGTTTTATCCAAACCACAGAAGCCACAGGTGTGCTTAGTCATTGCATTAAGCCTGTACATAATTCAGACAGTTTTAGAATATTGGACCTCCTTTTTAATCACAAATTTAAAAACAAATCCTTCAAAATCTGTCTCATCATAATAAATATACATTCAAGTGAACATTAAATTCTCTTACTTTAGGCTTAATTACGCAGAACGTTTGATCAGGAGGACATCAGATTTTTTAGGAAAGTGATTTGGAGGTATTCATGCCATTTAGGGTCCAGTAGGTGGCAGCATTGACCAAAGATTCTCGTCGCAGTCTCACAATTTTTAATCTCCTTTTAACACATTTTTCACACATATCCTGTTAGTCAGACAGCATCTCTGTATGCATGAAGCTGCACGCATGTATCACCTTCATTTAAAAAAAAAAAGGAGCCAGCTATTTTATTACTGTTGACCTTGTAACATTTATCACTTTAAACATAGCACAAGTCAAAAAGCATACCTGATAGGCAATCATAAGATAAAGCTCGTAAGCACTTACCTGTGGAAGTGCTTCAGTATTTATTGCATTTGGCAGTAACTGTGGTTCTAGCTGAAGCATTTACAGTATTTTTGAAGGAGGCGAATTCATCGTCTTATCTGACAAAAATCAATGCCTTTTCCTGTTATTTGTGACCATTTTGTAAACAAATATGCTTCTTAGAGTTGACATTATTAAAAATCCTGAATTGGTGTAAAAGTTAAAAAAAAAAACAAAAAAACGCTTTCCCCTCTTTTTCTCTGGTAAAACCTTTTTGGTGGGCTGCAAATACTTCCTCTGTGTAGGAAAAGGCCCACCAGGTAGTGAGCTGAGCAGAGCCAAGTGTGTAAACTACCAGTGGTGATGTCATGCGCTGCATCTTTGAGCTGCAGTTTAGACTAACTTGCTGAAACCACAGAATTTCCTGTGCCATGAGATATTTTTACTGCAGCAGAACTGATGCATTGGAAATAGCAAAACGACAGACATGCAGAAGAAATGTTAGTGATAATATCTTACAACCTACAATAGTGTGGCTTTCACCTTTTAACATCATTTGGTGGTTTTCAGTTTGATTCGTTTTAAATCACATGGGTAAAAGTGCAAAGGGAGGATGCAAACTTTGGTGATGGGTGACGAACCAAGGCAAATCTCAGCAAAAATGTCTTGGTGAGGTGTTCGGCTACCACATGTTCTCTTCAACATGTTATTGATGTTAATCTTAAGTTCCCTAGAGCTTTAATGCAAGGACTGAAAATCCTTCTTTCCTGTATGTGGTGAGAACAATGCAACACACCGGTCCAAAGCTGACTTGGATTTAGTAGTGACTAAAAGGATATGATTTACATAACTGCCAATGATGCCTCCTGTGGGTTGAGGTAGTGTCATCCTGGAAGAGAAGATGGATATGTTTCATCATTAAATGAAGGTGATCACTCTGAACAACTCTGAAGTCAGTAAACTGTCAGTGTAAGGGGACCAAAACTATGCTAATCAAATGTCCCTGTAAAGAAGCAACTGGTTCCTAATAAAAGGCTTTGTTCTCATGAAATGTCATTAGCAGAGCTAAATTATGACTTTTCCATACAGACTTTGTGGCATACTTTCAGAGGTGATCCATGCCGTAGGCAGACCAAATTCCATCTTCAAGCCTGAAGTTGACTTAAGCAGAGGAGAAATGTTTCAACATGCCCTTTATTTGGAGGAGAAATGTGTTCACAGGGCAAGCGAGCCACTCTTCCTTATAAGATGGCTGTAAAATGTAGAGAGGGAAATCTGACTGTAAATAATCTGACAGCACTATGAAGTATGCATTCCTAAAGACTTAGAAACTTTTAACATCCAGATTTGTCTTCTAAAATTTGGCATCAGCAGGCCTCTTCCTTTGTTCTTTAAAGTGATTTTTTTAAACATATGGGAATTACTGTATGTGGTTTGTAAGCAGAGGAAGGCTAAAAGATGCACATTATGCCATTTTTGTATCTGTTTGGGAACTGTGGCAATTTTGATGAAGGATTTTAATCATAATTACTCTCAGTGCAAATAAATCTGTTGAAACTTGATCAAAAACGGCTCAGAGAGATCTTCAGATAGATAGATAGGGATGTTTTCTATTTGCACTTTTTCTGTTTTTATCCTTAGCATTTGGTTTTCAAACTTTAACACAGCTGCTCAACTCTTCTGCCACCGGTCTTTGATTTGAACTGGCTTCTGACTGCTTGCCTGTCTCTTCCCAGAGAGTAGTAGTGAGTGGGTGTGTGGCGGGGGCTTGAGTAAATGAGGCCATTTGGCCAGTTTAGCATCATTGTCAAGGCTAGACACAAACTCTCAAACAGCTTGTTCTCAATACACATTCAAAGCTGCCGAGAGGGGTCGTGCCCCCCCTCCCCCCAGCCCGCATTTTTTTTAAATGGTTGCTGTCCGTTTTCTTTGGGAATGCAGGAGAAAAGTAGGGAATTAATATTTTTATGGGTTTCAGGTCTAGTACACGCATACTGTGTGCCTTGAACATAGCAGAACACCAGTTCTTGCATCAAAGCCAAATCAACCGCCTTTCTGTCTTTGAGGGCTTTAAAGGTGTGTTCAGACGTGATTTCTACCATCTACGTGTAAATGCAGTCAATGGACCAAATAAAGAATGGAACATACTAATTTATTGGATACATTTATGGTTTAATATGATGGAAAAATCTTATTTCTTCCCAAGACTCAAATTTAAATAGCAGTGTTTGGAAAAAAAAAGCAACAAATGGTTGCACACAAGCCCTTTAAAAAGAAAAATAAAGAAACTAAATAGCAGGTAACCCCCCCCCCCCCCCCCTCCCACCCCTCAAAAAAGGCCACCCCTCTTCTTATGACCAATCGAGTTCAAGGCCCACAGATCAAGGATATAAACTCCTGAGTGTTCTCACTACAGTTTGACCATTTCAAGGCTGGATTTGGTTTAAAAGCTTGAGGGATTCACAGGGTGATTGTGATGGAGATGACAGGAGGACATGATAACCTGCACCATATCGCTGGTAAGTTCAGTTATCACACCATGTACTGCATGAATGTGCATGTTTAAAATGACACACAAAAAATCTTCTAGAAAGACAATAAATTACCTTATTTTTCGAGCCATAAGGCACACAGGGTTACAAGGCGCACTGTTGAACAGTCTGTTTTCATACATAAGACGCATTAAGCGAAACAAAACCATCAGATAAGTCATTCTTCTTGCTTCCTCCAATTCCGTACCATTGATTCATTAATGTTGAATTCTCTGGCAGCTGCTCTATTCCCATGTATATCAATGACTAATACAAAAAAAACTTAATTTTCATCCTCCAGCTTCACTATTTTTTATGCTAACATAGCTATGTCGTTAGCCATCACGTACCACATCATTATATACCAGGTAGCCCAACTTCAGTAACCCTAAAAAAGTCACTGCTGTTTACTTCTCTGTCTTCATTTATGTTGGAAGTGATAGCAGAGCAGTACGTTTTACTTGTTTCAGAAATCTCTCAGTCAGAACATGCTATATCATGTTTAGGTGGAAACTAGCGCGCTAACTTCTAACTTTGTTAAATTTAATAAATTCTGTTTTCATGGATGGACAGAGTTTTGGGCCAATCCATCAAGTGGTGCAGGTTCCTAGCTTACCAAAGTTGTACTAAAACATTTTTGACAGATTTTTGAGCGCCGTCTACCACATAAAATTAGTTTGAGGTCAGTAAGCACAACCAGATTCATACATAAGGCGCACTGTCGATTTTTGGGAAAATTAAAGGATTTTAAGTGCGCCTTATAGTCTGAAAAATGTAATGATTTGTAGGTGAATAATAACTTATGCGAGATGAGCACCCAAACTAACAACAATTAAAAAAAAAGGGTAAACTCTTACAGAGAGAGTGTACATTCATATTTTATTGGCTTGAGGAGAACTGTTGATCCTGTGGAAGGCCTCTTCAGATGTGGAGGCTGGCTTTTCATGCTGCAGTAAACCATTCCCAGGTTCTATCAATACAGCTGCAGAACTGTTTACATGTATACTTGTATTCTTTTTATTCATTTCCAAGACTCCAGTTTGAATGAGAGCATGTCGTTGTTAGCTCACCCATACCAGCCCAGTGGCATCAGGGTGACCCTGGAGAACGCTGATCTCTGGCAGTCCTTTCACAGCATCGGTACAGAGATGATTATCACAAAACATGGAAGGTAATGAAGCTGATACTTGGAACATGTTCTGCTCACTAAAGAGTGCTTTGTGTTGTGCCTTCAGCAGTTTTTCATGACATCAGTATTTCTCACAACAGCTGGAGAACTGCTAGAATGACTAGTTTGGCTCACTGAAAATCTTGCTGTCTTTCAGTTTCAAGAAGTTCTTTTAAGGTGTTGCTATATTTTTTTTTAGCAGTCTTTTTCACTTTAATTAACTTTAGTTAAATTTTAGTTGACTGCATTGGCGTTTCTGATACTATGTGTTATCTGCTTATTTGAACGTTGGGCGATATGATTATTTGATCCCCCTGCTAATTCACTTCAATAGAAATGAACATTTTAATGGTGAGAGACAGAACCATAAAAGTTATTAACTGATGTGCATGTAATGGAGTGAAATAAGCATTGAGTGAAATAATCTCACGAGCGATTTTGGCCCACTCCACTTTAAAGAAACTCTGTAACTCCTTCAGGGTTTTTTAGCTGCCACTTGGCATTTGATGCTTCAGCTCCCTCCACAGACTGTCTATAGGACTGGGGGCTGGAGAATGGCTAGACCACAACATGGCCTTAGTGTGCCACCTCTTTGTTGCCTTGGCAGTATGTTTTGAGTTACTGACCCATCTTCAGTGTTCTGGCTGAGGCAAGAAATGGTAAATGGCCTGTATTTGTATAGCGCTTTTACTAGTCCCTAAGGACCGCAAAGCGCTTTACACAATCAGTCATCCACCCATTCACACACACATTCACACACAGGTGATGGCAAGCTACGTTGTAACCACAGCCACCCTGGGGCGCACTGACCGAGGCGAGGCTGCCGGACACTGACGCCACCGGGCCCCCTGACCACTACCAGTAGGCAACGGGTGAAGTGTCTTGCCCAAGGACACAACAACCGAGACTGTCCAAGCCGGGGCTCGAACCGGCAACCTTCCGATTACAAGGCGAACTCCCAACTCTTGAGCCACAATCGCCCTGCAGTAGCAGCGTCTGATGTCTTTGAGTTAAATCCTAAAGAATACACATATAAAATGACTTCTGTCAGTCACACTATAGCTCACTTGATTGAGTGACACGTGCAACCCATACATGCAACAGGGGTCTGGTGTTATTGTAAATGCACACCTGTGGCAATTTAGTAGGTATTTACAGGTAGGAATAATGAAAATACATAAATGGATGCTGACTCTTATATTGCTGCTAATACCTGAATATATTAATGTATTTTACTTGTAATGGTATATTGTGGTATTGCTACTTTAAATAAAAGAAGTACTTCCCCTACCATTAATAAAAGCAGATAAGAAAGCTTTAAGTTGCACCCATCTTTAAATCTTTGCCTATTGATTCAGGAAGAGGTTGCTTTTGTTGTTTAATAAAGCAGACTGTCCCTTTGCAGGGAGTTCACTGTGCTATACAGTTAAATTTTCTATCGCTGCTTTTACTTGCAATCAGACAACGCAGATGCATTCACTGGAAGACAGACACGGGCACTTCAGGGAGTAAACTTGACTTGCGTCTTTCATAGTCATGGCCTGTCTAGCCTCTCCATGGTATTCCCTTTCCTTAATCTGACAGCAGCATGTGAATGGCTTCATGTCTCATTGGATTGAAACTTGAAACTGCTAATTTCTAGTGTCAACGCTCTAGAACACAGAGTAGAAAATAACATGTGTAACTTTGAAGACGAATGTTACACATCCAGTGGGTACAGTTAAATAAATAGTCAAAAGGACCTCTGTGTTTTCCTTAAAACACTTCCATGACTCCAAAATAAAATATTATTTCCAGGAACGATGTGAAGCACACAATCTGGTTACTAATCCAGCAGCATTTTCTCATTTTACTGAAAATTAGAAAAGACTGCTTTTCAATGAATTCAGTTTATCTTCATGTAGCTTCCAGAGTGTATTTTCTTTTAGTTTTCAAAGATCTCTCTTTGCTCTACAAGGGCCCGACACCCACATTCGAGGACATTATACTGCCACTGTTCTATCGAAATTTAAAACGAATGTCCTCATATGTGGATCTCATTTTTCTCAGAAACAATAAGTCAGGTAAAATGCCATTAAAAGTGTTCAGGTCTTAGGGGGTTAAAAAACCTTGGTGGTGATAATACAAGGTCCTGAAAAAGGACTACACAAAGTGCATTTTTACATATTGTTTCATGCAGGCCACATAAAAGTGGATGACCTGTTAAGCGCTTTGGGGTCCTTAGGGACTAGTAAAGCGCTATATAAATACAGGCCATTTACCATTTGCGCGTCATTTTGTTTTTCAGGTTTCTGGGTAGAAGAAACTTTGAAATGGACCTGCATGCAAAAAAGAAATCCCCAAATTAAGTGTTTAAAAAGTTGTTTATTTTTAATTTGAGCCACATTTTTGCTTCTGACTTGGTGCGTGCCTTTTCAGGAGGATGTTTCCACACTGCAGCGTCAGGGTATCCAGGCTCCAGCCTTTTACCAACTACGTCATCACGATGGACATTGTTCCTGTAGATGGCTTCAAGTACAAGGTATGATCGCATGCAACAAGCGATGATTGTGTGCTGTAGCTAGTTCGCTCCCACCCACCCCCCTTCTTTCTTGGCCTTAAAGTGAGCCGAGTGCTGTTTGTAAAAGGCTGCAGTTTGGAGCCAGACCTCAGTCTGCCCGTTCTGGGTCGTTCACTGCTGCATATCAAAGCAAGCCTATAAGTGCAGTCTCGGCTGGAAGCCCAATCAATTAGCATCACCGATCAGTGAATGAGGAGTAGTTGACCTTCCATAGATTCAGCAGCTCATGCATTGTTCCCTTTAATCATCCCCATCCAACTGGGTCACTCCCTTTTAGCATAGTGTATTGGGTTGTCAAGTACTGTAAGGAGTGCTTTTTTTCTTTTTCTTTCTCTCCCCCATGTGTGAGTTTGTAGGGTTTTCTTGTGGTTCGTGAAGAGTTTGCTTAATTATACACATCCTGAAGTCTCACACTTGAATCTGCCCCACTTCACTATTTCTCTGTAGTGGAAAAAGGAGCATTGGGAGATCGCAGGAGCAGCAGACCCCCACCCCCCGTGTCGTACATACACGCACCCAGACTCTCCTGCGCCAGGAAGGCACTGGATGAAGCAGCCACTATCTTTCCCCAAGCTTAAGCTCACCAACAATACCTTGGATCAGCATGGCCATGTAAGACACCCCCCCCCCCCCCCTTTTTTTCCTATATTGTCGTCTTCACTGTATTTGACCATTTGCTTTCTTGTCCTTACAATCAGATCATCCTGCTCTCCATGCATCGCTACTACCCGAGGTTTCATGTGGTCCAGGCAGATAACCCGTACACTCTCCGCTGGGGCTCTGTGCAGAGCTTCTCATTCCCAGAGACGGCGTTCACTGCAGTCACTGCTTACCAAAACCCAAAGGTTCAAATCTGCCAGAAACAGTCAATAACATTCAAATTTTTGTGCAGAACATCCTTTTTATTTAACAGAATTCTGCAATGCCAATTCAACTGTCTTTTCTTGTTTCTTCAAAGATTACCAAACTGAAAATTGATCACAACCCCTTCGCTAAAGGCTTCAGGGAAGGAGGCACTCATTCTCACAGTAAGAGGTAAGAATGCCTCTCAGGAGACTTAAATTTTGTTATACTTTTCAATTTGTTTTTCTTAATTTAGGTCATTGTAAACATGAAATTAACATTAATTGGAAAGAACATGTAAATTATTATATACGATATATTTTAGGTTGTCAAATAAAAGCCCCCGTGCTAAGAGACCCACACTGGACAGGGATGACTTGAGCAACAGCTCTCCAAGTAAGCTTCTGTAATGTTTATCTTCAAGTTTTTACTAAATGAATACTAAAAGAAAATGTAAGAAAATAATTTATGGTGATGTAAGTTGTGCCAAAGCAGTGTGAAAATGTGGCGACACTCCCGAGATTTAAATGTTGCATTTCCCTCTTAGGCCTGCAGAGGATGCTCTCCACCTCTCAGTTCACACAGACTGAGGAGAGTCGGGCCTCCACACAGCAGTCACTGAAGGGAGGTCACCTTTCAGGCTCAGCTCTGGAGCCGTCTGAGAATATACACGTTGAGCCCCTGGTGCTGCGGGAGTACAACTGCAGCAGTGATGAACAGATGGTGCCTGCTTCCGTGCCATACCAACCATACAGGTCTGATTTAAAAAATAACCAGTATTGTTTAAATGCTTGGTACACTTCTACCCACTCAAAGACTACCTGAGATCAAGATGAATAGCACCAGGCATCAGTCACATTACATTTAACCTCCGTGTGACTCTTCCATGCAGGTCTGAGTATGGTATGCTCCCATACCCTTCCAGAGATCCAGACGGTGCGCAGATCATCCTCCACCCCCCTCCTAATTCACGTTCTGCAGTTGAACCTTGCATCCAACAACATGGCTACTTCCACCAGTATAACACCACAGCAGACTGGAGCCAGAGCCCTGTCCTGTCATACACAACTTGGTAAAGATTGATCTTTTTTTAAGGTAGTGAAATTGTTGGATGATGACGATACGAAAGAACTAAAGGATTGTGATAGACATGGAGGAATAACTGACCTTCCACTTGTTTTATTTCCATTAGCTTGGATTATATACAGCAGCAACTTAAAATAGTCTGTTTTAATGGACGAAAAAAAAAATCTGTTTAGCTTGAGGTTTTAGCTTTTGTGTTATTTTGTATTTTATATATATATTTTTTTTGGTCAGTCTAACTTGAGATTTGTCTATGCTCAAGTTTAGTTTTTTTTTTAAAGTTAACGTATATTGTGTTTTTGTTTTGTTTTTTCTCTCTCAGCTGAGAAATAAATGTGAGAATGAATGTAAAAGTGAAACGATCCATTCTGTTCTATAACACACCTACAGACCGCTCTACCTCACACTTCAATGAGTCCAATTAACACCATGTGCAACAACGTGTCAGACACCGTTCAAGAAGAACGGAGCTATGATAGACTGCCCTGGCGTAGTGTCTGACTCGATAAAGAAATGACAGACTACTAGTGTGGAAATGCGATCATAGCCTGGCATGCTTCCCTAGCAGAAGGCAGGAGCGTCTGTCCTGTAAATGTTTTACGAATGACAGGGCAAAGCCATATCTGGGACATTCATAAAGCTTTAGGGAGCAGACACTGCAGCAAGTAGTTTTCTAGAACATGCGCGCAGACTTGCATCTTTTTGTGTTGTAGATTTGAACTCCTTTTTTTCCCTTCTTCCTTTAAACAAACGCACAGACATAAATGGTACCAAAACTGGAGCAGTGTGTACTTGAAGGACTAGCTGTGACTTACTTTTAGTTGGAAGTTAATTTAATTTAACCCAGGCAAACTCCTTATTGTGTTTTTGACTTATGGAACATTTTTTGCCAAACATAACTTGTAGTCCTTTTAATTTTAAGTTGGGCAACTCTAGCTTCTGAGAAACTAACCTGGAATTTTAACATGCACTTTTTAAAGCGGTGGAAATACACTTGTGTAAGTGACTGATTTCTGACACCATTAATTCATGTTTAACGGGTCATCTTTCTGAATTCTATCATCTTTTTTTGATTTGGTACCATTTATGCTGCCACCAAAAATGTACATAACATCCATATCTGATAAGTTATTGCAAAGCAGACTCTGCTCCTGTAGTTGCGAACATCTCAGATTGCACTGAAGAAAAATTACCTTTGGATCACTTGCAAGGAAGTGACAAGATCCGAGTGACTTTCTCGGTCACCGGTTTCAGGTCATACTTCATAATCATCAGTGGTCATCATTCTAATCACATGTGAGGATCAGATTGGGGTTTAAAACGCCACAAGGTTAAAGGGAAAAATGCTTGTGCCCTTTGGGTTTTTTGTTTATGGTGTTTGGAAAGAGTTGACGTGCCATAAAGTCAGTTACTGCTTCTGCTGAGTGTCCAGAGGGCAAGCAAACCACATTCATTACTATACCTTATGAAGATTAATGTTGTGTATTTGGTCGGCTATTTTAGATGAATTCAAATTAGAATTAAAAAAGGAAAAATTACTGTACGTTCACTTCTGCGGGCCAAGTGCTCTACAGCACAATAACTGCCATCACAGCTAGCTTGAGGGCGGTGGCCATAATGGACTGTAGGAAGGCCTTTATCGACCCTGCTGCACATCTATTTAAACCCTCACTAACGCACACTGTGCCCCGAAGAGAGGTCAGCATCAGTCAGGTTTGATTCATTATGGTCGTTCTCGCTGCGGCCTGTGCCTTACACAGTGCAGAGGAATACATTGATTGGCTTTAATGGCAACTTAACCCACACATGAGGTACAAGGGATCCAGACAAAAAGGACAAAGAGAATCAATGTGGAAATTCAAACTGCCTTATATGGATACATATTTGCCCGTACGCTTTCATTAATATCCACGAAGTGTCAAAGAAATGCTGCTTTTGATGGTTTGTGTCATAGCAAGTCTAGATCACTTGACAATACTAGGTACAACACAAAATTAAAATTCGCAAATATTTATCCACTCAAGCCTCCCCATTTAAAATTTGGTCAGGAGTACGCCTCAGATTTTCTCTACCAATAACAGCTTTTAGTAAAAACTAGTGCCAGGTTTATGGGTTTGCGCAATGCTGCTTGCATCCATATTCCCCCTCGAGTCATTTGACGCAAGGGTCAAAATGCAAAAAAAAAAAAAATCAAGGCTACAAAGCATCACTCTGCAAACAGGACAGTTCAACCTCTAGTGTTTTATGGACAACATGTAAGTTTCACCAACTTGAAGACCGCTGCTGTCTGTGTACAAGGGTAGCACTCAATACTTGTACATACATTCGTTGGTGTGCCTTGGACATCAGCATTCGTTTCAGGGTGTGGACTTTCCATGCAAGATGAGAGCTGGTTATTGTATCTGTGTATAGGTCACTGCAACAATATCCACTTTTCTGAATATGCGTCACGATGGATTAAATATTAGCGTGCCAAAATGTCTGGGTTTTGTTCATAATTCACCAGATAAAAAAAATAAAAAAATAAACCTGATACTATGTTAAGAGCAGTAATGGTTTGCATAAACAAAACTAACACGAGCAACCGTCTGTAGGCTCAAGCTAAGTTATTAGCATCATTAAATTCCCATTAACCTGTCCTAGTCAGTGGCAGGAATCATTTTAGTGCATTTAGCCAAGCGCATCAGCAGCAGTACTGTCCCCCAGCAGCAGAAAGGATCATCAGAGACAGCAGGGCACTCATTTCTCACAACACTGTTTGCAGAGACCTTGTTACAGAAGTCATAATAGCACATACAAAGTAGAAATATTGGTGGACCTGCTGATTTATACCGCTCAGTACCTGGTTTGCAAAGTGCGGAACAAACACAGAGCATGACCACCAGAAACATTGCCCTTGAAAACTTTTCCATTCCCCCATCTGCGGGTCAGCTGACTGTCTTTTATTAGCACTTCATTAAAATTCATTAATTGCTTCCTTTCTCCTGGGCACGGGGAGAATCGAAACTGGAACTGTCAAAAAGAAGAAAAAAAAAAAGCAACTGTCCTGCGCTCTACATACACAACTGTTAATGTCGAGCCGCAGCCAACATGCGTCACACCCAACCATCTGTTAACACGATGACAGAACCAGAGGGCAAACTTAAAGAAGTAAACATTTTTATTTACTTGTTATGTACATAAAGGGTCTTTACCAGCACAGGTGTTAACCATGGGAAATATTAACACATGTAAATGGAATAAGAAAATAAAAGGCACAATCTTTCAATTTTTTTAAGTAAAAGACAAGCTTTCCTAAAATATGTGAAGAGAGCACAGTAATACTGTTAATGCCATTACAAAATAACTCAGAAGCATGAGGAAAAAGCAAAGTTCATCTCAAAGGGAAATTATCAGAGTGTATTGCTTAATTAGTAAGATTTCATTAAGCTTGACAAGGAAAACCCCAACACGGTGCGTCTGTACACAGCAGGTGGGATTAAACAAGAAACTTTTATTTAATGAGGAATTTAATGACATCAAGCAGCATTTGGCGAGGGGGAAAAAAAACAAAACAAAAAAAAGATCTCCCTGGCTAAGAGGTCATGCACAGAGGCAACCAGCAGGCATTTATTCGTTTTCCCTTTTTAAAATGTCACCCATGGTTACTTTTAATAACATCACTCATTAACAAAAATACTTGATTTCATAGCTTACTACGAACTCACCGAAAAGGAAAACAGGGATACAACTAAAAGATTTCTAAGTCGTTTGCTGAGCAATGATTTTCTCCTTTTCCTTTTGTTAACAGAAAGCGCTAAAAGAAGTGACAGAGAGGGGGGTAGGATGGGCAGGGGTGGGATTGATCAGTTTTTACAGCACAGACCTGGGGTTCTGCACCGTTTGCACATCTGTTTAATCCTCGGCTCGACAGAATCGGCTGTGGCACGGTGTGATGAGATTCTTTCTACTACTCAGCATGAAGGAGAAGAATAATTGGTGTGCAGACCGAAAATACTCAAGGAATAAAGCTGGTTGAAAAAAGTTAATAAAAATCCTACATTGAGAGGAGTATCATCACAATAAAAACTAAAGGGCCAGAGATGGGATTGCATGCGCTAGAAGTAAGACTTGTCTTACTTTGAAAAGGCATTGATGGGATCTCATTGGCTTGCTCAGACATTCCTCCTTCCCCGACCTACGCCACTGAGTTCTTCATCTCAGTGGAAAGGCTTCAAGTCCTCATGCCCACACTGTGTGGACACTATGTTTTTAGTATGTTTAGCCTTGTAGTCAGATGCTTGTGGAAAGTGCTCGCCAGGGCTGTTGCTATTTGGCTTTAGAAACCCTGCTCAAAGCTTGGCACTCCTAATGCATATAATCTAAAATGTGTCTTAGTCTTCAATGATCTCCAAGCAAGTAAAGAGGCACCAACGTGGAGATGCAAGGTTACCCCACTATCCATGTCAACAAATCCAAACAAAAAATAAAATTAATCATTGGACAATGATTTAGAAAATAGCAACAATTATGATGAAGTCACATGGCCGTGTCATGTCTTAGTAACATAAGATAAATAAGCTATCAGCCAGTCAGGATGTAGAATGGATGGGATAATGAGATCTACCGTGCCATGTTCCAACTCAAATCCTCCACACACCCCATCTCTTTCTACTTCCTCCTAATCTGTAACACACACACACACACACACACACACACAAAAATCTGTCTACCTGAATAACTCATGGCCAATGTGTACAAGTGTGTGCTTGTGCAATGGTTAAGGTACAACAGTGACTTGATTGTTTGGAGAAATAACATGACTGGCTGGTTAGCTCCTCATTGCCTCAGTGCTCTCCCTAGTCCATAGGGATAATTCTTTCTTTCCCTATTTCATACAAATATTCTCACATCAACAAAACAAGCATACATCAACACTTCCGAAAGTCCCAAAGACGTCAAACATAACAAATATTAAGAGAAAACTTTTTTTTCCTTTTTTTTTTTTTTTTTTTAAAAGACGTGATGTTATATGCTAACTATCCATTGTGGACACACACATACACAAAAACATACATACCCACACACACAGTCTGATGCCCAGTGATCTGGAAATGAAAAGAACACTAATGCAAAAATGCCACCCAGCCTGGAACAAAGATAAGGGAAAAGGGACCTGGGAAAGTGGGGTCAGGTTTTAGTTTGGATCTAATGTCCAAAGCTGTAAACAGTCAGAAAGCCTTGCAATGGCTGGCAACAACAACAGGAAAGGGGGAGGGGGGTTGCTATCATGGTACAGCCCCAAGCAGGCAAGCACATAACTGTGACACTGGCAGGAAAAGATGGAGACAGCCAGCAGATTCGGGTACTCGGCGATACGGGAGAGAGGCTTCAGCTGAACGCCTAGGTCAGTCACTCTCCTCTGGATTCTGGGGGTCTATGATTTTGACATGGGTGAACGGGAAGAGACCCCTCCGTCCGTTCACCTCTCCCTCCCACTGACCGCTGATGTTCATCCGCGTAACCTTGACAATGTCACCAACCTGAGAAAAGAAAGCAGAGTTACAGGAGAACTGGTGTCAAAGTCTAACCTAATTACACACAAGACATTCTGCACGATGCAGTATTGGGGAGTTGTTTTGTGCCATTTAAACATTTTAGTCAGAAACTTGTAAAACAAAACTACAATCCGTGTCTTACAGTAGTCAGTCATAGGCCCAATTAAAAAAAAAACGAAATCCTTATGACAAGTGGCTTATGTTTGTTTTAAAGCCTGTTCCAAACTACAACAATAAACCCTTTGAGGTTTAGGGCTGCCACAAACGATTATTTTGCTAGTCGACTAGTCACCGATTATTTATGCGATTAGTCGACTAATCAGATCATCATCCACTGGACGTAAAACTACAGCTTATTGCACCAGCAGCATCTACTCTTATATAACTATCATTAGCTTACAGCTTTAAGCTTTTAAGGTGCTAACTAAAAATAAAGACAAGATGATAGTTTATTCAATTTTAATGAAATTAGCAGATTGTGTCGGTGGAGTTTAATAAACTCCTTGCTATCTAAAATATAACAGGACACCGGAGTAAATTCTCCAGCATCTCACACTTCTGATGATCAGCTGTTTATTCAGCTGTGTAAAAACTATAACTTTAATCTCAGACAAACCGATTTACTCAGGAACAACTAAAATACTGAAAAAAAAAAAGCCAAACAACAACATTTTTAATTTATCTAAGTGACTCATATATATTTAACCTGAGTAGCGAAAGACGGCGGTGGGTTTGAAAACAATTTGCCGGGAGTCCGGTGTTCTCACAGCGCTAGTGACCTAGCCCCCGGCTAGCTATCAAGCTAGTGGGTAACAGATGTCTCCGAAAACGTCGGAGCGCTTTTGAAAATATGTGGTGTCCTGATAAACTGAGCCGATATTTGAGGTTTACACAGCTACATTCTCGCCTGAAAATATGTTAAACGTTTATTTTGTGACCCAGAAAGAATAATAAGAGTAATATTAAAACTAACTAGCTACCGCCATTGTTGGAAACTAAGCTGGGCCGCGCTATGAATTCTGGGACAAAGCTGCTTCTTCTTCTTCTTCTTCGGGGTTTAACGGCAGCTGGCATCCTTGTACATGCAGTGCTGCCATCTTCTGTTTCAGTCCGTTATTACACTCTTAAATCCTGCTACTTATTCCTGCGTCTTTTGGGATCTTACAAAGCTTCAAACGACGCGTCGACTATTAAATCAGTCGTCGACGATTTTGATAGTCGACGTAATCGTGACTAGTCGACAAATCGTGGCAGCCCTATTGAGGTTACAGAACATCCAGTCTGATTTATTAATACACGCTTTCTAAAATAAAACCCAGACTGTCAGATCTCCACTGTCACATTACACCGCAGGTTAAAAGATGACAGAAGAGCGCCGAGCTGTCGCTCAGATGGTTTGTGACACTGCGTGTGACCCCAATCTGTTAAAGCCATATGTTCTTTATCAGGATTAGGAGGGGGGAAAAGTCCATCATCAAAACCATGACTGAAAATACGATGCGAGGGCACACCAGTGTGGCATCGATTTGAATGAAGCTTCAAATCCTGTCCTGGACTTTGGAACTACAACGATGTCACTCTCAAATGACAAGTATATGATGTATACAGTCATAAAAAGTATTAGTGAGATCTGTCAAAAAGTCAGAAAAGGTCAGGTTTGTACGTTGAGAACTTCATAAGGTTTAAATTAAGGTGTTAAATGTTGCCTTATGTCAAGTAGATAGAAATCTTCAGCCAGAAAAGCATTGTTATTTAAGAATGCATGTTTTAAGTATTTTGAATATTAAAAAGAGAGAAAGTATAACTTGATTTTATCTGCCTGTATGTCCAGTCGCAGCTTCTATATATGGAAACACCGCTTCTGGGTGCTCTTCTTTGTCTTGAACTTCTACAGCATCATCTCCATTTAGGCCGAGCTTTTTGCAGCATGCTACACAGTATATTTAAAAACCAAAGACTTAGAAAATGTGGATACATTGAAATAGATGGTGTACAAATCTGGAATTCCAAGAGCTTCCAGATTTAAAAATAAAAAAATAAAGACAGACCCAACCGAGAGGAAACTCTCTTGTGGGAATCACCTTTTATGACTTGAAGTTATGGAGTTGTGTAATTGTAAAAGTACAGCAGAAAAAGTCAATAAAGCTTTTTAAGCTGCGTCAGTTCATTCAAAAGTTATGACGCACATTAATAGCCAGAGTCTGTGATCGTATACTGTGTATCAATCAGAGGCTGAAAGGGGGCACACACCGACAGCTGTGAACAGCAAAGCTTTGTTGACAGGCGAATGGTGACTTGGGATTTAGTCAAATTGCAAACCAAAATTGTCGGGAATTGCAAAATAGAAAAAGCAAGGCTGCAGATTACGCAAATGAACAAGGAAAAGCATAACCAGGAGGAGGTTTTCGATTAAGGAATGCTGCCCCCCCCCCCAGTATTCACATTTTGAGAGACATAAGTAGCGAAGGTATCCCAGAGAACTAACCAGCAGTAATTAAAGCTGTATCCATATATACATTCAGAGAACCTTATGGATGTCTACATTTGTAAGTCTTCACAGGACCGTAAACACACAGAACCTAGATTGAATATGCAGATTCCTTAAATGAAGCTCAGTTAAGAGAATTCAAATCAGGACTCTGCAGAGTGAACCTATTGAACCATTCAAGTGCTGCCCATCTTTAAGCAGGTACAAGGGCTATCACTATCCACACTAGAGAGAAGACTGTGCCAAGAAACAAATCTGCATTTGTTGCATGGACAATGTAACGAATGCAGCAACACTGAATCTGGAACAGTTTCATTACTTTACTCTGAGGAAGACTGGCGCTGGTGGCAAAGTGGTGATACATGTATCTGACCATGAGCTTTCTGTTCCTAAAGCTGGAAGCACTGACGTCAAAGACTTTATCTATGATGCAGATTTCAACAACTACCATTATTATTATTTTTTCTCTGTGGAAATCAATCCAACCATTGCAATTTAGCACTGTGCAACATCAGGTATTAACAGTACTTCCACGGCAAAGTTGGGGAATGAAACCTCCTGTGGCTTTATGGTTACTTATGTCCAGTTGAAATAAACTAATACTTGGAGTTAGGTGGAGCTCGCCAATGCAAATAGATGTGGCAATTTCTAAAACCTGCGATGACAACATAAAATGGCATAACCTAGGATGAACCGTGGGAACGCATTACCCATATCACCCTGAACACAGGTCGGTGATTACAAGTTGGGAAAAAGAATCAAAGCAGTGTCACAGAAAATTTTGGTTTTGTGACATTTACAACTAAAATATAAATAAATGAAATGGAAACAAAAGAAGCAACAATGAAAATGGATGCCAATCGGATTTAAATCAATCCCTGATTAATAATAATCATTTTAAAAAAATGTTAGGTCAAGTTTATTTTTATTCTCACATGTTAACATTTTTAATGCCTTCAGGGGCCAAAGTTTCCTTTTTGCCAGACTCTGGTGGTTTATTAAAAAATAAATAAATAAAAATAAAACGAGTTAATTCCGATTCCGGACAAAACATCTAAAGCTGTTCACCTGAAGGTCCATCAGACCAGCTTGGGGAATCTCTTAGAAACAGAGAAAATGTACTCTTCACTTAACTAATGACACGAGCCAGCAAGCATTATACGAGCATCTATGCCGGCACCAACAAATGCACTGTTGCATCAATAATCATCTCAGATGTACTTTTGGGAATCATGCATGTACCGAGAAGAGCCACATTTAACTTTAATATTTCATCTCTTGCTAACCATGGCTCCATCTGCTGCTTCACTGCTACACCATATGATCACAGAGAAAACGTAAGCGGCAAACACAGTCCCGCCTCAAGTTTCAGTTCTCACATGCTCACTCTTGACTGCTCATTCGGGTGCAACCCGTCTTTCTTTACAGCCGTCCCTTGGCCTCGTCTCTTCCTCTCTTCTATCTATTACAGTAAGTTACATGAACATTTATTAAATGGAAGCTGGAATCTCATTTCGGTGCTAATAAAAGATGGGCGACAACAGGCCCAGAAGGGTGCAGAGACACTAGCCAGCTGATGCATCTTGTTTATGCACTCAACCAGCATCGCAGTTTGACTCTAAATGAGGTTAGGGACATTTTTTGAGGTGACTGCTATTAGCTGTCGATTACTTAACAACACATCAACGAAACACCCCCCCCCCCACACACACACACACACACACACACACAAAACTGCTTAACCTTTAGCAGGATTCAGATATGCTCAATTTACACTCATTTATGTGCAAGAAAGAGTCACAGGGAGGAAGTACTTCTCTGTATCCATATCTACTGCCCTATTTTACACCTATAACTGCTGTAAAACTGATGGGAGTGAATGGAAGTGGCACTATTTTAAGATAGCTTGCATTCTCATCCTTCCCCTGGGGTGAAAAATAAAAAGATAAAAAAAACCAACAAAAAAAAAAAACTACACTACAGCTCAATCTGCTATTGGAGCTGAGTGTTTTGGAGGCCCACTATATTTCTGAGGCACATATTGAGCATTGCATTGCATGTTTCGACATGCCACCACAGTCAGAGCAGATTTGTATTAGCCACAGCGTACCACTGAGGAAGGCAAGACTGCTGAGAAATGCTTTCGTCAAAGCCGCTTCCAGGTTAGCATTTAGATGGACAGCACTGAGTGTAAGCTTCAGTCACAGAGACAAGTGATCAAAAGCCACAATGCTGTGGTGAGTTTCACTAGATTCCCCACCCACCCTCCCATTTACATCTGCAAACTTTTGTTTTGCATTTATTATTCATCATTCCAAGAATCATATTAAGCTCTCTCAAACCACCCATCTCATATCTGCATGACTTTTGGTCCAATCCAAAGCCAGAAACTTGTTTTGTTTTTTTTAACTATCCAAGGCTACAAAATAGATGTGGTTCATGTATTCTGACTGAACAGCAGCACCCCATAACCAAAGCATCTTTGTGCAGCCAGTGTCCAGAGCTAGTTGTGAACTTGCAGATAGTCTCCTGGTGTAATAATAACTTTTTATATTCAAACAAACAGGAAGGGCCTGATAAGAGCAAGCAGCAAGATGCTAAAACCACAGTTTGGTTATTATTCTTTTAGTGTGAGCACACATCAACAGGCTAGAATGTCAAAAGGACTGAGAAAGGGCGAAGCTTATCTGTAGACACTTTCTCACATTGAACCAGCAAAACTACTGCGGTAACTGAAGGCGGCACTGGTGTTTCCCCAGGTCCCTCTACTACTTAATTTTGCAATTTTAGTATAAAAAGAAGTGATCGTTTTACACAGAAGCCTCTCCAAGCTTTGGTCACACAACCTAATTTTTATAAGAGTTAACTCTTGAGATTGGCGATTGTTGTCTATGTTTAAGTAACCTGACAGCTCCTAGAGAGATGTCAGGTTGTGAAAATGTAAAAACAAAGTCTTCTATAAAACCTCTTAGCTTCTGTGACTTCTACACAAGTTTTTTCAGTGTTTTAACTTGACTGAGGTGATAAACTCTAATTTATGTAGAAAAGTCTAAGCTGCACACAGACATTTTTGATTTATTTGGGCACAAATGGAAAAATAATTAAGAAATGACTGAAGATGGGATACTGCTGCTTTAGGCAAAGAAGCTTATAGCGTGTTGTACTCCAGGCCCTTACCTGGCATATTAATTTACTGCATGATGTTGCGTTACAGATCAAAGGTCCAGCTAAACAGATTTTAGAAAAGCTAATGATTTAATTACAATATCCATCCTTTATAAAAATGAGCAGTGCATTAAAACATGATGAAATCACATTGATCGCCTAGAAAAAACACAAAAAACAAAAACAAAGAAATAAAACAGGTAAGATCAAATAAATACAATACCTCTAGAGCAAGAGCAGTCTTGTCGTAGGCACAGGGCACTCGTTTCTGGATGGCTTTCGCCATGACAGGGCCATTCTGCATGGACGGTAGCGGAGCGATAACTGCTCCAGGTGCGTTGGGCATTGGAGAAGGCGTCTGGGGTTGGGCATAGGCATGAGCAAGAGCATTGGAGGGCTCAGGGATCCCATAGCTGTTGGAGTTTCGCGATCCATGAGAAGGTTGGACAGGGTGGGGTGAAGGTCGTACCACTTTCTCTACGTAGGGCACAGGGATCATCCCAACACGTCCATCTTTATTCTTGGCGCTCCACCACTGCTCCTCCGGTCTTTCCAGGATGATAAGGATCTCCCCCTTCTTGAAGGGAAGGTCCTCAGCATCGCTCCCGGTGAAGTCGTACAGAGTCCGCACATACTCCAGATTCTCCTCTGCTCCAACCATGGGCTGGACAGGAGGACTCGGCGTACTTGAATACCTTAGCAAAAACGAAAAATAATGAGGAAATTAAGTAAATGTTAATTTGTTATCCTTAAAAGTTATCACTGTGAAGCCTAGAATACAACAAAACTGCATTATTTGTTGAATAAAATCCTTTACAAACACGATTACCCAACTCCTCAATTACCAAAATGTGGTATCATGTTTGGTTGTAAAACCACACAAATCCTCAGTGAGGTTTATTTTTCCAGTGGTACCAAAACTTAAAAGAAAAAAAAACCCCAAACAAACAAGCAAGCAAACTAGATGTGTGGTAATAGTGCTGATTTTATGACATAACCAAGTGAAACTGGGTTAGTTCTGATAAAAATATTAAAAAAAAATAGTATGGTAAAGTGCTGGAGGAGGCGTGGTGGGTGACCTCCCTACCTGGGGGCTGGCTCTATCAGCGTGGTCGTGTCCAAGTAATGGATTTTGTAGAACTCCAGGAGAGCTGCGAGGTGGTCGAACTCTTGATCCCCTATTTTGAACCTCTTGCTGGGCAAAGAGTTGATGATATAGTGAGACACTTTGGAGTTTTCCGACACCGACAGTACGTAGTCGCCGGGGCAGGTCGACGAGTCTCGAACAAGAAACATGCCATGTCTCTGTCCTTGTAACCTATTCTGTGCCTCCTGTCGTGACACGGGTCCAAAATACCAGGCGGACCGATCAGAGGAATCAAATCGAGCAGTTGACATTTCTGTTCAAAAATAAGTTAATGTGGCTTACAAATTAATATTAATAATAATAGAAAGGAAAATACTACAGGATTGGCTAGGCAATAAGTTAAAAGCTGTATGCGTGGTTCCAATTGGCCAATCACAGCAAACTGTAGGATTTGGAAGACTCAGGGCAGGGCACTCGTCGCTCTGGAAGGAGTTTCCGAGTGATTTCTTCACAAAACGCCTCAGGCACCGAAAAAATCTGTTTAAGAAAAACAAAAACAACTTGGCGTTTTTGTTTTCTTTTTTTTCCTCTCCTTTCAGATGCAGGCTGCCAGTGACTTGATCCAACTCTGGAGCATACTGTTGTCCCTGTGTTCAGCAGTCCAGGCTGCGGCCGAGCAGTTGTTAAAAGGGGGCCAAATAACAGAAGAAAAACGAGCAAACTTACGACAGGCTACCATTGACGGAGGGCCAGAGCAACAAACGATCAATGAAGCTTCCCCTTTTCGTTCCGCCTTCCGAGAAAACACCAAATCTTCTCTTCTAATAAATGTATCTCCTCCAGTCAGTGTCAGTTCTAAGAGCGGAAAATGTGGCCTCACTTTCCCCCCTTCTTCTTCCTTTTTCTTACATCTGATAATCCCTCATCTGTGCACAAAGGTCCACGGCAGGTCACGAAACTATCAGCCGAAATCCCGCGGAGCTCACGGCGATACACACTTCATGGAAACGCGTTTTCGAATCCCCTTTCTCGAGTCGGAGCAGACTTTTGAGGCAACACAGCAGAAAAATGGCGGCTCGCAACACGTCTTCACACAAAAAAATGATTTCAGGGCAGCGACTCGTCTCTTGCGCGTGCATCTCAGGAGCCACGACCGTTTACGGAAGCTGTCGCGTGCATCCCCGACCGCTCACAAGGGATCTCGGCTTAACGATTGCTTTATTTTATACTTTCCCTTATTTCCGCTCGTCCCCACTAGCACAGGCTACCAGAAGTACTGAGGTCGAAAAATGGCGACCGGAGGGCAGGTCCCGCTTTCTATCAGCGCGTCACTGACGGCAGGAGCGAGAGAGAGGGGAGGGGGGGTGAAGGAAGGAGGTGGGCGGTTGGCGAAGCCACGGACAGCCCCTAGCTCCGCGAGAGTAGGTGTCAGTCATTTCTCAGTGAAGCATTCTGCTGATAGATTCTTCTGCTGTTCCATCGTCTCGGGAATATAGTGCAAATAGCAATGTGGAGCAGGTCGAGATACAAGTGTGTTTTTTACTCAGTGTTCCTGCTTTGACGTAGTCATTTAATTGGATGTTTGCTTTTCAAAACTTCAAAGGGAATCAGCGTGTGACTCAAAAATATAATAACACAGTTTAGTATGGCTAAACCTCAAATAAATGCTAAACCAATCCAGCAGAGGCTAAGCAGTCAGGTCTTAAGTAGGCAACACTGATGTTAAAGGCTGCTGTAACATACTAAATGTGTATGAGAGCGAGGTGTTATTTCAGTTTAAATGCCCACACTGTCATTAGTTGATTCTTAATTGGAAATATGTGTAGGCAGTGTTTCACAGTCATAGCTGGTTCTGTTAAATCTAGGCTAATTTAACTACTACTTTTACCGTACAACACTGGAGCATATTTTTTGCAATCTATTGCAGCTTTGAAGTATTGTGGAGTAGAAAGTGCCAATATATGTGCTTTTGACAGGTAGTTATGTAGGTGTGTGAAGAGAAGCATCATGATTGAGCTTTTTTTCTACAAATAGAAACATTACTCTATCAAATGATTCACAGATAGAATAAGCTATAATTCTGAATAAAAAAAAGTTAGATGTCTGCCGAACAACGTGTTCTTATGTTAGTACTGTGTTTAATGATTGTCTCGGATCTTTTTGTGTTCTGTGCCTTTAAGTCAGTGGTCAGCTCGTGTGTTTTTAATATACTTTTTTAGCCACATAACCGCAGCTCATAGGTACAGTATATTTGCTCAGTCAACAACTTATTCATACCACCAGTATAAAATTGTACTTATTTCCTATTTTCATTTCCTGGTGTTATTTAACTTCCCCTTCATTCATTCGATAATAAGTATTATCTGGCAAAGAACTGTGAAAAATCGATTTGGAGCTCACCCAAAATGACCCAATCCAAAACAGAATATGCTGCAGAGAGAGCGCGCATTTAAATGCAAGGGGCAGTGTCTCTGAAGAAGAAGAATACAATATAAGAGAAAGAATGCATCTGAGAACACAAGCAGAGTGCGGCAAGCCATTCAGCCAAGCAGAATAAGTTTTGCTCAGTGATAAAAGCAGGATCTGTAAAGAAGCTCTGTCCCTGTGGTGACTGAGCTTTCAGTGGCCGTGCCTCATGAGGCTACAGCTGGCACAGAACAGCTCTCATCACTGAAACACTGTCTGAATGTTAATAGATTTGCACCCACCGAGACTTAATGGCTTAAGCCTGCCAACTCCCACATTTCCACAAAGATGCAGTGCTGCAACTAATTGAAAAGAGAAACAAAAACAGACTAGTTTACTTCGAATTATGGGTAAAAAGGCTTATATTGGCTTCAACCTCATGCTTTGATGCATTTAAAACTAGGGCAACTTTTCATTTAAGTGATGGGTTTTGTGGGATTTTGCAGGGTGAGACATACAGTACCTTTATCTGACCTGCTGTCTAACCTTGTATATAGATGCACACTGAAGGTTTCTTCACAAACATCACCATCTAGTGGATGTACGCAAAATGCAATGTCTGCCATCATCCCATTATCAATAGATTTTGTTGTCTGTCTGTGTGGCAGGTTAAGGTTAAGCGATACTACAGGTCCAAACGTAATGAAACGTGACATTTTGACTACCTAACAGCAGTTCCACAGTCCTTCAAGTGCTCTTTTGAAGTACCAGCTGCTACAAAAACCCACCATACTAAAATGGATAACTTCAGGTCAGCACACATGCAGAAAAGCCTAGAAAAGCTGGTTCTTCAACCCAAAACCCCATCTGTAACTGGTTTTGCAATAGCTTATAAAACGTTTGACCTCTGTTAAACTCACATCAACACAGTAACCTTGAATGGCTGCTTCTTTTAGCTCAGTCTCGATGCCCTGCAGTCTGAAGATTAAATGCACAGATGACACAACCACCCTTGACCTAATCGGTGGTTGATGAGTTGCTACACAAGGAACTAGTGAACAAAACCTGTGATCTTGTTCTTTGCGCAGGCGAAACAAAAAGAAAAGTAATTATGGCCCGAGAGGCCCCCTCTCCACCCAGCTTATTTTTCGGCTGCAGAAGACGTTGCGTCTTCTGCAGCCGAAAAATACACTAAGACACTGCAGAGAGCATCGCCACAGTTTAATTTCAGGGAGTCAGATTGTGTGTAAGCTATTAGTCTGCAAATAAATGCCCCTTCCCCCCGATTCATTCACACCACTAACACTTAAGACTTCATAAGAAACCTACACATTTTACAAACCATCTACTGCTTGTGCCTAACTATGTATCCTGTGAGAAAGTTAAAGGAATTCCAGTGTAGTGATGCAAACTGCAGTTAATTATAATTTAAATCAAGTTTTGAAGAGGATGATTACACGATGCAGGATTAGACCTGTGTCGGAAAGGTCAGTTTCTCTGAGACTAAACCTTGCTTAAAAAAAGCTTCTTATTTTATTTTAATTTTGAATAAATTATAGATACTAAAGCTCCTGAGCACAGTTGCAACCTTGCTCTCATGTGCCAGAACACAAACACAGAGTTTACCTTGACAAATCCTGCCCAGGGTCACACATACAGACATACAGGAACAAGATCCTCTTAAGTTTTTACCATATATTATAAAATCTCTGTATCCTCTATCCATGCAGTCTCTGGAAGTGTGGCGAACCCCCTCCCAGCCTTCACTTCTGAAATACTTAGCCTCTCCTATATTTTATTTTAACATCCTATCACGTTCCTGATCGTTGTCACCGGCATTCAATTCAAAGTTGAGCATGCTTTGATGTGAAGACTGACAACAGACAAGCAGTACACTGGTAATTATGGCACGAGATGCTGCTGTTAAAGTGTCAGTGCATTTTTAGACCAGTGTAAGGGTTTATATAGATGAGCGACTCACTGTTACAGCCTCCATGGCATGAGTCACCTTTCACCTCTCAGCCTGGTTTCCTAGAATATCCAGTCAGGTTTCTGTAAAGGTGTAAAGGGAAACCTGTTTACATGCTACTAAATGGACAGATAGATAGATATCCATAGATATCTTTAAATACTTCTAGATTTCTACAGGTACACCAGGTTCACAATAAAGGCTTCAGACAAAGAATTTTCACCCACTTCATTACTTCCTCATGTTTCAGTTTGTTGTTGCTTTGGTTCACATGTTTTTAAACAAGCCACTTCCTCATAGCATTTCTAAAACTTTAAGAAACCACACTTTTCTCTTGTTTCTTACAATATCACATAACATTACCTGTGACAACTGCATGCTCATAGTCTTACCTTAACTTTCTAAACTTTTTTGTTCTCACTAATTATTTTTTCATTCAGTTAGTGAAGAGTTAATACAAGACCACGGCCTAATTTAGCAGAACTGACAACGTTGCTGTAGCCAGGCCTGTCGAGTGGCCAATTCTCCTTTTGGTTATTTTAACTTCCTTGTTTTCAGCGCAGCATTCATATGACAAGCAAGTTCAATAAAAAGGCACACCACGGCTTGTTTATTTTATTCTGTTTCAACTTTATGCAGTGTTTATACTATAAATACATGTCCAATATAGATGTTATGCATGAATCAGCAACTAAAGGAGCCTGTGAGGGTTCTTCTAGAGAGAAGGAATAAAGGGATCGCAGCCTGTGAAGCACAAAATGACTCATAAACCATGTAAAGAGGACCGCAGTTGGGCTTAATTAAACACAAGTAATGCTCCACATAAACAAAGAAATCAAAGCTTTAAATAAATTTCTTAATATATCTAATTATCGCCGTAAACTGCGCACTTTGGCAAATCTTCAGCGATCAAAACCTAAGGGACATTTCACTTCTCTTAAACTGACAAATCCAGTGTTTGCAGTGGTGTATGACCTTAGAAACCAGTGCTAACATAACAATAGGACATTTATTTAAGGCAGGATCACCTGTTGCCTATTTTGTGTCATTATATCTCAAATACGACACTCAGCATGCAAATAACTCTCCACACGATTGGTCCACTAAAAGGAACAGTATCCCGAAGAGTCAGGCGCAAAGGGAAAAATTTAAAAGAACAGCACTGTCTTGTGCAGAGGACATTTATACCCTTTCATCCTTATGCTTAAACTCAAATTGTAAATGATTAAATACTAATGCTTGGCCAGTAAAAATCATTAAACTGCTCTTTAGCACACTGAATGACAAAAAAAAGTGGCTTTATGAAAAACAAAGTGTGCTTTCATGCTTGCTTTTTTGTGAAGTGACAACAAGCCACAAATGTCCTGAAACTCAATGGTTGAAAAAAAAAAATTCCCAGTGAAAAGCTGAAATCAGTCCTTCTGCTATGTAGAAAAACTAAAAAAATCCAGGCCTTATAGAGCATTATTTGTGTTATCTGTCCATCTTACACATCATTATGAGCAATAATTGTCAATAAACGTGACGTGTCTGTATAGGGGTTTTTTTCCCGAGCAGCAGACATTTTGACATGCCATGACAGGAAGCACACAGGTGTGTTAATGATGGTTGCATTCCACTTAAGGGAGGCACTTCCGTACGGCATGCTGCTTCACACTGGCAAGGCTTACTGGAAGAGGTAATCCAACTGGGCTGTCATTGACTAAGTGTTGTGCGATTCCTGCTGCGACCACTCTATCCTGCTCAACTTTATGACATCATAAAACATCATCAATCAGAAATGCTTTATTTCATTATATACCACAGAAATATGCTCTGGTATTTGTGTTCCTGTCACTGAACAGCCCTTCTCAAACGGTCTCTCTGCACAGCACGGGACCTCTTCTGTCTATCTGCAATGTTGTAGCCAAGGCTCTGTTTGAGGGCAGGGAAGACAACCCCAGACTGAGATGTTCCACACCTGGGAAATGATATGTGGATTTAACTCTGGGTGACTAACATGCTTGGCTTTTTTTTCTTTTTGACTCAGAAACCTGGATCTCTCTTGCAAAAGGCAGCTCTGGGCTATTATGCAACCAAGTTTTGTGAAAATTAGCACAACAGGGCTTTGAGGAATCTGTTTTGTGCACTGTGACAGAATACAAAATCAGACAAAATTACATACTGTTTTTCTGGGAATGACTGAAGGCCAAGTTTTGGTAATTTGTTTTCTTCTAAAGACCCGCTGAAACACACAAAGAAAATTAGAAACTGTTATCATAATTTTGCTGCTTTGAAGGCTTTTGTATGTCGCTGATGATGAAAATGATAATGCCACTTCACCGAGTTCCATCTGAAAGGTAGGCCTTAGCCATGATGTAGTTTTCTGGGGTGATTTTCTTGTTTGAAACGATGTCTCTGAGCAGTGCTTTCACACGCACGATCTAGATGACACAGGGTTGTACTTTAAGTAACTATTTTAAAAGCCACAACAAACAGAGCTACTAAAACACTGAATAGCTAAGCGTTGCCCTTCAGGCACTTACCTCCTGAGACTGTAAGCTGTTAGCATTATATAGCTGTCGGATGATGATCTCACACTCCTGTAGTGTGGGGGCCCGTGGGGGCTGGGAGGAACTGCTGTGAATTCGGAGAGGCTGCAGTGAAGTGATGAGGCGCCCATTGGCCTCCGTGCCATGGTCCTGCCTGGCTGAATCCAGAATTTCAGTGCTTGCTCCAATGCTACTGCAAGTCAATGAGATAATGTCATTGAGGGCGATGTATAACATGTATAAGGCAGTTTAGGTTGAGAATACCTGGTTGTTAACTCCCCCCACCCCCACCCCCTCACAGACAGGGGACTAGGTTCAATTCACTAGCCCACTTTGCTTCCAGCAGGATAATTCATGATGTCTCAAAGCTCAGATCATTTGAAACTGCTTTCTTGAACCTGACAGTGGATTCCTGTACTCAAATGGCCTCCACAGTCACCAGATCAAAAGCCAACCTGGTACTAACAGGTCAAGAAGTTTATAGACATGTAAAAAGGCACATATTCCAGAAATCAAAGTGCTCAGACTGCAGACCAGACCAACAAATAACTAATTACATACTGGCTTTTGCTTCTTTACATGCTTCACGTTCATATCCTCATGCTGTTTTATAGTGTTAATTTAACATGCACTATAATACTTGTGCACCTACATCACTACCTAATATGAGACAGCTGACATCTTGTTTTTCTGTAAAGTGATTAAAACACAGAGCTTGAATTAGTGTTCTCCTGCTTTTGATGGTTGCCTTACAGTAGCCTGTTATCTGAGCTTATCTGAGTATCTGCTTAGTAAGTTATTAATGAATGGCTGTTGTGCCATCATATCCATATTACTGC
Organism: Copadichromis virginalis; assembly: GCF_057382275.1. Lineage (NCBI taxonomy): Eukaryota > Metazoa > Chordata > Actinopteri > Cichliformes > Cichlidae > Copadichromis > Copadichromis virginalis. The sequence goes on along the minus strand of NC_140624.1, from coordinate 43,459,182 downwards.
ATCTGAATCTAATTTATCCATCAGTTCTTGTGTGCATAGCTTTGAAAAAAAAAAAAAGGGGGGGGGGGGGGAGCTAAGATCATTTATGAAATATAACCACACCTTGTAAATACTGAGCTAGATAAGTAGCTGAAAAAGGCCCACCACTCACCCGAGAGCCTGGTCCTGCAAGAGTCTCGTGTCCTGCAGTGGCTCCTCCATGTACAGTCCAGTATGGGCTTGACTGCCCTGAGTGGGTGGTCTACAGTTTTGTCGACTGTGTGCAACTCGTAGAAGAAGAAGGATCAGACATTAAGTTTAGGTGGCACATTGAAATTCACCTAAATGAAAACCTAATAAGTCATTACATGTGCTTAAACATGTTACCTTTTCTACTTGACTTAGGAGGCTCCATTATCACCTTATACTTCAACTCTGCAACATCCATAACAACAGAACTTTAATGTACTGTACACTGCAGGTGGGCTTAAACAACCAGTAAGCAACCCATGAGTCAAAACAGGCCTTGCTGCAGCAAGGATGCAACGACGAATGACTGGGGAGTCTCCTGGTGGGTGGTGACATGTTGTTATATGGAACAGCATGCGGCTCGCTCTGCAAAGTGACACCGGATATCTGCCCACCTCCCACTGAGAAATCATTAAAACTAAACCCTGGAGTTGCCATGCGTCCACCATACCTAGCCTGACCTTGTCTTGCCGCACCTTGTCAGGAGACAGGAGTCACAGACTCTGTGAATTCTTTAGATAATTATTTGACTTTGTGAGCCATGAAATAGGGTGGTTTCTTGAATGCCACAACCCTTCAAAATTCCCCACAGGGAATAATTGAGTGCTCTATCTGTCTAACTATCCACTATTAAAAAATCTCAGAAAGGCCAAATTACAGCATTAATTAAAGGCATGTGAAAACTTACTTTTGCTTACTTCATTCATTCCACAAAGCATTCTGCTTTTACTGCTTTTAAAAAGACCTATGGCAGGACTGCTGTCACTGACTTCTATGCTTTTACAAATAATTAACTTACACATACAAGAGTTATGAATGCACTGTTTCTTCACCTTTATTCTCCCGTCTGAGGTTCTCTATCTCTGCGTGGAGCTTCTTCAGTGTTTCCTTGTGCTGTTCTTGTAGGAACTGGACGTTTCTTTGCAGTGAAGCAACCCGGAGGTCCGTGCTGCCGCTCTGACAGGACGTCTCTGCCGCTGCTCTGCCCGCTGGCTTGATAACAGGTAGCGGGAGCCGCTGTTCAGGGTTAGCCGGTAAGCGTCGTAGCGAGCAAGGCTTCTCTAGCCGCCCTACTCTGGTACAGTGTGGCAAATGGCGCACCGGTGGCAGGTTATGACTTGACATCGCTCTCCGCTTTAGTACTTCAGGCCTCCCCTGACTGAAATAGCTCGCTGTTTCACCCTTCCCATTGTTTTCCAGTGAAGAAAAGTTAGCTATAGGTACTCCTACTTATAACTATTTTCACGCTCATTTGGCACGCGCTCAATCATACACAACGTTGCCGTGACAACCAAGATTCCTTTTTTTTTCTTTTTCAGCCCTGACGTCGATCTTTCAGGCCAGCTGCGCATCCTTTCTTTTATCTTATTTCCTCTTCTAATATGTATTTTAACTAGTTTCAATTTGTTTTTGCTCAAATTAAATGTAGAAGTCCTACATAATATTCAAGACTGTTTGTAAAACTGTATTTATTATCTTTAACTTAAAAAATGGTGTTTTGCTATTATGTATCCCCCAATGATTTGTTTTCGGTTTTCTTGTACTTTAAATGTATTTAGGCAGTTTATGTTAATATCGGTCCTTGCTATAAATAAAGTTTTTTTTGTTTTGTTTTTTTAATAGAAGCTCGGTCTCCTTGGCTACAACGCTTGGCCAAGGCAGATCTTACGTCCAACCGGAAGTTTATAAAAAATTTAAAATTTACGGAAGCGTAGAGCTGCCACCCAGGCAAAAGAAAAATACAAGTGTATCACGTTATAAGGTGAAAGGTTTATTGTTCTAACAAGATACTTTTCCTGTTTGTACAATATACTATCATGTTTGTACAATATACTTTTCACGTTTGAACAACATAATATCACGTTATTACAATATACATAATTATCACGTTCGTACAATATAATATTTATATTGTACGAACGTGATCCTATATTGTACGAACGTGATCCTATATTGTACGAACGTGATCCTATATTGTACGAACGTGATAATTATGTATATTGTAATAACGTGATATTATGTTGTTCAAACGTGAAAAGTATATTGTACAAACATGATAGTATATTGTACAAACAGGAAAAGTATCTTGTTAGAACAATAAACCTTTCACGTTATAACGTGATACACTTGTATTTTTCTTTTGCCTGGGTGGCAGCTCTATGCTTCCGTAAAAATTCGCTGTTTAGTTGTCTTTACTTAAAAATCTACCTAAAAGATTAGACTGATATTTTTGTGATTAGCATGTGTACTTGCCGATTTTCTTTGCCTTACCATTTTATATTGTATATTTACATATGTCAAAACTCACTGTATTGTTTGCTATTTTTATTTATAAATATAACTGAGTTGCATTGAAACTTTGTTCAACTATTAATAAACAAATGATAATTTTTTTTGAAGGTGGTTGTCACCTTCTCATAACCACCCCCAGTTTTTGAAAGCCTGATTGAGTTCAAGATAAAATTATTTATTTTATAATTGAACCACCTATAGACAGTTTGCAAGTTTTAAGCATGTGTATGATTCTGAGCTAAAGATGAAAAATCACATGTATTTAGTTCCAAGGAGAAGAAGGAGTGATAGGTATCCGGGGCATCATCAACCCCAAATTCATGATGTGTAGAGCACATGTTTTAGGCGACTATTAAACCAGATATTACTAACTTTGGGTTAGGTCTGTTTAGAAGAACCTACCCATGTTTTTCTTCCTGATAAATGTCCTTAAAGGTGGGTTAAATTTTCACAAAGGTGGTTCTCAAGCTTTTTTTTTTTTTTAATTTTTATTTTAACTGAGAGCACTCACACATGACTGAAAGCTGCAAAGGAAAAAGGTGCCATCATGCATTTCTGGTAGCACCAGTTTCTGTTAAGAGGATCGTGGTTTATGATGGTTTACGTCACTGTGTTTGTGGTTTATAGACTCAACCATTAGTGAGGTGGCTGTTTTCATTTCTGTAAAGCTGCAGTAGCTGTCACTGTGAAGGTGGTTAACTCTGCTGTTATCACTACAAGGGAAGCATTGAAATAAAACTGAGATGTTCCCATGGTTTTATTCTGTGCTGGTAAATTCTAGCAAAATACAAAAAAAAATTTTTTGTTTCCTTTCATGTTTACCGGTTGCATAAGATGCTACTGGGGGGCACTTACTGAGAAATAGGTCAAAAGCCACAGAGTCCCTCTTGCACTGCCAGCCTCTTAAACACAGGGGGCCTTCTAATAAAAGTAGTCTTGAAAAGCAAGTAAAGAATGCCAAGTTTTTAAACCCGAATCGATTTAGTTGAAGAATACAAATGTAAAGCTTCAGGTCAAGTAAACCAAGTCACCACAACAGTTAATGATCTTTCCTTTCACTTTATTCATGATGTAGCTTCCAAACAGTAAATATTACATCACACACACAGGGACACTGAGCTAGTGTCTGTTATGGATATGACAACATTTAAATGCTTTTGCAACATTAAACAGACAATGTGGATGACTGAGCTGAAGGCCTTGTCTTTGGGAATGTATAGGTGGTATGGTGCTGTTCTCTCCATGCCAACAACAATAACTTAAATTACAATATTTACAAGTTTTACAGAATTAGTAACGTAAAAGTTTAAAAAGAAATCATTTGGGTACGTTGTTTAGCAAACATACAAAACAAATTAACCAAATAAGTGACAGGTTTCCTGATCGAGTGCACCAAAGTAAAAATTACTCTTCACTTGCACTCTCTTAGGCATCTCGAGTTTTGCACCCGTCGTCTTCATGGTGCTTTTGAGTCCTACTGGAGACAAACATCTTTATGATTGTATGGGACAGTAAAAAGTGACACATGCTTGAGGTTTTGTTTTTGTTTTTAAATTACGAGGGATCTGAACAGAGCAGCAAGTGCAGAGACAGGGAGCCCGTAGATGATTTGATTTGTGGAATGTACACTTAAACATCTGCATACATGTAGAGCAAAATCTGCATTTCACAGAAACTTGACAAAGGGCAACAAAGAAAATGCACACAAAGGATATGTTGATGAATCTCTCCTCCATTCTTTTCTGCTGACAGGCGTCACTGTAAACGGTCTTCAGACGTGACCACACAACCCCACCTTCATTAACTTGTAAAAGCTCGAGAAATTACACGTTAGGGGAAAGAAAGTACTACAGGTCCTAGATGTGCCACTTTTTATTCCTCAAAGTGGTATTTTACTTTTAGCTAACCACATCCACGCATTCAGTTGGAGTCAAAATTAAAATATTTCCCATGTTACGGAGCTGTCACAGCTTCATCCGCTGCACCACAAACAGCACTGCTTCACAAAACCAAAGCATGCAAACAAACTCTTCTTTAAAAACTTTTGTTTTTAAAGCAGCTGAAGGAGATTTTTCAGCTGGACAGCATTTTAGGTTGTTGGGATGAATGTCAAAAAGCTCAATGTAAAAAAACAAATAAAAAAAAAAAAACCCCACACAAATCTTAGCACTTCAACATGTCACTTTTCAGAAGTCAAACAAAAGGTAAAAAAAACCCACTACAATAAAATAAAGCACAAACACAATCAATGCATTTTTTTTTTGTTTTCAGTGTAAAGAAATCTCTTTTCCATTTTCTTCAAATAGAACTCTCTCATAGCTTATATCATCTCTTTGTCAACACTCCCACATCTAACATTACATTTTGACAGTAAATGTATTACAACTAAAACTGCATTAAAAACGTATATAAGCAGATCTCCTGTCATAAACAAGTCAAAGTATCTACAAAAACTGGACACATTTACCATATTCCACTCACGGTCTTTCTGTACAGTACTTTAACAGTGCAAAAACATTCAGACTTCAGCCCCAAGATCAGCCTAAATGTTAAATATCTAACATTCAGTCTAATATTTATGCTGTTTCTCTCCAGACAGCCCCTACATTCAGATTTGATTATACTTGCTAAATGAGTTGACAGATAAAAGATTAAAAGACAGAAAAAAAAAAGTGGAATTCATGTGAAGGCATAACCAGCCCCAGCAGCACCTAAGCTTCTGTATACCTGAAGAATATAGTCCAGGTTATTGCAGCATTTTAAACATGATTGTGATCAAAGATGCTAAGAGACCACGTTCAGCCCCTTCTGAATTAAAAGCTATACCCACGCTTTAGCGCTGGGTAACGAGTGTTTTCTGGACCCATTCTCTGCCTTAATACCAGCCACCTTTTAGAAAACTAATCAAATTAATCCCTTCGACACCGCACGTTGCAAGCAAAAAGGCATGGTCTTTGATATTAAGCAAGTATAGAATCATTAAAGTGTCAGATAGTTTTTTCTTCTTCTATATAGCAGTTTAGTTACCTAAAGTTAATCTAAAGCAAACACACATACACAAAAAACAAAACTTTGAAAGAAAAAAAGAAAAAAAAAGAAGTTATTTTGGCAACGGTTTTGAAACAGTGCGTGTGCACTTCTGGTCACCAGTTGTAGTAATGCCGCATACTGTACACTTCCTGTCAGCAAGAAAATAATTACATAAACCCCAAAAGAGGAAAAAAAAAAGCTTAAAAAAAAAAGAACACAAACAACACAGGAAAGCAAACAAGGGGTATAAAACAGATGTAGATTTGATGAGGATGATAGTCGGACAATCCAACTTTTTTTTTTTTTTTTTTTTTTTTTAAATCAGCACATGTCCACAGCACTTCCCCTCCAGTTTGTGATCCTGTGTGACCATTTTGTCTATAGTCCCGCACTGCAAGGTCATAGCAAGGATATCTGTTGATCTTCAAAAGCTATGCGTTTAGATAAGTACCATATGTGGCTAATGTGAATACTTGGAAATAATTGCTCCTGAATGCGATACTTGAAGTGAGGGGAGTCTTCTTGGCATTTTCAGAGCCGGAAGCAAAATCCTCTTTACGTCCAACACGTGTTTGGAGAACCATGAGAGGCGTGTGGAAATTTGGTTAGTAATGTGCGGGGCGCAAACGACTGTCATACTTTCCACATTCCCCAAAATAGTGCAGGGCTATCATATACAGAGCCCTGCCTGCAAAGCTGTGAGGCGCCGTTCAATGCACTCTTTACCTGCAGACACAAAGCAAAGGGAAAGAGAAAAAAAAAGCACAAGTCATGATAAAGCAGCCTATCATACTTGACTTTATTACCACAGGACCGATGAAACACTTTGAATTTATCTGCACAGATTCCCACCAATGAGAGTATTAGCTCAAGGAACATTCCTGAATTAAATGGTGGTTCTTAGCTGCTGATGCTGAGTGGAGGCATTTTCTGTTACTGTGATACGGTGATACTTACATTTGCTAACACTGATGATGTCATCCTGTCCAGTGAGCAGCAGAGACAGGCCCTCCATCAGTAAGAGAGCTTTGTGGTAGCGCAGGACTGATGCTTCCCCCTGGTGGAACATCTCATCCAGTGCAGCAGCCTGAACCTGAGAGGACAGAGTGCTCAGGTCAAAGGTTTGATCTTGTTTTGAGTAAAATATTATATTAAATAATATGTCAAATGCTAACCACACAAAAGGGGGGGGGGCTGTTAAGCTTTTAATGAGGCAGAACAGTTAAGAGCTGACCGGAAAGCTGGGAGAGAAAGTAGGGGAAAGACAAGACAAGCCGGATTCAAACCCAGGCCTCTACAATAATATTACGGCATATGGGTTGCCTACTCAACCCTGGTGAGCCAAAAAAGCACCTTGATAAAGATACTTTTAGATCTAAAGATTCTTTGTTCAATTTCCCCCTATGTTCTCCTCTATTTCTCAATTATCCGACTTTTCTTTCGGTTTACCATCTGCACAGTGTGGCTGAACAGCAGCCGTTCTGCTGTGATGGAGGTGATTTGGTCCATTAGGCGATGCTTCCGGGTAAAGAAATGCTCCAGACGGCTGTTGAGTGAGCGGCAGGATGCCACGCTGGACTTGTACAGCTCATTTAGTTTTCTCACAACTGTATATGGAGAGAAATTAAAAACAAAAAAACAAACAAACAACTAAATACATGAATCATAATTATTTTTATATATATATATATATATATATATATATATATATATCCTGCACATGGCAATTTTATGTTTTTAAGACTGCCACTGAAAAAATGAAAAGGCTCATACCTTGTTTGACAGTAGCAGATGGGTAAAGCTTGCCCTGTTTAACTTGCTCCATTGCTGTGTGTAAGGCATTGGACAAGAGTTCTGCAGTTTTAAGGTAGAGAACCAGCTGTTCTGCATGACTGAGGAGGCAATCACACGTAAAGTACTTTAAGTTAAACTCAATTCTAAAAGGACAAATGACACATTAAACACAATCGATACTTGTAGGATAAAAATCTGAATCACAGGTTTCTGTTTAAGAAATATTCAGCATCAGAAAATTCACTAGAGGCAGTCAAAAACCATCAAACGCAACAACTACATTTACACTTCAGATTAAAGTCTTCCCAAGAAAAAAAAAAACAAAAAAAACTTGAGAATGCCAAAAATCTCATCCTCTACAAATGAGAGTGCCTCAGGCTTTTTACTTTTGCCATGGTGTCCTGAGCAGCAGGCACTTGGGCAGTTTTCTCTTTTCTATTTGCTCCCAGCACTCTCTGGGCAAAATGCAAATATTCTTCATTTCAAGCTGAAGTACACAACAAAAAAAGTCCCGGTGCATAAAAACACAAAATGACCTACATGATGACTCCTTCACTACAACCCGCTGCTTTTACTTTAGTTTTTGTCCTACAGCAAAGATGCATTCAAGCATATAAGCTTACAATTACATTAACATTACAGCAACAAAAATAAAAAATAATTAAATGTATTCCAATTTCTTTTTTCCATAGTAAGTCTCTGAGGCACCAATACAATTTAATAAAAATGTCCAAGACCCCAGAGGCTTATCACCAAACGCGGCGTAAAGCCAGGAAATCGCCAAGGTATCAATTCATCCAACAAAGAGGCACAGCCACAGCAGATACGGCCTTACCTCCACTCTCGGCTCAGCGAGCTTATCTGATCTGCTACCAGGCTCTGCTGCTGAAGGAGAGAGAGATGAGAAAAGTCCCCCTGCTCCCCTGTCACTGTAGCACCACGGGCAGCAGCCACCTCCATTAGACACAGAGCAAAATCCAATGTGAACCGCAGCCTTTGCACAGTGTCTGTATGCTCCTGCTGAACTCCGACAGGCACGGAAGAAAGACAGGCAGAGAAAGGGAGGGGAGGGTATAATGACAGAATTTTAAACGGTGGACACCAGAATGAGGTTTTGCATTCAATCTCCATGGGTGAAAAAAGCCCAGGATTTAAAAAGAGACAGGTCATTCAGTGCTTTCCATAAATCCATTTCAGCTTTTACCTTAAATTATTTTTCTACAGTGTCGTGAACTAAAAGGAAAAAAAAAGAAAGAAAAAACCCCCCCAAAAACCTCATTGACAATGTTTTCCATCCTTCCTTATGGCCAACACTCTTTAAAGGGATACTGAGTATTCTTTAGTTCAAGATCACCCTGACTGATGTACACAAGAACAGGAAAAGTCACTGCTACACACAAGCTCTGAACACAGAAGACTCCATCCTCATTACTTTCCAGAGGAATCTGGCATCTCACCTCCATCAGCGTCTCTTCGGGCAGCTCGGGAGCCTCGAAGGTGACGCGACCACCCATGTTGGCTGTGATGGGATCGGGGAAACTGTAACGAGGACTGGAAGAAGCCTCAAAGCCATCCAAACAGGTGCCTGTCAGAGGGTGACGGCTGGTTAAGGAGCCTGCAGGGCTGCCTGAAGTGAATGAGCCTGCAGTCAGGGAAAGAGACGGCAGAAATGTTACACTCAATGCCCGAGGCAATCATTTTTCATCAGTGCAGCTGGCTTTCATGTTTCCTGATTGTTCATAAATACACACACACACACACACACACACACACATATATACATACATACATACACACACATACATATATATATATATATATATATATATATATATATATATACACACACACACATACATACACACACATATACACACCTACTCTTATGCTAACCAGAACATTTAATTTCCACGTTACTTAAAATGAAAAACTCAGCTCTGTACTGCCCGACTGTGAATCATTGTAATACTGCCATCGTGCTGCAGATGCGATTTGGAGATGAATTACTTGTATTCAGCTCTGTCGACATGTTTTCATGCACAATACCTGAGTATTTTCTCTGTCTGGAGGTAAAGGGTGGAGTGCTGCCACTAGGTGGAGATCCTACAGTGAAAACCACCTGTGCTGGGCTGCCAGAGCCTCCCCCGCCACCCGGGGATCCTTGAGAAACAGAAGGAGGGAACAAATTTGACATTTTTCTCCCTATGAATCACTATCAGTTCCAAACCTTTACATGCGTCAGTGGTTAAACTGCAGAACAATGTGTGTTTTTTCGTTCATGCAACAGTCATGTCTACCTGTTATATCTATGGCTTTTTCAGAGGTCAGGTTCTCTGTGCTGCCTCGGTCACCTGCAGGTCCACCGGGTCCAAACGCAGCCATCAGCAGCACGTCGGACAGACCACCGGCACTTTGAGACCTGCTTCAAAGAAACATGACACAGAGACAAGGTGTTTATTCATTTCCTTCATTTTATTAATTAGCCATATCTATCTACATAGTCTGTAATATAATTTTACATCATATTTGGATAATAAAACAGTACACTATATAATAAAAAGTCCAAAGAATAAAGAAAAGGTAGAGAAAGATTTTAACTCAGCAATGTGTGCTTTTCATTGCCTGTTTTAAACTAATTTTACATGACACAAGCTTCTCTGTGTACCCTGGTTCTTTGTGGATTGCATCATCGGGGAACATAAAACAAAGAACAGCAGAAACAAAACACGACCTTCCAAAGCTCTTGGTATCATCATTCCATCTGTGGATGCAATGAGGAGAATGGGTGACCGGTGTGGGTGCTTGGTGTACCAGGTCTCTGAGCTCTGCTGGGGCAGTCCTGCTGCAAGGAGAGCCTATGACCATACCCTGCTGTGTCAGGAAGGTCACCAGGTTTGGAGAACTCGGAGTCTTGGGGAATTCAAATGGTGGGATGGTCTGGGCGAAGAGGAAACATGGCGAAGAAAAAGGTTAGAAAGGTTGGGTTAAACCAGTTGGTGGTTTTGTCTTGTCTTGCGTACATAAAGAAAAAAACAATTTTTCTCTCTGTTTGACACACAAAACACAGACCTACCCTGGAGGGGGAGCCCAGAATAGTGGGGAGAGGATTACGCTGCATCAGCTCACTCAGTCTGGGAGAAGAGTGTAAGGGGCGGACAGCCATGAGTCCGGCTGAGGGAGTACCCAGAGGGTCCGAGTGCTGCTTTCGGATTTTTTGCCTGCCACCACCAGTGGCACAGTCCAACAGACAGGGGGCACTGTGGAGCCTTGTGCCAAGTCCTGCCCTCTGTGGTTGCTGCTGAGAATTCAGCCTGGGTTCAGTGTGCTGCAGAGCTGCAAAGTGGGACAGAAGGACTGCTAGACAGCAGGTGGCAATGCAACATGAAGTGTCAGACAGGCCTAGAAAACAACAAAGCTAGCAAAGATGGACATGTCCTGTCTAACTCCCCCGACAGCATACATGTCTGGGAAGAGAAGGTTCTGTGCGAGGAGGACTTGAAAGCAGCTGGTGAGAAAAGTATGTGATGGCGGTTTCATTTTCTCAAGCAATAACTTTTAAAACTTCTGACCACACTAACCCAAGAGGAAGAACACCACCACACTGTATTTCACCTCTGTCTGCAGTTCAGTTTTCATGCCAACCACTGGAAATCAATAATAATTTTAGAGGTTAAACTATTCAATAATTTATCATCATTTGCTCTGCTTGGTCTTTTTGTTAGTGGATTTTAATTTAACCTCCAGTTAAAGGTTAGAAAACTCCTCATCGCATGTTCACACAGCCCCAGTTTATGCCTTAAAATGTCTTTGTCTGCTTAGAAGCCCCACATATTCAATTTATAAATACTCAAAAACAAAGAAAAATCTCAGCAAGTCATCGTGCATCAAAAGCTTAAACAACTCAGATAATTTCTGCTATATAAATGACAGAAGTAGATTTATATATACACAAGTTATAAATGACAGTATTAAGTACAACTGAGCTTTAAAAAACAAACAAAGAGAGAAATAATCTCACTTTTCAGATTTCCTTAACAGTTTTTGCTCCTCTAGAAATCATTTGCACCAAAACAAACTTTCCCTGATCTGCTTATAACTAATATCTATAATTTATAATATGGTTACAAACAGACAAAAGACCGGCTGGTGTAGTTTTAATACCTTTCAAATATCGTCACTGGAGTTTGGCACCAACCAGTTAGCTCCAAGCTTGCACTCTATCACTCTACAGCTTCCATATTTTTAAGCCAGGTTGATGCAGAAGCAAGTGAAGCATGGCCTTCAAGTTACCTTGAGGAGAGAGCTGCAAAGTTCTGGCACCTCCCAGGGAGAACCTGCGGGTGGTGGTGGTGGTGGTGATGGTGGTGACAGCCCCCTGCCCATATGGTGGTGAAGGTCCAGTCCTAGCACAGCCCAACAAGCTTCCACTGCTGCAGCGGCGCACTGGTGTTGACAGCCTAATGAAGTGAGTCTTATGAGTCACTGCACTTCCATCAAGAAGTTTAAAAGCTAACCTGTAAATTTAGTTTTGCAACAGTGGAGTTTATACATTTATAAATGTGTGTGTGTGTGTGTTTCTTGATGCAGACCGTGGCGAACCATCCTGTTTGGTAGAATGGAGGTTTTGCTCCATACGCTGGTAATTCTGGACCTGAGTGGGGACTGGAATAGGCAATGACTGACCATGGTTTCCATAGCTACTTCCCGAGAACTCGCTGGGCCTGACAACAGTGAGAATAACCGAGGGTGCCAAGGGAACAGTTAGATAAGAGAGGAGACAGTCCGTGTGCTTTTGTACACACATGCGTAGTTAACACTTTCCAGAGGAAGCAGATGTGACTTATTAATTTGCACAATGTTTACGTACAAACGACACATCGACTAACATCACAAAACAAAAGATTAAGATGACAGTTGTGGAGTAACTGTGTATGTAATAGAGAGATAAACACTAGGACAATTAAGCTTGTTAAACTAATAAAACTGACTTAATTAAAAACCTGACAGTTTATAGTGAAGAAAATTTGGTGCATGAACCTTCGGTGCTTTAGTTGAATCCAAATTACTTTACCAGCTGCTTCTTTCTTGCACCATGTAACTATACAATAGGGGAAATAATTACTTGATATTTTGTTGAATTTGTTCACTTACAAAGAAATACACAGTCTCTAATTTTGAAAGTAGTTTCAGCTATTAGTCTAACTATTCGGATATATCGCAGAAATTACTGTGAAGCCAGACGTGAGGTTGTGCTAAAAACATTGAAACCAAACAAAGGATGGTAAACAGTTTTTAAAAGAAAAATATAAAGGTAAAATCAAAGGTGGTCAAAAACAGCCGATTCAACCCTAGACTCCAGAGGGTTAGGTGATGGAGTGGCCCAGACCAGACCTCAGTCCTTTAGAAAAATCTGTGGATAGAGCTGAAGCTTCGAGTTGCCAAGCAACCTGGAGGATTTAGAGAATTTCTGTAAAGAGGAGTGGGCCAAAGTTGATGGTTTCAAACCTGCTGACCAACTGCAAGAAACCTCTTGCCGCTGTGCTTGCCAACAAGGGTTTCTCCATCAAGTCAAGTTTTTCTTATTCCATTCAGTGACACACAAATACACTTAAACCTTTTTTTAATAATGTGTTTTTTGAATTTTTGTCCCTCCTTTAAAATTAAACTACAATAAAAATTTGAGACTGTTAATATCATTGTAGGTGAGCAAACTTGCAAATTCATCAGGAGATCACCTAATTAACTCCCCCACATTTACCACCATAAGAAAAAATTTGGCTGTGTGCAGTTACCTGACAGGACTTGGTGATCCACTGTAGGAAGGCGAGTGCGGCGGTGTTTTGGCTTGGTTACACAGACCAGCTGATGCTAAAAGAGAGCTAATTAAAGTGGAGAAGAGAATAAAACCATCACAATGTTATTCATGAACAGTTTAGAGGGCGTACACTTTCACAGCTAATATAAGTGTGATTACTAACATAATTTATCTTCCTCTATAAGCCCGATTCTGTAACAGTGCCAAAGAAGTGCATTTAATTAACATATCAGCCGCTGTGCTGGATATTAATGAATAACTAGCTTTTGCTTCTCACCCGCTGTTCATTAGGCTGTCCTGCAGCACTTTACTCTCACTTGTCAGCTCACCTGCTGAACAAAAACAAAACTGTTATAAACTTGAACAGCCTCATAGCACAGCGCTTCAGCTTGAGAAATGCAATATAAATGTCAGTCTATGGAAAGAAAAAAGGCTACAAGATGAATTCAAGTCTACTGAAGAGCTCCATGTAATGTTTATGCAGGGACTCGATGAAAAAGAAAAGTTTTCTTACTGGTGAAGTGAGCAGGCACTATCACAAAGTCATCTGTGTCACAGGAGGATGAGTTCTTGCTGCTGCCGCCACCTCCAGACGAGTCCTTAAGGAGAAAACCAGTGGCCTCCTGGGTGGGAGAGGCCAGAGCTTTGGCTCGCAACTGCTGAATCTCAGCAAGCGACTGCTACAGAGACAGGGAGACAGAAGGTGGCATATTAAACACAGAGGAGGAACGTATAAATTAGTCATCAGAGAAGGGAAAGGTGAGAAAGTTGTTGCTTCTATGAATGCAAATAAAACTTTACACTCATCAAAAAAAAAGTAAATACAAAAATCTCTGTTTTCCTCCAGAGGTCGCCGCTTTGGGAAATTAGTGCACATAAAAAAAATGATAAATTTAAAAAAGTTTTTGGCTTCTTTGGGGATCTTTTGGTGTTCGTGCTCATCCCCTCTGGGGGAAATGCTGGAGGAAATATAAGAAATAACAAACACAAACCGGTGGTGAGGCGAGGTGAGACGTGGAAGAGCTGCTACAAGAGCTGGCTGATGCAGAGCTGGGCAAACAAGTCATGGTCACAGTAGGAGTTGCTGAAATGAAATTCAACACAGTTGTTAGTTTCTGAAAAAAGAAACTTTGTGTGTTCAGAATTAAAGTCCACAGGACTTCCAGGTGTTATAACACCCGTTCTATCTTTACGTGACTGGCCTGACTATCAGATCTCATCCTGTAAACATTGCTTCAGTCACCTTGTTTTATTTTTAGGGTTATATTTTCTATTGAAGCAAATGGAACATATTTTGTATTTGTATCTATATTAGACCTAACTAAGGAAGTAATGCTGTTTATTCTTACTTACTCTTTTTCACAGATGAGCTAGCCTCCAGGAAAGGATGACAAAAAAAGTCATCTACCAGGGAGAATAAATATAATTAATGAGAGGAAGTTCACAGTTTTCCTCTGCATGCAACAAACTAAGAAACTGTAACAACATCTTTTGCATAAGCAAAGTTTGATCCAAACTTGCACGAGTGAAATATGTCGAGTATGAATGAACGTTAAACATTTTCTGACCAAAGTCCATGCGGTCTTTGTGGTTGCGCTGCAGCAGACCCAGCAGCAGCTGCCTCAGGTGGCTTGAAGTCTCTCTGGGAATGCTGTAAAACAAATACAACAACAATCAGTCTTTGCTTCATGCAAATGATTAAAAGGTCACAACTCTACATACAGCAAAACTCCACCTTCAACTCCTACACTTCAACTCTTTATAGATTTTCTAGATTAAGACATTTCTGAGGCAATTTATGTGTATTAGCAAACAAGAATAAATGAATGATTTATGGCTTTTTTCCAGGTCTTTGATAAGCTGACCTACAATATGGCATCTTAATAAGCCACACCTTTCAGATTGGTTCTGCACTAAACATCCAAACAATACTTATATTCTAAGAAATACCTTTAAAATAAATGCAGAAAACTACGAAATCATTTTTTTTTAAAAAACATATCGTCATTTCAACATAATTTCTTACTTGGGGCTGAGATTCTTGTTTTTTTCATAGAACAGCCGGAGATCTTGGGGACTGCTGGCCTGAAGATGGCAAAAAGTCACAGATATATTGGAAAAACATAAGAAAGACTGTAAGAGTATGCATATACACACAGAGTAATTATACGATTACACTATTCTAGTGCATTGCTGTATACATTTTTATTATATCAGGTTTTGTCACTGCACTGCAAACAACACACTCCATTTACTTGAGTAACAACTTTTATGTACACATATCAGAGAACAAGGAAAACACAGCAGGTAATTTAAAAATGCTTTTGGATCAGTTGAGGAACAACACTTAACAGGTTTTGCTATATTACGCTTCATTTTAACACCATTGTCAACGTCCACATTTGGCATCTTTAATCTACATTTAGCCCGATACAGGCTGAGGAAAAACAAAAGGGAGAATTTTTTTTTTTTTTTAATGTGTGATGTTAGAGCAGTTATAAGGAATTCAGTAGAGAAGCAGTGCATGACTGTAGCTGCCAAAGACAAAGAGAATAAAGAAGTCACAATGCTGGAGTTGTTGTTTTGTCCCTGCTGGTGTGCAGTCTGTACTGCTAGTGCAAGAATGCCCACAGATTTGGAGCAAATGACAAAAGCAAAAATATTTTCTAATCTGTGTGCTAGTTATGACATCCTCACAATGAGCTGATATTCCAATGTTTCAGGCACTTTTGATTTGAGGTTTTTATCCATATCCTATCACATCAGGGATGCATGTGCCTGGTTTCAGTCTTAAAGTTCAAAGTTCAACATGTCAGTGGTCCAAAACATGCAGTCCTAAATAACAATCTCCAGCAAAAAGATTATCTGAAGGTCTTGAAATAGATGATAAGCCCCAACATAACAGTTTAGAAAAGCCTAAAACTGGAGCTCTCTTAAAGGCGCAGAGTGGACACACCAAATACTGGATTGACTTCAAGTTCAAGTTTGTTACGGAAGAGGATCTGGGCCACCGGAGGGGGAAAAAAAAAAAAAAAAAAAAAAAAAAGTGGGCACATCTTCTTTTCCAGAACTCTGAGGAAAAAAAAGTCAGAATTCAGCATTCCGACTCTTTTTTTTTTTTTTTTTTACAGAATTCGTTTCTCAAAATTCTGAGATTAAAGTCAGAATTCTGACTTTTTTCTCAGAATTCTGGAAAGGGGAAAAAAATAAAAAATAAAAATAAACGTGCCTGCCTGCCTCCCCCCCCTGGCTTGGCCAAGAATCATTCTGGATATTGTAAACTTTTATTTTACCTGAAAAGGAGCTTTTCCAGTCAGGCACTGAAACACTATTGTTCCTATACTCCACAAGTCAGCCTTGGCATCATAGTTTTGGGACATAATTACTTCAGGAGCCTGGTGAGAAAAATTAAAAAGGGGAGGTGAGATCAATTTTAAAACTTTGAGGGACAATTGATTATTAAATTGATATTATATTCATCCCTGTATTGTTTTACAAATCGCATTTAGTTAAAAATGTAACAAATAAATGAATGAATAGGACTGCAACAATCTCAAACAGCTAAAATCACCATATTTGAATCTGCCAACTGAAACATTTATTCACATTTAAACAGTTATTTCCATTTCATCAGTAAAAATTACCCAAATTGTGCTTACCATGTACATAGGGGATCCACAGAGCGTGGCTGCCATCATGTTGTTCTGAAGGTACCTTGCAAAGCCAAAGTCCGCTGTGGACATAAACGTCCAGAAGGGAAGGAACGGCGGGGATACAGAAAAAAAGGGAAAAGAGGAGGATGAGTAAATATTTGGTGCCAGAAAGGAATCCAGGTGTACCTTCATAATATTTACATTGTGGCAAAAAAAATCATTTAAATAAGAGAAAAATGGAAAAACAGACTAGCAAAACAAACGAAAGAATATGCAATACTTGAGCGATAATGGGCGAGTCTTGGCGAGCTTATGATTTAGTTAAGCTCATGGAAATTTAGTATCATCACACTGGAGTTTACTTTGAATTATGACGTAATTAAAACACTTCTTAACCACAGAAGATCAATGTAGCACACTGGCTTGTTGATTTTATTTTTTTAGATGCATTGAACAAACATAGCCTAATACTGTATTCCTATACAAGTTTTTGTTATTTAATATAATACAATGAGAGAACACCTCAGCGTCGTACATTTGATTGCTTATGCATTATTTAAATGCTTTGTTGCGGTTTGTCAGGAGACTTATTTTTGTCAGTAAGGCTTTAAAACTGACGTAAATTTCTCCATCTTAGCAGTCAAAGCAAATCACATTTGGCTTTTTGCAGGCCAGTTCTGGCCCTTGGGCCTTATCTTTAACACCTCTGCACTGGGTCATCACACAATGATGACCCAGTGCAGAGGTGTTAATAAAAATCTGGCTAAAGGCAACAGAAACTTTGCCTTTAGTCAGATGAGCTCCTAATACCAGACACCGTTTCAAGATGGGGCCCTGACTCACTTTTGGAGCTAGCCTCGTGTGATCATTTAAGTGTTTCTTTGCTTGTTTGTAGTATTAAGTCATAATTTTGTAATCCGTATATACAGTACATTTTATAAACAAAAACTCTTAAATGTCTAAAATGCACTCAGCCTCTTAAACGAATCAACAAACCGCTTGCGAAAAAACCTTGTGTAGGTACAGCGTGTGCGTGTGTAGTCAGCTTGTTTGAGATTGCGGTGGCTTTGCTATGCATTCAGTCTCTAGAGGGGAAAAAATTAATAGGCTAAGGGACTAGTAGAGCTTCCAAACAGCTGAACACACTCGCTCTCACTCACTTGGGAAAGATACTTCATAATTATTCAATTTAATGCAATTTAGTTTTATTTATATAACATCAAGGCACTTCATATTGTAAGGTAAAGGCCTTACAATATTAGAGCCCCACCCAAACGATCAGACAGCTTCCCATGAGCAAGCATTTGGCGACAGTGGGAAGGAAAAATGTCCTTTTAACGGGAAGAACTCTGGCTCACAGAGGGGCAGGCATATGCCACGACTGGTTGGGGTGATGGGAAAGAGAAAAGAAGGTGAAAATAAAAAAAAAAACAAGGAGACTTTAAATGAATGAAACACCATTTCTTCTTCTTTTTTTAAGTCATTTCCTTTTAAGGCACATTGTGAATTATACCAGCATCTCTGATCTGTTGCCTTGAGCGATGTATACAGTGAAGCTGTAACACTTAACAAAATAATCAACCTCTGTGGGAGAAGACTTTAAACGGCTGGTGTCCACTGCTGTATCTCCTGACAAGACCATGTTTTTCCCAGAAAGTTTTCCATTTATTTATGAAGCTCACATGCTGGACGCCACTCGGACAGCCAGCAATTAGTGACATACAGCTAAACATGTCACGCTTGGTCCGACTGGGTATGGGATCAGAGAAAACTACAGAGTATGACATTATTTTGGTAAAGTTACACACCTGCTCCATAGCCTTAGCCAGGAATTTCAAATTTACTTCAATGTCGCCTGCTCTGGCACCTGGAATACTTCTGACTGTGTCCACTGGGGTTTCTAGTTTCATGTTTTTAAGAATAGAGTCACCAATAGCCAGACACTTATTGATTACTTTCTGTTGCACCAATATCATCTTCTACCACATCAATCAATTTTAAACTGGATGACACAAGTGCATCTTGTAGTTGTAGAAAGCGTCTTTGCTTTGCGGCATTTTTAAACAGCGTGCACTCTCAGAAGAACAATAGCAACACTGCAGAGGTAAAATGTGAAATTCTATATGTAATCAATTTCTTCAAACAAGTTTAGCCTTCTGAGCTTCGGGTAATCAATTACCTCAGGGAAATCATTATGAGATCCCATTGCAATAAAACTGTCTATAAAAAAAAGTTGATTATGTTGTAGGAATTTCCATAAGGAGCTTTTGAGATTGAATTATTTTTTTGCTCCTGTAAATTGTTCTGCTGCTTTAAATCCCACAAGTTTTATATTTTAAATGTTTTGCCATCACTTTAAAAAAATGTATTCTTGTTTGGCATATTAATCAACAGATACTACAGAGCTTAAAAAAATCTTAAAGTCTCCTAAAGTGTGTTGAAATGCTTAAAAAAACAAAAACAAACAGTATGTATAATCGCCTTAAAGACTCTCACATAACCAAACCTACCAATCTTGATGCAGGTGTTGTTGGAGTGTGACTTGCATCCTGGTGGGTAAGAAAGCAGGATGTTCTGTGGCTTGAGGTCCCTGTGAATTATTCCTTTGGATTGTAG
Source organism: Copadichromis virginalis (assembly GCF_057382275.1). Lineage (NCBI taxonomy): Eukaryota > Metazoa > Chordata > Actinopteri > Cichliformes > Cichlidae > Copadichromis > Copadichromis virginalis. The sequence goes on along the minus strand of NC_140624.1, from coordinate 43,439,754 downwards.
GACCCTCATGGCTCCTGCAATCTGCTGCAGGAAAACCCGAATAGTGTCCTCACTCAGTGTGCCCTTAGCTGAAGGAAAAGACAAAGCAAATATCAATTAATCACTAACTTTGATGTGAATCCTACAGGTTACGATGCAAGTAGAATTTTCTTAATGAGGACACAACATGATGATATCGGTAAACCTATCACGAACTGAATGAATCTCTCTTAGTTTATAGTTGGAATACAATGATTTTATGCAACAGATCATTTTAATACATTTCCTAAATTATCTGCAGCGTGTGTTTATTCCTGGGTTCTCTAATATCACCCAACTGTCATGTCCTCTTTTGTGTCTCCAGCTCAAAATGATACAGTATTGCGTTATGGACACTTCCTTGTCTACAATTGCTCCATGTCCACATCCCTTCCAGCAGACTTTTAAAGACATGCTGTATTCGCCTTGAGCTGGAAGCAGTCTAGGTCATTTATTACAATGGGGAGAGGATCCAAACCCATTTTTCAATCATGCTGGCTATTAATAGAATAGGATGGGATTTCTATTTAGAGTCTGGGTGCAAAATTACAGGAAGTTTGACGGATATCACAAATGGATTGATGGTCCTGGCTATTTGAAGCCCAGAGAAGTTTGGTGAGGATACGACGAAGCTGGGAAAATCTGTAGTGCTGAGAAATTCCCAGTTTTCTACCATTCTGACTCAAAAGTGAGCACAAGGTGGCTCTAAGTATATGATCAAACACTGTACTGTGTTTATTAAAAGACAGAAGAACAATGCAGAGAGGTGTCTCTGGTCTGAATATTCTTTAGGCACTTGTTACGGCCCTAGCAGGGCCTCTCTCCTGAAGGTGCCTGTGTGGGCGTGTCCCACTACCTCTTGTGCCTGAGGTGCCACCTTTCCCTTTTGTGCAGCTGACTCTCGTCAGTAATCAAGGAGATTTAAGCCCAGGGAAAGGTGAGCTCTGGGCCAGAGTGCCAGTAGTGGGGTTACAGCTTGTGAGCTGAGTGGTTGTTGTGTTTGCAGCTAGTGAGCTGTGTCTTTGGTGGTTTTCAGCTAGTGAGCTGCTCTTTCTTTTTGGCTTACGTTTTACTTTATTGACCAACGCCTGAGTTTTGTTTGTTTTCTTAAATGGTGATAGCGGCTTGTCCGTCTCTTTTAGTTAGTATAAATTGAATCTTTAATAAAATTCTTTAATTTAACCCTTTTGCCTCCTTGACTCCTTTTTCTGACCTGGTCACTTTTTGTTACCTCCCTCTCCCCGCCTAGACCCCTCAGGGGAACGTAACACACTATTAAAACGTTTGGGTCCAAATCTGTTAGTGACAAGCCAAATCTGCTGCTGCTGCTTTCAGGGCTAAACACAAAAGCCTGAAGTCTCACAAAACAAAGATGTGACCTGAGTGTTGGGAGGTGACAGAAAAATAACTGTCATAACCAGCACCTCCCTTTGAGAAATCACTCTGACAAATTCTTTAACATAAACGTTTTGTCACAAAGTGCTTTACTGGAGGCTTTTACTAATTTAAGGTTATAATTAAGACTATTGATGATTTGGCCATCATTGCAGAATCCATTTTTTTAGTTCTATGGTTGCTCTGCTGTTCTCTTATTTCTGAAATTTAAGCTCTTTCCTGAACACATGTCTATGCCAAATATCATCATTTACATACATATGAAAATATGCCAAAAGTCCAGTTTTCATCTCGCTTGCTAGGAAACGGATATAATCGTTGTGTTCAGATAAAAGAAGGGCATTCAGGGCCTGCTTTAGATCTAGAAAGACTTTTGAGCAAAGATTTTATTCCTGATTTAACTGATTTTTTGGATTAAGAAGCATTTTGAGTACATTGAGCATAAGTAGATAAACTGTTGCACTTACAGTGTAAGTAGTCAGCGAGATCGCCGCCGTTGCAGTACTGTGGTTAAAAATAGTGACAGGGCAGGAATGAAGGGGAGGGGGAGAGAGATGAAAAGGAATAGCATTAGAAAACACAGGTAGCACCGAGGACTGAGGTGTAACCACAGTGAAAAAGACTCTGAGATCACACAGCCTCTGAAGCAACTAGAAAGCAGCAGAGATCAGAGGAGTGATTTGCCGAAGAGTGATGTGTTTACAGATTTATACCCTTGTTCCCATTCCCAGCATTAATATGAATGAACCCAGAAAAGGACGGGCTGTGACAGGTGAGGCCGTAAAATGCTGCCTCACAAGTAGTTTAATCTCTCAGACACACAGATCAGCATAAAGAAATCTGCTTTTGACTTATGGTATAGATCTAGACAGCAATTGTATATTTTTATTTTAATGGCAAAGTACATGACAGAACACATTTGACAGCAGAAGATTAAAATGAGGATAAGAAATCCAAAGTTCTTCTGCCTGGCTGTCAATGTCGTGTACACTCACTAGCCACTTTGTTAGGTACACCTGATCATCTGACCACAGAGAGTGATCCACAAAAAAGTAAATATTCAGCGAGCGGCAGTTCTCCATGTAAAATACCTTCCTGAGGCCACAGGAGAATGACCACTTGGTAAAACCAAGGTTTGCAGAAGACATCTGCAAACCTCTGAATGCATATGTCGAACCTTAAAAAAAGTGGACTACAGAAGCAGAAGACCACAGTAGGTGCCACTCCGGTCAGCTAAGAAACAGGATACTGGGACTTCAAGTAAAGGGGGAGGTCACCAAAATTGGACAACAGATAACTGGAAAAATGTTGCTGGAGCTGATGAGTCTTGATTTCTGCTGCAACAGTCAGATGGTAGGTTCAGAATTTGGTGTAAACAATATGAAAGCATGAATCCACAAAAAATCAGCAGCATCTGTGTGATGATATCAAGTCGATATAGACCTAACCCTCTTGAATCTATGCCACCGAGATCTGAGCCAGTTCTTAAGTCAAAGAAGTCAGAGATCGAACCTGGTACTAGCAAGGTGTACCTAATAAAAAGTTTAGTGAGTGTATATGTATTTTTACAAAATACATTAACAAAAATAGCAAGCAATTTTTAATCGCTTTGACAAATACTATAAACAAAATTTACATTGATAAAACATAGTCTGGCATGTTCCCTTGAAGAAATTATTTAAAATGCACAAAACAAGAGTATGAGCATCAAAAGCATCAAAAGCAATTTGAGAACTCACAACTCCCTCCATTTATGGACTTTCCCCCTCTAATTCATAATCAGGACAACAGCATCAAATCACAGCAAAAAGAGTAGTGGCTGTTAGCCATTTAACCCCCCCGCAGATGCCAGAGGAGACAGCTAATTTTAGCCCTGTTAGAGTTCAGACAATACAGCGCTGAGCAAACAAAGCCAAACATCCCAGCAAGCTTACCTCCATTACCAGGTACACTGAGCTGGCAGTTTCCTAAAGAGAAGGGAGATAAGAAGAGTGGGGGTAAACATACACACGCCAGCGGCAGACAAAGCAGAAGGAACAGATGGTTCCTGTACACACCACTCATGTTAAAGCAAGCTAACGAGGTGACTTAGACTAGAAGTATCAAGCAGCTTAAACAGCTGCAGAAAAGTGAAAATAAGTGGCTAAAATCCAGATACAGATACCGACAAGTCTATAAAAGTTGCACAATGGGAGGAGGATTAAAACACCAGGTCTGTATAGGCAGAACCAACTGATACCCCTGAAACACCCGTTTTCTTTTTTTCTTTGTTTCTTACACAATAAATATGGAGGTGGCGTGGATTAAAAAAACACACACAAAAAAACCCCCCCACTTGAATTGTATGTCTGCCATCAGAAATTAGGAATCCGAGTGGAAATAAATACCAAACAAAACAAAGACAAAAAAAGGCACTGGCTATTGGCCAAATGATTTTATATACCACCCAAAAATTCAATTAGTGCATCCTTAAAAAGCAAAATCAACACTGAGAACTTAGAACCACAGAAACTCAAACATCTATTGTGCACTTTGGAAACAGTCCAAAACTTATTTTAAAAAAAGGAAAACTTTGTGAAGGGTAGTCAAGCCCATTTTAAAAAACCTCTCTTATCTCATGGCAACAGACGACTGTAGTCTCTCTCTGACCTCGATTCAGTATCTCACTAAAGCCAGCAGTCAGAGGCCAGACTGTTTTATACAGTTCAGCTGAGTCAGGCTTTCTGAATAGTTGTCGTTGGCTTTATTAAAGATGGACGGCCAAACACAAGCAACCAGTGAGTTTAGGGGCGGTGGGGAAACACTAAGCTAGGTAAATAACATTCGATGAAATAGTTAAATAAGAGGTTTGGTGTTGTTGCCGTTTGCCATGGCACTGTAATAGCTTACAATTAAAAAAAAAAATCTGAACTACGTCCTGGGTTATAATGACTCAGTCACACTCGAGTGAAAACTGGACTTTGGGGTTTGGCTCAGCTGATTGCCAACTGATTATATTCCCAAATAAAACCAAGGTTGTCATTTGGCAGTTCAATAAAATTTCTAGATTTCTTTTTCAAATCTGTGAGACTCATGTTGGACTTCGTGTGAACTTCAGCTTCAATTTCAACGAATCGCTTTATTATCAGAAACAGATTGCATGCGATTGCCAACTTGACCCTGTTTGAATGAGTCTGAATTCTTTAGCCAATATTCAGTTGTACGCTGACAGCAGGTGAAAGGGTTTCTTTTTCTATATGTCACTAGATGTACAGCTTGAGAAGATCTTGACAATGGTGTTATTTGTGGCCATGGCTCTGACTGGCTAGTTGACTTTTTCAACTGTCAAACAATGGTTTAATATCAAGACAGATCAGTCGATCTGAGTACAGCAAACAGATTCAAAGGTCTGGACCCAGATGAGTAACACTAACCCTTCAAAATTGAAAGCCTACAATACACAAATATTTGACTTGCAAACCCATCTTCAGTCCCTTTCATTGCTGGTTTCCAGAGCTTGGTTTGGTGTCAGTTTCTTTAGGACCTAATTAGATAGATGGATGGATTGCCAGCTAAGAAGATCAGCACTGTCGTGCCACAACAAACCTGTAATCTTAGAGCCCAGCTCCAACTATCCCCAGCCAGCACGGACGATAAAGAGAGAACAGGGTATTTTTTAAGGTTCTGCATGTCCAGAGAAATGATTGTTGCTAATTATTTCAGTGCTTTAGTGTGTAAGCAGCAAGCAGCTCATATGATAGCATGCAACACTGTTCTTCCATTATGAGCAAGCTGTCAAGCTTAACCGATATGGGCAGAGAATGATAGCTCAAACCTTCAGTCCGCTAATGAAACTTTCAATATGTGCACAGTTTTCATTTTCTCTTCACACAACAGAGAAGGAGGATCTCATCTCAGTTCTTAGAGTCAAGGATTCACATTTCATTTAAAAATAAATAAGCAGATCACAATGAAACAACCTTCAAAACTTCTTTGCAACTTTTTAAAATTACAAACATTTTTAAGAGATTTGTTCCAGACCAGTTTCTTCAATGACACAGCATCAGCTACCTGCTGTTAGTCTGCAAGAACAACGCAGCCTTTGAAATTAGCAGAATTTGCACGTTTGATGTTTTTTTTTAAACCAGATGGCAGTTTGTTAATCAAGAACTACAAAGACAGAAGAAACACCTGGTGAGTTCAGATAAGAGTTTGTGTGTGGAAGTAAGGAACATTATATCTAAACTAACTAGCAGGTGCGGCCATCACAGAGACATCACTGAGAGTGTGGACTCTGATTAAAAATGCAACACCTTTTGTTTATTATGGTGAGCCAGGATATCTGCTTCTCTAACCATGAACAACTGGTAAAGAAGCATTAACACAGTAGCCTGTGCCCTGATCAACTTGTTTCTGCCTACACGCACAACTTAAATTGCTACACTTCAAAGAAAGACTTAATAAAAGGAGGCCATCAAGAACAGGCCACGTAGCAGCAGAGAGAATTTAAGCACTGGAAGGGTTGGCCAAGTTCAACGGGCCAAAAAACCAGAGTCGCCAGAGCAGAAACAAACAGTTTTAAAACAAACAAATGTTGGAAAGCCTCATTTAACAAATAGGTAAGCCATAACTGTGCAACTAGCATGAGACACAAGTGGGTCATGTGGAAAAGCCACATCCAGCAGCCCATCTGCTCCGCTTTCAGCTGCTGTCTAACAGGGAAAAATGAGAAACCTTAACATGTGATTTTGACACTTGTGAATGTGATGCTACATACCTGAAAGTCCAGTAAAGCAACAATGTTCTCATGCTTGAGTTCCTACAGAAAAGACAAAATACTTCAGGTCACATATCGTTATCATCATCACATTTCTTTTTACATGCTTGTTCAGGTCAGGGCATTCTTGTAGTCTGTGAGAAGCTTCTGAGTACTCATTTTCACTATAACAAACTCTGCGTTCAGTAAGACAATCGTGCTGAGATAACCACTCCTCATATTTCACTAACACATCTGGCACGTGGCCAGCTGTGAATACCATATTACCACAGGTTCAGATGCCAGGTGACAGATTTAACTACGAAAACATACATCAATCAATCTGATGTTGAACACTAGGCAGGGGGTGTTCTTTTGTCTCTCTCTGAACTTGACTTACCTTCAGTATTTTGATCTCCTTCCCCAGCAGAGTCTGAGATTTGGCTAGGTTCTTCTTGTTGATGCATTTTACTGCCACCTCCCAGTCATGTTTCTGGAGCACAGAAACTCAAGTCATTTGAAGAAAGAAATAAAACACTGCAGAGAATGAGGTGTGCTCGAATGTCAGAAAGTGTCTGCACTTTGTCTCACTGCACTGCCATCTGTCAAATGTATGGTTTGGTAAAAGGAAATGTAAAGTGTCACACTATGGTATATTTGTTTGTTGACTACCATGAAGTGTTGGCCTACAAGGAAATGACTTGCTGAGAGTGTAAACAGCCAGAAAGTCTGATTGCTAAGGGTTTTCTCCTCTTTTTAAGGCAGACTCCCATGCACCATATTTCATATGAATCACTGCAGTGACCTTGGCAGTGGATTTTCTGACCTTGCAGCAAAATTAAAGGCAGTTCACTACCGTATTGTAAAATGCACTGAAAACAGCGGATGAAAATTATTCTGTTCACTTCAATTTTATTTATATAGCACCAAATCACAACAACAGTTGCCTCAAGTCTCTTTATATTGTAAGGTAAAGACCAAACAATAACACAAAGAAAACAGAAAACCCCAATAATCATATGATCCCCTATAAGCAAGAGATTTGGCAACAGTGGGAAGGAAAAACTCCCCTTTAACAGGAAGAAACTTCCTGGTCTAAAAGGACCAGGCTCAGGGAGGGGCAGCCATGTGCTGCATCCGGCTGGGGTGAGGAGAGGAGGACATGCTGTTGAGAGAGCCAAATATTAACACCAGATATTTAAATGCATTATGGGAATCCCCCAGCAGCCTAGTCATATAGCAGCATAACTTTGTGCTCTTCTGCTATCTGTACCTGAGCTGTGGTAACGCACAAATTTCCCTGTTGCAGGATCAATAAAGTTTTAGCTTATCTTAGGATTCAGGTCCACTTGATCCAGCCCTAACTATACGCTTTATCAAAAAGAAAAGTTTTAAGCCTAGTCTTAAAAGTAGAGCTAGTATCGGTCTCCTGAATCCAAACTGGAAGCTGGTTCCACAAAAGAATGGCCCGAAAACTGAAGGTTCCCATTCTACTTTTAAATATCCTAGGAAATACAAGCAAGTCCGCAGAGAGCGAAGAGCTCTAACGGGGTGAAATTATCATCTGTCTGCCAATGTAGTAAAGAAGCAACATAGATGCTTCAGGCCCACATGATCCCCTGAGTGGATTACACGTCTCAGGATGGAGCATTTCCATTTCATATCCATCCATTCTGGGTGTAGTACATGTTTGAACATGTCTATTTGGCCTCAGTGTGGAGCTTTCTAAGGAAAACAATACGTGTCTGGTGGCCTATATTTACATTAGCGACGCTGACACACAACATCTGCACCACAAGCCAGCCACAAAAATAAAGGCAGTCACACAATAACCAGGCATGCTTTCCTAAAATGTGTCGCAAGTATTTAAATAAGGTATTTCAACGTTTTTTAATACAGCTTTGTTATTTCAAGGAACATCCTGTATGTGAGACTAGGCCTCTTAAGGGCGTACAATGACAACAACTACACCAGATGGCGACCTACATTTAACAGCGCAACAAATCTGCCTTAAAAAAAAAAGACAACGGATTTCTTTATAGCAGCAATAAAACGTATTATAAACTTGCAAAGGGGTAATACTCACCTCTCGGTGTCTACCTTTAAAGACCACAGCAAATGCGCCATGCCCTATCAGGTCCTTCCGACTGAACTCAAATTTCCCCACCGTCTCCATGTCGAGCCAAAGTCTTTACTTTTACACTACTAAGACCTGGACAGATGACCAGGAGACCTCAGGTCACCCTTCTTGTTAGAGAGTCCTTTCTCCTCTGTCAACTGGGGCCAGCTGCAGCGACGTTCAGCCCCTCTTTCTTTTGCCATAGGCTGCCTACCTTTCAAACCGGCCTCTTCTCTCATGTTAACACGGATACGCTTTGAAGTTTTTATTTTTATTTAAATCGTGTTACTTCTGACAAAGCCATGAAGCAAGCTCCATCTTTGACAGTGCGGCCAACATGAAGTTAGCTAACTTAACGAACGACTTTCCTAGCTGCTGTCTCGGTGGTGCCACCTTAAAAAGCAGCTCGCTGCGTTTTGTTTATATACAGGAGGTCCTGACTTCTGTCGCCTAAGCGTCCGTACAGGCGAAACGAGCCACGGTATTAAACTCAAAAGAAAAAAACAGGTCTAAATAGCAGAGACCATTGCTAACCCCCCTTAATGCACTGCAATTAGCAGCTGACTCGCTGAAGTCACAACATCGCTCGTGCCGTCGAACGCAGTCTAGCTTCTGAAACAAAGCGCATGCGCATTGCGATTAAAGCTGTGGGTTTGACGTCACGGAGCGTCCCTAAAATGAAAGAGTAGATTTGCTTTAACTTTATTAAACAAGATCAGACTGGAAAAAGAAGACGCTTCGTCTCAGTATAAAACAATGCATCAGATAACTATTATGTGCGGATGCGTGCTAATGTGTACGCTGGAAAAATAGGCCGAAGCAGAAAACGAGAGAAAGACAGGTCCACTAAAGCCTTTGTTTACTTAGTTATTTCACACGGAAAAATGGCAATCAAAAATCTTTAAAGAAAAAAAATGTTATGAGGTCTTTTTAAAAAAAATTTTTTTATTAAACCATGGTCTTCATTAGAATCCTGTGCCAAATAGAAATAAATTGAGCATGCGAATATTTGCAAATATCACAAACCCATGTTTTTTCTTCATTAGATCATGATGAAACATGTCCAATGTTTAAAGTGAGAAATTTTATAAGTTTTAAGACCAAAATTAAATCATTTTGAAATATTTTTAAAAATTAAAAAAAAAAAAAAAAAAACAGGCCGAGGGGACGTATGCAGCATCCGTCTGAATGCTGCACATACTGCATTCATTACAACAGCATGGCTTCGTAATAGAAGGGTACATATTTAGTGCATGAAGCTAAATACTGGACAATGATAACCCAGGACTGTTGAGCAGCTAGAATCCTCCAATACCATGGAAACTGTGTAACATTTACATTTTTCAGATAAAAATAAAAAGTAAATGCCCCCTAAACTTAATAACTGATTGTGCCACCCTTGGCAGCATCACCTGCAATCAAGTGTTTAAAATAACTGATGACGAGGGGCTCACATCGCTGTGGAGAAATTTTGTGTCACTCATCTTTGCAAAATTGTTTGAATTCAACCACATTGGAGGGTTTTTGAACATGAACGGCCTGTTTAAGGTCATGCATCTCAATTTGATTTCAGACCTTTACTTGACCACTCCAAACCCTTCCATTGTTTTTCCTGAGCCATTCAGACGTGGACTTGCTGGTGTTTTTTGTATCATTGTCCTGTTGCATTACCCAAGTCCTCTTGAGCTTCAGGGCAAAAAAATTGAGACAAAGAACTGAGAGAGAGCAGAATTCATGGTTCCATCAATTACAGCAAATTGTCCAGGTCCTGGAGCAGCAACGGAGCTCCAGATCCTCACACTACCACCGCCATGTGTGACTGTTAGTATGATGTTCTGTTTATAAAACACTAACAGGACTCAAACCTTCAAATACTTCAACCTTTATCTTGTAAGAGCACAGAATATTTTCCCAAAAATCTTGGGGATCATTGAGATGTTTTTGGCAAATGTGAGATGACACTTCGTCTAAGGTGAAATTTGCAATGACTTCCATGAAAAAGACATTATCTGGATGGAAGCATACACTGTTTTAAAACCTGTATATACCTTTCAGCAGTGATTTTGCCTTCAGGCCAAATAAAAGACCAAAAAATATTGAAATCATAAGAAATAAATGCAAAAAGTACAAAATGAAATATGAGGTTTCTAGAGAATGATCTAGAGGACACAAAGGACGGTGACCAATACTTTAAAGTAATATGAAAAAGGCAGCTTTCACAGGGCTCTATGCAGGCCCATGCTTCAGTAGCTTGTAAAAGCAACTTTAGCTGCAATAACTTGAAGCAACTGTTTACATATGACTTTAATACACTCTCATATTCCCCTGGAGGAATTTTGCCCCACGCATCTTTACAATTTTCCTTTGGTTCATTGAGATTTGTGGGCATTTGCTTATGCACAGCTGTCTTAATGCCAGTACAGAATTTTAATCAGATTGAGGTCTGGACTTTGACTGGGTCACTGCATTACAGCAAGAGTCATTTTGGCTCTTTTCTGTTGTAGATTTGCTGCTGTGCTTTGGCTTTAGCTGTCAGGCTGACAGCCTCACATTTGACTCTAGAATAATTTGGTATATATAAGAGTTCATGGTTGAGTCAGTGATTGCAGGGTGCTCAGACCCTGTGGCTGCAAAACAAGCCCAAATCATCACCCCCTCCTCCACCATGCCCGACAGGTGATATGAAACATTTGTTGGTTTTCTCCAAATATGACGCTGAGCATTGTGACCAAATATCTCCGCTTTGTCCACATCTGTCCAAAAGACATTGTGTTAACAGGATAATAGTTTTCACTTACAGCACAATAAAGGCCCTGTACTGTCCATTACACTTTAACATCTGATTCAAACTGTCATGGGGCAAAGTGTGGGTGAAGCACTGGTGTCACTGGTGTGGCAAGCAGGAGGAGGACCCAAATGCAAAACTCACAGACACGGGGATGAACTCGAGAAACACAGCTTTAATGCTGGCACGGCAGAACACAGGAAATACAAAACTAAACTGGGGAAAAGTAAACTAACACTCGCAGGTAGACACAGGAAGATCCACACAACATGAGGGAGAACGCGACGCCGAACAGAGGGAGACGCAGACAGAAATACACAGAGGGTTAACGAGGAAAGTGGGAACACACGGGGAACACAGCTGACACAGATAACCATAACGAGACAGGGCGGGGTGAACATAACACTGACGGGAGACAGGCAGAGTCAAACAGGAAGTACAGAGGTTCAAACAGGAGGAGAGAGAGCACGGGGAAAACACAGACATAACGGGCTGAGGAAGACATGGAATAAAACACGAGGGCTCACAGTTACACAGGGGCACACAGGAGGTAACCAAATAAGGAACATCTTAACAGAAGAACCTAGGAACCAAGGCATGACTAGGGGATGAAATACAAAACATACAAAAACTGAGAATACCGGGCCCACATGGCCCGGGTCCATGACAACTGGACAGGTTGCCAGTCTTTCATGGGGCTAACACAGAGACACAGAGAATCATTCACACTTGCATTCACAGCTGTGGTCAATTCAGAGCCATCAGCTATCCTCACACACATGTCTTTGGACTCTGGGAGGACCCAGAGAGTACCCACACAGGCACAGGGAGACCATTTAAACATCTAAACAAAAAAAAACTTCAAAAAAATAAATAATAAAAAAATAATCATAGTTTTTCTTATCTTATTACACATCAACCCTAGGTGTGGATGTGAGGTTGAATAGTTAGTCTCTTTTTCTGTTTGTGATGGACTGGCAACCGGTCAGCACTCTGGGTCACCCAGTGTCAGCCAAGATCAAAAAATGGGTAGTACGGAGCCCCTCTGATGACATGGTACAAAAAATAAATAAATTGTGGCCACGAAATATCATTTCGAGGCCACGAAATAGGTATAACGTGCCCACGAAATACTTATTTGTGGCCACGAAATAGGTATAACGTGCCCACGAAATACTTATTTGTGGCCACGAAATAGGTATAACGTGCCCACGAAATACTTATTTGTGGCCACGAAATACTATTTCAAGGGCACGAAACAGGTATAACGTGCCCACGAAATACTTATTTGTGGCCACGAAACACTTGATGATATATATATATATTATCCCAGGGCACATTCACTAGAACCTGCGTCAGCCATAGTACGGAGTCCTTGCTGTTGGTGATGTCCTTAAGGTGAGTGTATTATATTTTATATTTATTTCATATTGTTATCCCGCAATTCGGCAGTTATTTATTCAGACCTATATTGTTACTATGTTCTAAATGGTATCTGCTGACGTTTCAAATGTTGTATCCTCATGTTGTTAGTACACGTTGTTTTGTTGTGCTAATATGTAGCCGTAAACTCATTTTTAACTGTAGGACGTGCGGCGGCCCCGCAGCACACTTTCAAAGTAGAGCAAGGCTGAAGGCTACTAATAAATGAGGTATGTTCAACATAAAACCTTAGTTCTCTGTGTCACGAAGGTGTCTCTCTTTTACCCTGGCCACATCACCATACTAGCTGGTGCAACTAATCTGGTCTGGACAATAATAACAGTTTTAGATGGAAAGCATCTTAAAATTGCCTTTTTTTTTGCTGAACATCTCCTTTGAAAGTAGCATCATGTGAGTCACACTTGTTAAGGTAATACATGAAATGAGCCGTAGCTTTCAACGCATTATCGGATGAAGCCTTGCAGTTACAGTAGCTCACTGCGGTTATCACGTTGCCAAGGGAACTAATAAAGCATACAGTGATCGGAATGATTTTGTATTGATGCAGGTTGTCCTTGCTCATGCTGAACTACTTAAACTCCAAGTAGACAATCGCTCCATTCCTCATTACCATAGATAATATCTAAGTAATAAAACAATCATTATCAAATTCTGATTTGCCATAGATAAAGTGATTTTATAGGTAGGCTATCATGTAAAAATCTGCTACATAAAATTTATAACTGAGTGTAAAAATACTAATTTTATTTTCATGTGGTTTAGAGGTCAGCTATGGATACTCGGCTGCGAGAATTCTTAACAGAGCGCAAAGTTGAAGAAGATGTGATCAAGAAACTTGAAGATGAGAATGTAAGCCACTGCAGCTTTTGCTGTGTGCGTGCGTGTGTGTCTGTGTGTTTGTTTTTGAACGGAAAGCCGCAATCCACAATTTACTATGCACATTCTAAAAGAATTTATTGAATTTCATATTTGTGTTTAATCAGTGACATTAATTAATGACGTGATATGTTTAAAGAGTAATTTTAAAAGCAATTTTTGTTCATCTTATGTTGGACAAATGTGTACCACATTACCAAAAGTATCTGTTATCAAAAGTAGATAGCAAAAAACAACTCTAAAATATGCAGTTGTATGTATTCATTGTTTTTTTAATATTGACAATTTTATTAATTTGTTATTTATATTTTTCAGATTGATGAAACTGTCATTCCCTTAATGACAGACAGTGACCTGGCAAAGTACATCCCCAAAGTTGGCGATAGAGTCTCCACTGTGGCCTTCTGCAGACAAGCAACACTGTCACGGACGTCACCATCCAGGAAAGAATCTATACTCTCAAGGCTACGACAAAGACTGACAGGAGCTGAGGGAATGCCTCCTAAAAAGAAATTGTCTCAGTGGGCAGAAAATACAAATGCAAAACGAACAGTTAGACGAATTGAGGTTGGCTGGATGGATTTTGATGAGTCGAAGGGTGGGTTCAAACAGGTGAAGTCTGTAAGTGGTGGTGGAACAAGGCATTTATCTGTAGATAAAAATGAAACAGTGTCAAATATCAAACTTATGGCTGAAAATCTGTTTTTCCCCAATGGCACCTCAAAAAAAAACAAAAGTCTTTCACACTATTCAACTCATATTGAGAGCTCACAGATGCATGTGGATGCTTCCAGTACAGTTGATGAGTTGTATAAGCAAAGTAAAGTCAAAATTCTGCGACTTTATCTGTGTACCAGAAAGAAAACACAACAGCAGCCCCAAGACGTAGAGGCCAATCATGCAATAACCCAGCCCTCTGTGGTAGATCTCACTGGCAATGAACCTAATCAGGCCGCTGATGATCTGTTGGCGGAAAACATAAATTCAGAACCATCAAACTTTGTAATTAATGATGGAGCTTCCACAAGTGGATATTTTGAACTGAATGACACATTACCATGGGATGGTCTGCCAAATGTAGGTGAAAGTGAAGATTCTGATGCAGTTGTTATTATTAGTGGGGATAACAGGGTGGATATTAGTGTGGTTGAACTAAACCCTGAAACACTGTTTACAGAAAAAGAGTCTGATCCACCTCATCACACATTGTCTCTCTCACCGGGGCTGACAGGAGAGGCCAATATTCCTGACCAAGCACCCCCTGAACCACGATCTTGTCCCGTAATACTAACTGTTAGAAGAGGTCATTGTCTTACTGATTTGATCAGTGCCTTTAAGGACTCAAACATTATTTCATCTGAGGTCAATATCAAAATGTTGTTACCAAATGGAGAGCTTGAACAGGGGGAAGGAAGTGGTGTTTTGCGGGACTGCCTGACAGAATTTTGGATGGATTTCTATGACAGCTGCACATTGGGAGTTGAGGTGAAAGTCCCATTCATTCGGCATGACTTTCAGTGTGAAGAATGGCAGGCTATAGCTAGAGTGTTTGTTGTAGGGTGGAAGCAAGCTGGTTACTTCCCAGTGAAGCTTGCAATACCCTTTCTGGAGGAGATATTGTACGGCTCAACAACCAGTAGTTTAAAAGATTCCTTTCTTTTGTACGTCTCACAAGAAGAGCGATCTGTTCTCCTGAAGGCTTTGGATGACTTCAATTCAGTGGATACAGATGAATTGCTGGAAGTACTTGATGCACATGAGTGCAAGCAGGTTCCTACCAAGGACACACTGCTCCCTGTTTTGGCACAGATAGGACACAAAGTACTTATTCAGGCCCCAATGTTTGTAATCAAGTGCTGGCGTCCCGTTGTGGGTTCTGTAGCTGGTTTACTCCCACCAGAAGGACTGCATCATTTCATAGCAGAAAAAAAACCGACTGTAAAAACAGTGAAGGAGCTTCTAATCTTTCCAGAGGAGATGACAGCTGCCCAGTCAACAGTTTCTCGTTACCTGAAAAGGTACATTGGAGAAATTGATTTCAATTATCTTCAGCTTTTCCTGCGGTTCTGTACAGGATCCAATCTGTTGGATAAAGCCATACTAATTGAGTTCATAGAAACTACAGATTTCCTCCGCAGACCACAATCCCACACATGTGGATGTGTACTAAAGCTGCCCCTTGGTTATCACAGCTATCCAGACTTTCGCAGTGAATTTAACAGCATTCTCGCAAGCTCTATGTGGGTGATGGATGTGGTGTAGGTCAGTGTTACCCAACCTTGGTCCTCAAGGCACTCTGCCCTACACGTTTTAGGTTTTCCACCCTAACAGTTCATAGAAACACGGGTGTAGTTAACAGTAACATGAAGGAATGAATGTGAATGTTCAATAGACTGGGTGGTTAAGTTCTCTTAACAGTGTAGCCCGTTGTGCCTTTTTCATGTGCAGCCTTTTTTTTCATCTGGTCAGTAAGTGCTTTCTTAGTTTCTCCCCCCAATTAAAATAGTAAGCTAAAGGGAATGTTCAGGTTTTTTGAAGTGGAGTTACCTGTAGTAGACAGCACTTAGCACTCTGATTTTGCAGAAGCAGCAGTGAGTGTTGGGGACAAAATAAGGCAACAAATTGGTTGGGGAATGAGACCACAAAACAACACCAGTTGAAAATACATATACATATTTAAATAACATTTTCAGTGCTTCACCTGGTAGGAATCCGTACACTAAACATAGAAGTGCATCTGTTCCTGCTGCACACATTGTTACTGTGTTTTTGGCTAGTGCCAAAATAAATTACTAATTTTAACATTCTAATACTTTTTTACTACAGGAAGAGTAACAAATATTTCCAATATAGCATACAGTAACAGTTCTACAAACTGGAAGATTGCTGAGTGCTTTCTACTGTATATACATACATAAGTACAACACCATTACAAATACCATATTCCAACTGATTAAGCATGTTCTATATTAAAGTATTTCAGATGTTTGCAGAAATCTTAATAGAAACAAGAATGTGAACCTTTATGTTCCTAATGGGTTTAGAAGAAAAGTTGTCAATTACAGAGATTGGTTACATTGTAAAGAGGTTTGTATAACATTTTAGAAATAACTGTTATTTTATCCTGTTATTATATGCAAAATACAACCTGTTTTTGAGTATGGTGTATTTTGAAAGACACCAGTAAACCATTCTCATTGGTACAAAACTTTGTCCTCTCTGTTACATTCTATACATCTTTAAACATGAACATGTCTAATGACACAGCTGAAAGTTATTTAACTACTCATTCTATAATGTCATACACGTGCTGTGATTTTTAAGAAAAAAAGCCGTTCTTTATCAAACATGGGATTGCTTTAATCTATTCCACAATAACAAAATTATAGGCTCAAGAAACATTTGGAGCATTGGTGACACAACTATGATTCTACACTTTAGCCTACTTGGTCTTCTTGTCTAATTGATCACAACATTAGATATATTGCCAGTCTATGTGGTTGTTATCCAAGGTGCTCTTTTTTTGTTAGAAATTAACACATTTTTGGTACCAAAAACTATTATGAACAACTTTTGATGCTTTAACAGTGTGATAAGTTTAACTCAATCCCAAAAGGATTTTTTTTTTTCTAACCTGTATCATATTTTAGTTTAATACTCCACGCTTTGTAGCTACCAAGAGCAAGCAACACTTCATGATGAGTTAATTTACTGACATGGACAAAATGAAAATTATGTTATACAGTCTTTTCTGATAATTTTGATACAAAGACAAGATAACTACACACTGGAGAAAAATAATTACTTAATAATAAGTACATTAAGCTGTAGGAATACGTACTGAAGTACAAAATGTACTACATTTGTATGTTTGTGTCCATTTAAGTAGCCTCAAATAACTGTGAACGAACTGTATCCCTGAGATGAAAATATAAATCAAGGGCCTGGGACATGGTAGATGGGAATTCCAAGCTTGATTCCTCCATTATTATTGTGCACAAATCAAATACTTGCACATCACATGGGACTGAACTAACAAAAGTGCAGCTATTTTTACACAAGGTCAAATCTTCTGTCAGTGGAACGAGACAGTCTTCTGCACCCCAAAGGTGAGGGGCCATGTACATGACATCAGGTATCCCACAGGGCACGTTGTTATTCTTTGAGGGCCTTATACGGTGAGCATTCCAAACACTCCGGATGTCATTCAATACCTCCTGATGAAGAAACAAGAATTAGGTCAGAGCTGTAATACAAGGCATTTTTAAAATGGTCGAAAATAAGTGTGGTGCATCCTTAAATGAATTGAAAAGCAGCAATGTTTGGATGCAGTTTAATGAAAACCAAAGGAAGAGGGAGTGATGGCAAAAAAAGAAAAGAAAGAACCACACCAGGCAAACCACTGAGTTGTGGGATCTGGGCTTTATACTAATACTAATACTAATCTTGGTGCGGATGCGCAAAGCTTTTCAACTTTATGCGCATAATACAGGTGACAAAATCAATATTTTTCAATCCCATGAGGGGATCCAATATCATCTCAGACCTGAACGTACCAATGATAGAGCGCTGAAGAGTTACTGATGCGTGAAGCCTGACTGCTTTTGACAGACTGGCAGTGACAGATCGGTAGCTGCAGCATAACTGCTGATGCAGAATGAGTGCAGACAAGGATAATGTCCTCCGATCAGAAAAAAACAACATTTAAGTCGTGCTGACTTCTGATCAGTTCAATTGGCAAAGTGTTCCCTGATTTAAAAACTTTGGCTGGGTTGATGCTTCAGCCTCCATTACGCACATACAGAGCGCAGTTGACCTTCAACAACGTTAGGAATACATTGCATTTACCGTACGGTAAAGGTAACGTCGTTTTAACTATGTAAACAATTATTTTGTTACCCTTACTGCTAAAACAGCTTAATTTAATGTAATTAATTACCACCACTGGTTATCATAATATGGGTCATTTACCTGAATGATTGGCATGAAGCAGAACTGTGACAGAGCTTTGTCAATGAAATCCCCAAAGAAGAATCCTTCGTCCTTCAGTTCTCCTAGAAGCTTGATCCATGACTCGACTCCTTCTTTTCTCATCACTCCCCACCAGCTCTCAATTCTCTGGTTTGCGGTACTTGCTCCTGTGACGTAGCTTCTGTCTCCTGCTCTATCATCCCCGTCATTTCTCCGTAAATAACGCTGGAGGTCTCTGACCAACACGTTCTCAGTGCCCATGTCAGTTCGTACGAGCCTGGGGAAACCCCCACGACTCTCCACTGCTTCCACAAAGTAACCTTCGATAACCTTTGGGTCACTGTTAGTGTGTGCGGCCCGCAGCCAAATGATGTTGCGTGAGAAACCGTCGATGCATCCATTAATACATATCCCATATGGCTTTAGTTTGTCATAAGAGTCTATGTGCCACACAAAGTTAGGCCCCTGAGCAAAATATTGCCTCCTTCTGAGACGTCTGGTCTGGCGAACCTGGGAACCTACTGGGTCCAGTAAAGAGATGAGGATCCTGACGTCTTCTTTCCTGATCGCAATGCCGTGTTGTTTGCACTTTGTAAACATCCACCGATAACCGTGATCCTTCCCAGGCCCTTGCAGTTGGTTCACAATAAAATCTATCCCGGCGTCCAGGTCGTACTTACGTCTGTAAAGCGACTTGGCTCTCAATATCCGGTTTAAATGTCTCTCCGTAATGATGGTTCCTTGTGTTGTGCCAAAAAGTGATTGTCTGCCAAAAACTGATTTCCGGTATTTGCCAAAAAGCGATTGCTCATATTTAAAGTGCTATAAGTAACTTGTTGGGCTATAATATGTTAAACATATGTCAAATGCATCCCTTATGGATGACATAAAGTCATCTTGAGCCACAAACAACATTCGTGTAGCAAGATACAAGCCGCAATCAGTTTTTGGCAGCGACTTTTATATAACCTTTATTTATGCAGTAAAAAAAAAATCTCATTAACATTAAAAATGTATTTTGTAAGAGTAAGTTGGCCAAGAGCACAGCAGAAATGGCAGCAAATATTACAATAGTTCTGTAAAAATATTTTAAGTGGGGATAAAGGACCAGATATGGTTATAATGTAAGTACAAGTTGTAAAGATACTTAAAAAACAGATAATTTTTTAATTCTTTATGTAACCCCTTTGTATCCCCTGTTCACCGAAGTCTATTTACGAACATACGTAAAGATATTACACATAAAAAATACACAGAAACACTGGAAATCACTTTTTGGCAGACAATCACTTTTTGGCACAACACTTGCATTGCCAGGCTTTTCAAAATGCATTTGTAGCTCATTCCCAGCCTGAAATAAAACTCAATCAGACTGTCTCTGTCCATGGTGTATTTAGCCTACTTTTATGCTTGTGTCTCTACGCAGCTGTCCAGGAATTCTATCAATAAGATGTGCGCACGTTATCTATTTCGTGGCCACAAATGCGTAATTCGTTGCCACGTTATACCCAATTCGTGCCCACAAATTAGCATTTCGTGCGCACGTTATACCTATTTCGTGCCCTCGAAATAGTATTTCGTGGCCACAAATAAGTATTTCGTGGGCACGTTATACCTATTTCGTGGCCTCGAAATGATATTTCGTGGCCACAATTTATTTATTTTTTGTACCATGTCATCAGAGGGGCTCCGTAGGATAGAGCCAGACCGCACAGAGTGATAAATCTGTGTTGGGATTGATGGAAGCATATTTGTAACTACCAGAGGAGGGCAGTAGAGGACCGTAAAAAAAAGACCAGCATTTTAATATTTCGTGCATCTCCACAAATACATCAGGACTAAGTCATATTTTATTCCTATCGTTTATTTTATGTGGAATAATCTATGGCAACACTCACTTAGCAAATGCAGTCAATAGCACTATTACGAAATAACAACAAGTTGTTAAAATGGCTCTTGGGTGGCTGAAGTGGAGAAAAATTGTGAAATAGTAGGAATAATGTTGTTGTTTTTTTTGTTTTATTTAAAAGATTTTTTTTTATTTATTTTCATTTCCTAGGAAAAACCTATAACATGTTTTGGCTAGATATCAGCCGGTTACTGTATAATGCTGCTGCAGCACTCTGCAACAGTGCTGTTGCATGAAATCATTAATTAGTCATGGTGGTTTTCCTGAGCCAAAAAAACAATCTACATTCACAGAGATGTACAGGTCTGCATAATGATGCACCCCTGACAGCACGCTGGAGCTGGGTTCATGCTGCCTTTTTTTTTTTTTAAAGGAAAAACTTAATTCAGTTTTGACTCGTCTCCCCCTTTAGTGTATTTTTACTGTGACAGAGAAGATTGGATGTACAAGACAGCTGATGTATCTCTCTGCACGCAACCCACCAGCCACCATCGCAGGTGTTGCCTCGGCGGGGATTTGCTCTCTTTTTGAATATTTTAGCATGCTCTGTGGTTCCCACAGAATGATTGATTGGTTCTTCTTGGCCCACATTAGGGTTCTGCACACAGGCTTTCAGGTGTTCACTCTGACTAAAGAAAAGACTTCTGAGTAGGATGTTTCTTAAGATAGTTGCTTCTAATGCAGAAGTACATCCTGTTTTTTTCTTAGATTTTTTTGCATTACCTTTAGAGGTTTAGGATAAGGGTCTCACTTAGGCCTTTAGTCCACATCATTCCTACCAGTTGAAAGAAATAACTGTGATTGTGTACCATGCTGGCTGTGATCTTATAAATATCAGATGCACATATCTCCCATATCTGTATGTTTTCTTTCTTTCCTTTTCTGACTGGGAAATACTGAGCTGTACACACCTTTGTTTATTAACAGTATCACACAATATGACTAACATGATGCTCCCTTGACTGTATGCCAGAGGACAGGTGTGTCTGCCAAGCTCTCTCCTCACTTAGCTAACATCAGGTGATGTGCACTGTGTCTCGCTCATCTCTTCAACCTTCCACACAGATGGATAGCTTGCAATTTTGCTGTGAAGGTCACTGGTTTTTTAAATCCATCTTTGCTACCACTACGCACTTGATCAGCATAACAGTTTTGTCTGCATACTGCAAAGCTGTGCTTGAGTTTGTAATCCCTGCCAATAGGTTAGGCCACATAATTAAACTGAGAATCTGAAGGAAATTCAATACAATCTATTAGAAGTGAGTGACCCAAGTGAGACTTTGGTATTCGCGGGCTGCATGTAAAGCTTTTCTATAGCATCACGTTCCAGAAGTCATTCACTGCTTATGTTGGCTTCTGTGTAGTAGGGTCCAAGTACTGTGCATGCTGGATTTACTAAGAAACCTGATGGATTCGTGTCTCCCTCAACAAAATACAACATTCATCTCATTATCTAAGCACTCAGTGATATGGGTGAGTTGAGCCGAATTAAAGAGCTGACATGTCATGAGCGTCACCAGTGGCACAATATTAAATCCATCTAAAAAACACAGCATCATTCACTTTGTGCCATGTGATCAGCTTTGGCAGTTCACAGTGTGCCCAGTACAAAAATGGCCAACTAACCGACTGCAGTGATTATATGAAACAACGTTTTCACAGGATCCTCTGCAGTACTGTGAAAAACGAAGTACAATCCATGATTCAGTAGTTTGTAGTTTGTTTGCTGTACGACTTTATTATTGTGGAAGAATTCTGACCCACTCTTCTTTGCAGCTTTGGTTCATTGAGATTTGTGGGCTTTGTTTATACACAGCTCTCTTACGACAGCATTGTAATCAGGTTAAGGTCGGGACTTTGGAACACTTTGATTCTTTTCCTTTTTCAGCCATTCTGTTGTAGATTTTTCTGCTGTGGTCAGGATCATTGTCCTGCCGCGTGACCCAAGGTTTAGCTTCCAGACAGTTTGGACTCTAGAACACTTTGGTATAAGAGGAGTTCACGGTCGACTCAATGACTGCAAGGTGTCCACCACCACGCATGGCAGTTGTTATGAGGTGGCCTCTTCTCCCTTTCACTGCTTTTGTATCTTCTTCTTATTATTATTATTTTGTGCTCAGACCTTAATATAAGCTCTGCTTTTCTCTTAAAAGTAACTGTGGCAGAATAAACATAAAAATACTGTCATTAGTTTTATCCAAAGGCAAAAACTAACAAAACACAAGCTATTCTCGCTTTGTTACTCACCCATCTGAGACTTTTGTGCTCAGACTACTAATACGACAGTGTGTCTTCACGCATTGCTAATTTTCTCATCCACAAACACCAGCGAAGTTGAGGTGAAGTCTCCCAAGTGCCACTCTGTCATTCTGTCACACCACACATCAGCAGCGGTGACGGCGCTTCTTCGCAAACTTCGGACTTTGCAGAAATGAACGGCTGCATCCTTCCTTCCTGCCATTTCCCCCGGCTTGTGTGGGAGCTGAATTCAATATGACCTATAGTGGAATGTGACAGCAGAGGGCTGCCACAGCCCAGCCTGACAGGTCTGCCAAATGACTCCCTCTCTCTCCCTCACACCATGCACGCTTGAGCCAGCTCCTTTTGAGGCTCTTTCGTTTTTTCTCCCCCTGAACTGCAATGCCATGCATCAGCTGAGAGCCAAGCCTGTTAACAGGATCACTTCTCCACAGTGCAGTGACTGCAGGAACAGTTTTACATGGCAGACACACTCAATTACATATATACACGCTGTTTAATTCCACAGATCAGTTCGTCCACACAGACCATTGGTATTGCATTTGAACTTAGCGTGGTGTCTCGAAATGTGTGAATTTAACAACTGTCTGGGTCGCGGGGCCACAGACATCAGACAGAGATGATGTAATGTATTCGTAGTTGTTTGGATTCTTAGCCGATTAATCTCACAGTTACAGTATACACTTTTATCAAAATGATATTTGGACGGTGTTTCATCCCTCCATTGGTGTGTTGGTGTTTCTGTAATTTCTTTATTTTGTTCTTTTTCTTGTGGAAAAACATCCAGATAAAGTGAGACATATCCTGCCTGCTATATTTTATGTGTGATTGACATACAGTCAGTTAGGCGGTCACCTCAGGGGACAGAGAAAGCTTGAAAATGAAATAGTTTAGTGTTTGGCCAATCGATACAAGCTGTGATGCAGTAAATGTAGAATTGCTGATAAAAATGTAAATTTAGAAAAGCAATGACTTCATCATCACTTCATCATCTGGCTCCAGCTCAAACTGGGTCAGCTGGGCCAGCTGTTAAAAAAATGACCCGTCCTGCTGCTCCTGCATTTGCCCCCGGGAGCAGGTGCTCTCCTGGTGGCTGATGAGCCACGCTAGTTAATTAACACCACTCAAGCGTGTACAGCAAAGCACAAAGGAAATTGTGTTTATGCTCGTAATCTCAGGACACAGCACAGAAAATTCACACAATAATCAAGCAGAAACATTTTTGCGGGGGAAATAATGGCTGCTACATTTACACAAAACAAGAAAACAAAACTTTTCTCAAGACAGAATGAAGGCTAGTGGAGGTCATCTGTACCCAGGAGGTTAAATTATTAGCTGTAATTTTGAGGTGAGGGTGAAACTTGTCACCATCATTGCTGGCCTCATTGCCAGTGGCAGAGCCAGACAATTCTTATATTGGTAGCCAGACCGAGACCATTACACTCACTGGGTCACCTCCGAAATGTAGTTATTTTTTTTTTCTGTGTGACAAAGCCCTCCAGGCCAAAGTGTTCTGGTCAGTCGCTCTTAGTATTTGATTTGGCACTGTGAGGACACATATCTAATAAACTTTTAAAGAAAAATCTGGAACTGTTGTCGGAGCCCATCCATTTTCTTAATTGCTTGTTTACGTCAGGGTCACTGTGAGTCCATCACAGGGCAATTTAGAATCACCAGTTTACCTAGCATGCATGTTTTTAGACAGTGTTTCATCTCTCCTGTGAAAGGAAGCCAAAGCACTTGGAGAAAACCCACACAGGTACAGAGAAAACAGACAGAAAAGCTCCTACCTAGCCGGCAGATTCAAACCCAGCACCCAATCTTCCTGTGAGACCCCCTTCTAACCACTGCACCACCCATTTTCTGAAGTTATTTTTTATTTATTGATAAACTAATGTAATCTAAGCTAATAAGCTAATGTATCCAATGGCCTAGATTATATGTATGCAGTATGTCAGCGGTCCCCAACCTTTTTTGCGTCATGGACCGGTTTATGCCCGACATTATTTTCACGGACCGGCCTTTAAGGTGTCGCGGATAAATACAACAAAATAAAACTAGTACCGGTACCGAAAAAAAGAAGATTTATTCATAACACACGTGAAAAGACCCAGGAAAACCGAGTTAACGATAAAAACGATAAAAACGATAACAAAATAACGCTGAAAACCGATAAAAACCCTGAACACCATACATTTCACACCTGAGCCTCAACTCTCGTGGCCCGGTACCAAACGACTCACGGACCGGTACCGGTCCGAGGCCCGGGGGTGTATGTAGCCATTTGTTTTTGTTTTTTTGCAGTTACCTTCAGTGTCTATCTTAGCCACTCATGGGTAAAGCATAACAGGACCTAAACGTGTTTGGATAAAGAGGGATTAAGTAGGTTACCCCTCCACTGTACTTCACATGAAAAAAAAAGTGTATACACTGTATAATCATCTGCCCAGGAGCAAAGCTAAAGGGTGGCAGATACCATCGATGACACTCTGGCAAACCCCTCTGGTCAGCTCACAAAACAAGCAGTAAAATCCTTCAGGGCTACATGCATATTCCAGGACCATATTCCATCCATCCATCCATCCAATTCAGGGTAGCAGGTAGACAGGCAGACAATCACCCATACCCAAATTTACACCTATGGCCAACTAAGAAACAACCTAATGTGCACGTCTTTGGACTGTGGGAGGGAGATGGAGTACCCAGAGAGAACCCACACAGGTACAGGGAGAACATGCAAAACGTTCATGCTGTGAGGTGACAGTTCCAATCAGTGCACCACCGTGCCACCTCTAGCAAAACATTTTATGCTATTTCTCTGTGATTACTGTTCCCACTTGGATGTATTCTAACAGCTTAAACGCCCCAGAATTACTCTTATGAGCTTTTTAAAAATAATAACCATAAAAAATCCAACTACAAACAACTTTTGAGGATGACATCCATCCTTTTTCTTAACCAGTTGTTCCAACTTATAGGTCCCTATAGAGTCATATAATTAGAGGTTACATAAAAATGCTTATGACATGCTTATTACATGCCAAGATTGAGTGAGTACAATGTGCCGTGCAGTTTCTGTGGTGGCTAAGTGAAAGTAACCATCACACCCCAATAAAGCTGCCTGTCTCTGCCAGCAGACCTATATTGAAATGTGCAGCAGAGACCATTACAACACGCTTAAGAACATTAGCAAGATGGAGAGCAGATATCAGTTAGTGCATAACCTCCAAACCTGGGCGTCTTTTCAAGTGCCGCTCAATAATTGCACACTCCGCCCACATGATCGAGTAGCTGAAATAATTCACAGTCATCCAATAAAGTCATTCGGATTCTTTAATGTTTTTTCTACAAAAATATTTTACATTAGAAAACACAGCTTGAAATATACACAGTCCACTTGGATTGAAGTACCCATGGAACATCTCCATTGAAATATATCTGTGTCTATATTTAAACTGTAGGTAAATATACCAGCAACAATAAACCTGGTTGCTGTTTTGTGAGGTTTTTCAATGATGTCACCAGGAGGAACTTGGGATTGAAACCGTGAGCTGTAATCTGATCAAAGCAAATATGGACTCACAATCTATCCATATTAATTACAAAAAATACAACAAAGCAGAGGCAAATGCTGCCTCTGATAATGGCAGGGAATGCTTCTGGTGAAAATAACGACTTTGTGTAGATATATGAACATCATTTCCTCAAAGAGTGTGGGAGTTTAGGTAAAGGATCAAAGCAAGGATAATGGCACTAAGCAACCGTGAGAGAGACTTTCTGCCATGAATAACATTCGTTTGTCTGTTTTCCAAATCCCAGAGTGCCCTTTCCTGCATGTAGCTGTAGCAGGTGGTATTCACCTGCCTGCCTGTTTACAACCTCAAATGCCACTCATCTACCTGTTGCCATCCAGCGTGCCATTTATGCCTGGCTGTCAGGATCCCACAGGGGCCATTCATCTACAAACTATCTACACCACATCCACAGGGCACTTTTTTTTTTTTTTGCCAGGCTGCCTCGATATGTGCCGGGGTGTCAGTCAACTGTCTAACTACAGTATTTATATCCCAGGATGTCATTCTTTACCCTGGCTTGAGCCGTTCTGTGGGGTTTTTATATCAGGTTGCGTAAAAATACTATTTTTCTCCGGGATAGGTGAATCAGAACCCTAAACTTCGCCATCATGTTAACTGCAGTCAGGCTGAAACGAAAGATAAAAAAATAGATTTGACGGACAGGGTTTTGAAAGGCATATAGCAGCCTGGTAGGAAGTTTTACTTTCCAGGCACAATTTTTTTCTTTGGCAAATATGCTTCTTTACTCTCTTGCTGATAGTTAGATGAGAAGATAGGTGTTTAAATATTTATGGCTATGCTGGAAGGTAAAAAAAAAAATGTCTTGAAGCAAGTAAATGACTTGTAAATGACAAAAACAATGCTAGTTCAATGAGCTTGAGGTCAGCTAGCTATTCCCCTCTTTTCCTGGTCTTTCTAAAGCAAATGTTCTCATCAAACTCTCAGCAAGGAAGCATATTTCTCAAAAATGTCTGTCATTACCAGATTCCATGGTGTCACTTATTAAAATGTTTCTATTTTTTTTAACCACTTCACATCAAACAAATGCCATTCATTATTGCTGTAAACTTGGTGCACATGAAAAAAACAATCTCTACTCATTTAGTCTTCTCAGCGTTAAGCCTTTTTAGCCATTCAAAAACAACAAAAACAAACCTAAAACAAAAAAGATATAACAATTTGTCAAGTACGGCACTAACATTATCATTGTGGATGCATTGATACCTGTCAGGGGTACCTTAGTTTGATAGTATGATACTGGTATGTACATCGCAAACTGCAAGGCGCTTTAGATGACCATCAAATGGCATGTGAAATAAATAACAACAAAATAATGGTAAAAACATACCAATCAATACTTATATGAGCAGAAATTTCCAGTTTGTACTTTAGTGTGTGTCCACTGGCCCTTCACTAATAATTAAACTCTTGCACCCAGCTTGAGAACTGTGTCCCATGCTTTAGCATCATAGCAGTTCGGAGCGGAGGGCCAGTGACAGCGTCCAGAGTGGCGGCAGCAGCCAGACGGGAGACGGGGATGGGCGGACGCCTAAAGGCGATGCGGTGTCCGAGGTGCAGGAGCACACCTCGTATCCGTTCTCCGCGTGATCTGGGTGATTTTGCACGTTGACTCTCGTCTCTGTGCTTTTGGGCTGTGTGTCCGGAGAGTCCGACTGCATCTCTGTGCACAGCAGCCAGTCCTTTGCGATGAGGCGGGGGTATCCTGCCTCCACCTCCATGTCACTGCCTGGCACTCGCCAGTACTCCTTCCCTTTGAAGAAATAGGACGAGCCTTAAGAGAGAGTGGGAGGGAGGGAGGGGGAGGACACAGGGTTGATACTGTTATATTTTTGGATGTGAATAAACAGAACAAGATCACATGGAGCAGAGAAACAATATAATACTAAATCGCACGTAAGGTGGAAAGTTGGCTGCAGTAACTGTATTAAAAACACAGCAAGTGAATATATGAGCAGGATTATAGAAGTTTCCGTGTGATGTCACTGGTGAAATCCAAAATGACCCACAATGACTTGGAATTTACGAGGAGACCAACAGGAAAAAAAAACCCCGTTTTTGTGTTAAAGCCTGCACAAAAGTAATGACTGGAAAATATTAATCATCCCAAGAAGGAAATGTGCCTGTTAGTTCATACATAATGGGCTATTAGTTCCAGTGATCTGGTCAGGGACGCGGATGTTATGAAGGCTGAGGTTCTGCACTAAAAGCTACAGGAATTAAAAACTGGGAAGGGAGCAAACTGACTGTTTATTAAGTGCTTGCTTATAATTTTCCAGAAAAGTTAAAAAAAGATGTTCAGAGTTTTAAAAATGTGCATTTGATCAAACGTAAAGATTAAAACCAGCCTTGACAGTTTGTCAGGAGTGAAGCGCTGCCTGTGTGCACTGCTGCAATACATAATGAGTTTTAAGTTTAATGTACAAAATCAAGCATATATCAAATGTATTCTGAGCTAATGATACAAACATAGAAACCAGAATAAACTTAGGGTGGCACGGAGGTGTAGTGGTTAGCAGGCAGTGACCTCAATGCAAGAACATTAAGTTTTGATTTTGAATGTGCCTGTTGGGGAGGCCAATCCATGAGTGATACTGTTGGTATGTTTTTACCGCTCTCCCAGTACATCATTGTTATGCTGAAAAATGAAACTGGTGCCAACCAGACACTTTCCAAATGGTGGAGTACTGAGAGTACTTTTCTACATTCACAATTCCATCAATTTGACAATATTTCCAACACCAGTGGCTGAAATTCAGCCCCAAACCATGCTCTCTTGACCTCCTTCGACAACTTTTTGAGTCAGAAAGTTGGATTCGTCACTCCATAAAACCTGTTTCATCTCATTTTCAATCCACTTCTTCTGTAATTTGGCACACCTCAATTTTTCTTTCTTAAGACGGGCTTCTTGACAGCCACCAGTCCATTGAAAAGTAAACTTTTGAAGAGGTTCTGGCACTCACATACATACTGATAAACCAAAAAATTTGAACATTTGAAAATTGGAATCATCAGTTGTCACTGATTTTCAGTCCAGATGTTGTGGACTCTGCTTCACTTCCTTAAGAAGGACTTTTGGACAGCTATCCTTTCACTGAGACCATTTCTGATGAGGCCTGAGTGAACAGTAGATGGATCAAATGTCTCATATATCTCTTCCTGTTTCTTAAGGACACGACTTTGACATACTGTTCACATGCTGTAGACGGTTTTGTTCAGGACCATTTATCAGGTCACACTGTACACCACTTTAACCCCACCTGATACACACAAAAGCACAGCTTTACAGAAACCCATACTATACTTTTTGACACATTTTTCTCAACCCGTGGAGCTAACGTTATGCACCGTTTAACATCTTCCCCACTAGCTGCTTCTCGCTGATATCTGTGTCATGTTAGGTGACCAGAATTACATCAAATGTGATGCACTATGCAAAAAAGAAGCACGCATTGTAAGGTGTGATGTAAGGTAACGATCAGCACAATAATTTGATAAGTTTGCCTCCCTCAGACATGCTTCTACAGTTGCTTGGGAGCATAAAATCTGAATCTACTGAGATAGACAAGCGTATAACTGATGTGGCTCCTCGTTTGCTGCTTTTGTCCCCTTCAGCATTGTTCACATCAAGTCTTTTCTCTTTTCTTCTTAGCTCTTAAAAGTGAATTCTTCCATGGCTTGTGTCTCTCCTCAACTCTATTCTCACTGCTGCTCACCATGAGTTATCTTCCCATCTTCTTCGTTTCTCTCTCCTTATCCTATTGGAAACAGCCTAAAGGCAGATAAAAAGCTTTGATGTAGCTTAAGTTTCAATGCCCAAAGGTGTATATAGAGTATACGTGACTGTCTGTGTTCTTGTTTATATAAATGCACACATTCCTATGTGCCCTAACATGAAGCTTTGATTTGCTGGGGCCTTACCTTTTGTGTGATTTGCCTATTGCTATGCACAGCACAGAGCTTGGTGTAGGACCTCTGAAGCTGGTAACAACTCAGATGCAACACAGACCTCTAAACACCTGACAGGGAAAAGAGCTTCCACACATTCAGCTGGGAGTTGCTGCAGGGGAAATCAGTAATGTTGCTCACTCCTGCTGAGAGTGGCCTGAAAAACACAACCAAGTACCTCTGGCTAATTAGCTGTTTTTGTGCCAGTTTTAACTACAACAAGTGCTTAATCAAAGCCTAATATGGACAGCCAAATGGATGACACATTCTTCAGGGGGCTTTGCTTCACAAAGGCTTCCAAAACAATGCAACTAAAAGTAAACATTTTTTTTCTCTACCAGAAAATATTACTGTTTGCTTTTGACCTTTAATAACCATTTAGGAACTTCAAGCAACCCTTTTCCTGCATCTGAGGATCATCTGTAGCTCTGAAGCGTTTGCCTAGTCAAAGCAAATGTCAGGACCTTGTTAATATAATACTTTGGTGGTGTGATTCTGGAGAACTTTACCTAAAATATTATCTCTATGATCATGCATAGCTCTTTTAAGGTCCCAGCACAGGATTTTAGGTTAAGGTGTGGACTTTGGGCCATTGCAACACCTTGATTCTTTTCTTTACAGCTAAACTTGTTGTAGATTTGCTAATGTGCTTGGGCTCTTTGTCCTGCTGCTGGTGTTAGATGTTTGTGCTCTGACGCTCTGTTTAATTTTTGCCAAATGTGGTGCTTATGACCAAACATAAAAGAAACAAAGCAACCCTTCCAAACAAATCATGCTTCAGTCTTTTTCAAATTTTACTATCATGAACTTTAACATTTAACACGATTTGTGAGACCTGTAGAGGCTGAGATGTAGCTCTTGGATTTTTTTCTGCAGTTTCTGACCTCGGAGTGAGTTTCCCGGGCATTTACTCCTGGGAATATTGGAAACTGTCTTGAATATATTCCACTTCTGAATAACGGACTTCAAGCTGTTTGGAAATGGCCCTATAACCATTTGCAGATTGATGAGTAATAACAGTGTCTTCTCTGAGATCATTACTGATGTCTTTCCTCCTTGGCATTGTGTTAACGGCTGAATGCTCCAGACCAGCAAACTGCTAAAATGTCGGCTTTAATTGAGGTGCTCACACTCGCTGATGATCAATTAATCAAGTGCATCTGATTAGCAGCACCTGGCAGCTACTTACCCTTTTAATCCTATGGCAGTAGTAAGGGTGTACCTAGTGCCTGTAGACTTACATAGCATAGGCTTTGTTTCAGGTTATTATTATTTTTCCATTTAATTATCAAAGCATGGATGTGGTGTCAAAATCGGCTTATTGTTAATTGTCCAACTGACAGCTGCTTTTCTGATTTCATAGTCTTTTACTCATTAAGTCTAATATTATTGTCCACGCATGCTGTTCTGTGATTAAATTCTATCATAAAACGCTTTCTAATTGTGAAAGAAATTTTAAGAGTGGCAGACAAAAACTTTACAGTTTCAATGTGAAATCAAAAACTGCTACTTTTAGAATAAACTTGTCACACTATTCAGTCTACTAGTTAATTTATTCTGTGCATACTACAAACCCCAAAGCCAAAGAAAAGCGTGCATTTCTTTATACATACCCAACACTAAGCACCAGATTTTTGAAAATGAATTCTCTATTTATTAAGATTTTTTTTGTCAGTACAAACTAATAATGCCTCATCACAATGGGTAATGCCGCGCTAATGCCAACCATAATTCTGCTGGAAGAGCAGTGAGCTCGCACAAGCTTATATTTTCACGTGTGTGGTTCTTAAAGAAGGTACTCAACATTTTTACAGGAGGTAAAAGACCAGAATGTTTTACAGGCACAGATGCACACAGTCCATAAACATTACTGACATGGCACATTCAGGCGTGACATGCTCCAGAAATGATCACATTATCCCACCTCCTCGCGTAAAGCTCGCCACTTTCAGAGAAACTAACAGGAGTGTGGGCTTGGGAGGGACACACACACACACACACACACACACACACACACACACACACACACACACACACACACACACACACGCACACACACACACACAGTATGTATTTGAGCTGTTTTATTTGGTTTAGCAGCCGTTCATTTAAATTTCTGTGTGTAAATATTAGATCAGGCTTTCTGCGATGATTTAAAATTTATAACGACCAAAAAAATGACAAAGCTAAAAAGACGCTCGACAGCTATCCTTGCACACAGAGGGCATTAAAAATGAATATCTTAAATGCAAAGTAATCAAACGTTTTTCTTTTTATAAATGAGAGCAGAGACTCCCCATCATTTTGACGATGGTACTGACATTTCAGGAATACTCTGTGACTGATTCTTGTACCAGAT
The DNA here is from genome assembly GCF_057382275.1 of Copadichromis virginalis. Lineage (NCBI taxonomy): Eukaryota > Metazoa > Chordata > Actinopteri > Cichliformes > Cichlidae > Copadichromis > Copadichromis virginalis. The sequence continues at coordinate 43,407,344 of NC_140624.1, read as the reverse complement.
TAACCAGCTTCTGGTTAAAACTCAAACAAAGGCAGGCAACGCACGTGTCACAAAAACATCTGACACCTGATATTTATGTCTCTTTGTGTAATACACAGCGTAGTATGAAACACTTATTTCTCATAGTGTCTAGCAAATCCCAATAGTCGCTGAAGCTTGCACTTCTCTGCAAAAACAAGCACTTCTGACTTGGTTAAACATTAAGTGGAATGATGCTTTTTGGTAATATGCTGAGCTATGTCTGGGAAAAGGTCATCGGTAACTGTTGATGACTATTTCAAATAGCTGTCAAGTGACTCTGAAGGGTTAGTGGCTAACCATATGTCATAAACACTGGGAGCTAATTTGGGGCGGTTAGCAGAAAACAATACCTCTGTTGTCTATCCAGCATGGAAATAGAAAATGTCACAGACCATAATTGCATTTTGGAACTGGACTAATTATCTACAAACAGAAGGCAGTGCCCGTGCTGCTGCAATGAAACATTTGTCATGCTCAACAACTCGGTGACAACTGTTGAGCACTTACACTCTCCAAAGATTGGAGTACTGGCTGTGGCCAATGAGAAAGCCAGTAAGTAAAAAAGAAGTGCAGGCTGCTGTCTATGTGAGGACGGCACGCACACTCAGAACAGCGCTTAAGTGGTCACTCTCCTACAAACTCTTATGCTACATTCACACTAGTGAAAATAATAGCTGGAGACCAGGGTGTGACCAAAATCCCTGCGACTGTGTGCAATGACCTTGCAGTCTCGTCCCTTCAAAGACAAGGACCAGGTGTATGACCACTCAGACTCAGCTGCTGTCCTTCAAGCGACTTCGAGTGATGATATGACAATAAACTGTGTCCCTTAAACAGTCCGCAACGACCTTCCAATCTGTCCACATTCATAAATTAGATGGAAATAATTTCCAAACATTCACTAATTGAGAGTTAGTGCAGTCAGTCTGAGTCAGTCACCTGTGAGTCAAGAAACTCACAGGTGGTGTGTTCCCATCACAAGATGAACAGTAGTTAAGAGTATTTTATCGACTGTGAGTATGTGCATTCTGGCAAAATGATAAATCACACGAATTTACCAAATGCTAAAACTGCAATAATAAATTCCTATCATAAAGAAAATAATATAAATCTGAAAGAATTAATAACACAGATGTAAATAAGGGAAAGAAACTGAGCACTCTGTTTAAGTGATGAGTGGTTATTTATGATTCTTAAATGCCAAAGATGGCTGCTGCATGACACATAGTCATCTTCTAAATTACAGCTGAACTGGGAAACATAATCCAGCCAATCGTGTTGCTAATCACACACAAGTGTGGAATAAATCACTGCTGCGAAAATAGCAAAAAAGCATCCTCTAGGATTTTTTTCCACCAGCATATGTTACAATCCAAAGTTCACTAAGCTAATTTTGTCTGTATGCAGTGACACAGCTAACAGATTTTACACAATTGCTTCTTAATTAAGACTTAAATAAAATGTGTAGGCATACACGAGATAAGTAAAATAAATTAAGATGTTCAAATCAAAAACTAACATCAAGTAAAAAACTAAACGTGCCGTAAAAAATGCAGGATGTTACTAGTCTGAGGAGATCAGTAGAGTGCCTATTTACATGATTCCCTTAGTGCACTTCTGTGTTTATGCTGTGTATACTGGTGTTTGCATGTGAGACAGAAAGAGACCTTGTTTCAGTGATAAGAGGCTTACCAGGGCGGCCGATGGCTGTAGAATAATAACTGATGTTGAACCGAGAGCTGATGCAATGAGGGCAGTCTGTGAAATGCATGGCTGCCCAAACGAGGTAAAATCAACAGTGCTTCCCTTGCCTTCTTTCACACTCTACCTCCTTTCAAGTATTTTAAAGAAGACGAACAGAGTGACTGCTCCAAAGATAAACTCTACTTTCATCTTGGAGCAGCAGCAGCCAGAGCGGCATCAGAACACGGATCTGCAGAAGAGGATCGACAGCATGATGGTGATTTTGCTGCGGCTAATGCAGCACGAACATTCTCAGCTGGAGCTTCTTGATTAAACCGGAGATCCTGTCATCCCTTCTTAGCCTTTTTTTTTCAGATGGTTTGTTCCCAGCGTATCTGACCATGTCCACCGAGCTCACAGTGGCAGCACTGATTACTTGAATCTTGTGGATTCATAACAGCCAACACAACTCTACGCTGTGTTTGCAGTGTAAAGGTCAAGGCTGTTTTCGGCAAGCCGGGATGCCTGCCTCGCGAGCCGTTTCTGGTAGCCTGGTTCAGTGTCTGTAATCTAAAAAGTTTGTTGTCTGGAAACTTCAGCAAGTAACATCCAAAAGGTCCGTAGGCAAGGTAAATATATGGGTTTACATTACATTTACTATAACCCCAGCTCACCTTTTATGGGGCTCTGGCTCCTTGTTGTGGTGTATCTGTAAGTCACATTTTCGTGTACAGTTTGTATGTGAATGTGAGATTTTGTGTAGATGAATGTGCGTGTCTGTTTACTTTAATCATTAAAAACAAAAGTCTGAACATGTGAGCATGGATTTATTTTTTGAAGGGCTGATCTGCTTTATAAAACATATCACTGTATGTATTTCTCCAAATCTCCCAAACTCCACGACTCCAGAACGATGCACAGAATAATGCAAATGTTCCCTGAGTTTCAGAGCCCCTCTGGAGCCTCTAAAAGCTCTTTAAGCCTCTCTTTTAAAAAACATCTGAAAAGTATTCACAGCACTTCACTTGTTCCACATTTTTCATGTTAAAGCAAAACGGATTTAATTTGTTTTTTCACCTCAAAATTCTGCACACAATACTCCATAGTGACAAAGTGAAAAAATGTTTGCTTGATATGTTAATAATAAAACTAAAAACCAAAGATTTAAAATAGAAAACAAAATGTATAGACAGATGTGTGCATTTCCAAATCTTCAGTCAAGTTGTCGAAACATCTGATCAGCAGAAACAAGCATGCACCTGAACTCAACTTTAAGTGTCATGGCAGGCAAAGAAATCGCTTAATACTTATATATATATATATATATATATATTATTTTTAATAAATGTGCATGAATCTGAATTTTATTAGACCTTATTAAATTAAAGATAAATGAATTCATGTTTTTATACTTAGCAAACTGGACTTCTCTGAAAACTCTAATTAATTTAATTTATATGGCACCAAATTACAATAACAGTCACCTCAAGGTGCCACAATAAAAATGACCTACAATAAGAGGGGTAATCTGATTGTTGAGGAAACACAATCAGATTACATTAATAAGCAAGCTCTTGGCGACAGTGGGAAGGAAAAACTCCCTTTTAACAGGAAGAAACTTCAGGCTGAAGGCGGGACGTCCATCTGCAGCGATGACTGGGGGATTTTCTATTCGAGAATACAAGTCAATAACTGTAATTTGACATCTTAATATAAAAAAGCTTTTTTTAAAAGCTTTTTTATAAAACAATTTAGTCTTAAACCTTGTGCATACTGGTGGATTAACCACTACAGTAACAGTGAGATATATATGTATATATTTTGCTGTGTCATTCAGTGATTTGTTTTATTGAAGTACTGATTATACAGGCAGCAAGCCAACTTCTGTCAATTTGATGAAAAGTCATACAAATAAACATTGGTTTTTATGTCTACTCACCATCAGACCACCTCATGGCATCATCCAGGTGTGGAGGCAGCCCCTTCCATAGTGAGCTGTCTTTAGGGTAGCCCAGGTCCATACGTCGCAAGTGGTCATCGTAGCGCCAGTAGCGGTTGTCCTTAAAAAAGTAGGTTTTGTCGTTGTGCAGCCAAACAAAGACGGCGTCCACTCCTTCCAGTGGCAAGCCAAAGTCACTGATTGCACGAGGGTAACCCTCTTCTACATTATTGTCTTTAAAAACCCAGTATTTTAAACCTGAGTGATGAACATAGAGGTTAAAATCAAACCTTTTATATGATAGGATGTATCCACACAATTACAAACTAAACTAAATGAAACAAACAAGCAAAAAAACAACTTGTGAACACACAGACTGAGTAATCGAATAAAGTTACATAGATTTACCTTTGAAAAACACGATTTTGTGGTCCCCTGGTCTCTCGTACACAGCATCCACACTGTCCAGATTAGGAGGAAGGCCCCTCCAGAAACGATGAATCTGAGCAGGACGGAGAGATACTAGGTGCTTCTCTCGAGTTAGCCGCCAAAAATACTTCCCTATGATGGACAGAAATAGCAAGTAAAGATCAATAAGAACTTCTTAACAATACTCTGCAGGATTTATTTAGAAGGAAAGCCACAGAGTGTGCTGTATCTTCAGTAGTCACATCACAAAAGCTAGCTACTCCTTCAATTTGGCTAATTAACAAACTCAGCACTTTTTACCTTCTGTTGATTCTTCTGGAACTACTTTGATAAACCAGTTAGCAGCACTGGAAATTGAAAAATTTGGCTTGAGTTTAGGAGGAAAACAATTTATTATCCAGTTGAGCGTAGCCAAAAAACATCATGTATGCTTATGAAAAATGAAAGAGAAAACAAAAATCAAAAATGCTGCTCCACTGATTTTTCAATATACCATACAGACTGGTTAATGCCCCAGAAACATCACTTTTTATGCTTAGTAGATTCAGTTCATCAACCAGTTTGGGCTTCATTTTCTTTGGACTGGAGAATTTGTGATAGTGTGTAAGCCTTTTACTCAACCTCATAGAAACACACATGACTTGGCTTCCTGTTGATTGCTGGCGCCACTGCTCGGCCCCACGCCCAGCCTCACTAACTTCACCATATGTTCTTAACTCATGTTTTTCGCCACATGTTCAATGTTGCACATTGAACTGCAACAACAATCAAAACCCAGTTCATCCAGGAAAACACTTTTTCTCCATATCTGACGTTGGACAATAAAGTACACTCTCCCTTTAGAAGAACGGCAAGGCATCCTTTGATCTTTAAGTGGAATCGCCGGTGGACCATTCACTAGTTCAATTTAGATTCATGGAGTTCAGTTAATGGCTTCAGACACTCAGGCAATGGCAGGGGAATTACTGTAAGAAAATGCAAGCGAGCGAGCGAATCAGTTTGAGACTCTAAGAAAGGACTCTCCAATCAAGATGTGCGGCTGCAAAACTACAAACAGACACAGTTTGATCTTGAAGAGACACCAAAGTGAACCCAAAGAGCCCTAAAATGACAGACCTACAAGATACTCTCAGAGAGAAAAATAAGGATGACAAAGAAACACAAAACAACCGCAAAGAAATGTAAAATAAATCCAGCAACAAAGCGACTCCTCGACTGTTGGAGTGCTCAAAATGAGAGTGTTAGATTTGTGTTCTCATGAGTAAATATATTAATTTATTTTATGTTGTGAAAGACGTTTTCTGATTGTCATTTTATTTTGAAAATGATTTTATTTTGGTGATTATAGATTACTTCACTTCCTGTTCCTGTTGTTCCGAAGCGCGAACTGCTGAAGTAATGTATGGTTTTCCCTCCTGTGTTGCTAACAATTAAAGAAACGGGGAAAGTAATCAACCACCAAGTGTGTGCATTATTAAGAGAACATGACCGAAGAAGAAGAAAACTCTTTGAGCTCAACAGGTTATGGGCCCAGGCGTGACACAACAGGAGGAAGATGGCAGAGGTTAGTTTTCAACGGAGACGAAAACAGTTACGAACTTTGGGAGACAAAGTTTCTCGGCCACATGCGGATCATTGGCCTAAAGGACACTATATTATCAGTCACTAACCCAGATGCAGAGAAGAATGCTGAATGCTACGCTGAACTGATACAGTTTCTCGATGATAAAAGTCTGTCACTGGTAATGAGAGATGCGACTGACGACGGAAGAAAAGCTTTAAAAATACTACGTGACCACTACGATAGTAAAGGCAAGCCCAGAATCATCGCACTGTACACAGAGCTGACGTCTTTACAGAAGAAACCAGATGAGACAGTGACAGATTATATTATCCGAGCTGAAAAAGCAGTGACCTCCCTAAGAAATGCAAAAGAAGTCATCAGTGATGGACTTATTATCGCTATGATTCTAAAGGGGCTTCCTGAAACTTACAAGCCATTTGCTATTCACACAACTCAAAGCAGTGAAGATTTAACATTCACACAGTTCAAAAGCAACCTACGAAGTTATGAGGAAACCGAGAAATTCGACAACAAAGTAAAAGCAGATAATGTGATGAAGGTTGATTTAACATCAATCACCTGCCATGGATGCGGAAACCGAGGACATTTTGTAAAAGATTGTCGCCAAAAGGGAACACCTAAGTGGTGTAGCTACCATAGAAGCTCGACACACAGTGATGAGACATGTAGAAGAAAAACCAAGTACAGAGATGATGCGAAACTAACTGTAGTAAAACAAGAGGACAAGAAAGAAGAGCAGACTTTTGTATTTAAAGTTAGTCAAAGACTTCTGCCTACTGACATAATAAGAGAAGGACTAATGGTGGACTGTGGTGCTACTTCACACATCATTACGGAGAAGAACAAGTTCATAAAGTTTGATGAGACTTTTGATCCTGGGAAACACTACATGGAGCTCGCTGATGGATCCAGGACAAACAACGTCGCACTCAAGAGGGGAGACGCCAACGTTTCTCTACGGGACATACAAGGACACTGTACCACCATCACACTGAGAGATGCCCTGTTCATCCCATCCTACCCTCAGAGCATATTTTCAGTGAAGGCAGCTACAACCTATGGAGCACAGGTGATCTTCAAGAAGGGACAGAATGAACTGGTGAACAAAGATGGGACAGTCTTCTCCACTGAAGAATACAACAGACCTCCTAGAGAAGAGGAAACCAGCACAAATGAACCAAACCCTGACATAGAAAGACATGAGGGTGATGAGCAAAACCAAACTGAGCGCTATCCTAACAGAGAAAGGAAACCTCCTAAATATCTAGAGGATTACACATCTAACTGCAAAGATTTAGCAAATGTAACCTCTGTAAGTGTTGATTATTGTTACAGAGCAACCTGTGGAATCCCCCAAACCTATAAAGAGGCGCTGATGTCACCAGAGGCACCAAGGTGGAAACAGGCAATGACAGAAGAAATCAACTCTCTGAAAGAGAATGACACATTCGAACTGACTACTTTACCTACTGGTAGAAATACCATTGGAGGAAAATGGGTCTACGCCCTCAAAGAAAATGAACAAGGACAAATATTCAAAGCCAGGTTTGTAGCAAAAGGTTACAACCAGACACAAGGAATAGATTACCAAGAGACATTTGCACCAACAGCAAACATGACATCTGTGCGAACCCTAATGCAAATAGCAGTCCAGAATGATCTTATTATCCACCAAATGGATGTTAAAACTGCATATTTGCATGCTCCCATTGAGGAAGAAATATACATGGAACAACCAGAAGGTTTTGAGCAAACAGAGTCAGGAGAAAACTTGGTGTACAAATTAAAGAAATCCCTTTATGGGTTAAAACAATCAGGTAGAAACTGGTACAAACTCTTGAATGACTACCTTGAACAAAATGACTTTGAAAGAAACCTTTCTGATCACTGTGTATACAGAAAGGACATTGGACATGAAACTCTACTGGTTATCATCTGGGTAGATGACTTGATCATTGCAGCTAGCAATACTAACTTGTTAAACACATTCAAAGAAACAATGAGGTCAAAGTTTAACATGAAAGACCTGGGGAAAATATCCAGTTTTCTTGGGATACAGTTTATACAAAAAGAGAGTGAAATCAGGATGAATCAGAAGAGGTACATTCAAAGAATGTTGGAACGCTTTGGGATGTCTGAATGCAAACCCAGATCCACACCGTGTGAACTAAAAATGGACACCACTACATGTGGAGGAAATGATGCAAATGAGACTGTTAACTCAAGAGAGTACAGAGAAATAGTGGGCAGTTTGATATATGCCATGACGTGTACGAGACCAGATATAAGCTGGGTTGTTAGCAGACTATCTCAAACACTAGCTCAACCCACGAGAGAGGACTTAGTAATGGCAAAACAAGTCCTCAGATACCTAAAAGGCACAAACGACTTCGAACTGATCTTTAAGAAAAGCAGTGAGGATCTAGATCTAATTGCTTACAGTGACTCTGACTGGGCATCCTCTGTAAAAGACATACGCAGTACAACAGGCTACTGTTTTGCACTTACTAAAGAGGGACCAGTAATATCTTGGAAAACAAAGAAACAGCCTACAGTGGCACTCTCAACATGTGAAGCTGAATACATTGGTCTTGCAACCACTACTCAGGAAAGCATGTACTTAACCCAACTGTTAAACGGCATGGACAGAAAAAGGTACACATGTACTAAACTGTTTGGGGACAACCAAGGGGCCATTGCGTTGAGTAAAAACCCAGTGAACAGACAGAGGTCAAAGCATATTGATGTGAAATATCACTTCATTCGTGAAGCGGTAAATGAAAGGAAAATTTGCATTGAACACTGTCCATCAGAAGAAATGGCTGCAGACATACTAACAAAACCAGTTACAAGAGTGAGACTCAGAAAGTTTCAAAAATGGTTCTTTGGAAATGCATAAGATGCTATGGGTTAACAGCATGAGAACAAGGGGGGGTGTTAGATTTGTGTTCTCATGAGTAAATATATTAATTTATTTTATGTTGTGAAAGACGTTTTCTGATTGTCATTTTATTTTGAAAATGATTTTATTTTGGTGATTATAGATTACTTCACTTCCTGTTCCTGTTGTTCCGAAGCGCGAACTGCTGAAGTAATGTATGGTTTTCCCTCCTGTGTTGCTAACAATTAAAGAAACGGGGAAAGTAATCAACCACCAAGTGTGTGCATTATTAAGAGAACATGACCGAAGAAGAAGAAAACTCTTTGAGCTCAACAGAGAGCTTTGGGGCTTCAGACTTGCCTTCATCTACTAGGCCATTTGTCATATACCATTTCCTTTATTTATTTTTTATTTAATTTGTTTGGTCAGTATGCAAATATGCATTCCTTATGCAGAGGACTCAGTTAACTTGCAGAAGACTTCTGCACAAGACCCTCACAAATGCAAACATAATGTCTTCTCGCAACTTCAACTTGATCTGAAAATATCTTCAAGGTTTTTGCTATGTACGAATTCTAAGAGGAAACCAGCAACAGCCCTTTGGGTACTGTTACAAACCAAGGAAAACTAAGAAAAGAGCATGTTTTAAAAGCTGCTCTGTGTCCATCTTTGATAAGTGTAACTTCAGATCTCCATATTTGGCCATTTTTAAGAATAATAACAAATTAGTTTTACTGTATTAAATTATTTAACCATTTGTTGGACTGGGAAGGTTGTATCCTGCAATCATAATTACACACACACTCTGACTTTCTCCTTTCAGATTTGAATACCTTTGAAAAAGAAGGCCTCCCCTCGTATTTGGGCCACGGCATCAAAGTGACTGGTGCATCTGTCTGGAGCATCCCGTGCCAGTCTGAGTGAAAAAATAAGAAGCAGAAAAAAAGAAATGAAGACAAAAGATGGAAAAGGTTGTAGTAAAGAAGTTACTACAATTACAATCATATTCGCTACTATGCCGCATACCCACTAGACATAAAACATAAAGGAACCCAAAACGATCCAACCGAGTTGCAGCTGTTTGCATATAGAAAAATGTCACGATCGTACTCATCTAATGAGAGATGTTCTGAATGTGTGCACAAATGTGCATGTTATGTGCTTTAATTAAATGGGCTGAATATGAGGTGAAATGCTGTCACACTGAAACGGTGCGGTCTTTCAGAACATTTATCCCACAAGCTAATAAGTGATTTAAAGCACTGACGTGGTCAGCCTGCCAATTATCAAGGCAATAGCACTACAGACCTGCCACTGTGAGTGGGAGGGCGAGAGCTCTCCTGTTATCAACAAAGATCTCTATTCAGAGCTCTTTTAATGAAACTCTGCTGCCTATAGTGGTCAGCATTTGTGACCCTTGGCAAGCATGATATAGCTTTTCCACGCATCATGATAACATGGAGTGGGTGAAAAGTGAGTGATGAGGACAGTGAAAGGCCAATATTACTGATGGAAAATGGGCTTCTATTCTTCCTTGGTTTTAAAATGCTTTTAAATTGTGTGTATGCATGGAGGTCAGGAAGCAGCGGGTAGCAGGCGGCTTTCAATATAGCATGAAACATAAAATCTAGCTAAAAGGGCTAACAATTAAAACATTTATTCTTTATTATGGACTATAGCATTAGTTTAAATGGTTAAATAATGTGCAATTTATTATGCAATAAGAATAATATGCAATATAATGGCCACATCTGGAACATGATATGTTGTGCTGTTGAAAGCACTAAATTGGCAGGGCTGTGAGAAACAGCTTTTGCAGGTAGCAAGCGGCTGTTTTTACTTAGTTTTGCTTTTCTGGGTGAATCTATTGGGGACGTTTATTACACTTTCCACTCCAACATCTTTAGTGCAGTGAACAGAAAGACCCAAGGGGGCTTGTAAAAAGAATAAACCACAATTTTGTGTTTGTGTGTGTGTTTGAGAAGGCCAGAAAAGCAGAAAGAGAGAAGATGAAAGGTTGAAGTGTATCATTTATGTGTTAGGCTACCAGAATCATTAAATTATTTGCACTGTGCTGAAAGCACACCAGGTGTCCTACTTACAGGAGTGTGGATCTGTTTTCGGGGAGGTCCAGTAGAACAGGAGGTTCAGCTGTCTGGGAGGGGTTTCCTGGTCGATTTGTATGGGAAACTGAGTCTCTGACACCTGAGAGGGATACGTGTGATTTCATTTGAAGAGGAAAAACAAAACGTGGCAAAAAATTACACTGTTTTATTCCTTCATGTAGGAAAAAAAAAGATTACTTATATTGTCACATAAAAATCATCAATTTCCAGAAAGAATTGAACATTTTGCACATTTTTAAAAATTGCTTGCTCAGTTGTTCATCGTTTGTACGTGTTTCTTTTATTACAACCAAATATAGCAGTCTTGTCTTAGTGTCTGTCTATCTTTAATTTAGTTCAATTCATTCTCCTCCATTCTGTCCCGTCCTTTAACATTCTTTCCTGCACTTCATTCTCAGCTCATGATCATTAGTCTCCCCTCAGCTCACTGATACTCTGTATATCAGGGAATGGTGTGATAAGGTCATATGCCATAAAGAGGTCCAATTAACTCCAGCCACGTTTTCATTAATCAATAACAGTACTCTACACAACTTGTCAATCCTTTTCTGTTTCAGTCACACGCACACACACACACCGATATGCAGAGGGAATGGAAACCTCATACCGTAGAGCTGCCAGACTCTGACTTTGTCTTCATAGGGTAGATCATATTTCAGCGGGTCTCCCACGGGACCCTGGTAGTATGGTCTCATGATAGACTCTATGGCTGATGTGTGCACCAGGCCGATGGCATGACCGAACTCATGGACTGCAACTGCAAACAGATCCATCCCATGAGATTCTAAGGCAGACACAGAAAGAGGGGAACACTCATTAGCCTTACATGCATATCTGACTTTTTTTGGTCTCATACCTGCTCAAAGTGGACAAGACTGTGTGAGACTATTAAAAACCTGCATTAGTAATGATGCACATTAGAGGTCGGTACAGGAATAAAACATAAAGACGCACTTCTGGAAACTATTCTTAATTTATTTAAGAGAGAACTGACTTCAATCAAAGAAGTAGCTGCACACAAGTATTACTGCTGCTCTTCACCACGGTAGAAAGATTAAGCCACAAGCATGACAAGAAAAGTTACCTAAGAAACACCTTCTCGTTCCTTTCTTTAAACATTTCAAAACTAACCTGCGCTCTTTTTAGGGCAGTAAGAGAAAACAGCGGTGTTATCAATGTGAAACTGTGACATAGCAGAAAACTACTATATTCTTCTCTGCAGTTTAACCATAGCTTGCCTGTATCACCTCCAGCTTTGATTGAGATCACCTAGCTGCTTACAGATTTTTGTAAAACCCGTATAGCCACTGTTTGCGTGTTTATCCCTTTTATGAGTGAACTCTATAGGTTGCAAGTTAAGAAGCGTGACAGACAGCTCCTGTGGCTGTGAGTGCTGTTAGGAATGTGGTGCAGTGAGATAACTATGGTAATACTGCCTGAGCCCCTGGGCTGCCAATCAAATCCTAAGTGTGGAAAGACACCCAAAGAGGCTGCAGGCTATTAAAACACATTTCCCTGGATGTTGAGCTAAGAGGAAACGGCAACGCTTCCAAAAACTCCTTGTCTGCTAAGCAAGACAAAACCTGGTTTTTGAGATTTAGATTCGCAAAAATGTGAGTGCGGGCGAGTCGAGCCAAGCTAGCTTAGAGTTCCTGGGTGACTAGGATCAAATCAGCATTCTGTTAACCTTATGTTGGCCTCGACTTGGGAACGTCTTAGCGCTGTGCTCTGTCAAAAGACAAAGGACAATTGGAGAAGTGCACTTGTGCTTGCTGCACCTGGGATTTCCAGAAGCCAAATGCCAACTCTAATCTACATGAGCACAAGGTGGAGAGAGGGAGTGTGGATAAATGAAAGGATCGAGGGAGAAAACAAGGATTCAGAACAAAGTAGGCACCATGTCATCGCATTTACAACCCATCTGAGGTTGACAGACAAAAAAAATGCTCGTGCCTGCGGACAAAGAGAGATTTACGTGGATGAATAAGACTTATTGAGTTAGACTCCCATGCCTGGAAAAAAAAACAGACAAAAAAAGAAAAGAAAGTAAGCACAATAACATCACTGACAACAATTTGTGTAATTCCAGGTTATTATAAGATAAAATATTTTTTAAAAAAAGTGCTACTACTTTAATGCACAGTAAATACAATGCAATAAGGTACAATACTCTCTTGGATATGACATGATGAGTCCAGAATGCTGCAAACATGGCCTGCAGCATTTGGTTAAAAGTTTAATAAGAATGGTGTAACATAAGGTACACGGAAAGAAACAAGTACACAACTAGCCAAGGGCTATCCTTTTCATCTGGCGCCAATCCATGCGCTATTATGACCTTGCATTACCTTGTGCCAATCTGGAATCGGTTTATACAGTGCTTAACAAATTTATTAGATCACCACCCAGTGTAAGGTTTACGTCACAGCTGCTCTAATGTAGTACTGCCAACTACCAAAATCTTTCTTTATGTTTCTGTAATGGTGAATCCACCGGTAGGCACCAGCTCTTTAATCAAAAAAAATTATTATTGTTGCTATCTATGTTTTTTTTTTCTAATTTACTGTAAGAAAAAAAATAGTTTCAGTGGTTGAATTTTCAGTAATCCAGTACTTTTAGTTTTAAGCAAGTGTTTTAGAGGTTTTCTTTAACAGGGTGGTCACTGTATATATTTTTGAATACAAATGTTTAAATTACACATTTGTGTTTAAACTTGGTTCATGTGGTAAATTAACGAAGGGTGATGATTCAGAAGCTCCTGAGGCCTTTTTTTCTATCAATGATTTTTATAACTGATTTCTCAAACTAAACAAATGATGAACTACATGTTTTTTCAAACTTGTAACACTCAGAAACAAAACGTCTGTCTGTAAAAGCAGTTTATTACAACCTGTAATTGCAACACCATAAAAACAGTCTGTTTAAGGAAACACAAGTGCCCACGGTTGCAAGAACTTGGGCTTTCTCACAAAAGACTATTGTTTGTTTCCTTATCCACACTCGAAATTACACCATTTAATGTAATAAGTCTATTAATATAAGCTTGACTATGAAGGCAACTCTGGCGATTTCCTAACCTAACAAAACTCCTTGCAAATCACCAAACACAGCTTAAAAATAATTATAAAGTATTCACTGGCGTGGTGCTGAGGGACGGGCAGTTAAAGATGGTTTAAGGTGAAGGACTTCCTAACATCAAGGCATTCCTATTGTAAATGTTGGAATCTATGCAGAAGTACTTGTGTATTGGATCGGAGTTTTTATACTTCATCCAAAGTCTTCTGGTAACATTCAACCCACATATTTTGCTTCTGCATCTTTCCCCGACGGACTTTCTATCTAGAACACTGGAAAGTATACTAAAGGCCTAATTTTCTGCAGTACTCCAGTGCAACCTCTCGTTGCTAAAACCCAAATAGAAAGCTGATCAAACTTGACATCAATAAATAAACTTTACTTTTTAGAACTCTGTGAAAAAGTGTCCAGAGAAGCAAACTCACATTTTTAAGTATTAATCAAAGTTTCGTGAACCCCGCTGAGCTTCCAAAGAAGGAAAACTAGACAGAAGTAAGATTCTTGTACTGTAATTTAAAAAGCATGCCCAACTTTTCATTTGGAAATCAAAATCTGTTCCGAGTGAGACGTGTGACAAAAATAAACATGTAATGGTGACACGGTTTCGAAATGACCTCAATTATATCTTTGGATTACTCCAATTTCGTGCTACTAGCCTCCAAAGATAATCAGTGTAATAATAATATTGCTCTCAATGTATCGGGTCAGGCTCTATTAATAAATGTAACTCTGCCTATCCCATAATCAGCATTTGGAGACAATACTTCTTCTGAGCTGCAAAGTGTATGCAAAGAGCTATTATATGATGTCAAAATTAACTGTGAGAAATGGAGATCTGCATCAGCTCCTTTGTGAATATTTAGTGAGCTAAATTAGGCAAGCTGGCAGCTGCGCAAAAATGATCCTTTATATTAAGCAGGCCGAAGAGCTGCTATACAAAACTGTTTAATCAATACATTTTCAGATTGTAACAAAACCCAGAAGCAGAAACATCTGGCTCGCAGACATGAGTGACTAACTCATCCAGTAGAAGAACTGGAACAACATGCTGGTACCTTAAATATTCTTTTAAGGTAGTAAAATAATGACAGATTTTGAAATGAATTCCATCCATCCATCTATTTTCTTCTGCTTATCCAATTCAGGGTTGCATGTGGGCTGGAGCCTATTCCAGCTGTCTTAGTGCGAGATGATTGGTGGCAAAAAGGGATCACCCGCTACTCTTTGGACCAGGTTATACAGGTTATAGAGGTAATGCAAGTTAAGAGGGTTGCAGTGAAATTTCATATACGATACACTGAGAATTTTGAATTATATGTGGAAATATAAAAAGTAGGTAAACGTTCACAAAAAGTGATATGAGATTTAAAACTCAAATGGAGGTCAAGATTCTCAGAGGTGGTCTATTAAGAGGAAAATGTAGTGACTGGCCTTCTTAGTAAATGAGCTGTGGCCGATTACCACAATGTCAGGTTTGCCAGGATTGAGATGGTGGAAAGTTAAACAAATCCACTTTGTAAAAAAACCCAAATGCAAAAAAAAGAAGCCAAACAGTCATGAGAGAGAAGTAAAGCTTCTCACATAGCAGTGGAAAGAAAGTTAAGCAGATGGCCTGATATCACTTCAAATTAAAACTGAAAAGGTCCAATGATTGACCTTTAAAGGTATCCCACCTGGGAGAGAGATGAAGCAGAAGAAGGTATCGAATCATTATCATGAATACTAAAATGTCTGTCAGTGAAATATGATAAAACTGAGTGAAGTAGCAGAAATGCCAGGTCCAGTTAAACTTTCTCTAGGTTTAGAATCGCACGATCAGTGGTGTCAAAATCAGAAGTTAGAAATGTGCTAAAAGGGGGAGGGAAAGACTTAAATAATCATGTATGCACCCAGAGGAAACTGATTGATTAATTGATAAGCCAGTGAATGCAGAGGAAATAACAGGAAGGAGACCTATTTAACAAAGAAGTATTTAACAAATCTTGTTGAAATTGTGTCTTTGGGGAAAGATGATGGGTGCACTTAAGTAATTATATCTTTGATGCAACAAATGCAACAGAAAGAACAAGCACATTTGAAATTCAATAATTTCTAATCATCTTGGTCTAGAAGTGCTAAAGTGCTTCAAGGAATTTAAGTAGACAGTAAAAAAAAATAAAATAAAAGCAGCATTTACACAAACCTGAATTCTGAGCTAACTTCATTAAAACATTGTAAGCTGCAGCGAACGGGATTTTCTTTGGCACTGGTTGGCCATAAGACACTTTCCCCCCTTTAGGCGAAGAAGAAGAGGCAGATGCCTGATTACCAAATGAAAGAGTCTGATGTGATTTTTTTTTGATGTACATTTCACCCTTCATCACAGGCAGTGAAACACTAGCCTTGAAGGCTGGAACATCTAACAAGGTAAGATGATTCACTGCCAGCATCTTTTCTCTCCTGCTCACAGTAAGAATCTGTGTTTTTAACACTAGTGCGGTCTTCCATCAGGCCGTCACCACCGCTGAGCAATTCGTAGCCGGAAGCACGAGTCTTTGCACAGAGAATTTTATTTGCTTAAATTACCTCTTCTAAGTCAGCGTTTGTCTGTGTAAGACAATTGTGTGGCTTGAAGAGATCAATAGAGGTCATGAAGACAAGAGCGCTCCTCTGATCCCTCTTTTCTTTAGCAACCTGCTCTCATTAATCACGACCACATTGACCCAGACGATGCTCTGAACTCCTGGAGCATCACGTCATCATGCCGTGACACTGATGCAGGCTGTTGGGAGATGTAATTGAAGCAAATTGAGTTGCGGTAACATATGTTTCCTAGTTTTAGGGCAAAAGCAAACAAAGAAATTGAACTATCACCCTGCCTGCAGACTTGGACTACGTGTCTTTATCGATTGGGTTTTTGTCTAAATTAAGTATTCAATATACTTTTATTTGACAAGGAAATTGCATTATATAACAATCACAATGGATTGTTTCAAGGAGCTATCGCACTAATACCACATCTTCAGGTGTTTCTTTTTTCAAAAGAAAGGTTTAGTATTTTGGGAAATACGATTCTGTGAGCATTATCATTTCATCTAAGGCAAGAAGGCAAATAATACTCGCAAAATGTCAGACATTAGAGTTTAAAAATAAACCACATTCAAAATGCATATACGTGTTATTGACTGTGCATGCATAAATTAGATTTAGATTCTTTTTTTTTAGCCATTTTTAGTTCAAATTTAGCTATGCTTCTTATTTTGCAAGCACATCCTGCAGTTGACTAATAAATATAAATAGTTTACAAAAAGTAAAAGTAGAAGGTATTGCCTTTCCTTATGAAATAGAGTGGAATAGAAACCTCTCAGTAGAAGTTAAAGACTATAAAAATGCACTTCCACGCAAAAGAGCATGCCCACAACCCTAGAAATCTCATCTCTGCTTCATTGCGTCGCAATTACTCTTTCATCGATTGTCATTGGTGCAGCTGTTAGCTGACATCACAAATTATAGTGGTGCTTTGTGGTCTGGTGGAGACATTTATTTCAGCTTCTGATCGGCACAAATCAAAAGGAAACATTTTGCTGTCGGCTAAAATACTTTAATCACCCTAAATATGGTGCTATTTCCCTCTGGTCTTTTAAATTTAAAGACTCAATTCTTGTAAAAAAAAAAAAAAAGAAGCCCCATGGCATAGTAAAATTAGATCAATAAATGTCAACAGTGAACAATAAACAGCTTGTGCTAATTGCTGAAAAAAGAACTGATTTCCTCGGTTTGGGTAGGACGTTGGAGTGGATTCTTTGTTTGTGGCGGTTGGAAGAGATGAAAGGTCTTTTATGCTTCCTAACAAGCTTGTGAAAACAGTCAATGCTGCTGTAGTCACCACACTGAAGCCACAGCATGTTATATTCTTAGTTCGAACAGATAAAATATTGATAATACAATCTGGAACATGAATAAAAGGTAGGAGGCGCAGCTTGGTTCCAAAGTACAAGTACAAAGTACAGCAATCTTGTTTTGAATACAAAAACCTTGGTGAGTATGGAAGTTCAAAACTGTTCTCAAGCACTTTTCATTTTGTTAAAGTTTTGTTGACGCAGACCGTTTCAGGCTCTTTATTTCATAGTACTCTGGAAGTGTCTCACAGAAACAGATCATCCTTCAGTTTTTTATGTTCTTTTCATTCAGGCACACTCTTTAAGTAATACAACTCACCGGCCATGTTGTTGGCTTCAAGTGCTCGTCAGCGTTTTATTGCAAATATCTAATCAGCCAGTCACATGGTCGAAACTAAGTGCATTTAGTCGTGTAGACATGGTCAAAAGGTTTAAATTAAGTTTCAGAATAGGGTTGAAAGGTGATATAAGAGAGTTTGAACGTAGCACGGTTGTGCTTGTAGGGTTTACAGAGAATGGTTTGAAAAAGGAGAAAATATCCAGTGAGCACCGTTCCTGTGGGTGAAAATGCCTTGTTGATGCCAGTTGTCAGAGTAGAGTGGTCAGTCTGCTTCGTGCTGTTGGGAAAGCAACAGAAACTAAAATAACTACTCCTTATGACCAAGGTATGCAAAAGAGCATCATGTTAAACACTGAAGCAGGTTGGGTACAGCAGCAGAAGGCCGCACTGGGTGCAACAGCTTGCACGGGCTCACCAAAATGGGACAACAGAAAATCTGCTGTTATCTCTGGGTGGTAGGTTCAGAATTTGGCTTAAACAACATAAAGGCTGATCATGCCTATCCCATATCTCTGAAACTGGTCATGCAACATGTAGCACCTGTATAAAAAAGGCCAAAGCAGACTGTGCTTCCTCAGGAGGCTGAGGTCTTTCAACATCTGCGGGAAGCTCCTGAGGATGTTTTACCAGTCGGTGGTTGCTGGAGTACTGTTCTATGCTGGGGGAGCAGCACGGCAAAGAAGGACTCATCCAGGCTGGAAAAACTAATCAGGAAGGCTGGCTCTATGGTCGGCATGAAGCTGGACACTCTGGTGACAGCGGCAGAGAAAAGGACACTAAAGAAACTGCTGGACATTATGGACAATGCTGGGCATCCTCTGCACACGGTCGTGAATAATCAGAGGAGCCTATTCAGTAATAGGTTGCTTCTCCCAAAGTCAAGAACCAACAGACTTAAAAACTCCTTTGTCCCACACGCCATCAAGCTGTTTAACTCCTTGTTGGAGGAGAGAGGGAGGGGAAACAGGGGGACAAAGGAGGGCGGGAACAACTGAGCTTTAGTGCTTTTTTTCACTGTGCAGTATTCGTAATATTCTTTCTTATATTCGACTGTGCAATAATCACTGTGCAATAGACTCACTCAAATGTGCAATCCACTGGTATTCCTATTTATCCCTATTATATATTCTGTATTTATATTATGTGGTATATTTATGCTTATATCCTTTCTCTCATTCCCCTTTATTGTATCTGTAACATGCAACTTCTGCTGTGCTACTGGAAACAGAATTTCCCGGAGGAACCCACCCGAGGGATTAATAACGTTTCATCTAATCTAACCTAATCTAATTAAGACTGCAGTGTGCCCATCTTCTGATGGCTACTTCCAGTAGGATAAGCCACCGTGTTACAAAGCTCAAATCATCTCAAACTGATTTCTTGAGCATGATACTGAGTTCACTGTAATTAAATGGACCCCATAGTCACCAGATCTCAATCCAAAAGAACACCTTCGGATGTGATGGAAAGAGCCAACAAACGCAGCCAACAAATCTGCAGCATCTGTGAAAGATGTAGCTAATAAAGTGTGTTCCTTACCTGGTGACCTGAAGGTCCAGGCCTCGTCATCATCAAAGTGTGTATCCCCAGCAGTAAACCTCTCTCCAGGGAAAAAGGCATGTGCCACTGTGCCACCCGGCCCATCAAAGGGGTATCCATCGTTGTGGTCAGCCTTAGTGAAGTCGATTTGAATATCTGCATCACTGCCAGCTACTTCATGAAAGTTAAGGGGCGCAATATCGCTCCAGACCTTCAGGGCGTAGTACATGAGGGCTCGAACAGTGTCCCTGCCCAGTAAAGCCGAATCCTTAGGAAAGGTCCTGACTCTGTGAGAGAAAACAGAGATCACATATATGCTGAGAAAGAATGTGAAATAGATGGATCGATCTATCCACAGTATAGATCGAGTTCTTCATTTCAAATGCCACCAAACCTTTCAAGACTTTTTTTTAGATTTCTTTTCTTTCCTCTTTTTCTTTTCTTTTCTTTCTTTTTTTTTTTTTACACATCATGAAGACGTTTTACAGAAATATCATTTATATCTGTCAAATACTGAAAAGTAATATAGTTTTTATGAACTCTGTTAATCAGACTAATCAGAATCTCCTTTTTGATCTTTCATGATTTACAGCAACATTTCATTACTTTTTCACTGTGGAGTCGCTGCTCTTTATAGTACTGTATAAGAAGTGCTGCATTAGAAATACTCAGTTTCTCTGCCAAGATAGGCGACTCTTTTCATCTGACTTCTGGTACAGCTTTAGTGTTATTGATTAGAACATTTTTCTGGGAAAGTGAACTCTCTTCTTTGAAAGAAGAACATTTTATTCTTGTTTTTATGAAAGTATAGTACACTAAATCTAACTCGTGTGAGTGCCAAATGAAGCACTCTGCACTCCTTTTTTCCATCTTAAATTTAAGTTAATCCATATTTCATTTATTTATATACTTCAAAGGATATCGCACATTAATTTACATCAATAAAGTGAATGTATCAAATTCTGATGAAAGGATTTGGTCCTTGGCCTTTCCTGCTTCACAGAATAACAGCAGTGAAATCTCACTACATTTATTCCAGTATAGTGTTTTTTTAGCTATATTTTGGCTGCTTTCTCAGCTGATACCAACAAACATAAAGAAGCATCATGTATTAACGTAACAGTTTTTTTTCTTTTTTTATTACAAGGAGATGAAAAGATATGAGATGCTTCAACATTTTGAAAGAATAAACAGCCTCATGTGTGGGGTCTATATACAGGTAAGGTATAAAGTTTCATGTTACGGTTGTGCTTAACAATTCTACGAATGGAAAAAAAGATAAATGAACAACAAAGTTATTTTTTTTTGCTGCAGTGATTTTCAAACTTGTTTTTTTTAATGCCAGCCTTCCTCTTTTTCATTGTACTTTTGTTTTTCTGAGTTTTTTGCTAATATTCCCAGCAAAACAAAGTCATTCATGAGGCTCCATTAATATTTCTGGCAGTGCTTTTCCATTGGGTTAAACATTATTAACTCAAACATTAATGAGAATTTAGGGGCGAGTGCTTTTGCACTGGTTTAAATGAGCATATTTCTAACATAAAGTAGGCAAAATTATCCCCATCTATATTTCTCTATAGCAAGCAAACTATAAGCTAGTATTCAGTGCTTAACATGAATGCCGGATGGATGTACCGTTTCTACACACTATGGTGTGAAAGGTCTGTAGCTACCTTTACTCTTAGGAAAACAACTATGCCCTGTGACCCAGCAAGTACACTTTCAAAATGAATCAATATAGGAAACATATCCAACAAAGTTTGAAACTGTGACCTCATGAGAGCTTATTTTCACCCATCTTTAAAGCATTTGCTCTCCTCAGGACCTGCTAAGTGTTTTCTGATAACTTGAGTCACAAAACCTTTCAAGCTACATTCAGTCCTTTCATCCCCACATGAGCTGGAGAAGCAGGTGTTCAGACGATTCAGATCATAGCTCACGGTCACTGGACCTTTACAGTCAGGCAACCTCCTGAACACCTGCCAGAGGAGATCACAGCAATCAGAGCAGCGAGGTCTCTCTAATCCTTTAAATCACTTCTCAAGACACATGTGCAGGTTCTGTTTCAGTTTTGTTTTCATTTATCACCGCCTATCTTTTATCCAGTCTTTATTGGGACTGGTATTTTTTGTTTTGTACTATGATGGACAAGACAGTTTTAGTTCAATAAAACTATTTTGTAGCTGGCAACTCTACTGTTGAGTTTACACTCTGCTCTGATAGTGTTGTGTTTGGCCAAGGCTGTTTTCAGCAGCTGTTTTCAGCAAAGAAAGCTCTAAAAACCCACTACATAAACAGTAGCACTGAGATATTACAAACAGAGACTTCTTCTCAATAGCTGGTGGAGGACAAAACAGAGCTAAAAGTTGAGTATGTGGCTAGGAAGTGTAATAAACATGCCTCCTAATTAAGCACAATTTCAACCAAAAAATGGTAGCTGTATAAGTAACAAATGATTTCCTCATGAGGTTCTCAATCTTACAGTCATGACAGCTGCAGTATACACAGTACAAATCCACTACAGTCCTCTATAATTAGTTCTTTAACTTCTGGGAGCAGCGTGAAAAATAGCAGTCGTGCTGGTTAAGAGATGCACATGGAGACTAATCTGAAGGGGACAGCTGCCAAATTTAAGTAAAGTAAGGGAAGGGACAGTTAGGCTAAGGTATGGTAAGTTTTTTTGCATTTTAAAGTAAGCTTTCAGTACCCTGAGGTCTAAGTCATCACTGATGATGACCTCACTCCTAGCCCCCAAAACCTAACCCTATGTTTTCGAGACAAGGAAAAACTGACCTTTATGGGAAACAAAATTGATGCCTCTGCAAACCTCAAAACTATGTCTGAACATTTTGATTTCTAAAACAGTTTTAAATGCATAAATTGCAAATAAACAACACACAGTTTTGGCCCTGCGACAGGCTGGTGAATTGTCCAGGGTGTACTAAACCTCTCGCCCTGTGGTGGCTGGGATCAGCTGGCTGGCTGGATGGGAACGACCTGGCCAATCAGATAGCAGAAATTGCTCTTTGGCCTGTTGCCATAACGCTCTGCTAATTGTGACTGATTGACAGTTTCAATAATAAACCCAGTTTAATTGTATTCAAGTTTTTTATTGTACTATTGTGGATTAGTAGCACCATTTCTAACCCACAATACAGTCTAACATCATCAAGTTCAAAACTGATAGAAAATGAACTAAAAGATAAATAAATGAAAGCATTTGTGCTGTTACGCATGTTAATTTAGATGTATTTAAATTTTAGCTTAAACAAATCAAAGGTTTTGACTTTTTCCCCCATGTTGCATCACATGCTGTGATTGGGTCATCAATGACGAAGATTCGTGGTTTAAGCATGCTTTTTTGTTGGTCCCAAGTATGCATAGCGTAACACGCTGGTTTACGAACCTTCGTCTACCTTGTTGTAGCGACCAGCCGCGGAGAAGAAAGAAGTTATAAAATAGCTGAAATGAATACGAGTGATAAAAAACAATGAAAAGTGCCCAATGCAGGCAAGTCTGCGCTTCTCAAGCTGTTTAAAAAAAAATCTCAGTGAACCTTTCAACATCAGTATTTGACCTTGGTCTGCACACAGGCACGTTTGCGTAGGCTGCATACAGTACCCATCCGCACAGCATCTGCGTAGGCAAATACCTACGCAAATGGACACAACTGCAGTACTATAAAATAGGCTTTAAGTCTCAGAGGGTTAATAGCACTGAATCTCTTTAATGATTTTTCTTTATACCCTTGTATAAACTAGACGGGCGCTCTGAAAGTGCATCCTCAGTCAACACCAATGTCTTGTCATTTAAAAAAAAAGTGATCCTGATTCATTTTCTCCCTGTTTCACATTCCCACCACGTTTCACGATATCCGGTTTTGTAGTGTTTTTGTGTGATCCTGATACTACACGCACAAAACATATGAAAACCTATATTCACCTTGGTTTGTAACTTGGCAGGGGAAAAAATATCCAGTGGAGTAATAATGAATATGGAGCATGTTTATCCCTTAAGTCTAAAACAGAAACTATCACCTATAACATCACACCTCTCTGATGAAATCCCTTCGAGGACTTGACAGCTAACATTAATAGTTTCAGCCCATATCAAGAGATATTTACTCCTGATCCTCACTGCAGCGAACACTTGAGCTGCCTGTTCTGCTGTTATCACAATGCCTTTAACACATCCAGTGATGCGAATGGGTTCATTAATTAGCAAATATGTCTATATCAACATGTTGTCGCAAAACACATGGTCGGCATTAACAATGTTTAAAGCAATAAGGAAATAGCAGCTTGAAAATGGGATTTTCCTTATTAATATGCAAATGTATGCAGCAAAGTCACCTCAAAATCTAATCGGATCATCTATTCTGTGGGGAAACTTGCAGTGTACAGTAGTGCAGAATTTTTCTTGCCTTGATTTATTTGGGAAAATGTGGCTGTGCAGTCCATTTGTTCATGCTGCCTGAGCATCTGAGCCTCACTGCTAACCACAGTTAGCCAAGGTCACTGCAAATGGCTCAGCCTCCACAGACAATTCACCTGCTTATTAGACCTAATTCAAACAGACGAGGGTGGGTGATTGTGTATGTCTGCGCGTTTGGGTGGATGTTTGTGAGAATGAAAGATGGGGAAGCGCGACGGTGTGTAAGTGTCCAAATATCCAAATGTGTGCGTAGCATCGAGCTGTAAGTGAGTGAGTGTGTATGGGTCTGTGTATATGTGCTAATTGCAGGTAAGTCCACCAAGGTCAGAGCATTCCTGCCCAGCATCTCAGATGAACTGAGGAGTCTCTGGGTGATGCTTGTGTTTACATACAGTATGGTGCAAAGGGGCATAAAAATGAGGCGGTTGTCATTTCTCTGTAGTGCATCTTGTCTGAGTAAACACCTTCATGATGTTTATTAAACACCTTGGCCTCAATAAATCCATGTCAGTGTAGGGGCTTTATGATACAGTTACAACACACCCAAGCTTAACTTTACTTTTTGGAAAATTTACCTCAGAGAGTCACAGATTTTCCACCCAGGTAAAGTCATATCGGGTTAATGTATCACTCACTTCATTTAAATCAGAAGTGATTGGGTAGTTTGCTCAGTAGCTGTGTAAACTGACTGAATATGTTTAGATTAACATTTGAGGGTAACTATTTTCCTTTCACAGTAGTATGCAAAATTCTTGAGCCACCCCTCATTTCTTTATATTTTGCTAGGGAAATGGGAAATATATGCAATGGTTTATTGACACATTTGCAGTATAGGTCTTGTAATTTTTTTTAAAGTAGTCTTCAAGAATACTTCTCCAGGCCTTCTTTGTTCTCTGCCAGGATGATCCTACACTGCTTCAGTTGTTCTGTTGTGGGGAGCTGGGGAGGCCAGTCTTTGACTGATAGAGCTCCATGATGTGTTTTTCTATCCAGGTATGCTTTTCCTGCAATGACAGTGTGTTTGGGATCAATACCAATCAGATGCTTTCCAAATGGTACTGGATGGTGAATCAAAATCAGATGATACTTTTCTGTGTTCATAATTCCATCAATTTTGACAAAATCCCCAACACCACAGGTTGAAATACAACCCTAAACACTGACAGCGCATCAGTCTTTTTATTTTATTTATTTATTCTTTTTACAAATATCTGCAGACCTTGCTCCTGACCTCCTCTGTACATGCTGACAATGATGAAAAAAAAATCAAACTGGGATTTCTCTGTTGCCACTGATTTTCAGTCCAAGTCCTCTGTAATTTAGCATACCCAAGTGTTTTTTCCATGTTTCCCTTTCTTAAGAATGGCTTCTTGAGAGACACCAATCTGCTGTAGATGGATGAAATGTTACACCAGATGCATCTCTCAGTTCCTGTGTCAGGTCTTTGCTGGATTTTGTCCTGTTTCTTAAGGATATGACTTTCAGCTACTGTTCATCTGCTACGAATTCTTTTGTCCTCCAGTTGTCTCAATATTTTTTACAGACACACTGCACACCGTGCTGAAATATGCAGACTAACATATCTTTGGGAATCACCTTGCTGGTGAAAAAATACTATTTTATGCCTGTTAAACCATCTTTGACACTTTTCATAGATTCAACTAAAAAACAAAAGGATCAACTCGTGTGTTTTTGAAACTGATAGTGACAGTACCGTAGACAAAGAGCCTGGGCATTATAGGGACCTTAGAAATGTGTAATGTATACACTTTTTAAAAGTATTTAATATATCTTCATACAAATTAAACACACATGCATGTCTCCAACACCAGATAAGCTGGGATAAAAACTCTTCATTCGCCCTCCTTTTTTCCCTTTTTTTAATTGCAGGGAGGATATTAAATTATAGAATCACACTTTGAGTCTGGCTGTTATTTGTAGTTGTGGGGTCTACAGACTTTTTTTGGCATCATATCTGCTGCCACATGGCCCCAAACACCACCTGAAAGCTATGCCAACACTCATTACTAATTCTGCCGCAGCTGCTCATTAAACCACACTTCAATTCTCACATCCACCTGTAAAGAGATCAGTCTCCCTTAGGGAGGACTTATTATCATCACTTTCCAATCCCTGCAGTGCTAAGATTAATGGCACCATCTGAGAAAAGAAAAGGTCGTAGCCTGGGTGCAATATATAGTGTTATCTATATTCACATATAACCACGATCCATTCCGCCCGAGTTGTTCAATGTGTAATGTGTTCAAAGCATCAGGTTGGGATTTTAAGGGCAGTAATGGAATCACACGTATCACTGAAGGATTTTTCAGGTCAGCATTGAAAAAATAAGCTTGTGGATGATCAAGATAACGGCCGTGTGATCGTGCCGTAAATGTCTGTTTTCTTGAAATCGTCAGACCGTGACTCACGAGCAGTTACAGAGTGATAAGCGCATGAGCCAGCAGTTTGTAAAAACAAAACAACAACAAAAAGTGCAGATGTAAGAGTTTTTGGCAGCAGCGTATAACAGTAGTCATCAGAGGCTTAGCGGCTGAAGGGCTGTTTAGCAGCAACAGAGCTCCTGAGTATGCATCATCGACTCACAAATAAATACCTGAGAACGGAGTGTACTGTCAGACGTTTACACATCAATCAAACAGAACAGGTTTAGAAAGAACTGCTAACATCAAAGTGCACACTGAGCAGGCAGTGCTGGACAGGCTGTGGATCTTTTGCTGCGGAGCTTAAGTGGCGGGCAGAGGATAGAGTTGAAGGGAAAACAAAGAGAGGGGAGCGAATGATGGAGAAACGAGTGTAAGCAAGCGAAGAAATCATATATGCAAGTAGCCGAGCTTATCTTCAGGCATTCAGTCATTAGATTTATAGATGTGATCATGTTTAAATCATAAAAGCACACAGAATATTACTGCTTAAAAAACAGCTTTTCAAACACCAATCCGGCACTCAAGTATTCTCACTCGAGATTTATTTCCCCATCTAACAAGAACATTTTCAACTTACCAAGTTGTAAGAAAAGGAAAGTCATTATATATATATATATATATATTGAATTTGCGCTTGTTTTTTTGCTTTCACTTTGCAATCGTGCGAACTGTGTATAGAGAGCGACAGCACTGATCTGTGAGTGATGATAATTTGTGCACCAATTCCTCTGACATCGTCTTATTAATCGTTAGCTTACTATGCAAACATGACAAGTGAAATCTCCCGCAGCTTAAACATGTGAGAGGTTGATCGCGCAGAGAATCGCTGAGCTTATGTGAGTGAGTGTGTAAAAGCATTTCAGTTCTGCTGAGCCAAACAAGACAGGTCAGGGTGAAGAAGTGACAGCCAAAGAAAAGCTTACCACAAAACGGAGAAGTTATGACAAATCAGACTATAAGGCAAAAAGAAAGTGCAGCTTTATGGTTTCATGGACAAAAGAATTTCTGTGGCTGCAATATGACGAGCTATATAACCAGGGCTGCACATAAGTGGTCCACAGGTGCGTATTCGCTGTCAAAATAAAAAACACGCACAAGGGTTAGGGTTAAATTTAAAAACTGTACTTTTGAGTTAAAATATATATTTATAATTTTAATAAATGACAAATTAAAAATGCATGAACATTTTTTTTGTATCGAAAAAATATCGAACCGTGACACCAAAGTATCGAACCGAACCGAACCGTGAATTATGTGTATCGTTGCACCCCTAATATATATATATATATATATATATATGTATATATATATATATATATATATATATATATAAAGCTCAGTTTGTAACACTTTATAGTATGGCCCGCACAAAGGGTGTAATTTCCCTGTAATTAAAAGTAATTTCAATGGATTAGATATAAAATTATAATAATTATTATTTTCATCTACAAATATGTAAATTTGGTAGCTATAATAATAGGAAACAAATAAAAAAGACACACTTTAAGTACTTTTAAGTAGCACATAACTTCATGTATTTTACAGGCAATAAAAAATAATTAAATTGTAAGTAAATTTAAGTAGTTTTTTAAGTACTGTGCAGTTTCTTGGTAATATTGGGGAAAAACAAACAATATTTCCGCATCTTAAGTACACTGCATTTTTCCGGGTCTGGGTTGTATTATGGATTGGATTAATCAGACGTTTTTATAGCTATTATCCTATAACTATTATCATCCATATCTATACCTAGCCCAAAAGTATAGCATATTTACCATGTGATTTATGAAAACACTGACTGATTTTCTGCAAAATCATTATGAAATTGTACAAATTGTTTCCTGTGAAATAAACTTAGTTGTTAGCCCCTTACTCTAGCTTACCTACCTGTAAGTATTTGTAAGTAAATTTAATTTCATTGTAATTTCAAAGACAATTTAATTACACCCTGAGTGTAATTCCCCTGTAGTGTTACACTTTTCCCCTGTAAATCAGTAACAAGACTGTTAAGTTCTGCATTAGTGGTAAACGCATTTAGTTGGGCTAATTTAAACCTGCCTAGTAAGACACAAGCAGCTCAAAAGTAGTTTAAGGAGGAAAAACAGCAAATAACTGACAGGTCTTTGCTTGGAGTCAAGCTTGGAGTTTAATATTTTATTTTTGTGCGTTATTATATTCCTTGTATGCTCTGTTCTATATATTGTTCTTCATATTCTAAGCTTATTTTCTATTTTCTTTGGTTGAGTTTCCTTATTGTTTTTCCCCCGAGGTTTTTTTCCCGCCCTTCCTTGTCAAGTTTGCGTTCCTGTGTCCCCTGTTTAGTTACTTCCTGCTTCAGTCTTTTACCAGATAATCTTCTGTGCATTGTGTTTGGATTTTCTTCTCCTTGTCTCATTCATTGACTCTCTTCACCTGTATCTTCTTTTCGTAATTGCCTCATGCTAATTAACTAATTAACTAACTAATTACCTAATTATCCCTGCTATTAGTATTTGATTTGGGTTACTGCTGCTTGTTGGATCGTCCCAATTTCACTTAAATAAAGGGTTAATTTGGCTTCAGGTCTGCACCCTGGGTCCAAAGCATTCACCAACCATGACAGATATATTATACATACATTAACATCTTTAACTGGCTCCATGTGTATTGCAGTGAGATGAAGTTCTCATAATTTAAGATAATGGACATAATGACAAGAAAATGGAAAAGTTACTCATTGCAGAGTAATGTGATCACCCTCCTGGATGCCATGTAAATAAAATGGTTGAGGGAATTTAAGATGTTTTCCCATTTTCAAGCTTTACATCTCATCTAGCAAACGGAAAACTTCATTCTTTGAAAAATGGCTGTGAAATAGCATTTCTTCAAAGTCTTTAGCGAATCTAAGTCATAAATATGTAATGAGGAAGGAAATTAGTTTTGCCATTACAAACTCCATTATGCAATATTGTCCCAGAGTAATACTGGACTGAGAAAAAAGGAAGTTCAATTACAATATATTGCCTTTTTCTATTGAGATTCTGCTTTAACAGTGTTTTAGAGTTTTTAATTGTCTAAGATCCCATCGAGGAACAAGTGACTGGGACAGTGACTCTTTGCTTCATTTATTGGCGATGAACCTAAATGTTCTTGAGTCAACAAAACGGTGACCTTGGTGCTAAACAGAGATGGCAAAAAATACCAGACTGTTTGAATTTGTGATTTTCCAAGTCGGATAATTATACGAAGCATAATATCACGGCAAAAAAGAAAAAGTTGGCACACAAATCAATACAGAAGCAAGCAGTGATCCGTGCATTTTTTACATTAAGCTAAATACCTGGATGAAAAATGCCTATGGTAACTCCAATGCCTGAGGCAGTTGTTCTATATAGAATATTATATCAATTTACTGTGTAGCTTTATTGATAAACCATGCAATATGGAAGCCTCTTTAGATGTGAATGAATCTGAAATCAACAAATAATCCACAGGCATTTATAATAAAACCTGAATAATTGCCCCATCTGTTTCTCGGCAGAAGCCAGAGGCTGTTTCTTTTCTTTTTTCTTTTCCTCTTCTTTTTAAAAGACACCAAGTCTGTACATCTCAATTTTCAGTACATCTTGGCTGCGTTATGGTGCTACACAAATGTGAGAGCTGCGAGTAGAAAGGTGGCTTCACTGGACTGAAAAAGAAGCTGCCTTATTTCACAGAGCCAACTAGGGCCAGGCTGGAGGCAGCATAAAGCAGGTGATTGACAGCAGAAGGTTTGCAGCAGCAGGATGGAGAGAAGCAGAGTAAAAAGAGAGACTGAGTGATATGAAAAAAAGCAAAAATGTTCCAGTCATAAAACAGCAGGACCTCACAGCTATGTGCATGCCGGTCCCCAGAAGCAGATGTTGACTCCATGGTTTCAATGCGGTGTGCTGCTGGATTGCGGCCAACTGCTTTTTCCAGGTCATCTGAGACCTTATGCGGACCACCCCCACCCCACTTGTCCCCCTAAACCACCCACCCATGTGCAGTTACATCCTCACCCACCCCACCCCTGAAAAAAAGGCTGTATCTCTGACCGAAAGCCCCAAGTGAACTGAGGATTATTTCAACAAGGAGATGCCACAGGGACAAAGTCACCAGGTAATTTGTTATCAAAAAGCTGTAACCTTTCTGCCTCCGGTGACAAGTGATTCATCCACCTGAACTCATCCGTCTTGCAGTCTGAGCAGCTGCTTTTGCTGCCACAAACCTGCTGAAGAAGCTTACTTTCCTCAGCTGATTCTGGCTGGATAAACCTGACCTGTAATCCCTGGGAATAAAGTCTGGATGATTTTCCAACATCAACTTGAGTTAGTAATCTGTTATTAATGTAGCAAAGTGGAAAGCTCCTGGCACAATTTTCTTCCACGGAAATTACACTTTTCACTTTTTGGAAATGTAACACTACGTCACATTTGGCTCTCACACCTTTTAAAATGTGGGCTGGCTACGCAGCACTACTTCACTGGTGGAATCGAAATTAATGACTCACTAAATTTATCATAGTTCGTGTTCTAATCAAACAAACAAACAAAAAATTCTTTCCTAAACACAAATGTCAGCCTTGCTGTGGGCGTAGTCGAAAGGCCGATGGATCGACTGGTCTACATCTAGGGCCACACTACCACACGGTGAAAATAAAGCTTTCTTCATAAAGTTTAGATAAAAGCTAATCTTTGAAAAAAAAAATATTATATTGACGAGCTATCCACCCACCCATGACCCTGAACTGGATACACAGCTAAGAAAAAGGATGGATGACATTGGTTATAATCAAATACTTCACTGTGCAGCTCACAATTACCCAGACATCTTCATCTTGCTAACTCCGTTTTACACACTGCTTTACTTTCTGTTCTGCTATTAAGTATCACGGCTCACCCACAGTCCCTTTTGCGCGCTCAGCCCTCCCACCAGTGGAAAATTCCTGCTTATCGACCTGTTTCTTCAATCCTCAAGTGCCCTGATGTCCTGCTTTCCAACCACCTCTTGCTTCATTTTGCTTTCCTTCTGTCCTACCTTAGATCTATTACCCTGCCTGTTTCATCATCCTTCTGCAGGATGCTGTGGCCCATCTGTCCTGCATGCCACACTCTCCCTAAAGCAAAACTTATAACTACTGTATGCTAAGTGACATAAAAACACTTGGGCAACCAATAGTTGTTTACCCAACAGATCATACACAAAGAAACCTTTGTGTAAACCCTTGATTAACATTCACATATATTTTGCTACTTTATTCATATGCACATACTGATATTTATGTTGTATTTATCTAATTATTACAAATAATTAGAAATCAGCTGTCAAAAAACAGTTTGTACCTGCAAAATCCTATGAAAGTAGCACAAAGCAGTACCAGCCTCAACTGTTTTTGAGCCTGTTCTCAAGCTCTATAACGCAAACGTAAAATCATGTCTAAAATCAAGTGTAAAATCTGTACTTGTACTACATGCATAGACTGTATTTTAAGTTCACGCAGACACCTTGCTGCTGCTCATTGGTGTGTGAATCTTTTGAAAAGCCTTGATTTGAGCAGTTAGGCCATCAAGGGAAGGAAAAGCATGCTTAGTCACAAAGCATACCCTGCTTTCTCATCTGTTTTTACCTAAACCGGGCCACAATTTACAAACTGAATCTCATTCTGTGTCAATTAAGCGTTGTAACTCAGAGGACACGAATGCATTAATAATAGATTAAGAGAGCAGCGGAGTCATTTTCCCTCAGACCTTTATACAAACTGACTTCTTTTTGCAGGCAGAAGAGTCTCCCCCTGCAGGCTATTAGACAGAATGCAGTTTTAAGACATTTCTACTGATAAACTGTGACAAATTTTTATTTGTTATTCTCTTCCATTTTAAAATATTAATACTTAGACTAGCAACTCCACAACCTCCATTCCAACCCTATATAATAAAGTATAGCGTTGCCAATATGTCATATATAAAATAATAATTTGGCTGACTCCTTCCATCAGCAGCTTCACTGCAGGCCAATATCACAGCAATATCAGTGGGTGAGAATAAGCAGAGGGTGATTCGGGGATATTTATCAAAAGACCTCCCATCTCTAAAGGGAAAAAAATCCAGCCACACATGGGAGTGAAGAGCGTGGGTGTTACTCTTTGTTTATGTGTGCATATGTAGTACCAAAATGTTTATTTATTCGTTTTCTCTTCCCCTGCACTGCTCTTTAGGTTGATGTCTATTGCTGCACAGCACACACAGATTAAAACAAACCGGCTGACACACCACCTACCTTAGATCATCTCCCGATGGCGTGTGCGAACCAGCTCAGGCCAACCATATGTTTCACAGCCTCCTCCTCTGCTGTTTAACACTAAGCTGGATCCCTGACAGATGGCCCAGCTGCTTTTAACATGCCCATATTATCTTATCATGTACTGTATAAACAGCAGACTGTGACCCTTCTCTTTAGGAATTATAAAAAAGGCATCGGTATTAAATCTGAAGACTTAAAAAAAATAAAAGCCCTGTCTCATTTATGAAAACTTTATGAATAATTTACACAAAGGTTTGTGTATGATCTAATAAGAAAGACACGTTTGCTGATTATATTAAGTTCGATGTATTCTTTTTATTTATTTATTTTTACAAAATACTCTCAGTCAATTAAAAACACCAAAGTTTTCCACTTTAATAAGGGACATCTAATCTGTTCTAATAAAGCATGCACAGATGGGAAATCATTTTAAATAGACTGAGAGAGGATTTTTACTATATTATAGTTAAAACAGTCAAATATAAGTAGCAAATGTTTCCAGTGGCATGTTCCTTCCAGCCTCACGAGCTGGGTGCACTTCTAAGCTTTCAGTGGTTTGTAACCGTTTACAGCAGGGTTCCCCAATCCCAGTCCACGAGGGCCTGCAGGTTTTAGATGTGTCCTTGATTGATCACAGCTGATTTAAATGGATAAATTACCTTCTCAACATGTCTTGAAGTTCTCCAGAGGCCTGGTAATGAACTAATCATGTGATTCCGGCGTGTTGACCCAGAGTGAGATCTAAAACCTGCAGGGACACCGGCCCTCGTGGACTGGGATTGGGGACCCCTGGTTTACAGAATAAGGTCTAGGTCCTAAAAAAAAGGATCATGCATCATTTGCAGGACTTGAAATTCATACAAACCTCTAAAAATCCCTTAAAGCTAATATTTATCTATATGGTTACAGACAGATAAAAGCATCACATCTGAAGAAAGAGGGAATTTATTTTGATCATTAGGATGATTCCTATTTAGGTTTCATATTTGTATTATACATTACTGCCTTAACATAGCTACTCTCACTGGGAATGAAAATAAGGATTCACCGTCTGTGGACTCGCTGGTTTTATTGTATCTGGGCGACGACGCTTGCGTGTGACCTTAAAGCGTCCTGTTAATTTTCCCTACCTCCAGGATAGATGTCTCTTGTTCCATTTGTTCTGAGGGTTCAAGCTTCGCTTCCTGCGTCCCACTGTCCCCTCTGTCTCGGACACGTCAGGCAGAGAACATCTGGGTGTTTTCATCAGCCCTAGTGTTTCTTGGTCTGCAGGACAGAAGAGATACATGCACATATATAAACTAATTCAAATACATGGCACAGTTACCATGTTATTTTTAGAGAAAACTAATTAGCTAGTGTATGAATGCATTTTATGCTTGCGCATGAATAAGGACATGTGATCCATCACTGTTCAACATCTGTTTGAAAATGAATGCTTCAGTAGTTGAGAGTCATGTTACACTGTATGAGCACATATACGTACACAGCTGACTGAACAAAAGGCTGCAAGAAGCCATTTGGGCCAAAACATATACATGCTCCCCAACTTCCCCTTCAGGCATTTACTGAGTAAAAGTCGTGATAGCAAACCTATTACGTCAGAACTAGTGATATTTATGGATACGCATGTAGCGCAGTCATGATCTGCATTTCAGAAGTCAGCAGGCCTCCAAGAACTTGTACGGCCTTTTGGCCACTTTAAGAAAGAGAGGCTGCCCGGACTCAGAGCCAAGACGCTGGAGCGGCCCGTGGAGATTACTCGGATGGACATCCAGGAGAAGGCACCTGTCACAGACGTTTTGAACCCCATTTCTCTTTTTATTCCACCACAACCACAGCAGCATTTCTGCACAGTGACG
This sequence comes from Copadichromis virginalis, assembly GCF_057382275.1. Taxonomy (NCBI): domain Eukaryota; kingdom Metazoa; phylum Chordata; class Actinopteri; order Cichliformes; family Cichlidae; genus Copadichromis; species Copadichromis virginalis. Next base: position 43,372,808 of record NC_140624.1, on the reverse strand, counting down.
AGACACTAAAATGGATTGTGCTGATACCTGAACCATCTGTTCAATCTTGCGAGTATAGGAAATGCTGTGCCTGCGCTGGAGCTATCTCTGATAAAGTAGAGGGTATGTCTGAATGAAACTGTGATGCTTTGTCTGAACAACAGATCACCACAAAGTTACCGAACAGTATTATGTAACTTTATGTATTTTTCTAGGACACTGATTCTTTTCTTTATACATTTTTTTGGATCTTGAGTTTCTAATAAAGATTGATTGACTGTATCTCATCCCAGGAAGAAGTTTAACATCCTCCAAATCCACAGTTATTTCTGGCATTCCCCACTACAGAAGCACAAAAAAGGGTCATTTTACTGATAATTACCCCAAATAATTGAGTCTTACTTAAATAAATATTCATTAAATATGTTCAGCTTCACCCTAGCATCACATCATGTTCCTCAGATGGCTGTCCACGCCCCACAGTTTGAGAAGCAGCGCTTTAGGCTAGCAAATTATTCACATACAGTATCCTGTTCTCTACCTTCTATATTTGTGTATGTGCGAGGGAGTAGCCTGTAAAGAGTTTTGTTTGTAGAGGAGAATTGCTGTCTGTGCGAGTGAGTTAGACTGCCAATATGCACCGCGGGAAACTATGAGGGCCTCACATGAGAGCGAACAGTAAAACCCACACTAATCAATATACTGCTCCGCTTCAGACATACCAGTGTTATCAATCACATACAGTACAGTAGGTACATAGCAGTACTGTAATTCTGCTTTGCGTGGTGCGGCAGCAAGAATGATTTATGCTTACAAGGTGTCTCATGACATGGAGACAGCTGTGCAATATAATGCTTTTCAGTACATAAGAACTGAAATAAAAGCTACCTTTTTATTGTTCGGTGGTTATTGTGTCAAAGCGTTATTGATTCGCCTCTGTTGCTTTTCTGTTGGTAGGAATGCGTTCTATTGTAAGGCATACCTTATATTTTCCTCCGCAGGCGTTTACTCTTACATACGCTGGTATCAGTGAACATATAAAACCAGCCATAGTGCTCCTTCCGTAGAGCAGAGCTTCGCAATCAACCTAGCCACATACCCAAGACTCCAGTCTCCTTAAGCCCTCCAAACTTCTGCATGGCTTTGATGGCCTTGGTCAGGGCCTCCTTGGTCTGAAGCTGGCCAGTCACAGGATCAGGCGGTGGGAGGTACCCAAACTTACTCAGCCAGTCCTGAAAGGGAAACAGAAGACACAGAGTTTAGTCGTCACTCCAGGCACCTGAAAATATTCAAGTGCCCTAAAGATGTTGAGACCGTCTTCAGTTTGATCTCTACTGAATCATATTTGTATATTTAGGATCAAAAAGAGCTTTGTGCTTCTGTGCAACTGTTTGTGCGTCCAACAAATGAAAAACCGTTTTCCTTCTCTTAACAGAAATTTAGACACTATTTGTCAGCATTTTTTTAATTGCAAGATGTTTGAATGGCAGAGAGCAAACTTTAATTCTTTTGCTAACATCTGACTAAACCAAGTCAGGTGTGAAATAATTAATTTAAATGTTATGTAATATATATAAATTAACCCCTTAAAGCCTGAAATAATAAATATTTGCAGGAAAAATTTTTTTTGGGGGGGCAGATTTTTGCAATTTCACTTTAATTTCCCTGTATTTGGTGGAAACAACAGTAGACGACAATGTGGGGAATCCCCGCCCCGCCTCATTGTTTTGTAATAAAACAAATATCATTAACAGCTGTTCGCTGACAATGAGCCAGTATGCACAATATTAGGATCTTGGATGTTTCTTATTTATATGCAATCATTTTAAAAAATATAAATGCTTTTATGACAGGTCGAAACATGCACTGCAAGAGTCCTGTACCACGATTAATTCAGATATGCTCTGTCAATTTTATTATGAAAACTTTCCGAAGGTTATTTTTTGATCTTGTGTATCATGAGTTTAAATTGCAGCTAAATCCATCCTCTTCCTTTTTCTCTCAGTGCGTCACACTCAGGTATCCATTTCAGCTCAAACCCTCAATTTCCGTGAACTGATGGCTGGTCTGACAAATCTGTTTTTTAACGGTTTTAATGGTTAGATCACTACTCATCAGAAAGGAGCAACAAGGAGCTATAGCAAGACAAGGTAAAACATAAAAACAGGATTTTTAAGACCCATTTGACTGATATTTGGTGATGTAAAAATCTGATATTCAGATGTATATTTTTAGACATGTAATATATAAAATGGTTTGCCTGACTCTGCTCGGATCAGCTGGCTGTCATATTTGTGCCATTCCAAAAACTTGTCCCTGTGATGGACAAACCATGCAACATTAATACTCATAATAATGTTGAAGGGTGTTTCCGCTGATTCTACAATCTCTTATTTCCACCAGTATTTCCACTCGGAAAGGAAGGTTTTGACTTGACTTGGTTTTTAGAGTTTTCTATAGTTATATATGGGAAATTGGCTGAAATTGTCCCCTCATTAGACTGCAATTCACTGATTGGTCAGGGAATGACGTTAGCCAATAGGTCTTGAGAGCAACTCCTTCACAGGAATCAAACCTGCCATTTTTGAAACCTGGGCCCTGTTTCAGGAAGCCGGTTTAGAAAACTCAGAGTGAAAAACGATACGCAGGGTTGAGTAATCCCGAACTGTCCAACTCGGAATATTCGGTTTCAGAAAGGCTGATAACAATTAGTTCAGTCAACGCGGAGTTGCTTTAACCCCAAGTGAAGCGCGCGGACGAGGATACATAAAGCCCTGATAAGCGGAGCACAGATTAAGCGAGTCACCATGGAGACGGAGGGAAAGAAGGCGTGATCAATGTATTTTACAGCGCTTGAGGCCGAAATTCTGATGGCAGCATATGCCGATAACACGCAAATTCCGCGGAAAAAAGTAACACAGCCACAGCTGCGAAAGACAGGGAGCATGCATGGCAAAACATAGCCGACAGAGTCAATGCGTGAGTGTTAATATAAACATTGATCTAGGGATTTCCACCCATTTAACACGTTATTTTATCATATGTTATTTGATTTGTTATTTTATACATTTTATTTTGTGATGTGATGTGAGCGCAGGTGCAACCCAACAGGCCCCAAACGTTCCTGGCAGCAAGTAAAAATTAAATATAAAAATATAGTCCAAACAGGTAAGGTGTAATTGTATTATGAGCCATAGTGCTTGGTCTGTTTGTCCGATGTAAATCAATTGCAGTTAGAGGCTACATTAATTTTCTTTCTGTAAGCACTTATTGAAATTATCTGAGCACATTACAAGTACATATTTGCTTACTCTGTATGCTCAAATGTGGCCCGTTATAGCCAACAGAAAAAAAGCGGAGGCCCGAAAAACAGGTGGGGGTCCTCCACCACCACCACTCACAGAGGCTGAGCAGTTGGCCCTCAGCCAAAACAGTGGGCGCCCTGTGGCCGAAGGCATCTCTGCGGGGACATCCTCTGAGTCAATAACCCCGCAAGACACAAGTGCCTACATAGGGGGTAAATCCAAAATAATACATGATGTGCATACATCCTTTCTTCACAGTCACCTTTGCAGTGCGACTCATTCATTTGATAAACTCTTTACCATAATGAATTATTTTGTAGTGAAGTTATTTTCCTACTGATTTTGCCTTCCCTCAGCCTTGGTTGTCTTTGAGAGCATAATGACAATGAAGTGTAAGGTGATTGGTATGTTTGTTAATTGCCATTTGGTCCCTTGTAAGTTATAAGTGACCTGTATAAACCTCATATTCTATCAGTTGATGGTGATGGTGTACTGCATCTGGTGCAGCCTCCTGTTGAGCCAGACCAACATGCAGTTGTGAGTAATACTCCACAGATTATATGAGTGTACAGTAGAACAGCAATGTTGTTTATTTCTTTACTACAGGAAAATAATGAAGAAACATTGACAGCTGTTACAGAGGAGGAAGCAACAGAGACACTTTATGAGGTGTACATCTTTTAATACTTTGTGTACAGGAAATACAGGCGACCAATAAAGCCAGTTGAACAAAAAATCTGTTTATTCTTCTTTCAACATGTTGAGGTGATGGGTCAAAAGAAATGATTGTGACATATGGTGTCTCTGACTGCACTTCCATCTTGTATGTCCGTGGGAGGGTCAGGATGTTCATGGTTTGGATCACTGCTGTTTGGTTCAGAAGGACAGTGTTCTCCTCTAATTGTGGCAATGTTGTGAAGAATCACACATGCCACAATAATGTCACATGCCCTTTCTGGGGTGACCCTGAGTCTTTGCAGGCACTGGAACCGGGCCTTAAGCATTCCGATAGTCATTTCAATTCTGGCTCTTGTCCTGCAATTAGCCAGATTATATCGCTGCTGTGGGCCCGGTTCAGGGTCAGGGTAAGGGGTAAGCAAATAGGGTAAACATGGATACCCCCTATCACCAAGCAAGTAGCCAGTGAACTCTCCTAAGACAGAAGGATACACTTCAGTTCAAATGTCCCTGAAGCAATTGGTCTTTATATATTTTAAAGTATTCTCAACTCACCATGTCCAAATTTTGTGCTCAGTGTACATTCACGGAATATTTGTGAGTCATGGACAGAGCCTGGCCACTTGGCTTCCACATTTGTGATAATGTTGGCAGCATCACATATGATCTTCACAGTGCAGAGAACACAAATTAGCATCCATTACTATGATAAAATAATTTGTTAGTTTGAAATGCTACAGGGAACTATGTACCTGTACATTAATGCTGTGGAAAGACTTCCTGTTCACATAGTCTCCTTCATTTACTACAGGAGCAATGACTGGAATGTGAGTGCCATCTATACACGCCTGGGAACCGTGAAAATAAATGTAAAATTTAAGTAGTAGTCCAAGTATCACCACATCATAAATTAAGTTTTGGTCATCCTGATACCTGCAATTTTGTGGCATCCCTCTTTGATAAATCTTGTGGGTCTGTGACCGGGGAACACCACAAACGAGTACAGGAGACGTTTCAGTGCAACTGTAACATTCCTGACTGCCCGACAGACGGTAGCCTTGGAAACGTGCTCAGCGTCACCAATATTATACAGAAAGCTCCCGTTTGCAAGAAACCGAAGTGCAATACAAATAATATGTACAGAACTGAGAGCATGTCCGCGATGTGTCACATGCGTAATATATGGCCTGAGGATGTTATTCAAATAACTTATAGATTGTGCTGAGAAACGGTAACGTTCGCACAGAAAATCATCAGGAAATGATAAAATGTCCAAACGCGCTCTAATCACTCTCTCCCGGCGGAGAGCTCTGCGGAGAATTTGGGCTTCACGATCTACTGGCTCTTCAAGGAAGGGACACGCCATGTCCGACACTTCCTACTGTCAGGTTTCCGACAAAGGGGCGGAGACAGTCAGGGTTAGTTGTAGTAAACCTGCTAGGGGGCAGGTTAGCTTCACGGCGTGTGTCGTCATAGTGACTCACTCAGGCTTCAGCTGAACTCGCTTTGTGAAACCGAAAACCCAGAGTTTTCGTTAACTCAGGGTATACTTACTCAGTTTTTCCACTAAACCGGCTTCCTGAAACAGGGCCCTGGCATTGAGGCAACGCTGTGGTCCAATGATGAGATGTAGACGTTTACCATTGGTTTAGCAGCAGGTATACCATCGCCATTATTGTGTTGTGTTTCTGTCAATGTTATATGACGACCCCACCCACATTGAGGCGGGGTCGTCAAGGGCTTGGGTTTCATAAAAGCCTTTTTTTCTATATTAGAGGAAACAAGCTGTTCATGTGTTTGCTTACAATATCTGAATGCTTCCCATATTTAGACCCTACCCTTATGTGGACATTATAATTTAAGGTTACGTATAAATGCTACCTTATATTTTTATGTCCTGGCAAATGTCGGGCAGACAGCCCTCTTTTCATTACCAATAAAACTGAAGCAACTGTGTTCGATTTTGTTGCTTTTAATACCCGTGTTCACGGCAGGTGGCTGCAACTGGATATAAAAGGATATTGGAGGGCAGATCTGCTATTGAGACATAATGTTCACTTTTGCTGTGGTACAAAGGTTAGAAAGATGAGAGGCAAAAATAAACATAAAAAAAGAGCTGATTCAGAATACTGAATGGCATATGAGCTTTGGCTTGATACAGTTGACACATAATATGTGTGTCACCTGGGTGAAAGGAATTGAGATTCTGGGGCAGGTATTGCTGAGCAGGAGGTTCTAGATAAGCACTTTAAAGTTCAAAAGCAACCTGGCCCACCTTTCAGTGACAGAAGAAAATGTCAGCGTACTCAATGTTCTGGCAGGAAAATAATGATATAAGACTGTATTGTTGTTACGTTTCAGTCAGTGTGAGTCTCGCCAGCTAGAGCACAAGGTCAGGTATATAATAACACCTCTGCAGCTACTATAGATTCAGGAACTTGCTCGAGGTCCACCTTACTAATACTTAATCCTAGTAAATCTAGTAAAAGAATGACTTCACTGCATCACCCTACAGCTGCTACGTAGAGGCACTCACTGTAAATGTTTTGTGTGAGAAAAAAAACATGGCGGCAGAAGTACTTGGCCTTGTATGCATTAGTGGACCTTTTGGCTATACTTTCGCTGAAACAGCATCAATCAAAAGTGTTAACTTTGCAGTTAAAGGCCAAGGCAATATGTGCCGCACATTTCACACTTAAGCAGTTCAGTGTGCATTAAGTAATCACAGAAATGCATTAGAGCGTTTATGGACCCACTGAAGAGGAAAATGAGCAGAAATCAAATCAAATAAAACAACACCAGGAAAAAAAAATGACAATTTGGGTGAGCATAATTAGATTTTTTATAATGTTTACAAAAGACTCCTGAAATGCAGTTTCTGCCTTTCAGTTCATATATGGAATGTATTTGGAAGTATTACACATTACACATTGTGGCAGCCAAAAACTCACTAATGCTAATGTGAAGGTACGTAGGCAAATAAATGACACTAAAAGCCACATTTGATTACACTAGAACACACTAGAAGAGAGAAACCTTGCTGGGAAAGAAAATGTTATATATGATGAAAGGAATGAGACCAGCCACATGAGTTTATTCGCTCTAAATCTGTGATTGACTGTAGCACGAGGGGCTCATGCAGATGGAGGAGACTCTGCAGTTCTTTAATCGTGCATTATTAAAAAATGCAAATATAAAGAAGCAACGGCACAAAACAATGTCTGCATCCCCATATTCTTGGTCTCAAATGAGAAACACACACGCACAAAAAGCATAAAACACATTCTGCCAAGCCTGCTGCCATTTTATTGGGCTCTTTGTCTCAACAATCCGGTTTTTGTAGTCTCACAGTTTCTCCACTGCGGGTGGCATGAAAGTTTAGATTTCAGAAATTTCTTGTCTCTGTTGTATGAGAAGAAGAAAGAACAAGTTGAGGAACAAGTAAAGAACTGGTTTTAAGGTTGTTTGATTTATTTAAGGGCAACACGAGAGATGGAGATAGTACAAATGTACTTGAAACACACAGAAAGATAACTGCCCGTGTACTGCTGTATTGCATTTCCAGCAACAGTAACAGAAACATGCATTTTCAATTTGTGTCCATCTCAGTTCTAACCTTTAAGATCATTTAATATAACAAACCCTCCAATCCCTCAACTATTACCAATTCAGGAAGTTTTTAACCCTACATCAGACTAGCATGAGCATAAAAGTAAGTAATACTACTAATAATACTGTGAATGGATTTTAGCTTTGGTGCCTCACAGAGAAAACATGATTACAGCCATTTCCATGACTCTGCAGCTTTGCAAGCAAACTCAGCTACATGCTTACACCACGTCGACAGAGCCAAGGGCTGGGGGCACCCTATGCCCCCCTTCTGAACATGCCCCTGGACTCTGTTTCATTCATATGAATTTTTAAAGGCTTGGTAACCTAAATGTTCCCTAATTGTGCATTTAGACTATATATCTATAATAGGCTTTAGCTGCAATTTATAAACCCTTTGTTAATTAAAAAAAAATCTACTGCCAACTACCTATGGAAATAATTTTTTGTCCAACATTCCTGCCCACAAACATCCATTGCCAGTCTCGAATAGCAAGTAGAAACCAGTGTGACCTGTACTTAACAACAAAGGCGAATAAGTGTGTGGAGGTTTTGAATGAAGAGGATGAAATTCTGAAAATGAAAGAGGAAGAAAAAACCCAAACTTGAATATCCTGGTATTATTTGGCAGGGAACCTGTTTATTACAAAGTTGTACTTCATTTTTTGTGTGTGTGTTTGAGCACAGAGCAATATCATTGTCCTATCCTGTCAAGAACCCCCAAATCCATCATCCATCTCACTGTCAGGGCTGCTTACCAACTGTTCACAAAGGTTACTCTGAATGCATGTTTCCACATACAGTGGGGCAAAAAAGTATTTAGTCAGCCACCGATTGTGCAAGTTCCCCCACCTAAAATGATGACAGAGGTCAGTAATTTGCACCAGAGGTACACTTCAACTGTGAGAGACAGAATGTGAAAAAAAAAATCCATGAATTCACATGGTAGGATTTGTAAAGAATTTATTCGTAAATCAGGGTGGAAAATAAGTATTTGGTCAAAAACAAAAATACAACTCAATACTTTGTAACATAACCTTTGTTGGCAATAACAGAGGTCAAACGTTTACTATAGGTCTTTACCAGGTTTGCACACACAGCAGCTGGTATTTTGGCCCATTCCTCCATGCAGATCTTCTCGAGAGCAGTGATGTTTTGTGGCTGTCGCCGAGCAACACGGACTTTCAACTCCCGCCACAGATTTTCTATGGGGTTGAGGTCTGGAGACTGGCTAGGCCACTCCAGGACTTTCAAATGCTTCTTACGGAGCCACTCCTTTGTTGCCCGGGCGGTGTGTTTTGGATCATTGTCATGTTGGAAGACCCAGCCTCGTTTCATCTTCAAAGTTCTCACTGATGGAAGGAGGTTTTGGCTCAAAATCTCACGATACATGGCCCCATTCATTCTGTCCTTAACACGGATCAGTCGTCCTGTCCCCTTGGCAGAAAAACAGCCCCATAGCATGATGTTTCCACCCCCATGCTTCACAGTAGGTATGGTGTTCTTGGGATGCAACTCAGTATTCTTCTTCCTCCAAACACGACAAGTTGAGTTTATACCAAAAAGTTCTACTTTGGTTTCATCTGACCACATGACATTCTCCCAATCCTCTGCTGTATCATCCATGTGCTCTCTGGCAAACTTCAGACGGGCCTGGACATGCACTGGCTTCAGCAGCGGAACACGTCTGGCACTGCGGGATTTGATTCCCTGCCGTTGTAGTGTGTTACTGATGGTGACCTTTGTTACTTTGGTCCCAGCTCTCTGCAGGTCATTCACCAGGTCCCCCCGTGTGGTTCTGGGATCTTTGCTCACCGTTCTCATGATCATTTTGACCCCACGGGATGAGATCTTGCGTGGAGCCCCAGATCGAGGGAGATTATCCGTGGTCTTGTATGTCTTCCATTTTCTGATGATTGCTCCCACAGTTGATTTTTTCACACCAAGCTGCTTGCCTATTGTAGATTCACTCTTCCCAGTCTGGTGCAGGTCTACAATACTTTTTCTGGTGTCCTTCGAAAGCTCTTTGGTCTTGGCCATGGCGGAGTTTGGAGTCTGACTGTTTGAGGCTGTGGACAGGTGTCTTTTATACAGATGATGAGTTCAAACAGGTGCCATTCATACAGGTAACAAGTGGGGGACAGAAAAGCTTCTTACAGAAGATGTTACAGGTCTGTGAGAGCCAGAGATTTTCCTTGTTTGAGGTGACCAAATACTTATTTTCCACCCTAATTTACGAATAAATTCTTTACAAATCCTACCACGTGGATTCATGGATTTTTTTTTCACATTCTGTCTCTCACAGTTGAAGTGTACCTCTGGTGCAAATTACTGACCTCTGTCATCATTTTAGGTGGGGGAACTTGCACAATCGGTGGCTGACTAAATACTTTTTTGCCCCACTGTATAAGACCAGAACTGTGTGAAGGTCAAATAAAGTTTGAACTTAACAAAGCAAAAACACTTAATAGAAAAGCACAGTAGGAAAAAATGAAGACAAGACTGGAAAAAGAAATGTAAATGGTAAAGTGGAGAAAGATAGCAACACAAAGGAGACCACTGATGAAAAGGACGTCTTAAGTCTTAAGATCTGCTAATGCTCTAGGGAACTTTCTGTTGTACAGCCTTGTAAACATCAAACCAAACCACTGACTATGATTTCACACACCACAAGAGAGACAGGGAGTGTGTAAATGCGAGTCATGCATGAGTCATGCATGAGCCGCATGAATAAAATCGACCAAAAGCAAAGGCACTAAAACAGAGATGTGCACACACACACATAAAGGGCATCCTGTGTTACCTATTAGTCTTATTCTATCTGACCGTCCTAAAAATGGATGTTCTTTCAGAACGAGGTAGGAGAGCAGGTCAGGTAAGCACTGCATCTCCCGATGTGTGTTTTAATACCAACTGCATGTGTGAGTTGCATCCAAAAAAGAAAGAGCTTTTAAAGTTTTTAGCCAGATTGGTTTTATGAGTTCCTGTGACCATTTGACTGCTTTTTCCACCATTAAAACATGTTTCCTATTCAACAATGAGAAGTCAAATTGAACACAATAGCTTTTGCTTATAAAAATGAACAAAGTGGGAACTTTAAAAGCCAACAGTGGCAACGAATTGGCATTAAAAAGGCACATTTACAGTTATATGGTTTTACAGTTATAATATACCAGATTTTAGATAAAAATGGCCAAAGGAGGAGCTTATTATGGAGACATATAGCCACTTTTTGTGGAATTTGTAGCTGCTTCCTAATGAGACCCTTTGATCTCCCAGTTGTTTTAATCTAGAAACGAAGCAGTACAGAGGAACTTCTGCAACAACGCAGAAGAGATAAAAGAATAAATACATAACTGCACACAGACTCAATCTTTTAAACCAGGGGTGCTCACACTTTTTCCGCATGTGAGCTACTTATAAAATGACCAAGTCAAAATGATCTACCCACTACAAAAATCCAAAACATATACTTATTTATAAATATATTGAGGATTCTTTATATCTACAATGTATATACATGCATAACCGCAATATCCAATATTTCACAACACAATTAACAATGTAAATTTTTTGTCATTACCTGAGTTTACTCTGATGACTTGCACTGAATTGAATCAGCCAGGGATGCATAGTCCGGACAGTAGCTGCTGACGGCCAGCCTCAAACACACTTCCAAATGTTCATCAGTCATGGTGGAACGGTATTTGGACTTAATGATGTTCATGTGGGAAAATGAAGACTCACATAAATAAGTGGAGCTGAATAATGCAGTCAAAGAGGCAGCACATTTCCTCATGTTGGGGTACTTTACTTCTGTGAGTAAGTTCCAGAACTGTCCATGATCTCTGGACTTCAGCTCAATGTCGGCTTGTAGTGTCAAAATCTCATCTTCCACTCCAGAAGAGTTCAGGTGAAATAGTTTTGCAATTTTTGATGCGAGTGAATCGACATCAGCATGTTCCCGAAAAGGATAGCACATGAAGGTAGCGACTGGCTCGAGCAAAGAAAAGTCTTGAAAGCGTTTGTCAAACTCTGACAGACAATTGTCAATCTGCTCTGTGTAGCGTGCACTGTCAAGTTGCAAACAGGCCATCCCTTGCATCTCCAGCTCTGACGCCAGGTTTTGAAAGTTAATCAAATCATGGCGCTGCAGCTTTAAAGAGAGATGTTGCATCTTTCGTTTGAAAGCATTAACTGAGCTGATCATGTTGATCACTGTTTTGTCTTTTCCTTGCAGCTGTAGATTAAGGTCATTCAACATGTTTGTCAGATCGGTTAAAAATGCCAAGTCTAACAGCCACTGACCGTCATTAAGTTGCATGTATTCTGCTTGTCCAGCTACACGGAAAAACTCCTTAATCTCCGGACAGAGCTCTCAAAATCTTTGCAGGAATTTCCCTCGACTAAGCCACCTCACGTCAGTGTGTAGCAACAACTCAGAGTGGTCGCAGTCAGCCTTCTCCAGATGTGCACGAAATAACCGTCTTTGAAGAGATCTGGCGCGAATAGAACAGGCGATCTTCGTTGCAACATTCATGATCTCCTTCATGTTGAGCATTTTAGCGCATAACGCTTGTTGGTGGATTATGCAATGGTAATTTAGGAAGTCCGGGAAAGCATCGTCCTGCCTGCACTTGGCAATAAATCCATTCACGCGGCCAACCATTGCGGGTGCTCCATCTGTGGTAATAGACACCAATTTGTACACTGGGAGCTGGGTTTTCTCGATAAAGTTTTTGAACGACTGAAATATGTCCTCTCCTCGCGTCTGTTCTTTCATGGGCAGGACTGTTAATAGCTCTTCTTTTGCAGTGATATCAGTAAACACCATACGAATGAAAATGCACACCTGGGCTGTGTCACTCACGTCCGTAGATTCGTCCAACTGCAGTGAGAAACACTGGCAATCTCCGATGTCCTTCCAAAGTTGCTGGGTTAAATCCTCCGCCATGGCTTCACAGCGCCGTGTAACTGTACTTCTTGACAGCTGGAGAGCTTTGATCGAAGATGTTATTTCTGCCTTATTTTTAAAGTCTCGGAACAATGAGTCAGCTGCTTCAACGAATGCCTCTTTTACCATCTCTCCATCTTGAAAAGACTTCTTGTTTTTAACGATGATGTGACTCACCCGGAACGATGCTTCGGTGGCGGCTTTTGCTTTTGAAGTTTGTTGTGTGAAAAATGACTGCTGTCCGGACAACTGGGATTTTAGTTCCTTCACCTTTTTCTTTCTTAGCTCGCTTTTCGGCAGGAATGTAGTGTCGTATTTTCCGTGAACAGTTCGAAAATGGCGCTCCACATTTCCCTTCTTTGGCATTGCGATGGCAGCCTGGCAGATGAGGCAAACGCACTTCGAAAATGACATTGTGAAAAAAAGTCCTCCTCCCATTCCGTATGAAAGTGATACGTTTTTGTCTTCTTACTTGGTCCAGCTCCCTCACTCATTTTTAACTTTTTCTTAGGTTTAAGAGAAAAAACCGAGAGCTAAAAATTGGAGTTAACGCGCTGGCTAGCTTGTCAGTTTTACTACACTTCGCGCCGCTGTTTGCGCATGCGCAGCGACCTAAGCGTCAGAAAAAATCCGATGTCATCTGACTGGCTTCCCTGTATCAATCAAGGGACGGGATGGATGATAGGCTGGCATCTATTTTTTTTTAATGCCATGCGATCTACCAATACTACCTTTGCGATCGACTGGTCGATCGCGATCGACGTATTGAGCACCCCTGTTTTAAACACATCATCCAGCAAACACAAAAAATATCTTTTTTTTCTTGTATCATCGTCAGTCTTTTTCATAATACAATCTACCAATTCCTCTTGCACAGTAGGTCTTCCCAATTTTCCCATTTACATGAACATGCTATGTTTTGTTATTTGTGTGCCAGATCAGGAAGCCAGTGAAGTCATACAGAATGCAAACTGTTAGTAAGAGCTACAGCAATATTTTTTATTATGCTTTTACCAAATCAGTTGTATAAATTCCTGTGACCCTTTCATTGCTTTTTCCATTGCTTTAAATCAGGTTTCTAATTCAACAGTGTGAACTGAAGCTGAACACAACTGCTTCTGCTTACAAAACTGAGCAGACAGGCCCTTTAAAAGGCAACAATGGTAAGGAATTGGCACAAAAAGGATTTAAGTTTTATGGTTTCAATAAATTACTGCATCTATTTCCCATGTTTTGTGCAAAATGTAAAGAAAAGAGGGGTGACTCATGCACACATGTTCATATAATTAAATCCCTGTTACGTATTAATTCATTACTGGTTTGTTGGTTTGATTATACACACTGAGTGAGTCACTTTTCTATGGTACAGTGATCTCGCCTTCTGCCTGTTAGTATGTTTTTGTGTCTTTTATATTGTTGGAGGACTGTGCCATAGTACTCAAATATGCTAAGAGCTTCAGGACAGTCTATGCTTCTGGTTGCACCTTAGCCCTCAGTCTATTTAACGTTCACCTCCTTCCCTCATGCTTTCTCCCCGTTTCCCCTTCTAACACCGACTCAGCGTCGCCCCTGCATATCTTGACATGAGGTCAGCCAGTGAACATGATTTAAATCAGTTTCCTACAAAACAGAGGCGCATGGGATAGAAGAGCAACAGAGTGGGAAAAAAAGGGCACACTGATGAGAACACAGCAGCAAGTTAGCGAGAGCAGTTAACAGACAGTAACATGAAGCTGATCTTGTCAGCTTGTCCTTATCGCTCCCAGGTCAAGATGAGCAAAATAAAGATTAGATGTTGGACCAAAGCAGCATGGGTGTGGGAGACAGATGAGGTAGAGGTGAATGTAATGTTGCACGGTTTAAAGAAAACAAATGGCAGGAAATACTTCGTGTGCTCAGGGGAAGCATACATTCACGGTGATATTCACAATATGTGGAAATCGCTGCGTTTAGATTACTTTATGTTAAGAGCACTCAAGGGCTGTTACTTAAAAAAAATGTGATTTACTTGCAGGAAAGGGCAGTGCACATTGAGTAACTTGGAAAATCCTTCTGGACTCGTTGTGCAATTTGTTTCGAATGTGTGGCTTCCTGACATATAGCCATTTTTGTGGGATTTGTATCTGCCTCCTAATGAGAGTCTTTGATCCCCCAGAGTTGTTTTAATCTAGAAATGAAGCAGTACGGAGGAACTTCTGCAACAACACAGTAGAGATGAAAGAATAAATGCACAACAGCACAGACTCAACCTATTAAACAGAAAAGCTTGCAAACAGAAACAGATAGGTAAGTGCATCACCTTGTGTCATCGTCAATCCTTTTCATAATGCGATTTACCAATTCCGCCTGCACAGTAGACCTTCCCAATTTTCCCATTTACACAAAATGAAAACACTATGTTTTGTTATTTATGTGCCAGATCAAGAAGCCAGCGATGATACACAGAGTTCAAACTGATTAGTGAGAGCAGCAAATTAAGGGAAAAAACTAACTTCTGTTAAACCCCCCCGCCCCCCCAATGTGTTCACTGATAATGATAGTGATTATGTAACATAATTATATGTCTCATCTATAAACAAACGGTTCACTGTTTCACTATGACGGTGCACTTTTAATCATGCTTTTCACAGCTCTCCTAGCAGACTGCGGGGCCCGAGTCTGTAGGTTTAGTACAGTACATTACACTTCGGTGAGCGTGCAGGAGGCATGCTGTGAAAATGGCAAAAGCCCTAATAGGGAACGTCAGGGCCATCCTGCATGGAGTTTCTCATTTATCCCACTCCGGGATGTGGCTGACTGCATTTTTAATATTATTGCTGTTGTACTTTGGGATAATGCTTCTTCCAATCTTCCATGAAAACAAGGCACACATGATAAAAATAAAACCAGCCTTGATTTATCAAACTGTGGAGGAACTGTGATTTTGAGATGCTTCTTCTTTTTTTTTTTTTGAATGTGACCAGCTGTCACAAATACAATTTTTATCTGTAGTAATCAACAGTGAACATTCAAGGATTTTATAACTGCAAAGTTGTCTGACAAAATCACCACGCACAGAAGTTAAAGCTGAGGGCTGTGCTGTTATTTCAGCTGTAACTGCATCAGTGGGAGATACAGTGTTAGACAGTGGAACAAGAACACAGAGACAGAGAGAGAGGCAGGTGTGCCCGGGGGGTTGGAGAGCAAGATTTTAGTTCACTCAATCAAGTAACAACAGAGCTGCGTTCATTCAGTGGGGTGAACTGAAGGGTGATGATCAATGTGGGATAGGTAGGCAGGCAGCCAAGCTGAGACTGTATATTTTTCCACAATTAACAAATATTCGCATCCCCAAAATGAAAACCAACATCTAACCAGTGAAGTAATCTTAGTATTCCAAAATCACTGCCTCAACGTGATGCACTTAGGTTCATAATTTTGCCTGTAGACTGCCACGGTTAAAGGTAAATCAAAAATAATAACACCAAAGTACTGTTAGGATTGTCTGTCACTGTTTAGGACTTAGAGCCACTTTCATTCATGGTTTTTCATTTCCAGAGGCTCAAAAATAACTGGACTGACAAACAACGTTAAACATTAGGACTGTTTTCAAGCAGTATTAACTTTGACAGCATTTTTTTTTTAATTTTAGTGTTTGGCTAAAATTTCATGTAGTTTTAATTATTACTTAGACGTCTAAATTCTTTTTGTTTTAGCTGACTACATAAGATTATAGTAGACTGAACCTAAGGTTGATGTTTTGGCACGTTTTCATGAGAAACAGGAAAGTCGCACTCTTTCCCCGCAGCCAGAGCTAATGTGTGCCTCTAACCTTACTGCACAAGGATATTACTTGATATTGGATCACTTCCAAACTTGTCCTGCCTTTCTAAACAACTTAATTACTTTGCATTGGCTCGTGTAGCTGCAAAATATTTTATTTAGTGTCAATACATTTCAGCACAGTTTTTGTCCTCGTGCAGGAGTTTTTATTTATTTATTATCTTTTGTTAGCTTAGTATTTTTTTCAGAAATAAAATGGTTGTTGATGAAAACTATGACACAGATTTTAGGTCAATAAAATTAACTCTGTTTTTAATGCTCGGATGATCCTTTGCAGTCAAACTCATGAACCCATGGCATCACCGAAAGCCGTTTCCCTTCTTGAGATGCTCTGACAACTCTTTTACCACAGTCACCTTCAGCTGCTGCTTGTTTGCGGGTCTCTTGGCTCCAGCTTTGAATTTAGTAACTGAAAAGCACGCTCTGCTGGGTTGAAATCAGGTGACTGCTTCTCAAAGAAAACCTCGTTTCTTTGTCCCGATACATTTGGCCTCTTGTAGACGTTTTTTGGCAACGTCTAATCTAATCTTGCTCTTGAGTGTAACCTGTCATTTGCACCATGTTGTTAAACCTCATTCACAGCATCTCTTTTATTGTGCTCTTTGGTAAGCCCACCTCCTGAAGTTTTTTTGTTGACTTGTTAAGATGTTGTGAATGGTTTTTCTGTGGCCTTTCAAGCCTTTTAGTGTTGCTGAGCTGGTCACTGTCATTCCTTCTTTTTAAGATTTGTTCACCCCTAACATTTTGGCTGTCTCTTTGACAGGTTTGGTTTTTCAGCTTAAAAGCCTCCTTCACTGGCATCTGCACAATTCTCATGTTGGGAATTCATGTGAAAAGATACCAAATGCCATTTCAGCACTTGAAATCAACAGATCTTAATTTCTCATGGAATAACAAGAGAAAAAAACAGCGATGCCGTGTGTAAGAGGAGCTGCAATTCCCAATACCGTTGTGCAACACTTTGAAAGAAAAGAAAAGACATGTATCATTATGTAAAAACCTATGGACTTGACTGTAAATCTGGTAGTCACTTTTTACAGTGTAAATTGTTACAAACTTTATTAAAACTAATTAAAAACTTACACGTTCATGAGCTAAAGCCACGCTTCTAACTCACGTCAAAGCCTCCAAGAGACTGCAATAAAGGCCATTTAAGTGTTTTGTATCTTACACCCAGCAAAAGACTGAAAACAAAAAGAAATGTGTGCATGTCAGCAATGTAGTGCTATAGTCCTTTTTTCCTTTCAAATTTAGGACTCAAAGTACCTTGGATTGCAAGATTAAAGTCTGGTTGCAAGATAAAAATGAAAGGTCACAAGATGATTATCACCACAGAGTAAGAAATAAAAAAATGAATTCTCTGGTCATTGTGAAATACTGGATTGTTTGACCTTTGCTGGCTTCAAAAAGTATTAAAATAGCACAATGTGAGATGGGAACTATACTACATATTGCGCATGCTGTCACAGGGCGCTGTGAGGAGATGTTCGTTTGCTTTATAGTGGAAGGTCTAAAACTGTTAATCACTGTTGCATTACACATAATGCCACTTCTCACCCATGTAAACATCCCACAAAATGCAAAGCAGCAAGTAAGTCACTGGGGTGTATAACACCACTCTGCAGTATTTGACATGGCTCCAAAGCACTCTACTGTAGTTTTACTGAATCCACACTTGTTTATATTATACAGCGATGTCACTTTTGTGCCGCTGTAATTGAATCATTTAGGCATTCACACATTTCTGTGCTTCTCAGGCTCTCTTAGAGACAAATTATCATTAAGTACTAAAGTAAATATTAAATCCTCTGAGCTTATGTTTGTTCTCTTTCACACCTCCTTATCTTTGCAATAAAATTGGTTTGCTCTGTTCTGAACCCTGGTTACGGTAATCCTATCAGGAGTAAAAAAGAAACACAATGTAAATGTAAAAGTCATTTCTTGTTCAGTATCATGTGTCCCTCTATTGCTTTGCTCTATTTTTATACTTCTATATCTTTTTTTTCCCCGATTTTCACTTTTATTCTTTGCCTGTTTGGGCAATGCTTCGTATAGAGTGGCATGTTCTAAGGAAAATAAGAAGGATTTTCCCCACAGACACAAAACTATAGAAAGTGGACACTGAGACAAAAAGACAGAGGCATTCTGTATTTATCTCAGATAAATTCCCCCATCCTCCTGTAACAGATTAAAGTCATTCCAACACCATAGAATACGTCCTGTCAAATGGGAAGAATCCACTTCTTGATTCCACTAAAGGTCAATATCCATCCCCTTAGCCTCTATATAAAGCTCAGGCTGCTTCATCCTTCTGCTTCTGAGCTGCTCCATCTGACAAAACCTCCCTGTTTTCCCCTGATGAACAGCTTATTGACAAGAAATGAGTCATCGGGAGACGCTTAACCCCACAACCTCACTGTCTCTCAACGTTCAGTGAAGTAGCGGGGGCCACTTTAGAGTTTACATTTTTCTTTAATGCCTCGGGGACACAGGAAGACTTTTATTTTCCTCTCCGCTAAAAGATTCTATGAAGCGCTTGAAGAAAATGCTTAACTGTAAAGTTTTAGTAGAAAACTGCAGTCTTCTTACGTTTAGATAGCTTTACTAAACTAAGGTAGTTCAGAAATCCATCTTAGCACTAAAGAGTCCTTAGTTCCCAGCAAATCATCACACTTCTCAATCCTTTCAGCATCTAGTATGTTACCTACTACTGCCACATTGTCCTTCTTTTGTAAATCCTTTTGTGATTTTATACAGTATTAGGTCATTTCTGTCACGGTTTGCGGGGCAAGCCGTGTGGAGTTATGAATGAAGGACCCAAGATGAAGGCACTGACTTAGATGTGAGTGATCTTTATTTATGATAACAGAAATATAAACAAAAAACGAAGGTGGCAAAAATAGAACTAAGAAAGAGCCTAAACTGGAAAAACTAAGAACCAAACTAACAAACCTGAAGGAGATGGAGAGCAAGCAAACACCGGGTATGATAAGCAGGGAGAAACGTACGGAGGAAACACAGAGACTGACTGAACCGCAGGGCCAAAACCTAACAACTAGCAAATCTTAACAGAATACATAACCAGAATAAACAAGAACATAGGATAATATTAATAAATACAAAACCCTGAGTCAACAGACTTCAGACGATTTCTGACCACCACGCCACCATAGATAGACTGTACATAAAAGATGGTCGAGGCCAACGGTTAACCTTTTTTCCTGTTTCTTTTCTTTTTTTTAGTTTAAGGTCAGTTCTTCAAGGTCAGCATTTTGACTGTACAAAAGTCATGGTGTTTTTAAACAGTGATGCACCGCTAGGTTAATCTGATTAGGAGACCGAGGACACGGCCCCCTAATTTACAAGATAAAGATCAGAAGGTGTAAAAAAACAAAACAACCAAACAGACAAACAAACAAGAAAATAAAAAATAAATACCTAAAAAAAACAAAACAAAATGTGCTGGCAATTTTCTGCTAGTACATTATCCATTTTTAAATGTAAATTTATAGGCATTTACACATAAATGGTTAATTGTAAACTTTAATACAAGGTACAAAACCAAACCAAAACAACCAAGAAAAACAGTGCAGTGAGGTAGCTCTGCAGCACACTGGTGTGCTGTCCAGAGCCTGCCTCTCTCCCTGTGACAGCTGGGGTGGGCTGCAGCACCTCTTTACCCTGAGTTGGATAAGCAAAAGAAAATTGATGGATCAATGTTGAAATTCAAAATTTCATATACCAATTTGATAATGGTGATAGTTCAAAGCTGAGCACAAAAAATATGTGGATTACCAAACAAATACCCACAGTTCTGCATATGAAAGGCAGTCGTCAAACATATCTCTTATTACACTAAAAGTCTATAAAGAAAATCCTGCCCCTTTTGTGGCACAACAATCGAAAGCTTTAAGCCAAGCACATTTCTCTAAACCATTTCTTTCAACGACGCCCCGGCAGTGTATGCCATAGCAACGGTGATGCTATCACTCTCCAAAGCAGTTGAGGCAGCTTTCCGTTTTATTTCTCAGGTTTATACTGAAATCATTTACTTAAAGCATTACATTTGGATGATATAACTGCCAGGCAATGACAGCATGTGTGTTAGACTAAGGAGCTCAAAAAAATCCACAACTAGTGGCAGACACTTTGAGCAAACAGTATTTCCTTTAGAAATGAAATATTTAGTCCTTGTGCAAACAGAGGAGGTGAAAGAAGCAGGATATAATAAATAGAAGCAGAGAGATATTGCAGGCGAGGTAGAAGGATAGTTGCACAGCCTTAGAAACACATTTGATAGCAAACAAAAACATTGCTGCTAGATTGCCTGGTAGCAAAAAGTGAGAATTAACTCGAACCTTGACATCATCCGTTTCCTGTGATGCATTTTGCTCATCTGTTTTCTCAGTTCTCACAAACAGGACTTCCTTGGAGAGCCAGATATATTTGGCACAGAACGAGGAACTAGACCAGCGCTAAGGAGCCAGACCACATCATTTTAAACCCAAAGGGGCTCCATCTGTTGATCACTGGCTCGACCTTCTTACAAGCCAAAGTTGATGAACTCTTTGTGTGGTGTAAATATAAACGCTTGTTCACTGGTCCTCACTCACTGTAAGTAGAAAGTTGCTCATATTCCCATAAATGATCATATTATCACTCTCAGGTTAAAAAAAAAATTGGCTCAATGAAGAATTGTTTTGGAAAGAATTTAATTTTTAAGCAAAAGTTAAGCAACTTCAATTAGTGGCAAACTGAGGCATTTAGCATGATTTATTATCTTAAGGAGATTTCTTCACTTTCCATGTGAAATTTAATATGCACATGCTTTATTTTGAAAGGACTGGAGCTGAAAAAGACACATTGCCTGAACCCACACGTTAGACGCAACAGAGGCCAAGGACGAAGGAATAATTACTAACAAGGTCAAGCATGTTTTAGAACACTGACGAACCAAAGCACCACATGGCAACCTGCCCGTGGAAACAAAACAGGGTATTTAAATGAGCAGCTGTAAACATTTTTATCATTTTTGATTAATAAATTCAAATGAATGAATATTTAAAAAATATTTGGAGCTCTGTAGTGATAATTATTTCCAATCTGTGCATAAAAAAGATTTATAAAAAAGTTAAAAATGCTAGTAAAAGCAGAAAATCAGAGCTAACTGGAAGTTGTTCGCATATTATAATACTGTGTATTGTTCTATGTTGTAAACAATGCACAGTCATTTTGTGAGTTTAACAGGTGGTTAGTTTTCTATGGCTACAGAACAGGGACATTTAGAGATGCTCACAATACCACATTAGTCCACATTTCAAACAAAGATGGGAAGCTGAGCTCTGGCTAGCATTAGAAAATTCAATGAATTTCAATTTAATTCAGTTTTGTTTAAATAGCACCAATTGCCAGTCAGTCGCCTCAAAGCGCTTGATTTCGTAAGACTTCTAGGAAAGACCTTCCAATATTAGAAAAAACCCTAAAAATGAGTCGACTCCCTATGAGCACACACTTGGTGACAGTGGGGAAGAAAAACTTCTTTTTAACAGGAAGAAACCTCTTAGTTAAGAGTGTTCTTATGATTTCCGTATGTTCTTCTAATGATGTTTTTTGATTGTGTGTTTGAGTTTGTACCTTTTTTGTAGACTGTATTTTTGGGTCCTTGTGTTTTATTAATCCTGCCCTCCTGTCTTCTCTGTGTCAAGAGTGCGTTTCTGTTCCTGTGTTCTTTTACTTCCTGTTTTATTTTGTTAGTCTTTCAACTTTAGTTCTTCTTCCCCTGCCTCGTTCTCAATAATTATCCCCAGCTGTGTTTCCTCCTGTTACCCATCCTCTCGTTATCTTGTGTTTGTATAAAATGGCTGTATCCCAATTCAGGGTCTGCAGCCTTAAAGTACGCAGCCTCAACGATCCTCAAGGGCCGCGTACTTAAAGACCGCTAAGGCCGGAAGTGCGAGGCTTGTGAAATGGGACGGTCTAGCCTCCGTTGCGCTGCCCAGGTTGCCTAACAACCATGATACTGGAACAGCTGGAAACGTTTCATACAGCTTTGTTTGACAGAAATGAAGGAGAAAATCTTTTGTTCATTTGTTTGTTTCTACATGAGCTTTGATCATTCTCTGTAAGATTAAGCTCAGCTATTGAACGCCGTATATTTTAAAGTAAAGGCTTTAAAACCAAGTTAGTACAAACGTCACTAATGTCACATAACTTTGCCGACATGTGGCCAACAGTAATGTTTTAATGTTCTTCGTTATTAAACATTTGCACATAAAAAAGTGACATAATATTCAGTACTTACTTAAAGTTTACTCTTCGGGCGCCCCTCATCCGCCGTTTTTTTCCGGCAAAATTATCCACACCCACCACCGCGCTATGCATTCTGGGATATGTTGGGCCACGAAGTCTACACCGCCACGTCCTTAAAATTCAGGGAAATGAAGGACGCATTTGAGGGCTGCATTTCGAGCAGCCTTCGAATTGGGACAGCCTTCGTCGCGTCGCTGTGACGTAATCGGCCTTAAGATGCGGCCTTTAAGGCTGCAGACCCTGAATTGGGATACAGCCAATGTCTCAGTCTCCTCATGTCCTCTACATTATTTGCCCAGGCTCTGCTGACGTCTTTGTTTTGTATTTTTTGTTGGCAAGAACTGAAAGAAAACTGCCCTTTAGTTTACATGTTTATGTTTTGTCTCCTGAGCCCTGCATTTGGGTCCACATCCTGTCCTGACAATGGTGACTATACTACTATTACTGTACTATAGTACACTATTGGACTTTATTCATGTATAAATTAGCCTGCATGTCAGCAAGTGGCATAAATAAAAGAGTTAAGAAACTGCATTCCTCTCTTACAATTGTAAAACCTCAGTACGTGCCTTCTGGGAAGGAAACACAGCTGTTAATGTCTGTATCAAACAAAATAAATCACATCTATAAACCTGCTGCTAGATCCGAAACGCGTAAAACAATCCATCCGCAGTATGGAATTAAGTGATTTATAGAAATCTGTGAAATAAATGAAGTGATAAAATGATAAAGTAAAATAATAAAAAATTAAAACCATCATTAAAGTCTAGATTCAAGACAAAATTATAGCTAGAGCATTACTGTGAAATTCCTTCTTCCAAAAGGTACACTGACTAAGCAACATTTCTACCAGCAACTTATAAAAATACAGCAGATTTCTTAGTTTTTGTTAAATTTGGAAAAAATATAAAACAAACCCAATCCTTACTTGTAGGACGCAATTAATGTTTACATCACAAAGCAGTGTGGACAGCGGTGGTAAATGGACTACAATGTCCTACAGCCCTTTCAGTGTGAACCCCAGTGTACATGATGAAGTAGTCAAGTCATAAAATTTGCCTATATATATATATATATATATATATATATATATATATATATATATATATATATATATATATATATATATATATATAAAAAACACCCAGCACGCCCCTGCGGGCGGTTTATCCTTCAAGCTCGGGTCCTCTACCAGAGGCCTGGGAGCTTGAGGGTCCTGCGTAGTATCTTAGCTGTTCCCAGGACTGCGCTCTTCTGGACAGAGATCTCCGATGTTGTTCCCGGGATCTGCTGGAGCCACTCGCCTAGCTACCACGGGGACCACCGTTACCTTCGTCCTCCACATCCTCTCGAGCTCTTCTCTGAGCCCTTGGTATTTCTCCAGCTTCTCGTGTTCCTTCTTCCTGATATTGCTGTCATTCGGAACCGCTACATCGATCACTACGACCGTCTTCTTCTGTTTGTCTACCACCACTATGTCCGGTTGGTTAGCCACCACCATTTTGTCCGTCTGTATCTGGAAGTCCCACAGGATCTTAGCTCGGTCATTCTCCACCACCCTTGGGGGCATCTCCCATTTTGACCTCGGGACTTCCAGGTTATACTCGGCACAGATGTTCCTGTACACTATGCCGGCCACTTGGTTATGGCGTTCCATGTATGCCTTGCCTGCTAGCATCTTGCACCCTGCTGTTATGTGCTGGATTGTCTCTGGGGCATCTTTACACAGCCTGCACCTGGGGTCTTGCCTGGTGTGATAGACCCCAGCCTCTATGGATCTTGTGCTCAGAGCTTGTTCTTGTGCTGCCATGATTAGTGCCTCTGTGCTGTCTTTCAGTCCAGCTTTGTCCAGCCACTGGTAGGATTTCTGGATATCAGCCACCTCCTCTATCTGCCGGTGGTACATACCGTGCAGGGGCCTGTCCTTCCATGATGGTTCCTCGTTTCCCCCCTCTTTCTTGGGTTTCTGCTGCCTGAGGTATTCACTGAGCACTCGGTCAGTTGGGGCCATCTTCCCAATGTATTCTTGGATGTTCGTTGTCTCATCCTGGACTGTGGTGCTGACACTCACCAGTCCCCGGCCCCCTTCCTTCCGCTTAGCGTACAGCCTCAGGGTGCTGGACTTGGGGTGAAACCCTCCATGCATGGTAAGGAGCTTTCTTGTCTTTATGTCAGTGGCTTCTATCTTCTCCTTTGGCCAGCCTATTACCCCAGCAGGGTACCTGATCACGGGCAGGGCGTACGTGTTGATGGCCCGGATCTTGTTCTTACCATTCAGCTGACTCCTCAGGACTTGCCTGACCCTCTGCAGGTACTTGGTGGTTGCAGCTTTTCTAGCGGCCTCTTCATGGTTCCCATTCGCCTGCGGGATCCCCAAGTACTTGTAACTGTCCTCTATGTCTGCAATGTTGCCTTCTGGTAGTTCAATCCCCTCAGTTCTGACTACCTTCCCTCTCTTTGTTACCATCCGACTACACTTCTCCAGTCTGAACGACATTCCAATGTCATTGCTGTATAGCCTGGTAGTGTGGATCAGTGAATCGATGTCTCGTTCACTCTTGGCATACAGCTTGATGTCATCCATGTACAGGAGGTGGCTGACAACTGCTCCGTTCCGTAGTCGGTATCCGTAGTCGGTATCCGTAGCCAGTCTTGTTAATGATCTCACTGAGGGGGATCAGGCCTATGCAGAACAGCAGTGGGGACAGAGCATCTCCTTGGTAGATCCCGCACTTGATGGTGACTTGTGCTATGGGCTTGGAGTTGGCCTCTAGTGTTGTACGCCACATCCCCATTGAGTTCCTGATGAAGGCTCTTAGGGTCCCATTGATCTTGTACAATTCTAGGCATTCCAGTATCCAGCTGTGGGGCATTGAGTCATAGGCCTTCTTGTAATCAATCCAGGCAGTGCACAGGTTGGTCAGTCTGGTCTTGCAGTCTCGGCTGATTGTTCTGTCTACCAGTAGCTGGTGTTTTGCGCCTCTGGTATTCTTGCCAATTCCTTTCTGTGTCCCGCTCATGTATTGACCCATGTGCCTGTTCATCTTAGCCGATATGATGCCTGACAGGAGCTTCCATGTAGTACTGAGGCAGGTTATTGGTCAGTAGTTGGAGGGGACCGGTCCCTTCTTGGGGTCCTTGGGGATCAGGACCGTCCGGCCTTCAGTTAGCCATTCCGGGTGTATCTCGTTAACTAGCAGCTGGTTCATTTGTGCTGCCAGACGCTCGTGGAGTGCAGTCAGCTTCTTCAGCCAGTAGGCGTGAACCATGTCGGGCCCTGGTGCTGTCCAACTCTTCATACTGGAGACCCTTTCTTGGATATCTGCCACTGTGATGGTTACTGGACCCTGTTCAGGGAGGTCGCTGTGGTCAGCCCTCAGATCCTCTAGCCACTGAGCATTGCCGTTATGGGTTGCATCCTTCTCCCATATGCTCTTCCAGCATTGCTCCGTCTCCAGCCAGAGAGTAGACTATAAATACCATTCCTCTCGATTGTAGCACGGCAGGGTCTGTGAAGGGCACTTCAAGTGTAAAGACTTTCAAGCTGCTGTTAGGGGATACATGCTCTCTGATGTTAAAGCCTCTGGCATGGCACTGTGCTATAGTCAAAACCTCAGAGGGGAAGGTGATGTTCATCAGCGCCACGTCAGGAGCAAAATGCCCAAGCACCAGCTTAAACACTTGCTGTTTCGGAACAGTCTCGTCAAAAACTTGAAGATTCATATGTAATATATATATATATATATATATATACATACATACATACATACATATATATACATACATACATAAAACACCCAGCACGCCCCTGCGGGCGGTTTATCCTTCAAGCTCGGGTCCTCTACCAGAGGCCTGGGAGCTTGAGGGTCCTGCGCAGTATCTTAGCTGTTCCCAGGACTGCGCTCTTCTGGACAGAGATCTCCGATGTTGTTCCCGGGATCTGCTGGAGCCACTCGCCTAGCTTGGGAGTCACCGCACCTAGTGCTCCGATTACCACGGGGACCACCGTTACCTTCACCCTCCACATCCTCTCGAGCTCTTCTCTGAGCCCTTGGTATTTCTCCAGCTTCTCGTGTTCCTTCTTCCTGATATTGCTGTCATTCGGAACCGCTACATCGATCACTACGGCCGTCTTCTTCTGTTTGTCTACCACCACTATGTCCGGTTGGTTAGCCACCACCATTTTGTCCGTCTGTATCTGGAAGTCCCACAGGATCTTAGCTCGGTCATTCTCCACCACCCTTGGGGGCATCTCCCATTTTGACCTCGGGACTTCCAGGTTATACTCGGCACAGATGTTCCTGTACACTATGCCGGCCACTTGGTTATGGCGTTCCATGTATGCCTTGCCTGCTAGCATCTTGCACCCTGCTGTTATGTGCTGGATTGTCTCTGGGGCATCTTTACACAGCCTGCACCTGGGGTCTTGCCTGGTGTGATAGACCCCAGCCTCTATGGATCTTGTGCTCAGAGCTTGTTCTTGTGCTGCCATGATTAGTGCCTCTGTGCTGTCTTTCAGTCCAGCTTTGTCCAGCCACTGGTAGGATTTCTGGATATCAGCCACCTCCTCTATCTGCCGGTGGTACATACCGTGCAGGGGCCTGTCCTTCCATGATGGTTCCTCGTCTCCCTCCTCTTTCTTGGGTTTCTGCTGCCTGAGGTATTCACTGAGCACTCGGTCAGTTGGGGCCATCTTCCCAATGTATTCTTGGATGTTCGTTGTCTCATCCTGGACTGTGGTGCTGACACTCACCAGTCCCCGGCCCCCTTCCTTCCGCTTAGCGTACAGCCTCAGGGTGCTGGACTTGGGGTGAAACCCTCCATGCATGGTAAGGAGCTTTCTTGTCTTTATGTCAGTGGCTTCTATCTCCTCCTTTGGCCAGCCTATTACCCCAGCAGGGTACCTGATCACGGGCAGGGTGTACGTGTTGATGGCCCGGATCTTGTTCTTACCATTCAGCTGACTCCTCAGGACTTGCCTGACCCTCTGCAGGTACTTGGTGGTTGCAGCTTTTCTAGCGGCCTCTTCATGGTTCCCATTCGCCTGCGGGATCCCCAAGTACTTGTAACTGTCCTCTATGTCTGCAATGTTGCCTTCTGGTAGTTCAATCCCCTCAGTTCTGACTACCTTCCCTCTCTTTGTTACCATCCGACTACACTTCTCCAGTCCGAACGACATTCCAATGTCATTGCTGTATAGCCTGGTAGTGTGGATCAGTGAATCGATGTCTCGTTCACTCTTGGCATACAGCTTGATGTCATCCATGTACAGGAGGTGGCTGACAACTGCTCCGTTCCGTAGTCGGTATCCGTAGCCAGTCTTGTTAATGATCTCACTGAGGGGGTTCAGGCCTATGCAGAACAGCAGTGGGGACAGAGCATCTCCTTGGTAGATCCCGCACTTGATGGTGACTTGTGCTATGGGCTTGGAGTTGGCCTCTAGTGTTGTACGCCACATCCCCATTGAGTTCCTGATGAAGGCTCTTAGGGTCCCATTGATCTTGTACAATTCTAGGCATTCCAGTATCCAGCTGTGGGGCATTGAGTCATAGGCCTTCTTGTAATCAATCCAGGCAGTGCACAGGTTGGTCAGTCTGGTCTTGCAGTCTCGGCTGATTGTTCTGTCTACCAGTAGCTGGTGTTTTGCGCCTCTGGTATTCTTGCCAATTCCTTTCTGTGTCCCGCTCATGTATTGACCCATGTGCCTGTTCATCTTAGCCGATATGATGCCTGACAGGAGCTTCCATGTAGTACTGAGGCAGGTTATTGGTCAGTAGTTGGAGGGGACCGGTCCCTTCTTGGGGTCCTTGGGGATCAGGACCGTCCGGCCTTCAGTTAGCCATTCCGGGTGTATCTCGTTAACTAGCAGCTGGTTCATTTGTGCTGCCAGACGCTCGTGGAGTGCAGTTAGCTTCTTCAGCCAGTAGGCGTGAACCATGTCGGGCCCTGGTGCTGTCCAACTCTTCATACTGGAGACCCTTTCTTGGATATCTGCCACTGTGATGGTTACTGGACCCTGTTCAGGGAGGTCGCTGTGGTCTGCCCTCAGATCCACTAGCCACTGAGCATTGCCGTTATGGGTTGCATCCTTCTCCCATATGCTCTTCCAGTATTGCTCCGTCTCCAGCCTTGGTGGTGCTGTTCTCTTATTGTTCCCTTGCCACTGAGAGTACACCTTTGTGTTGTACCTCGTCAATCTCTAGCTGTGAGAGCAGTCCCTTCTTTCGAATGTTGGAACACTGAGCTACTAGTTGTTTCGCCGTCATTGTGGATGTTGGGTATCGAAGAATCCATAGGTCCCTCATCCTATTCATGTAGCCCCTTCCGCCGGGGTTACTTGCGTAGTAGCATTCCAACAACGCCCTGTTTTCGTCCCTTGCCCACCGATGCCTTCTTGTTCCAGTAGCCCACTTTTCGTCAGGGTGCCCTGGTTCCTCAACACCTGACGCGGACCTTGTTGATCCGGGCGACGTCCGAGCCGGCATGCCTTCATATTTATCTGTCTCGCTCATGTCTGCGGTAGGCTTGCTTAGCATAGGGGGTCTAGCCTTAGGACCCTTACTGGATACAGACGCCCCAGGCAGGAATCGAACTTGCGATCCTCTGTTCCAAAGGCGTGTAGTCTAACCACTACGCTATCCAGCTGCTATATATATATATATATATATATATATATATATATATATATATATATATATATATATATATATATATATATATATATATATATATATATATATATATATATATATATATATATATATATATATATATATATATATATATATATATATATATATATATATATATAAAAGCAGCCCATAGCACAAGTTACCATCAAGTGCGGGATCTACCAAGGAGATGCTCTGTCCCCACTGCTGTTCTGCATAGGCCTGAACCCCCTCAGTGAGATCATTAACAAGACTGGCTACGGATACCGACTACGGAACGGAGCAGTTGTCAGCCACCTCCTGTACATGGATGACATCAAGCTGTATGCCAAGAGTGAACGAGACATCGATTCACTGATCCACACTACCAGGCTATACAGCAATGACATTGGAATGTCGTTCGGACTGGAGAAGTGTAGTCGGATGGTAACAAAGAGAGGGAAGGTAGTCAGAACTGAGGGGATTGAATATATATATATATATATATATATATATATATACACACACACACATATATATATATATACATATATATATATATACACATATATATATATATATAGGGATCAATTCTTTCATTCTCCAAGAACTACCTGGATACTCTCGCCACATGAAGCCAGAATTGTAGTGTACCAAGAGAAGCCCAGCCCACAGCACCAGTGTAGAGTCTGATAATGGACCCAAGGATTTCATCCCTATCTGTTGGCTGTGGGGGGGGGGAATTACCTAGCCTGTAGAGATCTGTGTGTCACTCTGGATATGCCTCCCCAAACCATCACTGATCCACCAAAAACCCGGTCATGCTGAATGATGTTATAGGCAGCATAATGTTCTCCATAGCTTCTCCAGACCTTTACACGTCTGTCACATGTGCTCAGGGTAAACCAGCTCTCATCTGTGAAGAGCATAGGGCACCAGTGGTGGCCAACTCCAGTCAAGCTCCACTGTGCCTGACAGTGAGAACAAGACCCACTAGAGGATGTTTTCTGCATTTCTAGATAGACAGATTGCTATGGTTTCAGTGCTTATGCGTGTGCTGTAACGTTTTTCTGTGGTGAGGGCAAGAGTGAAGCTGTCAATTTACCACATGATCTGCATTCCTACGCTCACATATGGCCTCAAGTTGTATTCCTTTACATTGAAGGACCCAGTTAGGGTGGTCCAGGCATCTGATTAGGATGCCTGCTGGGTGTGAGGTGTTTCAGACATGTCCTACTGAGAGGAGGCCCTGGGGCAGACCCAGGACACGTTGCAGAGATTATATCTCTCAGCTGGCCTTGGAGCAGCCTCCACCCTCCCACCCACTGGACCAGGTTAATTAGCAGAAAATAGATAGGTGGATGGAGGGATAGAAATGTTGCTTTATTTAAATAAAATCATATACTAATTTTCACTAGCCTCTCTTTCGCTTAATTACTTATTTTTCTTGAAAGCCTCTCAAATAGATTTTAAAGGGAAAACGGACGATTTGACCAATTCTGGTGTTTTTATTATCTCTTTGTGATGACGTGACTAGTTGAAACATTATTTATGATCTAAATGGTCTCCACTGTAGAGCAATGACGTGTTTGATTCGCTCTCATGCCCATGCCTCAGTGAAATCTGACACAGAGGAGAGAGCTTCTGCTGCCAGCACAGTCCTTCTCAACACCAGCTGGTCTTGCTCTAAATGTCTTGTGGACTTTGCCCCATTAGATTTTGAACTTCAAATCCTGACCTTAAACCGAGCTTACGTTTCTCATCAAGGGGCTCATGAGCCCATCTGTGTCAGTGTCTGTTCATGGCCATTTGTGTCGAACTGTAACATGTTGAAATACCGATACCCATCTTTCTTTTAACACTTCAGTGTCACCCCCATGGGTTTGTGCACTCGACCACAAATGATTTGCAATGGATGGAATTTACTTTTACAAGCTTTCACAGTCCCTCCTCTTGCCTGCAGTGGCCATTTTTTTTATACTGTACTGGACACATCCAAGGGATCCAATTTGATCAGTAGGCGAGAGGATAACAATCTGCGGATGAATGTCAGCCAAGGTAGTTAAGGTCTTCTTCTATGGTTTTTAAGTACACCCTTAAAACTTAAAACTTACAGATTGATATTTGTGTGCAGTTTGGAGTCCAGCACCAAGAGCACATCAAAAAAAGTATATGTACAATATTTGGCTGAATGGCCTGGAAGTTTCTCTTCCCACAGAAAACACACAGTTGTGTGTATTCACATCTCATTTTAACATTTATATGACTACAGAAATGTTTAAATTTAAAGAGACTTTTCCAGAGTAGTCTCAGACATCCGTTTGTAACTCCAGCTGTTTATACATGTGAGTTCTAATGTCGACTGATTTTGTGGCTCCGTCATATCTTTTTGTATAGTTAAAAACCACAATACTAGAACAACTGGTTTTTTTTAACTATGCCTCAAAAACTAAGTATTTTGTGTTATGTTCCCTGGGGTTGGTCATGCTTTTGAATTTAGATTCTTTAGTTAATATGTTTGAGTTTGGCTCTTGTTTCAGGTTTTTCTGTTGCTCCTCTGTCTGAAGTTTTGTATTCCAGGTTTGATTTGACCTTTATTTGAATACTGAGCAAATTCTTATATTCTGTGGCTTCTTACTTTTATGTTTTTTCTTTTTTGTATTTTGTTCATGTCTATCATTAATATGTTTAATATTATATAACGGATATGGCTAAACCTTCTAGGCTTATTAGAATTTATACAACCCTTCAAAACACTGCGAAGCAGAAAGTAATTTCTGGTGATTGATGAATAGAAGGGCAGCATGGTGGCACGGTTGCTTGCCTCATTGCAAGAAGGTCCCGAGTTCAATTCCACCATCAGGCAGGGCTCTTTGTGTGGAATTTGCATGTTCTTTTTGTGGTTTCTGAATAGTAAGATTTTCCTATAATTAAAAAAAACAAAAACAAAAAAAAAACGGTACAGTTGTCTCGCTAAATAACATTGACTTGACTTTTGAACCTGTTTGTATGTAAAGGGTTTAGATACACACAAATAAACACATACAAGCACAATAACAGAACAAGAGACTGAGGAATGTAGCTGCAAAGAAAATGTTCGTGCAAAAATATACAGGACAATAACATGACCACTAAAAATGATGGTAATGTCTGCCTTGTGTTTTTCACAGGCAGCAGCTACAGATTCACCCACATTAGTCACCACTAGTTACCTCACTGGAGACCACAGTACTATTTTTATCTAGGGGGCCAACTACGTGTTGTGTATTTTTTTTAACACTACTTAAAGTATAATGTTACACTCACCACTAAGCTTGCAAATGGTTTGACTGTGATTAATGGCAAGATGAGCTAGCTATTTGTGCACACAATGCACCATATATGGTGATGCTATTTCCTGTAGTTGTCATATTGTCATCACTGTACGTTGATTTTGTTTCTTGGTCCTTGCTCAGGTTATTTGAATGTATTGAAATGTGCTGCTTTAACTCTAATGGAGATTTTCCTGGTATTTTGCTGCTCTGAATGAAGGTCGTTTTACTTCAAAGCCACATGAGGGAAAAAAAAAAAACTAAAGGTCAACAGCTTAAATGTTTAAATATATGGAGCTGATACAAGCGTGGCTTTTATTTATTAAAATACAAATATCCTTTGAACTTATGTCTTGGAAATCTTTCATTCCATAATGACCATCATTAGTTCCTGCTGTAACAGCAGCAGATGTCATTTTTCCTGTTGTCACCTTCTAAGTAATCCTTAGCATACAGCTCTATTTCCAAAAAGGTGAAAGGTTGTGAAAAACGTTAATTAAACAGAATACTGAGGTAATGTTAACCCTGTATGAAATTGAATACAAATGCACCGACTGGGCAGGGACCCGAATTGGCTGATTTCCAGCATACTTGGCCATGATCGATGACCGGGTGGTCTAATTATGAACCAACATGTAGACAGTGGTGCAGACAAATAGTCAGAGGCACACACATATGTTAGCTACATGCTAACATATAGTACGCTGTGAGTGAAGACACAAAGTTCACAAAAGTAAATCACACACCCAGCTGGACACAGACAGTTTAAAGAAGCTAAGAAAGGAAAATATGCTAAAGCTAATGCTATCCAGAGCTCAGGGCCAGCCACGAGCCAGCAGCCTCGGCATGAGCAAAAGATCAAAGCAGTTACTTGGAAAATTATGGAGATGAGTGAAAAAGAGAAAAGGGTCAATCTCCTGTTATTTGGTGAAGTTACAAAAATACTGGGAATGATATAAGGCATTTATTAAATATGTAAATATGTGTAAAAACCCCCCCAAAAACCTTCTGAATATTTCTTATGTTCTTATTGAGGGTGTGAGGAGCATATTGAGTGAGAAACTGAAACTGTGAAGCCCTGCATGTGCACTCATTAGCAGCATATGTTGACTAGCACGTCATCCTTAATCCA